>NC_140474.1:2021774-2634274 GCF_051167445.1 Perissodus microlepis | reverse complement strand
GAACAGAAATAAAGACGCTTTCAAACCGATTTAAAACATCAAAATGAAAAACAAACTTAAGACTTTCAAAGGCCTGTGCTGTGCTTAGTGTGACTGTGCAATGACAATAAAGAGCTATCTTATCTTATTAGTTTCAAAGTCAGTGTAGTCATCCCTCAGTTCTCTTCAGCCATTTATTTTGAACTCCACTTCACAGGCTATGCTGAAAAGGGCCCGACACCAAAATAGTTTTGTTGCTGCCAGTCTTGTGTCATTGCTGTTTGGTTGGAGGGTCCAGGTCATATTTCAGTTCACTGAACAAATTTAGAATTAGCTGCCCGGTTAATCCTTATGTTTTTATCCCATCTTAATGTGGTGTTCGAAATAACATGCCACAAACAGAAATGTCTCAGCCTTCCAGCTTGTGCTGTCTGCGGGCCATAGCGCAGCCATATGAGTGCAAGAAGTTAGGCATAAAATTTCAGTGGAATTAGCAGCGTGTCGCTAATGTTGCTTAATTAGTGCACACGTGATTTAAATATTCTCCTGTGTTTTTCACAATGAGAAAAGAACTCCCAGACATGTATATTAATACCAGTTGTTTTTTTTACACCAAAATCCAGTTTGAACTGGCGCAACACTTTCATAAATCTGACCCTATAGGAGGCGCTATAACCTCAAGAGTTTTATTGTGTTTACATGAGGCATCGTGCTCGGTGGATTGTACATAAGACAGAATAAGGGGGATTCTTCAAAGAGCGCAGTCTTTTAATTCATATGTTGTTTGGTCTTTTGGTCTCTGGATATCTCGTCACATTGTGCCATGTTATAAATGTAAACAAAAAGTTGTCAGAAATATAACAAAATTTCAAGCACCTGCTAAAAATCATAAAATGCAGCAGCAAAATGATTCGTGGTGCAGCTGTGCCAAACACTGACGTCATTTGAAACGAGAGGCGAAGCAATGGGAGGAACTACGATGCGAGGATCTACAAACTGAGAAAGGAGGGTGTTTGTCTCCTGTGGTCCCCACTTTGTCTTGTGCATGTTTGTACCTGAACTTGACACTCACTGATCACCTGCTCTGCAGCCAGCCTGCACACCTGACACACATTCACAATCAAGCTCAGCAGTGAGTCTCTTTTCTTCTCTTCCAGTCAAACAGTGTGGTAACACATGCACTCAGGCCAGCTGTGGGTGAGACTTTGCTTGGCCTGAAGGTAAAGTCTCTGCTCTTCACTCAGCCACGATCCTCTTCTCTGTATTCCAGAATCCCTCCCCATTCCAGCCCAACTCTGCACCGCTGAACCTGCTCAGAGCTCCCATCAGGATCCCACCTTCAGCCTGTCTGACAGTTTTCACTACAGCCTTTGATCCATTGATCAAAAGAAATACTTTCACACAAAATTTGGCACGTTCCTGTATTATTACAACAGCAGCATAGGAAAAAAGACCAATGAAAAATAAAGAGGCTCGGGAGAATTAAAAAAAAATAATAATAGAGAAACAGCTTTGATTCAAAAAGAAAAAGGTTAATAAAACGGAGAAGATAAAAACTGATAAATAAGTAAGATCTCAAGTTTTGTGTGTGCAGCATACAAAGTGTGCAAAGTGTAGTAAATACTGCTGAGGCTGCTCTGTATGACACAAAGTACTGAATTGTCAGGAGTTATTGGATGGGGTAGGAACAATTTCCTGTTTCTGTCCTCGTGTCGCTGGAGCTGAATCAGTCTGATAAAAAAAAGTGCTCCACTGCTTGTCGTCTAAGTGGTGCTGTGACAGGTGGGGGTTCTGGATTATGCTGCTCTTGTACTTTGAGGACAGCAAAGTACTTTTCACTGCCCACCTTTACTGATGGATGATGGGACGTACTCATACTATCAGATGCAAATTTGGAAAACCAATCAGAATAGATAACACTATCATAAATAGTCAGGCATTTTTCAGGTTTGGAAGAAGTGTGTTGGATTCAGCAGCACAGACTGCAGCCAGCTGACATTAACCCTGGATTTCCAAATATGTGAGAGAACCTGTGATGTACTTTACATACAGTCTGTGGTTTTTATACTGTGCTAAAGTTGGATGTAACCACTGAGATCTCACTCTGCCAGTGTCTCTGCTGCTGCCATGTTGGTCTTTTGTCTTTTATTCTTTATTGTAAGCTGAAAGCTTTCTGTAATCCATCATATCCTATAAAATCACGTTTGCTGTGTGCTCTAAACAATGTTTATTGGCTGCTAATGTCTCCCAGTCTCCTCACACCACAGATGGATCCCGTTAGCTTTGTTTTCATGTAGCAGGAAGGTCAAAGTCAAAGTCAAAAAAACTTCCTCCAACAGGAAGATCAGTTTGAGAACAGAAAAAAAACCACCTCAGCACATGAATCATCACATCTCACAACATAGAAGACAAATCTTCAAAGGCGTTTGGAGGGGGTGGGGGGGTGAGTGTACATATGTGTCAGTGTACATGCGTATGTGTGTGTGTGTTCTGTGTTCAACCGAGAGAAAGTGTCCCTTCACCCGGTTAGGCAAAAGTCAGCAATCTTTGGTCAGTGCGGGTGGCCTTCAATGAGGGGGGGGAGTCACAACAAATAGTCTTATTATCTAAGGGAGAATCGTTATTCCCGTCAGCTTTTGACTTAAGCATCCAGTTGGCGCCAGGGGGGCTGCGTGAGATGAAGATGGTAGTTGTTTTGGTTAGTGCGAACAAACTGTGGCATTCTTCATCATCATCAGTGGTTTAAAATGACTGAGAATCACCAACATGTGCAGGGTAGTAAAAAGAAAATGAGCCAGTGCACATGTGTCATGAGTCTCATGGTATTTCTACACTTATATAAGTGAAGGAGGCCTCCTGCAGCAGGACAGGAAGACAAGAAAGTAGCAAATAAAATGATCAGAGAACCTTAAAACTTTAGTTTTCAAACGTTCATGACCTCATAGCTTCTGTGACAAACTCTGTTTTTAGTCTAGCTGACAGTTTCTGCTCTTCTTCATTTTTCCAGCAGCTCTTTTTGTGATTAATCTGCTCATTGCTCTCTTCTTTCCTGATCATTAAAATGATATAATGATCACGTAAAAACCTAACCAAATCTGCAAATATGCATAGACTCATCAATCATTGGAGTTAGTCACTGGATCTACACACACACACGGTAACATCAACAGCATCATTCAAGCGTTGATCAGCACCACGGACAGAACCACACTCAGTGGTCACATTTATTTAAGGCTATGCTCTAAACTCAGATGTATCCTTACTAAAGTAACACAAACACAACTACACGACTAGGATGTCAATAAGTGAGAAACAAACAAGAGAAGCCCATCAACCACAGGTCACCGTGGCAAACATGTTCACTCATTAATAAAATTCATCAATCAATTGGACCCGCTCCACTCATAATGTATCTAAGTGGCTGAAGTAGAAGTTCTCAAATAGTGTTTCACTGCTTTACAAAAGCAAAAACTACTCGCATATCAGAGCTTCATCTGTCGGGCCCTGCGCTCAGCAAAGGGACGCAGCTGAAAGTTCCACCATTAGTTAAAGCAGCAGGAGTCCAAGATACAAACACATCTGTGACCCCTGCTCTATCAACCCAACACCAAACCAGCTCATAACATCCAGCATGAATGAGCTCACCATGCAAAACCCGTATAATTTACATTCACATGTATATACATAAACTGTATGAAAGTATTTGAAGTAGAAAACATGGAGTGGAGCTTCTGCTCACAGAAACTGTCAATAATAATAATGAACAAAATGTACTGAAATGATTAACTGACCACAGCTTATGGTTAGCTCAACATGCTAACCATAAGTCATATTTTCTATAGGTACAAGTCTTTCTCACTGCTTTGATGATTTCAAAATGCTGGGGAAGGAATAATGCTTGACGGAGCCATGTAAAGGATTTTAGCCGTCACTCTTTACATGTCGTCATCGTCAGACGCCCGCAGAGGTCATCTGTTCAACATGCTTGCAGAGTTTTTGTGAGGCAGGTCTCGCCCCGCCCGTGCCTCACTACTACTTCTCCGTGTTATATTGGAAACCTGTCCACAGCCTCGGATGTGAACAATGTCAAGATGAAACATGGGAGGAATCGAGGGCCTGGCTTGTTTTTCTCCCTAACGTGTCATTTTTTCCAGTGTCAGGTGTCCATCCCCATCTCTCCACTCACAATCGGCACTCGTCAGTGTGTTTTCTTTCTGTGGAGTTTGAGATTTTCCAAATGGACAAGTGTGTCCACCTCCTGACATTACAGTTATTTGGCCTTAGCAAAATAAAGAGAAGTCAGTCCACAAACCTACAGAAATGCCCCAGGCTCTGCGTCACACTCTCACAACTGTTATTGTTGATTGTCTCGGGTCTTTTTAAAGTGAATGAAGGTGTTATTCAAGCTGTTGCAACTCTTTTTTTAGGTCGACATAATTTAAAAGGTGACAGGTTATTTCCCTCTGGCAGTTGGGAGGGCAGCATGCCTCTTGGTAAACTACTTTGCCTGCTCGTGTGTGTTTTACTGAAGCAGGAAAACACGGAAAAATTGCTCCCGTGAGGTGCATTTTATTTCTGGAAATACGTGTTGAGTTTGAACACCACAAATTAAATTCCCTTCACCTTCATTGTCCTGTGGCAAATATTTCCCAACCTGAAAACAATAAAAATGATTGAATGCTTTGAAATGAACTAATGATTGTTGCCACCTGATCCAAGTTTGTCATGCTGCTGTTTTGACAGAGAAAAGCCTCACAGCTGTGTCTGTACTTCGTTCTCTGTGAGGCTCAGTTCTGCACATTTCAGGGAGAGAACGGTGGGAACAGGCCAAAGGAAAATGTTTGTGAGTCGAACTGTAACTGACACATTCTTACCTTACTGCCTGATATTTTTAACCATCACTGATTATCAGCAATCTGTGGTTCAAATGTGTCTTTTTGTTGATGTTCTGCTGATTATTTTAAGTCCTCGACTGATCACTAGACTCCTCCACCGCTATCAGACGGGTTTCCATTCCTTCAATTCTGCTGCTCTGTTGTTGGCTTTTGTTCATCAGCTGCTGTTGTTCGTAGTTCCTGTTAAAAATAATTTACGGCACCTGGAAGTTGTCAATTTAAAGTAAGTGAAGACAGAACCTTCCATCCGATTCAGGTCAGTTTTATTGCATTTATATAAAATGAAATTTCCCCATATTTCTTGGTGTGCTGAAGCATTTTGTCTTCCTTTCACTGGAACTAAGAGGCCGAGGACAACTGCTGCAAAAAAAACCCACACTGAAGCACAATACCTCCGATGGCATTAGCACGCAACAACAACAATAAGACAGAATAAATAATGCATCTAAAACAGCATCTGCTTGTACTAATATGGAAGTTGCATCATTGACGAGAGTAAAGGTCACGCGGGATCAAAGTGCAGCAGGAAGACGGTAGCGTTCAGGTTCCTGCATGCAAACGCTAAAGTTTGGAGACATTTTATCAATAAGCAGTTGAAGCAATGACTTCTGAAAAGCTATTGTTAAATATCATACAACAGCTTTTAGTTCATGACTCTGTGGGTGAGGCAGTGAGCTGTAAGGTGAGTGGGTGGGTGAGATTGGTTGAAGTGGACCTTTAAATAGCCTGGTACCATCTCTGTGTATTAAGAACCAAAACAATTCATCTATGATCATCAACCCAAGTCTGTGTCAGCCTACGACACATCCATCTATTTACAGTCTTATTGTCATTGTCACCAGTGAACAGTCGGGACAGTTGTGGTGCACGTCCATGCGCTCTGTAACAACCGCTGCTACTTCTACTATTACTGCTTTAACTGTTTACCTGGAAATACTAACCAGATAAAAAAAAGAACGCAACCATTTTGGGACGATGATCAATTGTGATTAAAGTCACTGCTGTTGTGTCACACGGGTGGAAGTGTGCAGCTCTCTCAAGGAACTGAAACAGCTGAAAGCACCAAACACATCTTCATGTTTGTTGTGTTTTCCCAGAGCAGGAATGCTTTCACTGATCCTGTTATTACCTCTTACAGGCAGGTCTGTGCGCCTCGGGCGATCGAGCACAAACTGTATTTTGAGTTCTGATGTTTTATGGACTGGTGTTGATGCCTGATGTTAAACTAAAAAAAGTTCACTTTTTTTAGATAAAGTACTGAGAGGATGGGGATGAATGTGCAAGATCCTCACTTACACCTGGTTGATCCCAGCCACCCAAAAAAGAGACTCATTTTGGCTGCTTGTATTGGCAATCTCTCTCTTTTTTTCGGGGAGGGTCACTAGCTGCAGTTCAACACCAAACACGAGCACAAGAACTGTTAAATTGAAGCTCATTCTGGCTCGGGTTCCTCTTTATCAAAACGGCCTAGTGTAAAGCCTGTGTTATGGCTGCCAAAACACAAGACACACAAACTCAGAGTTTAGGGCAGCACGACTTCTTACATATTCCTCACAATGAAAATCCATCAGCAGCACAGCTGTCCCTTTCTTTGTCACAGTTGGAGAACACTGTGTCGTAATCTGAACACTAATTGGTGTGAGATGTCACCATCTTGTCGTCCGTGGCTCTTTTATAGATGCTGACCACCTTGTTTCAAACAGTGTTTACCTAAAAACACATGAATTGGAATAATTGAGAGGAAGAGAAGTTGTATATTGCAGATATAACCTTTTCTCATTCACATCTCCCCCCCTGCCTGGCTCTCCACAGACCCCACACTGGTTAAACAACAGGAAAGAGTGGAGGCTATTTAGCAGTTTATGCTATCAAGTGTGGAAATGAGATTAAGCTTTGTGGGGTGGGGATAAGAGACCCACTTCAGGGACAAGATCTTTTCTTTTGTTTATATTTGTTTCTGCATTAAAAAACACTTTCTTGCTTCCTCCCTGACAAAACTTTCCTCCCAGGAAAGGCTTACAGGCTACAGACGCCTTCAAAAATGACACTGAAGTGCTGTAAACGGTAAAATGGGCCACCAGTCACTCTGACATGGTTGGTGTGTTTCGGTGTGCAAATGTAAAGAAAAAAGGAGGCTGTGAAGGTAGATGTAGAAAGGCTTGTGTGATTTTTTTTTTTTTGTCCTTGTTAAAAGCTTGATTGTGTTTATTTAATGGGGGGGTATGTGTACCTATTCATTTGTCTTCTGTGCAAAGGGTAAAAACACAGTTTTGGATGTTTGTAGTGAGTTCTGAACCTGGAGCAAGAGACGTTTCACAGCAGCCTGTAGTGTCCAGACCTCATGGAACAATGCACAGGCTTTCATTCCAGCCAAGCGTTTCAACAGCTGATGTCACTAATTAGAAGCCTCCCTGTCTGAGTGAAGATAATTAGTGAAAATGGGCTGCTGTGGTGCTTGGTTTGCAGAAGATTCAAGGCCAAACACTGAGCGCACACTCAAGATGCTTAAATTCAAATCTGTCTGTAACATTTACTTTGTGTTTTGGCTCTATTTAGGTCAAAAAAGTAAGTCTTCCTTTGTAAACCCAGATAAGCATAATTCACTCACCAGACCCCCAAAATTATCTGTCGAAAACAATAACGATAAAGGACCTAAACAAACTGTAAATACAGAATACAGGTCTGAGTCAAGTCGAGTGGCTTTATTGTCATTCCGACCATGTGCAGCAGTACAGCGCACAGTGAAACAAGACAATGTTCCTCCAAGACCATGGTGCTACATGTGACAGACAAACACGGGACTACATGAAGTGCAAGTGTGCAAAAAACAAACAAAGACAGTGCAACACCAGATAGAACAGAACGATACAGACACAACAGTGCAAATGAAGAGTGCAACAGTGACAGTGCGTTGTGCAAAAGAGTGAGCACTGTGCAAAAATTAACTTTGTGTGTGTGTGTGTGTGTGTGTGTGTGTGTGTGTGTGTGTGTGTGTGTGTGTGTGTGTGTGTCAGTCCAGTCACTGGATGTTCAGGAGTCTGATGGCCTGGGGGATGAAACTGTTTCTCAGTCTGGCAGTGAGGGCCAGATGCTCGGGTACCTTTCCAGAAGGCAGCAGGGTGAAGAGTGTGTGTGAGGGGGGTGTGGAGCCCTCCACAAAGCTGGTGGCTTTGCAGATGCAGTGGGCGAAACACTTGGAACGTAGCTTTGGCAACTCAGCAGAGGGTTACAGTGTAAACTCCTATTAATACACTATTAATGGTTCATGTGAACATATTTAACTCCTGCCAAGTGAAATTGTTAAAGTAAAACAGAGTGGATGTGTCTCAGGATGTGTGTAACGATGAATGATCTTTCTATCTCTCACTAATTCTTCTGGGAATTCACACTATTCTCCCAGTTCTCGCTTCCATATCACCCATCACTTTATTCTGTCCCCAAAATCCCTCGTTTCATTTCTGAAGTCTTGTCTGACCAGTAATCTTTCTGCCCGTGTTCCTCCTCAGAGGCCGTGCTTTAAATGTCACCATGTTTGTGTCCTTCTCTTTTCCAGACTTGTGATTATTTATCATCAGATTTCGATCAGCACCTTATGCTTCAGGATGATAAGGTTACAGCGACAACTTCCTGTTTCCAGGCTTTACCCCATCTCCATCATCTACACAGTGATGGGACAATAAAATATGGAGTGAGGTCTACTTTCAAAACAATTTTTTAAATTGTTAAAGTAATAGAGAGAAACCACGTTAGCCACTTGTATCTGCAAACATGTTCTGTACCCATGACGACAGGTGAAAGCTGGTACATAGACCAGCTGGTAAATCACAAGGCTTCACCTTCTTTTTTTCTTTTGTGAAATGTGTCTGCGTGCATGTAAAAGGAGAATATAAGGAGGAAACTCTGTTTGGTTTTTTTAATTTTAGATTTGAAATCCAATATTTGGCATGGCCACCTTTATTCTTCAGCACAGCTTAAACCAGGGGTGTCCAACTGCAGGCCTCGAGGGCCGGTGTCCTGCAGGTTTTAGATCTCACCCTGGGTCAACACACCTGAATCACATGATTAGTTCATTACCAGGCCTCTGGAGAACTTCAAGACATGTTGAGGAGGTCATTTAGTCATTTAAATCAGCTGTAATGGATCAAGGACACATCTAAAACCTGCAGGACACCGGCCCTCGAGTCCTGGAGACAGACCCAGCTTAAACTCTCATGAGAAGTTTTCTTGTAAGTAGTCTTCAGGAATAGTTCTCCAGGGACTAAACATTCATAGGTCATTTCTAAGTTCTTTCATAAACAAACATTGATGTGAAAATGGTCAGGTACCAGACTGATACCTGTGAACCAGAGAAAGACTTCACAAAGTCTGGAGATCAGTTGCTCAACATCACTTTGAAAATAACAAATTCTGGCTTCTTGGTAGCAAAATGTCCTTTATTTTGTTCATATTTTAGATTTGTTTCATTTGTTTTCAAACATTTATATGACGTTGCTGACTTTTAAATCTTTTATTATTACTATTACTGTTACATTATTATTATTAATATTATTATCATCATTATCCTCTCAACTATATCTCAGTGATCATCTTTCCAAATCTCCCAAACATTGTTGTCTTGATTCATCCTCAATCATCCAGGTAAGAAAACCCCAAAGAGTTGGTTCTGTTGATCTGCACGGAGCGTTTTCAGTGAGACAAACATTTGTCCAGGTGAACAGAATCAGCTTTTTTAAATAACATTATTTGCACCATCACAACTTCTCAAATGTGCACATTGCACATTATTATTATCAGCAAAGACTTGGCCACATCTGACCGCCTGTTCTTAAGCCATCTTTAAGCCATAAGCATTTTGGCCCAACCCTGGTCTTCTCCTAGACAAAGGTAGAATAAAAGTGTAGAAATAGCTGGGACTCTGTCATCTGACTAATATTGTGTCATGCACACAACAGAGAATTGAATGTAATGGATTTGCATTGAGCAAAAGCTTATATGTTACCTGGACTTGCAGCAGAATACACTTGTTATTGGGACGGCACTAGCATTTATCTAACACCTGTTAAACCAGGAGGATAGTGTTTCACTCCCCAAAAGCTAGCTGCACTCCTAAAAAGCCAAGAGCCACTGCTACACTTCAAAACATCTATTTTTGATGTAGTGTTGCTCTGCAGAAAGGCACAAACAATACGTGTGACACATTGTTGTGTGCATGTAGGGAGGCGAGTGTCTACTGGCCGAGGATGAACCGAATCCCCTCCGGCTGTTGTGCTTGTCTTTGCTCAGCAGTAAAGATGTGACTGAGCTGACAACAGAACATTTGAGGTGAGGTCAGGCTCAACAAAGACACGCTGCTTCGCACACACACAGTGCTGGGCAGCACAGGACACAACAACGCCTCTGTGTGTGTGAGTGACACATAAATATTCGACTGAGCTCCGTCTCTGGTGTCGTATTGATGTCTGCTGCACGCGTCGTGTTTTCATCTCTCCTCACCCCTCCCTCTGTCCTCTCTGGGTTGTTTACAGTGTCAGTGATGTAAGACTTCACAGATATGGCACGCAACTTTTGATCTTCAGACTGCTAAGTGTACGGTTAGTCATGCCCTCCTCCTCTTCTTCCTGGGCTGAGAAAGTTTTGAGAAACAACACTCGTCACTTATCTTCACGTGCAGCGTCTCTGTGAGATAATCTGGTGCCGTTAACATGCGCTGCACAAAGACACAGCAAACTGGCGTGCGTCTGAGCTGTGCAGCACACAGCCAGCTCCTCTGTCACTGCTCAGCCAGCCCTTTCTTCTACTTAAAATAGCAGCAGCCTGGAAAATTAACTGTGATGCCGGTTGTAGTTTTTGAATAGGGTTTTTGTTTGCCGCACAACAGCTTTGTTGTGCTTTATTAATGCACTCCAACAGCGTAGTTGTTGCTGTGCCATCTGTGCTGCAGCTACCAGCTTCACCTCAGCAGCCACATCACATCTCAGCTGTCCACGCACAAAACTATATGGTAAATGGCCTGCATTTGTATAGCGCTTTTCTAGTCCCTAAGGACCCCAACGCGCTTCACACTACATTCAGTCATTCACCCATTCACACACTGGCAGCTACATTGTAGCCACAGCTGCCCTGGGGCGCACTGACAGAGGCGAGGCTGCCGGACACTGGCGCCACCGGGCCCTCTGACCACCACCAGTAGGCAAACATGGGGTTAGTATCTTGCCCAAGGATATTTGGCATGCAGCCAGGAGGCAGCCTGGGATCGAACCACCGACCTTGTGATTAGTGGCTGACCTGCTCTGCCACCTGAGCTACAGCCACCAAACTACGCTTAATAATGCCAATGTTAAGAACAGTAGGTCCATAATCTCCTCTCACTCATCATCCTTCCAAGGCGGGGGGACGAGTGAGAGGGAAACACTAAAACACACATACCAGAGGCTCTCCGGCTGGCTTTAAGCTCCTTTTGGTTAAGCAGTTCAGTAAATGGACATAAACAGGTCATTAAATAAGACTATTTTCTCTAATAAATCTTTAATCTTTCACATTTCAGTTCTGTTTGATTGGTTATACCTGAAGTTTCCATGGTAACAGCAGGTGGGATTAAGTGCTGCAGCAGGAGAGCGTCGGTTTACAGCCTACAGTTTTAAAGAGGACAGTGATGCTGATCTCAAGCTCCACATTTGCACCCCTGGATTCTACTGAAAGTAGCTTTGCTTGATTCACAGTTCATAATGATCCTTATTTGTCTTACACTCAGCCCTTCGCGTGATGTCACTCATTTTGCAGCTTCAACCTCAGTGTTGTTTAAGGCCATCCTCATTCTGTGTACTGCTGCAAACTCTTTCTCCTGTTTTCTTAACTCCTGCCTGTTCCTTTGTCTTTCTTCTGTCTCCTCTGATCTCCTCCCACCTCTCAGTGCTCTCTCCCCCCTACCTGTAAAGACCTACCTGTAAAGAATCACACGAATCTCTCAGAGGTGAGACTAGGTTGAGCTGTATGTGTGTGACTGCTGCCGTCATCTCTCTCGACTTTACCATGTGAGCATTCAGCACAAACGACAGAGAGCTGCTGTGGGCTGAAGAACCTAAGAAAAGAGTAACGAGTATACAAGATGGACTTGGCCCCATGACATCACCCACCGCTCTGAGAAGTCCTGTTACAAGGTGTTTTTGCCGTGGACATCATGGTGTTTCGGCTTTACCGACATATTTAGTTAGGATAGGTGGAAGAATATCAGAGGAAGAGTTAAAACTCTCTTATTTCCTGCATTAACTGAGATCAGGTGAGCATTCAAAGCAGCACTGTGGCTGAATTAATGTGTCCTTCCTCGGCTGCCTCTCGTTTTCAAAAGTCAGCACTGCAGGACAGATACTTTTCTAAAGCTTAAAGAAGAACACACAGAACATGGTTATCATGCAGGTTCACCTGATGTCACACTACTTGACCAAAAAGCCAAATTCCTACAAACACACGACACAATTCAGACGGTGAAAATAAGAAGAGTTGCTGTGTGACGCTAGTGCAACGTGGGGACGGTGGGTTTTTGCTTTTGAGTTACTTGTAACTTTTGCACAAAGACAATAAGATGTGAAGCGAAACTCAATCAGTGCATCCTCCCATCCTGTTTCCACTTATCCAATTCAGGGTCATGGAGGGGCTGGAGCTGCCATAGGGTGAGAGGTGGGCTACACCAGTTGGTTGCCAATCTTTTGCAGGGCTAATTCTAGGGTTTAAAAATACCCCGAGTGCTCCGTCCCTCCCTGATGGATGGGGGAGGAGATACTGAACCACCTGTGCTGCCTCTGGAGGAGGGAGGAGTTGGGTTCCTGGAAGAAACTCACTGTGTGGCTCAGAAAATATGTGCCGAGATACGACTGAATCCCGACGATAGCCACCGAGAACAAACTTACAGTTAATGGTTGGAGTTAAGGAAAAGGGAATACACCACAGTGTCTGCATTTGAGCATAAGAACAAACGTTCACTTTCTATTTATGCTCACTATATTTACTCAGAGAGGAAGCTCGGGAAACCATAATGTATTTTTTAAAGTTTGCTTTATGAAAAATGTTCTTCTTAGCTCTCATAATGTGTCACACACAAACACTCTGGTCACCCTCACAGTGTGACCTCACAGCATTTCTTAACTCATTTCTTTTTCTAATGCTGTATTGATTTTAGCGTTCAATATTTTATGTGAGACTGTGTGATTTGAGGAGGTCTTTATTAAAAATGTCAGCGCTCTTTCTTCCTCTGCGCTGCCTCTAAAAGGAAAAGAAATGGCTCCAAAATTACAGCCACGTATGGAGAAAATCGCCTGTGTGTGATACTTTTAATATTTCATGCAGCGTAATGTTAAACGCTTTCATGGATGCCTGTGATGTTTCCTCGCACACGTCATGTGTGTTCTGAAGCAGAAGCTTTAATAATGTGCTCTCTAATCCCAGAACAACATTCACTGCATCCTGAAGTTTGACACGAAACAGAGACATCCAGCACAGCCCAACACACAACAGGACCAAACCCCCGAGACACAAGTATGGAGAAACTGTGTAACGCCTAATCACGGAAAGAAATGAGGCAGAAACATTCACACACAACTGAGGCGGCATGTCAGGGAAGATGAAATAGACCTGTAGTATAGAAGTGCTCCTAAATAAAGAAAATGTTAGAATGGCTACTGTTGCAAAATCAGTTTCACCCCGGTTCTTTTTATTCCTCGGGCATCCAGAGACGGCATCGGAACTCAGTAGTCATTTCACAAAACCTTTATTCATCTTTATTTATCTTTATTTAAGCATGCATCTTCTAGAAGGGAAGACGTGCAAGGCCGGTGTCCCTCTGCAAAATCTTCACTCCTTTGTCTGCTACGGTCAGCTTTATAGAAGTGACCCCATCATAAAACCCCCACGGTGTGCTGCAAACTCTGTGTTTGTGTGTGTATGCACGAGCACGTGAGTGAGTGTGTGTGCGCGTACCCGTGTGTATGTGTGTGCACGTGAGTGAGTGTGTGCGCGTACCTGTGTGTATGTGTGTGCACGTGAGTGAGTGTGCATGTAGGTGTGTGTGTCTGTATACGTGACTTCCTGGGGGTCATAAAAGTAATCTCCTCACCCAAGCTACACCAATTTCCTCTACACAACACAGAAAACACAGTTAACATATTAGAAACACTGAGACTCCCACTCTGTATCCACTGGGCCAGTGGCCTCTTGTTGTCTTACATTTACAGATAAAGTGGAGAGTCTCCTACAAACCTACTTCTAAGTTTATAACAATTATGAGTTTTATTAAAGGTACAAGCATCAGCATCAGCAACCCCCAACTGTAGCTTCCTGTCTCCTTCTATGGCAGCAGAACCCAGTGTCCATAAATTCCTTTCCTTCTAAACAATTACACACTCTCAGGCTACAGCTAAGCCAAACTAAAACACAGACCAATCCTTCCTTATTCCTCTGATCAAAACAAATTTAACACATCATATTATAATAATTATTTTCTTGTGCTCACACTACAAAGACTAAAGAACGTTGAAGTTTTAATGTGCATGTTCTAAACTCTGAAGGAGGCTCATGCATTTTAGTTTTTCCTCACAGCAGCCTAAATCTAAATTCATGAGGTCTAAGAGGCGAGGAAGACAGATGGCAGATTTCGAGCAACTCCTAGAAGATTACCTTTCAATTTTCACTTTTCTCTTTGCAATTTGACAAGGCTTCAGAGGCATGAGCTCAGACAAGGCATCATTTCAAGAAGGCTACATAACAGATGAAGGCTGTTTCACTCACATCAAAATAAATCCTCTCCACAGCTGACTGGACAAACGCATGTTTGGCTGGACCGACAGAGAGATTATCTATCTCAAAAAATATCTGATATTAAAGTTTTATCCACTCATTTACCCGCTGCTAATTCACATCTGGACTGATGGCAGCGGAGTAAAACTAAGTAGCCTAAACTTCCTTCTCATTAGTCGCATGTTCCAGTTGTCCCATTCCATTCAATATCCCATTCCTGTTTTTCTCAAAATGAACAATCAATTACAATCAAACAATCAATCTGCTGGTCTGTCTCTAGTCTAAACAACAGTGTTTCAGTAACTTTCCACTCGAAGATGGTCCCCTGTTATCTACTTCTATATCTACTTTCTACTATCTACTTGAGCGAGAGTCTACAGCGTTCTACCCACCAAGGACACGTAGTCTAATGCCTTTATTTTCAGGGCCGTGTCCACTTAATACCAGAGGTGTGGACTCGAGTCACATGACTTGGACTCGAGTCAGACTCGAGTCATTAATTTTATGACTTTAGACTTGACTTGAAAAAATGTTCTAAGACTTGTGACTTGACTTGCACTTTTACAACAATGACCTGGGACTTGAATTGGACTTGAACCGGTTTACTTGAAAAGACTTGATATTTCACCCCAAATATAAAATTTAACACGCATATTATATAGAAAGTGTGCATCATTTATTCAATTCATTTATTCAAACCACACTCCGTACGTATGTCTGCGTGAGCTGTAGCACAGCAAATCACATTAACCAGATTTTTTTTTTAAAAAAGAAAAGAAAAAAAACCCTCAAAAATGCTGCAAGGAGTTATTTTTTTCAGGTACATAAACTATGAAGTAGTCAACAAAAAACCGAAATGCAATATGCAAAACATGCAAGAAGAGAATCACAGACAGAGATGGAACAACTTCCAACTTTCTCCGACAGTGGAAGTTGCATAAAGGACAGTAGGTGGTGCTTCTCTTTTGCTACAATGAGATAGCTGACTTCATCTAACTAGCAAATGTTGTCCAGGCTCCGTTGGTGATACAGTTTTTTTTAATGTGTATGATATTTTTGTCATTTTTTAAAGCCGGCCCTACAAGCGCATCCAAGAATAACATGCAGCTTATCTCAGAACTGTCGGTGAAAATTATTCTTGGAGCTAAGTTTAATTGAGCTGCATTCTATAGAGGTGCAATTTCACAATTTGTGTATATTTTCTAAGTTCACTATTTCGTCATGTGTTGAGAAAAACACAGATTTAAAAATCACATGGTCTAATATTTACATTTAGCATATAACTGCAACATGCTTTTTTCGTTTTTTTTTTTTTTTAAAGACTCAAAAGGACTTGAAATTCAAAGTTTCAGACTTGTGACTTTACTCAGACTTTTACACCAGTGACTTGAGACTCGACTCTGACTTGCCTGACATTACTTGACACTTGACTTGTGACTTGAGGATAAAGACTTGAGACTTACTTGAGACTTGCAAAACGATGACTTGGTCCCACCTCTGCTTAATACTACACTTTATGGTTATGTGGCATTTTAGTTAATATTTCAATGTGTTCCAGAGTATTCTATGTTTAGACTTAGATCTCCCAGTTTAGTTATTGCTTAGTGTCGCCTTTGCCTTTGTTTTCGTACTGTTTTATCAGCCTCCAACAAATGTCTAAAATCAAGTTTAGTTTGGCGTGTCTGCACTTGGGTTCCCCTCCCCACTCCATACAGTCTGCTTCCACAGACTGTGACAGGATCAGGCTCTCAGAACTTCATCGTGAACAATGAGCACTCAGTCATCCTTTAAAATCTGCATGTTCTCAAAAGGTAATTAGACTAGTCTGGGCATCTCAGTCAAACTGGACAAGAGGCAAAAACAATCTGACATCTATGTCTTTGTCTTGTGGGGAGTCAATCGTACAGAAAAGGAGAAAACTTTGTTTCTTTTCATATTCTCCTCTATGAGCAACTTGTTTACGACTTAAAATTATCCCCAGTTAACATCATTATTCAGAAAAAGCCCAGCAATCCAAACCTCAGCCGCTTTGTTCACTCCACGTATTTCCCATGTGTGATTGCTGCTATCTCAGCAGGCACACAGGAAACACAAGAAGGATTTATGGATAAGTTGACATTCTATTATGCTTATCATGGGCAGTGAAAATAAGCACTATTGTATGAAGGACACACAAATATCTGCACACAAACGTAATGAAACCAGCTTTTTTTCTCCACTCTGTATATCAGGAGCTGCAAAACTTATTAAAATGATTAGTATGACGCACATACAAAAGGACGCACACATGCACGTAACACACAAGTGTTTACTGATGCGTTGAATTTATTCTGCTTATCAGCACTTATGAAAGCTAGTGCTATAAATAAGGGACACATTCCCCACAAATGCACTAACATAAAAATGTGCATATCTCAAATATATATTTGAATTAAGTAAAGCAGGAGGGCACACAGAGGCACACTCCAAACAGGGTGAGGAGGCGAGAGTGGAGCTCCTGATTGTGCTGCATGAAATTAATAACCTCAGGTTTATTAATCTCTGCATTGTCGCAGAGCTCGTGGTGAAGGGAATTTTCTTTTTGCAGAACAAACAGTAAGTTAGAAAACTACAAATGAGAAAAATGAAAATACAACACTGCAAAATCTGTACACAGGATCAGTTCCTGATGAAAGGATATATTTTAAACCAATAAGAAACGAGAGAAACCACAGATGAGAGGGTACACAGTAAACACGAGGAGATGACACTACAGGGAAAGGGAGAGAGAATGATGATTGTCAGTAATATGCAGACAGGGGTAGGATGAAATCCAATCCAGAAATCCAATGAAAAATGTTCTTCTTATCCTGGAATATTTTCAAGAAAATGGCCAGAAATGTTGGACTGTTCAGGCGTCTGAGTTATCCTTACTTCAGTTCTAATCATTAATATCTGGAAAAAGAAATCATACAATACGTCAACTGTTTCACAAGTCACTTAAAGTCACTTAAACATTTCTACCCCTGTGCACGCAGACATAATGCACAGTGACTCGTTCAGGGGAACCCTCTATTCCTGCAGGACAAACAAGAAAATATGCACATAAGCTCATAAGCACTTGTTCCAGTATGTCAGACATTATGCTTAAATTAGAGCTGACAGTGTGATTCGGTACCCAACACGAGGCCTGGAGGACTCGCAACACTTACTGAGTTCCATTGTTTTGATTTTGACAAATATTTCGCGAGAGAATTCTTTCACTCTGGTCCTTCGGTGGGTGTGACATCATTGTTGTCATTCCTCCTTTGTACGCCAAAACAATTGTTTTTGCCATTTTACACTGTCGCTCCATTTCACAGGTTCAAAGCAGTCAGACGAATAGCTGTCAAGCGGTTTAGTGTCGCTATTGTTTCATGACAAATTAAGGAGATAAAACAACATCTGTGAAATTATGCTTGTAATGAAGGTCTTCTTACACGAAATGCACATTGATAATTTCTCCAACACATGTACACACTGAATACAAGCACACAGAGATTTAACTTTAATGATTAGTGTTTCCATGTTGGCAGTCTCTGAAGTTTCTCTGAAGTGACGAGTAGGAAGCTTCGAGTTTATAAGCTGATGGGTGGAACATTTCAATTGTGTTTCTAGAGTTTATCTTTCCTTCCTCTGTCACTGCCCAAATTGTATATCCTTGATTCCTTAACTCCTCAATTCCTCTCCTCGTGTGTCAGTCCCTCACTCCCAGCACAAGTTCAGAAGGTGAGAAACAGACACGAGGAGAGAGCAGCAGCAACACCAAACACAACGAGACAGCCTCATTCCTAGTAAAGCCAATTGGACGTGATGTTTGATGCAATGGTATCAGAAATTGTTGTGTTAAGTTGTATTTAGTGAGGGTTTGGTCTGCGTGATCTTTACAATCAAAATCAGCTTTATTGTCACTGTAGCAATGAAACGCTCAACAATGAAACTGAGGTGCAATTTTCTCACTGCAGAAAGAAGCTCAATTGTTTCTGTTTTCCATGTTTAATGCTGGTGAATAAAACACCTCATCTCCGCCTCAAACCTTCCATATTTTCTCATGCAGTATTATTATATGAAAGAAGTATGAATGCCATCATGTGTATGATGAAATATCATTTTCATATTTGTGTAAGGTCTGACTTTATATAATGTTTATAAATCAATTTCAGCAAATAATTCAATATTACTGCTGGCAATAATAGTACTAATAGAATCGGTTCCAGTGATAATCAACAACATGTTTTAGATGACAAGAATATAGAACTGCAGGTTCAAAGGACTGAAGGGCAGACTTGTTGCTTCCCACTCTGCCACACAAGCTGATCAATGCCAGATTAATTACCCCTTTAATTTCAGACTGACAGCCTAAAATTAAAGGGGGCTCCAATAATGAGGAAGTTATGACAGTGTGTAATTATAAAGTTTGAGATCAGTGTGTGTGTGTGTCTGTCCACTGTCCAGGGTAATCAATAAATAACATTTATTTTGTGTTTGTACACATTAGAAGTAAAAATCTAATCTGAGTAGAATCAGCTCTGGTGTAAACATGTATTTTTATTTTATTTATTTTTTTACTGCTTTAAGAAACTCCTGACGCAGCAAACTGCATCACAGCTGGAGTGTCAGGAGTAGCTGCTGCTGTACATTACTGGGTCGTGCCAGTGCTGTCAGGCTGCATCCTGGTCCCTGTGTGCTTCTCTGAACCCTGCTGTGGTTAAAATCTCTGAGTCTGTACAGATGATACATTCTGTGATGAGTCTAAAAGCTCCCATGAGGCTTCCTCCTTACTAAAGTCCCCCCAGTGCTCCTTCTTATTGCCAGGCTCCGTAATTAAACTCTGCACTGCTACTATGACAGGTCTGTGCTGTTTGTATCTACATGTTTGAAGAGACTCTAATGTCTTCACATATTAAGCCTTGAACTGTTTTCTTGACTGATATATTGATGGTTAGCTTGCTGACACCACGTGACACACAAATGGATTTATTTTTACTTCAAAGGAAAAGCTCTGTTTCCATGTAACTTCAATGCATTCTTGCTCATGTGTCTAGGGGAATGCATTTGGTCGCAGAAAGCCAGGTCTTCTTAGCTAATGTCTAGAAACATGCCACAGCCAAATAAGTCCACAGTCAGTGGAGTAACGTCTGTTAGCAGAGTGAGCTGAATCCTGGGGTTTGGATCATGCAGGACTTTCATCTTAAGAGTTTCCTTTTACTTTTTCTCTTGCCTGGTGTTTGGACTGAGTTTAAGCATTAAAGCTACTTGAATAGATTAAAACTAAAGATTGTATCCATCAATCTCTCACGAACTGGTGGAAATACGAGAATCACCCAAGTGCAGACTCTATTTACAAAGTTTTATTTACAAAAATGTGAACTTAAACAAGAAATGTGGCTAGAAACTGAAACAGGGGACGTGGAGCCGAGGACAGTCAACGGCGGAGAAACGCTTAAACACAGGGGAGAACAGGAATAGCCAAGGGACGGGGAGCTCTGCAACAAACGACAGGGCAGGAAGGCAAGAGAGTGACCAGAGGTGAGTACGTACTGCTGTGGGGTGTTCTTACATTTTTCTTGGTAGGTACACCTATTGTATCAGTTTGAAACTCCTAGCTTGCTTCATTATCGTGTTATCGTATTCACAAATTGCAGCCAGGCAGCCTTTTACAGCTGAGATGTCAAAATTTCAGCTGACCAGTTGGAAGAGATGTTTTCTGGAGGGGTGTTTTAAAAACCACAAAGTGGAGCCTTTCGGGAAGAAGTTGTTAAGCCTGTTTTAGGACGTAAACCCAGTCTACCACACACTGAAATAAAATTATGATCCTGTAAGTGAACATAATAGGCTCTAGGGTAACAATTCATGGCATCACAGTACAAATTTTTATCAGTTATCCAGAAAAGCAGCAATTTGCTCCCTTGGTTGATCAGTGCCAGTTATCCCATCCATCCCTCGGTTTTCGGGGCATCTATCCCGGTCCAGGTGGCAGTGGCACCAGTTTAAGTTGAAATACTCAGACTTCCTTTTTCCCAGCCACCTCCTCCATCTCGTCCGGGGATGGTGGAAATCCAGGCCTCTTCAGTTTTGTTTAACCCACCTACTATTTTAAAAGCATGTTTGTTGTGTCAAACGACATAATCGTCCACTATGCGTCTCTCAAGGCTTGGCTTCATACCAGGCTAAACATGCTATGATTTTTTGTGTTATTAAAGCCACGACACATGATATACAAACACAACATAAAGTTCAGGTCAGAGTAGTTTCATCATGTCATTGGACTGTCAGGCTCTCATTAGTCTTTCTATAATCAATCAGTAGTTCAATGCTAAACATGCTAAAAACAATACATGATGCTGTTGGACCTTAATTTTTATTGTTTTGCCGTGAAATCAGGCACCAAACCAACAAACGCTATCTCGTCCATAATATGCAATGAGAACTGTGCAGTTCATTGGTCATTACGGTTAAATTAGGCCTGACAGTTTGATTCAGTACCCAACATGAGGCCTGAAGGGGTTGATTTTGCCGTAATGGCCTGCTCCCTGGACATTAGCTGCTTTATTACACTGCTGTTTACAAAGACATTAATGATTTATTACAAACTCAAGAAACGCACGCGTTTCTCCCCAAAACGTCTGTGCTAACAAACGAGCAATATGGTTTTGCTAAAAGGCACTTCTGAGTTCATTTAGATCAAACAGAGCTGAACTGACCAGTAGAACCCAGCTGCAGGGCATGATGGTTATTTTCACCACTGCTTGAAAAGAAATTGTGTTTTTTTTCTTAATCGTGTTGTGGATTGCTTTCTGTGAACAGGATTGACATTTTCTAAAGAAAAGTTTATTCCTGTTTGCACTCTATAATACAATCTCTGAACATAAAAAAAACAAGTCACACAATCAGCTTTGATTTGTTGAACAAATGCAGAGCAGATTTCCTGTGTATGCACAATAATTTACCTCTGCCGGTACAAATGAGGGGCCTTCGCACTGAAGCGATTCAGAACATTTCTCCATGAAGTCAGTGATATTTAGCAAATGTTAACTTGCTGTTGCCTTTATGTTCCTGCCAGTTAGCTTATTGTGCACAACAAAAGAGGAGCAAAGTTGCAGTCCCACTTCACACACACATTTGTGCTTCTCCATTTCAGCACTATGTCCATCTCTTAAAATAAATGCATGCATTTAAATGTATTTGTGCATTTTTCTGTGTTGTAGTTTCAAGTCTACAACAGCAGTCTGTATAATTCAACATATTTACGCGGGCTCTTGCATTTCACAGTTCAGAGAGTTTAGCATTTCTGGCAAAAACAGACTCACTGGGGAAGGAAGAAAAACTGCATGGAAATGCACCTGCGATTTAGCCAGTGGAAACACATGAACCAGCAAGAAATTCAGGAAGATGATCACCTCAGACAGCTGTGCCAGATTCACAGACTGCACTGGTGCCATGAGCTGGAACAGCAAAGTTGCTCCATCGACTCACCTACAAGCGTCAAGCAACCTATTAAGTATTTGCCCATCTGTCTTCACACTAATATAAACTCGAGTGACATCGCACTCCTAATCCACTGGGTATAATGTGATATCAGCCCACCCTTTGCAGCTATAACAGTTTCAACTCTTCTGGGAAGGCCTTCCACAAAGTTTAGGAGTTTTTATGGGAATTTCTAACCATTCTTTTAGAAGAACATTTATGAGGTCAGACACTGATGTTGGATGAGAAGGTCTGGCTCGCAGTCTCCGCTCTAGCTCCATCGGATCAGGACTGTGCAGGCCAGTCAAGTTCTTCCACACCAAACTCACTCATCTATGTCTTTATGGACCTTGCTTTATGTGCTCGTGAACATGAAATTGTCCACAATGTCTTGGTTTACTGAAGCATTACGAATTCCTTTCACTGGAACTAAGTGGCTGAGCCCAAACCTGAAAAACAACCCACTGTTGTAGACGTTTAAACAAAAGCCGCGGTGTGTCCTGTGCGAAATGATTATTACCGCCTGCAACAAGCACGAGACTTACTGCTGCTGTCCTTCATCTTTCTCTCCAAGTAATCAAACCGTCTGGATGTGTGGAATATGATAGAGGTTGGGGAAATGAGACCCATCAGAAGCATCCCGGTGCTGTGAACTCAGCGGACCTTATGCTTCTTAATGGATTTATTATGAGCTGGAAAACGGGCAAACACTTTAGCCCGTGAAAAAGAGGAAAACACCAGGATGGAGACATTTTCCAGAAGGCTGCTGTTGATCGCAGCCTTGGAAAATTTCGCTGATGTTATGTTTTTTCCTCTTCTGGGAAGAAAATAACTCGTCGTGGCATGGCTAAAATAAGAAAGGAGGGAGTGTGAGAGAGGAGGAGGAGGATTGAATTACCAACACTGGCTCAAAGAGCTGTTTGATGTTCAGATGCTGTGATAAATTATTGATGTGGAGCCTGTTAAATAAGGCCAGTGCTCATTTGATTACAAATCTCATTAGGGCTTTACAAAGTATGCTTTAATAACAAAATCCATCAGCATAATCGCTGTGTAAAGAGATTGAACACTGTCATTACACAAAGCATACAGCTGTGGTATTGTTACTGTAAGCTAACAATTTAGCCGTTCAGTGTGAATGCACTGATTAAAATTTCTGACAGAGGAACATTATGAGTAACAGTTAAAAATATAATAAAATACACAGCACAATTAGACCAGAGACGGCTGCCCTTGATCTCTAAATGTTGTTTGGACGTCTGGTTAAAGTCATTAGTAAATAAAATTTTATCTGCATACTGAAACGTCACCAAGGCTACTAATTAGTGAATAATATCTGATTACCACCAAGTAAATGTTAGCAGGGGGAAAGCTTGCAGTGACCTCACTGAGAATTTCTACGGGCTTTGCCACTCAGCAGCGGCTTTTTAAAAACACCTCTTTTAGTTCACAGTGTCAGTTTCATGGCTCACTCACAGTCTGCCTCAGTGTCTTGGTGTTTCCAGCATCAGCAGGCCGCCGTTTTCAGCTCACTAGTGCCAATAAAACCATTACAGACATTGTTAGAGACGAGCTGGTGAAGGAAGCAGAACATCAAGCAGCTAAAAAGCCTGACGTGTTCCACCAGAGATGGTGGACATCAAACATTTGCTGCCACATTAAGGACCAGCAGTGCAGAAGTTTGTACACCATCCCCTCATCGTGACGTGGAAACAGCTAGAAATTACTGCACGACACATTACATCACTTGTGATTTTCTTTACTGCTGATTTTAAGGATTTATTGATTACTTCTGGAGCACACTCAGGCAGTGTGTGCTGTACTGCGTGTTTTATACCCAAACTTCAGTTATTTTGTGCGGTGCCCTCCCCAGAGCCGACTTTGGAATACAGGCGGTGACAAGAGACCTTCATTTTCCTCTATCCAGTGCTCCTGCCTCAAGCTAGCTCCAGGTAAGGTCTATCTTCTTGATGTCTGCCTGGAGGTCTCTGCACCAGGTATTTTTCGGTCAGCCTCTCTGTCTCTTCTGTTTGGGATTCGATGTCGGGGCCTGAACAATGTCCTGAGCCTGAGTCCAGCTGCAGCACACGTGTGCAGTATTGTGCTCGATAGCTGCATCCAAGCACAGAACTACAGAGTCAGAAAGTCATTTATAAACCCATGAGACATGTGAGAGGTGTGTCACAGCCACCAAGAGCAGATCATCATGGACTTTTTCAGTAGCTCGTGACAGCTGATGCTGATTTAGGTACTGTGAGTTCACAGTACCTGGCAACAGCTGGACTCCAACATGGAGTTGTTCCTTACAGACGCTATTATTCAGATTCAGATAACTTTATTTATCCCCATGGGGGCAATTGAGAGTGCAGAGAGTGGTAAGGAAGAAGAATAAATAAACAAATGAAATAAAATAAATGTGTCGTGGCATCTAAACTCTGGAACTTTAATGCTACGGTGCTTAGAGCCATATCTCTTCATTAAAAACAAAAGGAGAGCATGAAAATATGGAACCAGAACTAAAATGAATTCATATTTTTCACAAAAATTGTACATTTGACATTTTGACAGTGATGCCAGTATATGTTCACATTTGTGGAGGCGACACTAAAATGTTCTGTTAATAGATTAGAAGCTGAAGAACATCCACATTCACATAGCCTGACTGACAAAAGCTATGTGTTCAACCACAGTTCTGGCTGTGGACTAAAGAGAAAAGACACTTTTCTAAAACTTCAAAGTTGTGAGTGCTAAGAACCTTTGAGATGCATAAATGCAGCCTGACAATGCAGGGACATTCTGGGATGACTTGAAAAAGACAGAAGCTGTGCAGCAGCTTTTAGAGGCTCGGCAGACTTGTTATACAATCCAGTCTGCTTCAAGAGCTCAGATCTGGCTTTAAACCCCAGCAGGGTTCAGAGGAGCACACGGGAACCAGAATTCAGCCTGACAGCACTGGCATGACACTGTAATGCACAGCAGCAGCTACTTAAAACACCCCTGCTGATGTGATGCATTTCTGCTGTATCGGGATTTGGTTCTACTTTAGGAGAAACTGTACAATAAAGTCTGAGAGATGCCAGAGGGTAAACACTGCTGTCAGTTTCTCCTTCTGTGTGTAAACTCTCTGATGTTTTCAATAATTGTAATTTTCGGCGTTTGTTGTGTTTGTTGTTTTCGCAGAATGAAGAATTTCCTGCTGGAGATGCATTAGCTCAATATGAAAACACAAAACCCGACAGGATGGATTTTGCTCTTGTCTTACATCGGTGCCCGCGCTTATTGGTTCGGACTTACGTTTATTTTACCCACTAAATTATTAATAATACCTGTTTTTATATTTGTGAAGCATCGCAGTGCTGTGAAAGCTTTGTGGGTTCAGGTTCAATTCAGAAGAGTGATTCCAGAAGCAGTTCGTGTAAGCAGGTGTGTAACGATTCTCATTTCTGTTGACAATGTAAATGTTGCACAGTACTTTACAAAGACACTATTAAACACGGCACACTACCCAGCAGTGCCTCCTTTTATTATTGTATTAGAACCTGATCTCTGCAAGGGCTGATCACCAGGACTACTGAGTCAATGAAGGAGGAGAAAGAGAGAGAGATTATGGATGATGGAGTTTATATAGATGAAAACATTTTGGGGGATTAACAATACTTTTGTTTCTTCTAGTCTACGTATTTCTGACATGTGACAGGAGTAATAGCTGCCAGCAGTGATCACAGCATAGCGACTATGCTGAGCAGTGACCAGTGCTGCTGGTAAAGACAATACTTGACATAAAAGTAGGTGTTAATGTCATTCAATGTGATTTCTTGCCTTCTGTGTATCATCTCGACTACGTCCACGGCAGGTTGAGGCTCCAAAAGTGAGTCAGTCCCCAAAGACTCCAGTATTAAAATGCTCAACTTTACAGCAGAAATAAATGTGTTTTCTGTCCTCTACAAAATGCTGGACGGCTTAAAATTAGGGTCTTGGTTGCTTTGATTGACAGGTGTGCCGGCACACATGCTATAGCTGCTTGCTCTTGAATGATTTTGTGCCATTTTGATGGAAATGTCAAAAAATAACATGGCTTCCTGTGACGTACAGCCTGTCCAAGTTCAGTTCTAGTATTTTTAAGCACTAATTAGCTACTATCTCTGTTACAGCTTGCTAACAGAGCTTGTTAGCATTAGCACGTGACCCTCTCATGCAGAAATTGTAACCTCTGGCTCCAGAAAACCAACACGATGGCAGCCATTATACTGAGGCGTAGTCAAAAACAGCGCTCATCTTTTACAGTCTATGTGACAAAGAAAACATTTAAGTAGACCACTGTTTTATGAGTGTTTTATTTGTTAATATGCATCTGGATGATGCTGGGACTCTCTTGCACACTGTTTATTAGAGTTTATTTGGAGTTTTAGAGTTCTGCCATTTATTAGGCACAGGTTATTAGACTGTTTCGAGGCAGTGCTTGAGTTTTGCCATGTTTGCACTGATGATGTGAGTTGATAAAACAATATGAAGAAAAGCAAGATGGTTAAATGACCTGATATTCCTTTAATGAACTCATACACGGGACAATCAGCTGTCACCAGGCTGTTAGTTTGTTACCAGCTGCATGAGTGAAGCTGGATTTGCTTTCACCTTGTGAGTCTGTTTGTGTGTGATGGAGATAATTATGCTTGCCACAAAGATCCAGTTGTTGTATGAGCTCCTAATTCATATTCATATTCTGGGAGTAAAAAAAAGACCCAGTGCTGAAAAAAGAGGCACCATCTCAGAGGCTTTGTTTCGTCTACGAGCAGTCTTTCAAAATAAAAGTCACCTGAGTCATTTTCAAGGGAAGGATCTATAAATATGATATCAGATCTTTGGGATGCATCACGACCACAACAAGGACTTGTCAGGCTGTGATCTCCTCCACCTACACTGTGCAGTTTATCCCTCCTGGGAAGAAATGGATCAGAGTGACTATAGAATTACTGCCAGGCAACACAAACAGCCTGTGACCTCTAGAGGCTCTCCACATTATTTTATTGCTATTTATAAAGGCTTGGCTTGGCTTTGAAAGCAACTTTACATTACCTGATGTCATGGATTGTGTATAAAACACGCTGCTCTAGGGATTTATTCCATACAGTGTCTACAGTTGTTTGCCTGTTTGCATGAAAGTAACATGAAAAATGGTTAAGGGCAAGGACACGGGTCAGGGCTAGAGTGCAGTTACCTGCTCTGCTAACATCTACCGGGCCTTCGGTAACACAACTGGAGTTAATTTGTGTTTTAGCCTCATGTCAAACCAACATATTTCAAAGAAACTAAAAGACGTTACCCTTCAGATGAAATCTCACACATGCATTTTGGTCTTTCAGCTCTCTTATGCTTTTGTGTTTGATTGTTCCAGTGCTACAGTCTCTAAATCCATGGCTCAAAGGAACCGAACATAAGATGGCACAATGCTGCCACAGTTCATTAACCTTTTAATAATGAAAGCATAATTACTCACAAAGATTGAACACAGATCAGGGTGATGGGAGCCAAAAACAAACAAAAGAGGAAGTAGACCGTGAATCAACCACACACTCCACTAAACTAATGTTAGTAACATTTTCCACTCTCTCGTAGTATGAGGCCCTCACTGAACGCCTCTGGCATTTTACCTTTGTTGTTTATTGCAGACTGTATGATTGTTATTCTTTATCCTTCAGCTGTAACACAACAATTCCCCTTTTAATAGAGTATCTATTGCAGCTGGTCCAGCTGGTCGCAGCTGGTCCAGGATGAGCCTTTCCAGGGTCTTCATGATGTGGGAGGTCAGTACAGGCCCGTGGCACTGACCTCCCACATCATGAAGACCCTGGAAAGGCTCATCCTGGACCAGCTGCGACCCATAGTAAGACCACATCTGGATCCCCTTCAGTTCGCTTATCAGCCTCGTCTCGGAACTGGGGACGCCATCATCTACCTGCTCAATCGTGTCTACACCCATCTGGACCAGCCGGCGAGCACTGTGAGGGTCATGTTTTTTGACTTTTCTAGTGCTTTCAACACCATCAGGCCGACCCTCCTGGGTGATAAGTTAGCAGCGATGCAGGTGGATGCTTCTCTGGTGTCCTGGATTGTTGATTACCTGACAGGAAGACCACAATATGTACGTCTCCCACAGTGTGTGTCTGACAAGGTGATCAGCAACACAGGGGCACCGCAGGGGACCGTCCTCTCCCCCTTCCTCTTCACCCGCTACACCACAGACTTCAGCCACTGCACAGAGACCTCCATCTTCAGAAGTTTTCTGATGACTCTGCGGTGGTTGGATGCATCAGCAGGGATGATGAGACAGAGTACCGGGCTGTGGTCGACTCCTTTGTCACGTGGTGTGAGCAGAATCATCTGCAGCTCAACGTGGCAAAGACCAAGGAACTGATCGTGGACTTCAGGAAGACCAGGAAACACTTGACCCCTGTTTCAATCCAGGGGGTCAGTGTTGACATTGTGGAGGACTATAAATACCTTGGAGTACACATTGACAATAAACTGGACTGGGCTAAAAACACCACAGCACTTTACAGGAAGGGCCAGAGTCGTCTCTATTTTTTGAGGCGACTGAGGTCCTTCAACATCTGCCAGAAAATGCTCAGGATTTTCTATGAGTCTGTTGTGGCCAGTGTGATCCTCTATGCTGTTGCATGCTGGGGGAGCAGGCTGAGGGTCGCAGATGCCAACAGACTTAATAAACTAATCCGTAAGGCCAGTAATGTTGTGGGGATGGAGCTGGACTCCCTCAAGGTGGTGTCGGAGAGGCGGATGCTGTCCAAGATAAAGACAATGTTGGATAACACCTCCCACCCACTCCATGACATGCTGGTCAGTCACAGGAGCTCGTTCAGTGAGAGACTGAGATTACCGAAAGCACCACTGAACGACACAGGAAATCTTTCCTGCCTGTGGCTCCCTGTACAACGCATCCACTTAACACACTGGTTACTGCTACAACTACACATGTTTCTTTTCCAGCTATTTATTAATGAGTGACTTATGTATATATATATATGTATATATTGTACTATTCTTAGTTAGCGTATTGTCTGTCTTGTCTTAATGTTGGTTTATGTTGGTTTATAATGGAGCACTGTAACAAAAAAAAATAATTTCCCCCAGGGATCAATAAAGTATTCTGATTCTGATTCTGATTGATCATTTATCTATCTAACACAACCCTAGACAGGCTGCCCAGTGACAGGGTGGATGTTGAGAACATACATGTGCAGCAAATCCTGGTCCTGCTTCGCAGCATTGTGTAGAATTGTTTAGTGACTAAAGCGACATTTGAACCAGTTTTCCACCTGATTCAGGTCCTGATTGATCCGCCAGGACAGACGATCAGACAAATCAGAACTAGGTCACCAGTCCAAGATGGAGTTGGAGTCTGTTAACCCATGATATAAAAGTTTACAAATTCATGGATTTTGCCGATTTTTCAGCAGTTGTTATATGTTGTATGTCATGAAATATGTCATATTTCAATTTAGTTGTTCAGTGCTGGTCCTCTAAGGAAAAATGCTCACACCCCTGGGCTGACCTCTGCCTTCTGAATCATTTTGATATGTTTGTCAGAAACAAATAAATAAAAAAAATAAAATAAAATAAATAAAAAAGGTTAAAAAAAAACATAGGTAATAAAAATCAAGGAATCAGGAAATAAACATTCTAACTGACGCACATAAAACAGTATATTTTTTCCAAAAAAGTGGACTTCTCCAAAATAAGGGCGGTTCTGTAGATTCGGGGTCATGGTAGACATTGGTGCTTAAGTTGAAGGTAACTGGGATGTTTTTGGACTGAAGGGAACAGAGACTCGTGGTTAGAGAGAGACAAATAAAGGAGGCCATCCACATCAGCCTTGAATAACAATCGTTGAACAGGGAGGTGGTGATAATACCAACCACCAGTCACCTGTAACACGGGTCAACAACCACCAAGATAACAACCCCACGAGGGGTTAAATAGGACTTTAAATCCGCTGATAGAGGAAACACCTTTGAAAGAAGAACTCGTGTGCTTAAGGTTGGGGGTTATCACCAAGGATGCCCTGGACCTCGGAGGCTTCAGGAAATTGGTGTGCTGCTCATTTACATGTTCAGCATTTAATAGTTGTTGCTGTTTTTTTTTTAATCTGTCACTATTAGCAAAAGTAATTAAGTAAAAACATCTGTTTAAAGCTTCCTTTATGGATTTCTTCCTTTCCTGTTTCTGCGTTTCTCACCGTTCGAATGGTTAAAAAGTTTTTTAACATGAGGCATTTGTTTGTTCTTTGTCGTTCTTCCTGTGTCTCATCACTTACCCACTCTCGTCTTTTGCCGTGTGATTGAAGATGTTCTTTGAATGTCAGTAGCCATTTGTCTCTCTCTAACTTGCACATTGTTTATGAAGTATGAGTGCCGTTTTAATGTCGACTTCTTTTCCTCTCGTCTTCAGGTATATAAGTGCTCTTTAAACGTTTGTTTCTCTCTTTTCTCGCTCTCTTCTAAATGGCATTTTAATGTTTGTTTTTTCTCTGCTCTCGTCCGCCTCACCCTGCCAGCGACTTCTTTGATCATCTGAACTTTTTCTTCAGTTTTTCTTTTCCCTTCTTCCTCTGCTTGTCTCACTCGTTGACTCATCCATCACTTTTCCTCAGCAACTGCTCGAATTTCCTTTTTACTATTGTTCACAAATTTCACTCACACTCTAGTCTCCACTGTTCTTTTGCCTTTTACCTCTCCTCCTACAGTGTTGTCTGTGCTCTCCTCCCTTTCATGTATCTGCTCCATATTTTTTTTCCTCATCCTTCTATCTACTTTTCATTTTTGAAAATGAAATATGTGCTGGTTCAGATCCCAGCAGTTAAATGCACCTGACACGGCGAGGTTCAGCTAATTATCGTTCCATTGTGGCATCTCTCCACCTCATTGCGACTAATGAGGGCAGAGAGACAAAGAAACCCCAAGGAGATGAACACTGGAGAATTCTGAACGACAAATGTGTGTCTACGTTTCTATAAAGAAATGCCAGCTATTTGAATTTGAGTGTGAATGTGCCTGTCTACACATATTGTGTCCAGTGTCCATTCAGTGAAGTGCTGGGAGTGCTGAAATAATGATGTGTGTGTGTGTGTGTGTGTGTGTGTGTGTGTGTGTGTGTGTGTGTGTGTGTGTGTGTGTGTGTGTGTGTGCAGATTTTTGGTCACTGTAATGGAGACATGTCTAGTGCAGTAACAGCTCCAGTTTTCAGGATGTCCTGTTGTCCTTTTCCCTCTGCCTTTACCCTCCGTGTCCCTTTTTCCATTTGATGTAGCTCCTGTGGATTCTGTTGCAATAAATCAAATTCGCCTGAAATGAGTGTGCCCATAATCCACAGGGTAAACTGTGTGGGCTGTGGAGTTTCCAGAAATTCAGGCCCACACGTGTAAACACACCTGTGGCTGAAAATGCTGCAGCATCCCCGGGTGGAGCTCTCAGGTTGGTGGCTAATGTGTGTGTTAGTTCAGACTCTAAAATAAATTGATTCATGTAAACATCACAGCTAAATTTGAATTGTCCACTCACCCACTGTGCAGTGTTTGCTAAATAGTGCAGACAGCACACGTTGCAGACATTAGACGGATGCACCGCTGCGACATTCATTATGTGCTGATATTCGTCATTAGCTCGAAAACTGCTGCAAAACATTGTAACAAATTTAGGGGCCTAGATATTTAAACATTGCCAAGTACCGATGAAAATTTAGAAGATAGATGCAACCACCATAACATTACCCAGAGAGTTTGGACCCCACATTTATGCATCAACATTAGCATTTAGGCCACAACCATGAGAGGTTTTTGGAGCCATATCTGGATGAGGGAGTGAAGCACTAAGGCAGGGGTGTCAAACTCCAGGCCTCGAGGGCCGGTGTCCTGCAGGTTTTAGATCTCACCCTGGGTCAACACACCTGAATCAAATGATTAGTTCATTACCAGGCCTCTGGAGAACTTCAAGACATGTTGAGGAGGTCATTTAGCCATTTAAATCAGCTGTGATGGATCAAGGACACGTCTAAAACCCACAGGACACCGGCCCTCGAGGCCTGGAGTTCGACACCTGTGCGCTAAGGTATCAACTAACACTAGCATGATTAGCAAGCTGCAGTATTTGAATAAACTCATGCTAACAAACAAATAACACACAAAGTCCTTGGACGGTCTGCACCACACAGAAAGCCACCTGATCTCTCAGATAATTCTAAACAAATCTTCAACAAAACAAAAAAATATAGTGGAGAGGTTCAGTTCAGTCATTCCAATTAGTGGAGCTACCCTGCAATAACACAGAGACAACAGCGAAAACCCCAACAATCACATGTCTCCCTTTAGGCAAGTGATTGTCGACAGTGGGAAGGAAAAAAATTACTTTTAACATTTAACTGGAAGAAACCTCTGGTAGAACCAGGCTCAGGGAGGGGCGGCCATCTGGCATGACTGGTTGGGGTGAGGGGAGGAAGACAAGATGAAGACAGCCTGTGGAGTTTCACTGGAACTCTAAAGTCATCAGGAACGCCTTTGTTTTTCTATTGGAAAGCCACGTCCATCCGTCGACTGAGATTTTGAAAAGCTTTACAAACAGACTCCTTATGGCGCGGCTCTGTAGTGAATGAGTGGGCAGTTCAAACACTGCGCTTGTTTTTATGAAGCTGCAGCCCCTATTATCATGTTGTTTCATGTGATGACTACAACGTCCATATGAATGAAATAAACTGTAATTATATTTAAAAAATGCATCAGCATTCATGCGTAATACCATGTGTGAATGGACTTTTGTGCCATTTAAATGAAGAACTTCCCCAAACCTACAAGTTACCTCTAAAAGCCTGTGAGCTTCATTCCTGAGTTCAGTTCAAAAAAGTATATTTCTAACACAGAAGCTCATCATGAAGCAGCACTGAATAAATCCCTTGACACAAACCTTTGGGAAAAGAAAACTGTAAAAAGTCTTAAAAGCAGAAGTTTGTCAGGCCGCGCTCTCTAAAGGTCAGAGGTTACGCTTTAAGCTGCCTGCTTTCATACACAAACAGCAGCAAACACAGCTGACTGGCCTCAGTCATCAGGAACACTCAGACTCTTTATGCAGAAGAAAGTCTGAAAAGGCAAGAGGAAGGTTTTTGGAGAGAAGTCTGCAATAGCCAGAGGAGGTTAATGATGACTAAATGGAGAGAGTGGACTTTGAACTGATGTGAGAATTAGTTCCAAATAATTAATTAAGCCTGAAATGAGAGATGATTTCTGTTCACTTATCTTTCTCTCTGTGTTAATGGTAATGAGGCTGATAGACCAATGCATCAGTCCACTGATGCCCTTTATCAGATACACCCTCTAATAAACAGTCTGGAACATCTGCAGTGTAATGATATTTCTTGAATGCTGGTTATTCAATTTCTAAACCGACTGTTATCGTCCGAAAGCAATAAATTATTTATACGGCACATTTCTTACAATCAAGGATGAGAAGATAAAAGTAAACATTTGCATCAAAATAGGACATGAAATCCACAAAAGGCTCATTAAACTTGCTTTGTTCCCAGCAGGTCTGTGTTTGCGGGTCTTATTTGAAGCATGATGTCCACTGTAATGAATCGTAGTTTCTCAGTTTAAGGTGAAACCTAACTGCCAGCTGTGCGTGGGCATGTCGGGAGAGGAGGAGATCAACTGCTGTTCAGTTTATATACGAGTAGGAGTTAGGAGTGATTTCCACTGGGAAGAAGGGGCTGCCAGAGATCCGCCCGGCACTGGATTTGCCACAAACACACACACACACAGGTTTACAGTCATCCAGGGAGTGTCAAAGCAAAACCTGTCAAAGCAAAGCATTTATCATTTTGGTGAATCTGTTGGCTGCAAGACAAACAATCAGTAAACCCGGCAGTCAGTCGACTGAAGCGCTAAAACAAACAGTTTCCCTGCGACGCTCCTGGAAATGTTCACAGAAGAGTGAAGTGGCCGATATTTGAGGGAAGTACATAAGAAAAGGGGACATTAACAACTTAGACTCTATTGCAGTTTTGTTTAGACGGAGGTAAAAATGTTCATTTTTGTTGTTTTTCTGATATTTGTCTTGCTTGTCAACCTTGCCGTGAGTGGGCTGCCGGCCAGTGTACTCCCCATGGCGGTCCCAAGCCAGAATAAATGATGGGGGCTGAATCAGGAAGGTTATCTGGCAGAGCAAATCAAATACGTGGATCAAAGTGACTACATACGCCCAGATGGAGGCAGATGATCTGCTGAAGTGAACCCTGGTCTGTTTATGGGGGCAAAGAGATTTACTGTAATGCACAGACAAAAAGGATGTTTAAAGTGGCCTCATGTTTGTCCAACTTTAAGATGGAAAGCTCAGGTGTCCCAGTTAAGGGTTAAAAGGCTGAAAAAATGATGAGTGAGTCAAGTCAGTCCAGTCAGTGAGCATGGCATCAGTCACTGGTTTGTGAGATCATGGTGTGAAGCAGTGAGCTGAATGTTTTTGCTGGGACCATCACAGAGTTTCAAATGGGATGAACAAAGGTTGGATTTGACTATGAAATCATTTACATTCGATCTGTCAGTCGCACTTCATCAGTCAGTGAGCATATCCCAGATATTTCTCCTTTTTCACTCTTACTGTGACCATAATTTACAGAATGAACTCTGTGTTTTATCTAATGTGGTGCAAATAAAGTCTATAGGAAGCTCCCATAGACCTGCATCTACACAAGTCTCCCCCTGGTGGTTGTTAACGAGTATGCAGGTTTAAGGTGCTGAAACAGCCTGTGTTAGCTCCTCCTCTTCGCCAGCAGAGCAGTTTGAAATGCTTCCACATACACCGCTTCACGGAAGAAGTGCATAGATATTTGAGTGTGTGTGTTTTTATATAAGGCCGCTAGTCTTTTTTCCCTCCTCTTTGGCATTCGTGTGTGAGGAAGGGTAGGATGTAGGGGTGCTGGGAGCAGCGTGTTAAAGAGATTAGCAGTGATTAACCAGCAATTGGAACATATGACGACTGTTTCACATGAAGCGTGTAAAATATGTCTCATCCCATGTTCAGTTTGGGGGACATAAAGGTGTGTGTGTGTGTGTGTGTGTGTGTGTGTGTGTGTGTGTGTGTGTGTGTGTGTCTGTGTGTGTGTGTGTGTGTGTGTGTGTGTGTGTGTGTGTGTGTCTGAGTTTGCATATTTGAATTGTTTGTGTGTTTATGTTTCACTTTGTGTTTCCATGTGGGGGCGTGTGTGCATGTTTGAGCAGCAGGTAATAGAAAGCTAAACCCTGCCATTAGTTATTTAGCAGCAGGAAAGAAACAAGGAAGCAAGGACACGAGCCAAGGCCAACTCCTCCTCCTCCTCCTCCTCCTCCTCCTGCTCCTCCTCCTCCACTTTCTCCGTCCATCTTTTGCACCTGCATCTCTCTTTGTTTCATTTTCTTGCTTTCTCATTGCTCGTTTGCCATCTTTCATTTCGGCTTTCTCCACACATCCCATCTCTCTGCTTTCGCTCCCTTCTTTTCTCCTCCTTTGGGAATCTTATTTTCTTTTCATTTCTTTTTTCATATTTAATTTTTCTCTTCTGTCCTTTTTACTCTTACTCCGTTTCCTTGTTCATCCCTAATCCCATTCCTTCCTCTTTTTCCCTAAAATCGCCTTGTTTGCCACATATTTCTCTCTCTCCTTAATAGTTTGTGTATTTCCCCTCATTCAAGTTTCCTCACCTTCACTGCTTCCTCTTTCCTTCCTTCATCTCATTTCCCCTGCATTTACTTTCCATTTACCATTTTTAAATGTATTTTGTCATTTTGCTTTTTCTGTTTTCCTCCTCCTCTTCTATGTTTCCTTAATTCCTTTTCCTCTGTTTCCCCTCTCTTCCACCACCCTCCTCCATTTTTTCCTGCTTCATTCATTATGCCTGAAAACAACCACAAGTTTCATTATATTTGTCCCTGCTTCCACAGTTGTGAAGTGGCAGAATACCAATGAGCTTCCAGAGGAAGCCACAGTAATCTGAAGCGTCAGCTGGCTGCCTGCAGAAGGGAAATATTTTCTCCAGGACTTCCGTGAACACCGGCCGAGGAATCCAGCAGATCGGATAATAATAAAATGTCACTGCAGCCTTGTCAGGAAAAATAATGGGCTGCTTCTCTGCTATTTTGGCTCAATTTCCTTTTGCAAGGCTCAATGTAACACATGAATAAGAGTCAGACAGCAAAGGAAAAGTTAAACAACACAAAGGTTTTTCCTTTTTTCCCTCTTAGAGGAGATTTAATGGGCCTTTTAAAGCTGCACTAATGCACGCTGCATTCAGCCCTGTTGGCAGCAGGCTGTTAGCAATACTGCAGCAATATTTGCATTATTGTTTTATTGTAAAAGTTGTCATTTCTGTAGTTTACCATTCATAAATTCATCAAGAATTTTCTCTTCAAACACACATCCCATGCGCAGTCATTTTATTTTGCCAGAAAAATCCAATAAATACAATTTCTCTTGAAAATTAAAATAATTAGTTTCCCATTCTGTGCATATTTGCAGTACTTTCAACAAAGCAGACAACTATTAAACAAAAACAACAGAGATGCTAATTCCTTTTTTTATTTCCTGGTGGTAAAAACTCAGAGCCATCTTTGCTCCGGTTATGATCCCACCACCAAATGACCTGAAGAAGAACCCTGTTTAGAAATGAACGACTGTATCACAAACAAAGGATGGTTGTTTGTTTACAGCATCAACTTTTTCTGACTTTGAGTGACTCGCGTGATTTACTTTTTACTTTATCCTACTTATGTGCTCTTGAGGAGATTATCAGCCGATTATCAGCCGTTAGCTGCTGGTGTCAGTATTTATAACAGCCAATAAAACAAAGTAATGAAGAGACGAGAGTGTTAATCAATGGGCAGTAATCTGATTACTGTAATTATTGTACTGTAATCTGATTACTTTTCCTGAGTAACGAGTAAAGTAAGGGATTACTATTACAAAAAAGTAATTAGATTACTGTTACTTTCCGGTAAGCATGCTGCGTTACTGTGTTACTAAACTGTGATTTCGCTTGCGAGAGTGTTTCATGACAATGACAACAGCTGTGTGCAGATCAACAATGGATCATATATCTTATATATGTACCGGCTCACTCCTGGTGGCCGATTGGCGGGGCCGGGCGCCTGTGGCCCGGCTGGGCTCCTTCCGGGGGGTGGGATGCCCTCAGGCCTCTGGCCTCTGGGCCTGAAGCTCGGTCCTCTCTGGCACAGCTGGCTGCCGGCAGAGCCCGTGGGCACGCTACTGCAACCCCCTCTGGCCTCTGCTCCGTAGCCGCGGGGTGACCTCTCGTTTGGGGCTCTACTCAGCTCTTCCCAGGAGGGTGGCACGGTTCCCCCCCTTTGGTGGTCCTCCTCGGGTCCTTGTACTCTGGGGCCTCTGGATATCTGGGGCCTGGATCTCCTCCATACCTGCTTCATACCCTGGTGGACGGGGCTATGGCTCCCCACACTCCCTAGCAGATCGTTACATGGAGAAACCTTTGGAATACAAGCATGCTGATCCACACAGGTATGCACACAGGTGTACACACGGGTGTTCACAGACGCGGACTACACCTTTCTTGGCTGCTGCCTCAAAGCACATTGTGCGCTGTCTATCTTGCGTGCTGCACAATATCGTTTATTATTTAGTATCTACTGTTATCTACTGCTAGCTAGTTTATTGTGATGGTGCTGTATTTATTATGTTGCTCTTTGTTGTTTGCTTTCTCTTCTGTTTTTTTTTCTCCATACAGGTGATCCAGGTGTTTTGTTTGTTTGTTTGTTTTTTCCTTTCTTCCCCCTTCTCACCGTCTCTTCTCCCCTTTGGTTTTCTTTCTCTCCCTCTCTTTCTTTCATTCTTTCTCCCTGTCCTATCCCCCAGTCACGTCTGTCCCGTTTGTAGCAACCGAAAATAAAATAAATTCATAATTATAATAAAGGTCAATCAAATGGACCAATATGGCAAGGCCATGATGATCCACTTGGTAAAATAAATCCGCTTGGCATCTTTCTTGGCCTTAAGACAACAATTCTGATGGCTAAAGATCCAAAGGGGACACAAAAAAAAACAAAAAAAAAACAATGGATCATATATCGAGTGCAGAGAGAGTATGAGCGTGCAGCGTTTAAAGCGTGGAAGTACTGACCTTACTTTGAGTTTGATTCCGTAAAAAGTGACAAAAACATTAGCGTCCGCTGCTCACTGCGTGGGAAGAAAACTTCCTTTTACAGCGAAAACCCCCTAAACTTCAGAGCAAGCACCGACAGCACACTGCCACGGGAATGTGAAACTCCCAGATCCCTCCACTGACCGCTACAACACACCTGCACCAGGGTAAACCTCCGCCTGCCCCACTCCTGCTATACAGGTGAAAATAGAGCAACAGGACCGCTGAGTCTTTGATTTTATTTATTTTCTGCTGTTTCACTTGCATTTATTTGAAAGAGTGAGTGTAAACACAAAAAATATTTTTGGCGCTCTCTCATGCCTATGCTGGTGAAACTGAATATTGTAAGCAGATTCTTCTCACCATGTTCACTTGCTTATTTCCTGCTAAGTGTTTGACTTTAAAACACGTTGCTTGGCAGATGGCGGGTACTCGGCACGCTGTCACGTTTTGTTTGTTCAGTTTTTGAAAAGGAGGAAGGTCCATGTGGTTCAGAGCTGCCATATTTCTGCCATCAGCTTGAGGCTCTTGTCTGTAGAAAAGCCCTTAAAGAAGCATTTTTCTCTTTTCATGTGCTTCCCATAACCAGTGTATCCCATGAGCAGTTATTTCCAACAATTGTACAAAATAAATTGCCAAAACAAAAAAGGTTTTTCAGTAAAGTTTTAGGAGACACAGTTAATGGCTTAAAGTAAACTGTCGATCTGCATTAATTGTGTTTGAACCTGTGCAGGTAATCATCATGCTGGTTTTGGAAGACAGGCATCAGCAAGTAGACACCATCATGCCAGAACACAAAGAGCGCTGACCTGAAACTGGGGCTCAGTGAACCACATCTAATGATGCATGCTGGATATTAAATTAACTGTAAAGTAATGATGGGGCAAGAGGAAATCTGCTCGCGGGAAACATTTACCCTGTGTGAAATGGAGCAGCAGGTAAGAGCTTACTAATGACAATGAAGAGTTACTCATGTGTTAACGTCTTAATTCTGGCATTTTAAAAATGTTTGGCAGATCAAACATTGTGCAGCTGTGAGGCCAAACACAGCAACGCTGGCCAGCTCGATACCTGCTGGAATTTTAATGCAGTAAGTCTCCGTGTCTGCTATCGGCGGGAAGGATTGGAATCAAAAGAAAATGAAAGAAATAAAAAAGTTTCTGCCAAAACTGTAAATTAGAGCATAAACAGGGTGCAGCTCCGTCTGAAACAAAAGAACAACATCAGCCTGGTGATGACGAATGGGACAGTCTTTGTCCCAGTTTGGGTTTTATTGATCTTCTAGTGTTTGTGATTTTGATTTTTGGTTATTGTCTGTTATCCTGGTAGAATGACTTTTATTTCCTTTTATATTAAGGATTTTTCAGTTTTTACTTTATGGTTATTGTAGTGCTGAGTTGTGCAATACTGTATTTAGTAGTTTCAGTTCCCTCTGGGTTTCCTTTTATGTTCCTTTGATTATCATTTTCTGCTTTGGTGTTTGTGTCTCTGTGTTTCATATTTTGTCTTTTGGTTACTTCCTGTCTTGTGGTTTCCTAATGACTGGAAAGAACGCAAACACAAACTAACATGAAGCTTAAAAGTCTGATTTAAACAAATGAAACTATTTACTATAAACACTTTTAGTAACAGCTGGCAGTGGAGAACTGATGCGGCGTCTGGTAGAGTTTTAGAGGTAATGGAGAATGGTCTTGGGAGGGTCTGTAAGCAGGCAGGCAGGCTGAGGGGGCTGGTTTTGCCGTTGGAGAGTGGACATGCATGTAGGTTACAGGTTACTAATATCCATAGAGCACTCCCAGGCTTGAATTGTTGCTACGACTCTTATACTCCAAGCAGCATTGCAGGTCTTGATGTGGGTGACGGGTATACCAACTAGGAAGAATCAACAAATACAAGCTACAAACCAGGGAGCCGATTTACCTCTGTAGTGGACGGTGGCAATCTGGAGAATCACAGCCAGTGGTGGTCCTTAAATCTTAGATACACAATCGTGATGATGACAGACTGCAGGTTTGTGCAAACAGCCTGGGAAAATGCCACTCCGCCCATGGGTGTTTACACAGGATTCATCCACATCCCCACCTGAAAGCCAAAAGAAAAACACACTCAGCCTCCTAACAGGTGTTCCCTGATTCCTGCTGTAACTGTGGATCTCTGTTTGTTCCCTCACAGCCTAATAAAAACGATTGCCTTTCGTTGTTTAACTGCTCTGTCCAGCAGTTGGTTCATCACCCTACAGTCCACATGCTTGTTGTTACACCTGTGGATTAAACTGTAAATGGGAAATTAGAACAGGCATAGTATGTGACTAATAACTACCTTTGTCTGAATGGACTGGTATTTTATTATCACACACACACACACATGGATGAATCACAGGCAGTTTAGCACCTTGCACATGACCTTGAAGATTAGTAGAGAACCTGCTCTACCTTCAGAGACACAGCCCCCTCTGTCTAATGACTAAGGACACCTTGGCCTCACACCTAGACCTTAAAAATAACCTTCAGTTATTAACAACAGTCATATTAAGACAATAATAGAGAGAATCATCTGATTGCTGGGGTTCTCTCTCATACTGAAGGGTTTTTACAATTCAAAGTTCCTGTTTTGTGAACTGAACTATGTGCCTCAGCAAAGATCTTCTACAGAGAAGCCCACGGCGCTGATAATCAGGAAGAGACCTCTGCCTGAACCAGGCTCAGAGTGGAGCAGCCATCTGCTGTAAACGGTTTGTGAGTTTGAGAGGAAAGAGGAGCATACAGCATCATTTCCTCATACTGTGCAGAGATTGTTTGGATTGTCGTGCACGTGATGGAGTAGAGTCTGTTTTGAGTGTGAGGTGGGAAGAAGAGTCGGCATGGACTGTCTGAAAGTGCTCTCTGTACACTAAGTAACTGTGAGATACAAATGGAGAACTCTCTCGAACAGAGCGATGACATAATTGAGATTATTTCAATCTTTCATAAAGGTGATGTCGACTTGCTTGAATACTTAATACCTGAACGCTGAGCTCCAGCTGTTTTTGCTGCTGTTGTTTCTCCCAGTAACAGAATTCAGCCTGTGTAGTTTCTCTTCTTCTGCTGTGTTTTTATGAGACTTTTCATTAGCAAACATTAATGTCCATCCATCATTCTATCTTTAGCAGAGGAAAAATGCAATAGAAGAAAATTTCCTCTCTTCATGCGTCTTTTATTGCTCTTTTTACATCAGTCCTAGCAGTGCAGTGCGAAGATGAGTCCTTGTGTAACAAAATGTGTCAGTCAGCAACATTTGGTCCATTAAAGAACTCATGAAGCCTGCACACTCTGCTCTATTTCTCACAGTTCTCCTTTTCTATAGACGCTATTTTTCTTCTGCCTTCCATTCGGTTCCTTTTTGAGAATAGTGATTTCACCTTCACAGGAGCCTCACATGGCCTCCTCATCTGTCCTCTCGTGACTCCTAAAGTGCCAATATGCCCCACAGCCTAAACAGGAAGTTCATATCAGAAAGTCCTCAAAGTAAGAAACTCTCAAAAGCAATGAAAACACTCTTAAGTACCCAAAAATACACACGTTTAGATCTGTATGTATATTTAACATATGAATGTCATCTAGTAACCATCGGTGACACAGTGAGTGCATCGTTTTGCTGAAGTTTTGTTTGGGTTTTCACTTTTGGCTCCTGTCTGTAGTTAATTTGATGTCCTGCCTTGTGTTTACTTTTTTCTCATGTCTCTCTTCACCTCTTGTCTTTTGCCTTCCTTTGTTTCATTTTTGACACATAAGTTGAGAATCATCTATTAAAAATGTGCCATATGTTTATTATTGCTCCTCCAGTGTCCTCCAGTGGGTCATTTGGTCAACAGAACAGTCGCTAAAGGCTTTTAATAAATAAGCAGCGATACAAATACACCTGAGCAGCTCCAAAACCACACGTGTTGTTACGTTCCCCTAAAAAGGTCCAGGGGATGAGGGAAAGTAACAAGTGCGGGCTCGTCCGGGATTTGAACCCACGATCTCTCGCACCCCAAGCAGGAATCATGCAATGATAAGAACCTACCAAAGGTAAGAAAAACAGCCAGTTAACCTGCAACAGTATGATACTGTAACATAATTCAATTCAGTTTGAATTATACCAAAACAACAACAACAATCGCCTCAAGGTTCTTTATACAGTAACGCAGAGAATCTACAGTCATACAGAGAAAACCCAACAATCATATGACCCCCTATGAGCAAGCACTTTGGTTACCAGGGGAAGGAAAACCTCCCTTTTAACAGGAAGGAACCTGCAGCACAGCCAGGCTCAGCGAGGGGCGGGGCCATCTGGTGGGTGGGGGAGGAAGACAGGACAAAAGCCAGTTTAGCCAGAGATTAATAATAACTGAGGATTAAATGCAGAGAGGTGTATAAACAGAGGTTCTTAATGCACCTCTGTGGGTTTTCTCTGAGTACTTAGCTCCCACAGTACTGGAAGGACTTAATTGGTGATTTTAATTTGAAGTCTGGTTAATGTCATCAGGAATTTTCTGGAGGCCATATCTTAACGGGTTTTACAGTTGTGGTATTAAAGGTATTAAAGGAAGTAAAGACTCAGGTAAGTAACATGTGTCTCACTCTCCTGACGTCATAGACCAAAAGTCCTCTTTTAAAACTCCCTCTGACATTACAGCGGTGCTGCTTCAACCACGTCACCAACATGTAGCCACACATCTGAAAGCTTATTGATTCGCTCTTCTGATATTTAGACTGTAGTATTGATATTTTAACCTTTGCCACGTCAGCATCCACCTGTAGGCTTGAGTTTCCAGTTTCTAGTTGATGTATCTGCAGACGTATGAGCTCAGATGCCAAAGTTGCCAAAGGATCATGAATCGTCCTATAAGCAGGTATCATTGCCATATTATCTGCTTTAAAAGGATAATTATTAAATGCAGAGAAAGTTCTCATTGGTATCAAACCTGTCTGTGCCTTAGTGTATTTTTACAGGACATACCTTGACTGTATTTTCTTCCTTGACAGGTGAGTCTGCTGCATCTCAGTGATGGACAGCTTACTCACACTCCCAGAAAACAGAGAGAAAATGATTTTTTGGCCTTTCAGACAGTTTGGAGTGAAGCTAAACATACTGATACCTTACCCACTCACAGAACTGGGACAGAAAACAGAGAAGAGTGACAAACACAGATCACACGATGACAAAATCAATTTCTCGTTACATAGAGGTGCTGGACGGAGCTGAAATAACACTGCGTTAATCTTCCCCCGAAACTCCCGATGCTGCTGTGAGCAGGCTGCTGGCTTTACCCAAATCCCTGGTTAAACCTCGGTCTCGCTGGGAATTAGAAATTAATAAGCTTTATTACTGGGGTGGTAAATAGAATACAGCTTTAATGCTACAGTCGTGTAGCTTAAGCAGCGATTCAGTAAAGCAGTGTCCGAGGAGAGAGAGGGGAGGCGGACGGCAAATGTTTGCACCAATATGGACTTTATATAAATATTAATGTCATTTATGAATGACACAGGCTGTTATCTCAGCGGTTTGGGCCCTCTCGCTGTTGCCACAAGCTTTAAAAAAGATAACCTTTACTCCTGCGTTGTAGTATAGAGCCCAGAGATTAGTATTGCATACATGTTTCAACAGCACCGCAGTGGTTATACTTACACATGTAGTTTCTTCTTACTCATTTCATTCTAACTGAATGTTTATTGGCGAGTCAGGATATCAGGTCCGTGGTTTCTCTTTCAGCGAAACACACTCCCGCAACAGGATTCCTACAATCTCAGCTGTAGCTTTTTAATCATTTTGCACACAGCTGGAGCGCTCTCTTCAGCGTGGGCACGTCAAAGTGCAAACATGAATGAAAATAAATGGAAGAAGAGCCGTCATGACAGAGCAATAAAAGCAGGAAAAACACTCATGAGACCTTAAAGATTCGCTTCAACCCACACGCCTGAAACAAGAGAAAGGAATGAGTGAGACTAATTTGATTTCCTCCTGTGACGCGTCACCATCTTCTCTGCTGCAGCACGGATGGAGCTGATATGCTGGCTGAATAAGTGAGGACCATGGTTCCAGTCTGAACAAATGCTGTTTATCTTTAGTGCTCAGATCTGTGCAGACACACCGGGTATCCATACTGGAGGTTTATGTATGTAAAACATAGAGCTAGGCAGTGCTTTGTAGAAACACTGTTAGAACCCAGAAGGCTTGACATACCCAGCTTGATCATCTTTGACACCGACACAAGTGACCATTATGTTGTTGTGAAAAAGACTTGAAAGTAGCAACTGAGCCATAAGCTCTGCAGGAAAATGTTTGTGTCGGTCATAAATCCAAAGAATCTAAGGATCATTCTCTCAGGCCTTGAATAAAGCATTTGCCCCCTGCTGGTCATTAGAAAGAATGCAGGTTTAAGACATTTCCACATCGCTTCACTTTGAGGCCACAGAAGCTGTGTCCAGCACATAATGCTCCATCACAACACTCCTTCAGTTCTGTTTGTACAGATCATTTTCAACTTCCCGGTGGGACAGTGATCCAACAATCAGCACACAGCTCTTTGACAGTGTAAGATTATTATATTATCGGTTGCCACGTTATACCCCTAATTAAAGATTGTGAAACTATTATGTAATTTTAGTTTGCATTATTCTCCTGAATTAGAAGAAGGTGATAACTATTACATTTGTTAAACTGATTGGTATTACATTGGACTGCTGATTTATTGTGAATGAATGATATTGTTTTATGATGCATTATACTGCTGAGGTATAAGAAATACTGTTTTCAGAGAGTTATGACCTTATTTGTCTGATTAGAAGAGAACAGAACATACCGGAGAGGTTTTCTGCCCCATCTCATCAGGAGGAGATAAAACAGGGAGCCAAGGCCGCCACCCAGGCGAGAGAAAGAATGTGAATGTTTAGGCTTTTACAACTAGGTGGGGGCCACTAGAGGCTATAAGAGTTTGAGTAATGCTCCACCATGTTGAGATTTACAGCTGATGTTGCAGCGTACATCTCCCACACGCGTGTGTTCATTAAAATCATCGTTTGACCGAACCCTCCTGGACCAGTGTTGTTATTTGGATTCCTCCTGTATCCCTCCTCGATATTTGAATCCGTAACAACAGCTAAAACATACCGTAAACGTGTGTGATATGTCTTTGAAGAGCGTGTACCATTAGCACCATAGGTGGTCTTTGGGTCCATCACATTTTGTGTGCAGGAGGATGTTTTCCAATGTGAAGGAGAAAAGATGAGAAACTGCACTGGGAAGCTTTCAGCTGCTGTGTGAATGTTACCTTTGAGATCCGGAGAGCTCGTGCCTGTTCCAAGGACCCCTGTAACCTCACTCTGTATGCACACAGACCAAAAAAAGAGGAGAAGAAATCGGGCCATTTGTCAAAAAAATTACCATCAATTAAAGTGGAAACAAGACTGGTTGAAATGCTTGAGTGTTACTGCACGAGGCACAGAGAGAATAGGATATGAGACCACAGCGAGGTAAAGGGGCTTACAATACACCACAGGGACTGGTGAGTTAGGGCCGGACCACACAGGGAGTGACTGATGAGGGTTTTAAAGTACCCAAGGAACGTGGAAGCACTTCTCTAAAGAGCTCTTTGTTGGAGCAGGTTAAGGTATGACACATCAGGATCTGGTTTGTGTTCACAAGGTGAGTGATTACTGCTGCACTGCAGGAGATGAGAGTGCAGAGCTGCGCAGTGGGGAGATTAGCCTTTAGTGAAGAGGCCCAGGGCACTTTTGATAAGTTTCTTTCCTCCGGTTTTTCAATTTTTTCTGCTCCCTACAGGAACAGAGCATGTCTGGTCTGCAGGCTAACTGTAGTAATGGTCCTCTGATTCTTTGTTGAAAGTTCTGGATTTCAAGTATTACTTTTGATAGACTGCCTATATTCAGTCAGACAGCTGGAGTGCTTAGATGGCCTGACTTTACCCGACAGCTCGCACCACTTCCTCAGTGAGTTTCAGTGTGTTCCTCATCGAAGTTCGCAATAACACAATATCGGATTCTGTTTCATCATCACTCGGTTAACAAATCGTTTGTGTCAAGAGAAGCAACATTTTTAATGGTTTTATCTTTATTTATTATCATTTTTGGAATCCTGAAGCTCTGCTGATATCCACTGATAACGCCGTGTTCCTGTCTGTTTGCATACACATTTTCTCTTTGTTGGAATCTGGAACATTTTATTTTCCACATTTTACTTCCATCTTTCTAGTTTGAGTTTCCAGGTTGAGCACAGCCATCACATAGTGGAGAGATGATGATATGAGAGATGATAGTGGCTGGTATGGAAACACCTACACCTGGATAAGTAGAAGATGATGAAGAGCATTTCATCTGCAGCGTTCAGCTTCAGGTTGTTAAACTCTTGTCTGCTTGTTTTTGGTGCTAAAGCTAACTAGATGTACCTGTTAGCTGTTTCTGGTCTGTGGTTTCCTGTAACAGAATAGATTTTATGTATTTGTCATATTTTGCCAAATTTGGTCATATTTTAAAAGCCTCAACAATACAGGAAGATTTTTCCAAAGGCTGCTGTCACAGCTTGCATCAGAGCGTGTTAATGGATTTAGTGAGTGTATCTGAATAACTGAGAGAAAAAGTGCAAGAAATTCTTTTAGTAATTCTACAACCTCAGTTGATGGGCTTGAGTTGGTGCCAGAACTTGAATTATACTTGTTGGTATCAAAAAGAAAGAAAAAAAAAAAAAAAAAGCTGATTTAAAAAGGTCTCCTAAACTCTTCAAGGTTATCTACCTTTGAAATGATGTTCCAGCACAATGTTTGGATCGCTCCCTCGAGGCCGAGTTCATTTGTTGCAGTTTGGAGGTTTAAATTCTCTATCAGCTGGCTGCACTTGTGTTTGCATATTACTGTTATTTAGTGCTTTGAAGGTCAGGTTTTGAATTCTAGTCCTTTGAGCATATGTCCTCTTTACATTCTGTGAGTCCTGGTGCCTGTTCAGTATCTGTTTACGTGGCCTTCCTGTTTCAGTCTTAGTTCTTGGTTTGTATTAAGCATTGTTAATCGTGTGTCACGGTCCTGGATCTGTGACCCAGTGTTTTGTATTGTTAATCTTTGATTTCATGATGTATCTTTTATTCTTTCATTCTGTGTTATATGGTACCTCTAAAGTTCAGTCGTTGTATTTCCTGTTTTGTTGTGAAGGTTCACATCTTATGTCAGTGTTTCTAGTTTTGCTTCCTGTCTTATTTTGATAGTCCCAGTCTGTTGTCAGTGTGTTCAGACTTACTTCTCCTCTGTCTCGTTAGCCTAATTTCTCCCAGCTGTGACTCCCTCCTGTTTCTCATTCCCTCCCTGTGTATATAAGCCCTGTGATTTCCTGTGCTCTCTGTCGCGTTGTACCCTCAACAAGCTGTGTGGTTTGCCTCCGTGTTTCCAGTCTTTTGTCTCCTGGTTCCAGGTGTCTGTTAGTAGCTTTGTGTTTGCAGTTAGGGTTGTTATTTTGAGTTATGTTTGGAGTTTCTGCCACAGCGCAATAAAGCTGTCTCTTTCCGTTCACCGAGTCCAGCGTTTGGGTCCTCTTCTCCTGCCTGCACACAGCACTTCATGACACAGTGTGCCTCTTGTATTTCCTCCCCTCGGTGCCTTATTGTCTCTTAGCGCAGCGGTCCCCAACCCCCGGGCCTCGGACCGGTACCGGTCCGTGAGTCGTTGGGTACCGGGCCGCGAGAGTTGAGGCTCAGGTGTGAAATGTATGGTTTTCAGGGTTTTTATCGGTTTTCAGCGTTATTTTGTTATCGTTTTTATCGTTAACTCGGTTTTCCTGGGTCTTTTCACGTGTGTTATGAATAAATCTTCTTTTTTCGGTACTAGTTTTTTGTTGTATTTATCCGCGACACCTTAAAGGCCGGTCCGTGAAAATATTGTCGGGCATAAACCGGTCCGTGGCGCAAAAAAGGTTGGGGACCGCTGTCTTAGTGTCATTCTTTTTGTCTCCATTTTAGTTTCTAACTCTTTTGGCTGTTTCCTGCTTTACTTTGAAGGTTCGTTTTGCTTCCTGTCTCTTTTATCCGCTAATTTTTCTCACCTGTATTAATGATCTTCATCTGTGTTCTGCTCACTCCTCTTCCTTGCTGAGTAATTAGTCCTCTGTGTATACATCTTCCTGTTTTGCCTTTGTTCTTTGTCAAAGTGTTTGTGTTACATGTGCAGCCTTGTGTAATTCCCCTTTGAGTTTTTGGACTGTTTTCTACCCATTTGGACCTTTATTATGAACTTGTCTGCAGCTACTAAAGCTCCTTGTTCTTTTTTTGTATTATTTTTTGCCTCCTAAACTCCACATTTTATAGCAACCATGTATTAGTGCTTATGGTATGAGAGAACCCGATGCACTGCAGTTTGAGCAACCTGGTGTCATGGCAAAGCAGGTAATAGACCCGCTGGTCCACCGTGTCCATCTCAAAAGCGTAAAATGGACACAGATGCAGCGGGAGATATTTTATTCAAAGCAAACATTAAAATAATCCCAGGAAAGTCTCTAAATAGACACCATTAACACATTTACATGTATATAGTTATTAGCTGCCTAGCTGGAATGTGCTTAATACATTTTTGCTCACTAATAATAAATTGTCTCCCCCTGCTGGTCCTGCAGCTTCTGCATGCACACCATGGACCGGCGTGTTTGATACTGGACACGTTTGCCGTCGTCCTGGTTTGGTTTGAGGATGTCATAATTAAACTCTAATGCTTCTTTCAGTGATAACAGACTGCTGATGTATTATGACTGGTATGCATTTGTTGCTGTGCAGTGTACCCTGGCTGTGACTGTGTGCTCATTAGACTGAGCATCTGCATTTACTCTCAGACAGATTGGCAAAGGTTTGCACATAACTGCTCCCTAATTATTGAACACACACAGATTGTCAACACATGGCAATCAACCTGACTCACCAACTTCTCTGCAATGCATCTCTTTGCAACAGGCAACTTGGCTAGAGTTGCTGTCAACTAGCTGTATTCAGGTTATATTCCCATATAGAAGCGTCTGTGTCATTTTGCTGTTAAATGTCAGTCCTGCAGCAACAATGTCACCATATGTGAATTATCACAGTTAATTAACACAAACAATTGCATTTAATTGCCAACTTGGTCCCCTTCCATTTCACACTGATTGCAGATTTCTCTTTCTTTCTTCCGTTTTATCACCAACTCAACACAACACTGTGAGTGATCACAGACCTCGTCCCCGTCTTAAAAGCAGCCATTTCAAAGGTAGAGAGATCACAAGTTTAATCCACACAGTTACAATAATTTTGGTAGTACTAAAGTCTCCACCACTGTTTTCCCTACTGTGTAACATGATGGAGGTAAAGCTGGTGCATGTGGGGTTTTTTCTTTCTTGGCATGTCTGTTGTGTCCGTCTGTCCTGCTGTTTCAGTTCCTGCATTTTTGTAAACACAACACATCACTTCAAACTGTTTCTGTGGCTGCTTAGGAGGAAGCTCAGTCTCTTTCATGTTGTCTCAGCCGCCCTTAGTCAGAGCAAGAAAAGCATGCTTTTACTTTGAAAGCTGAAACTCTTCTTCCAGTCATTAACATTCGTAAATTACCGGATCATGTCATAAAACCTTGTCCTTAATGCACTTCAGTACATTTTAAATGCAGTTCACACATTCTCTAAGGCTGCAAACTTCTGTCCTGACCATCTTTCTTCTTCTACCAAAAGGGCTGACGAACAGAAGGCGTAGCCATCATCAAAGAACAATCTGGAGTCTCCCTGCGGCTGCCGTCTGAGGAGCCCCTCGACGTTTATAAAAACCCCTTCCCCTTTTTAACGCTGGGGAGGACACTGATACATCAGAGCAATGCAGAAAAAAAGCCTTTCAATGGTCTCGTGCCATTTATCATAAGAAAAAGAACAATTTGAATAATTCAGCTTTAAGAAGCTTCTCAGCTCTGAGAAGCTTTAAGAAGCTTCTCAGCTCTGAGGCTCAATCTGTGGAATAAGTCGCCTGATGTGTGTCTGTTTATGTCGAAAATCTGACCTAGCATGAAACGCCGCTCGCCTTTATAGGACTGTGTAAAGCTGAGCGTGCCTGTTGGTTAGTGAACTAATAGGGAAACCATGTCTGTGTTGGCTCAGCTCTGCTGCTCTTCGGGGCTGCATCACTGTGGGGGTTAGGAACATGCTGGAGCTGCTCTGAGGTGCTCCTGTGTGGACCGCAGCACTCAGTCTTATACAACGAGGCCATTTTGTCCTTCCCGTCTTCCCTCTGTGGGTCTCTCTGTTTTTCTGTCTCTCAAGAGCAACACTTAGAACTTGGTTTCAAATAAACTTTTGATGCTGGGTGGACAGAATTTGCCTTGCTGGAACACAGTGCTTCTCTTTAGTGTACACATGCAGGGATGCTGTGCAGCGTGGCACTGAGAACTCCTCATTAAAGTCATCTCCACGCTCATCCAGTCGTGTTTCTTTGATCTATCAATTCATTTTCTGTCACCCAGTGATTTGGAGCGTTTAGTACACTCTTTAATTTCGCCCTGTCTTATTATAGTGGCTTACTTTACATCAGTATGTCTGAGTCCTCCCTACCCATCTGCAGTTACACTAAAACTCACACATAACTCCTGTTCTTAAATCCTGCATATGGAGCAGAGCTGTTGAGACCATAATCCAGCAGTCAGCCTCTCCAATCATTTTTCTGTGGACATGTCATCTTTATGTTTCAATTCATTATTAAAAACTGTGCATCCTTCAAAATCTCACTTCTCTGACCTTCAGTGGTTTAACTCTCGTCCTTGCTGCAGTGACGTACAGGTGTATCTCGGGGCAGAGCTCGCCTCTCAGCTATGAAACCTCGCTGTGATGCTGTTTGTGGTCAGATGTGAAGCAGGTGTTAAAACAGTGACACAGCATTTCACCCCAGTGTTGGCTTACTTTCACATTCAAATGGGAGCCACTGTACCAGTAATATGAGCATGGCTGCTCAAATCAACCACACTAACATTAGACCTGCACTGCACTTCGGTTTGAATATTGTCATGGTGCTGGGTCTGTGACTTTGGACTCAGGTTTATGTAACACTCTGAGGGTAAGATTCTGCTTCTGGTTCTTGATTCCTCTGTTTAATATTTATATTTTGTTATCCAGCCTTTAGGTTTCTGTCCTCTTATGTTTCCAGTGTTATTATTGGTGTCTTACTGTGCAGTCAGTCTCGTCTCCATGTTTATTTGCCTCTGTTTCCCCAATCTGGTTCCTCTGTGCTCTCGCTCTTTCTATGCAGTCATTCTCAGTTTCTCGTGCTTCCTGTTTTGTCAGTCCCTCGTCCTGCGTGCATCATCTTCTGTTCTGCCTCCCCGGTCTCATCAGTCTGACTATGTTCACCTGTGTTCCCCAGATGTTTCCTCTCTGCCCTGACTCCCTCTTGTGTGTATACTGTCTGCATCTCATCCTGTTCGTTGTCACGATCTCCCTCATCCCTGGATGAGTGCTCTGTCTGACTGCATATGTGCTATAATGTCTACCAGCAGCCTCTTCATAAAATACCTTCCTGTAGGTCTGATTAAAGGGTTCAAGCTGTGCTGCTGCCCATGTGCCACCGGCAGCTTCATTTTAATCCCAAAAACACAGACGTGTCAGACGTGTTTTAGTTGTGAGTTGTTGTATTGATCTGCAAGGAAATTCAAAATTATTTCATGACTCTCTTCATCTCTCTCTTCCAATTTTCTCTCTCTCTGTCGCTCTCCCCATACATGTCCTCCCCTGGCAGCTTTTTGATGTCGTGACCCAACATCCAATTATCTGTAAGGATAGAGATGTCAGAGAACCTGTGAAGCTGCTGCACACACACACACACACACACCTGGTGGGAGATGTGACAGGATAATTGGGGAAGGTGTGAGGAAGGAAATACTGCAGGGATGAAAAATGAAATGGTGACTGAGAGAGAGGGACAGGAAAGCGATATACGGGTGTGGGGGAGGCTGGGATCAACATAACATCACATCTCAAAATTATCCAATAAACTCACCAACTGTGGCTGAAACCTGGACAAATAGCGCTCACAGAGACAGAGCGGTCTGAAAGGAGCACAGGATCAATGACAGGCTATGGCTGGATGGGTTTTCTTAATTGTCTCTATATTAAAACAAAAAAGCGACATCCATCAAACCAGTTTGGCTTTGGGTTTTTTGTGTTTGTATTTTTTACAGGTAAAAACAAAAAAGATGTAACAGTTTGATGGAAGATGATGTCAGCACGAAATGCACACTTACAATCCCCAACAGGGCTGTAATGTGGGTGTTCTGTGGTGTCTGGCACTGGGACAGCACTAACAGATCTGTGGGTTTGCTTGGTTGGTCTCAGGGTTACCACAACAGGCACCAACCACCGTGCGGCCACAGCTCAGTGCAGCAGCTTCAGCAATGGAGGTGCTGAACATGGTTTATTCGGACTCAATGTCCCCAGTCTGCACCTGAATGCTGTCGAAGCTCTGCTGGAGGAGGGAGTTGAAGATCTCCAGGGAAGTCTCCCAGTCTTACTGGGACGACTCTCACCAGGTGGAGCACCCTCAAGCGCTCCACCCAGGTACTCTGAACTGTCGTTCGGGGCATGAGCAGCATTAAGAAACGGGGATTTTAGATATTCGTTATTATACTGGTAAGCTGGCGTGGCTGACTCTCAGGCTTAGACTGTGGACACATCCAGTGAAAATGCAAGCAGTCAGGGTTTGAGGACGTCCACTTCACATTCTAAAAATAGCAGTCGGGTCTGATCTGCACAAATCTGCTAAGTTTGCACGATACAGATTCAGTTAATTAATTAAGTAAAATGCAATAAATTATCTGCTTCTGCTTTAATGTAATTTGCATTAATGTCAGACAGCTGCTGTTGCTTAAGGATTTCAACACATTACAAATGATTATTTCACTACGAGTTCATCATGAGGATATGGAAGGATATCAGTGTGTCCTCGTTTAAATTAAAAGGATCAGAACATGGAGCGAAAAATGATTTTATTCTCCGATGATGAAAAAGTTGTTTTTATCAATTTAAATCAATTTAAAAACCTGATTGTGAGAGATGTTCTGACTTTCCTTTCATCAGAAACACGTCTCAGGACTAGACTCATCTCTCCTTGACCTCACTGATCCTTCACTTCTTTTCCTTCTGTCTACTCCTCACATCATCCTGTTTTTTCTTCGTTCTCTCATCTTCTTACATCACCTCCTCTCTCCTTTTGACTTTCAACTTTCCAAATCCCAAAAGTCCTCTGTTGTCTCCACTCCCTCCACTCCCTCGTCTCCCCTCCTTTTTTCATCAGCCTTCTCTTCTCGTCTTTTGTTAAGTATCGCCTTCAACGCTCTCACCTCATCTTCCCAGCTGAAGCTCCTCATCATTCATTCTCGCTCCCTTTTATTTACTTTCCCCTTTATTTCTTCCTCAATTTCCAGCTTTCTTCAGCATCACCGTATTTGCATTCTTCTCACTGAAAACCAGACAGCTGACCTCCAGTTATACAGTGAGTGAGGTGCAGGGACAGCATCATATTTCTGATGTGTTTATTGATTTCAGACATACGAGTTCTATCCTGTGCCAAGTTTTAAGGCGCTACTTGCAGGGGACTTTGACACATCCTTGGCAAGTATCTTGGTGAACTTTGCACAATCCTTATGTGGGTTTAAGATGTCCCATCATCTTCTGTCTCTTTGTGTAACTGCACATGCTCAGATTCTTGCTTTGGTTGTCAGTAACCATACTGTAGTTCTTAACGGTGATGCAGCGGTTAGCACTGTTCCCACTCAGCGAGAAGGATCTGTGTGGTGAGCCAGGCAGTTCCCATGTTCTCCTGCATCGGTTTCCTCCCCTACTCCAAAGATCTGCATGTTATTAAAGTAATTTGATAGATAAAGTGTAAAGAATACATGACTGTATGAATGCATGGATGTCAAAGGCACTTTGAGTGTTTAGGAAGAATAAATATAGAATCTAAGTTCCAGTTAGTTTCCATTACGTCCTTTCTGAGGTCATTATAGCTGTGTCCCAAAACGTAGGCTGCATTCTTCGGAGGACGCAGCCTTCGCAGTGGGCCGGAGAAGAAGGCCAGAAGTGCGAGGCTGTGAAATGGGACGGTCTAGCCTTCAGATTAGCGTCACCGCTGTCTCGGTGGAGTTTAATAAACTCAACCATCTGCTCCTTGCTATCTAAAATATAACAGGACACTGCCGTAAATTCTCGACTGTCTCATATTTCTGTTTAATCAGTTTTCTGTTTGACGTTTATTCAGCTGTGTGAAAATCCCGGAGGAACCCACCCGATGGATTAATAACATTTTATTTAATCTAATAATCTAATAACTTTGATCTCAGCCAAACCGATTTGCTCCGGAACAAATAAAACACCGAAAAAAGCCAAACAATTACATTTTTAAGTTATCCGGGTGACTTGTATATCATGTTTAACCTGAGTAGCGAAAGAGCGGGGGTCTGAAAACAATGAAGCCGGGAGTCCGCTGCTCTCGCCGGCTCCAGTGACCCGAGCGGGTGGGTAACAGACGTCTCTGAAAACGTCGGCGCACTTTTGCAAATATGCGATGTCTTGATAAACCAAGCAGATATTTGAAGTTTACACAGCTACTTTCTCGCCTGAAAATGTCTTAAAAGTTTATTTTGTAACCCAGAAAGATTAATAAGAGTAATTTTAAAACTTGGTAGCGGCCGCCATTGTTGGAAACTGGAATTGGCTGGGCCGCGCTATGAATTCTGGGATATGGTGGGCCACGAAGGACACACCCGTCCCATCCTTCAAATTCGGGGAAATGAAGGACGCATTTGTCGGCCGCGTTTGAAGGAGTCGACGAATTGGGACAGCCTTCGTCGCCTGGCTGTGACGTAATCGGCCTTCAAATGCGGCCTCCGGAGGAGGCAGCCGACGCTTTGGGACACAGCTTATATCTGCTGGAGGACACATCATGCAAACAAGGGTTTTGCTGCCACAACTTAACTCGATTTTCTTCTTTGTTTGAATCTCAGATATTGTAGTGCATCCTTTCATACTGTTGGCAGCATGTCCAGGCTTTTCTCCACACCTCTCCCAGTATCAGCTGCTGCAGTCAGACAGACTGTGGCTCCTAATGGGTTCTCAGATTTCTCACTAAAATCTGCTGGATGCTGGTACACCAGCACATTTCTGTCATGTTTTCAGCTTTAAACTACATTGCTCTTTGTTTCCCACAGCTTATAGTTTAAAAGGATTAAGTGAATAACAGAATTATGAACAAGAGTTATTTTTAATTCATTTTGGATTCATATTTGGCGGTGACCTTCAGCTGGCACTGGAGCTTTCTCAGCCAAGTGTGGAGCAGCTGAAATGAGAATTTGCAGCTCCAGTCTGAGGCCATTGTTCTCAGCCAGAGAAGGGTGAAGTGCTTCACCCACTCAGGGTGGGTGAAGAGTTGTTACCCTACAGAGGAGCAGAAGCCATTGTCTGCAGTGATGAGGATGCTGGAGATGAGCACGAGTGCGACGTGATCAGTTTACCTGGTTCTGCCTGAGTTTTCTTCCTGTTAAAAGGTAGTTTTTTCTTCCTACTTTCGCCAAGCACTTGCTGATAGTGGGTCATCTGATGATTGTGGTTTTCTCTCTGAAATTGTGCAGTCTTTACCTTACAATATGAAGCCCTTTGAGAGCATTGTTTCTGGGATTTGGTGCTCTATAGTATTGTGCACAAGAATGAGGTCATGAGGGGAAAATAAACTGAAGAGAGTTCAGTTATACAAGAGCGACTCACAGTGGCACTGCTCCTCCTCCACATTGAAAGGAGCCAGTTGAGGTGGTTTGTGTGTCTGATCACGATGCCTCCCTGGTGCCTCCTATACAGGTGAGGTGTTCAGGCACAGTGTACCAGGATGAGACCTTGGGGTGACTCCAGGACATGCTGGAGAAGAAGTCTCGACCAATGTTCCCTCTAATGTTTCATGTGTCTGAGCGAACACACAAACTCCGAGCGGCCCCTTGGACCACTGTGAGCAACAGCAGACGTGTGCACTGTGGTCACGCCAGCATCAAATCCATCCAAGTCACATGTTTATTAAAATAATCAAATTACAGCGTTTACATTTATGTTAGACGACTTTTAATTAACTGCTTTAGCCCACTTACAATGACAATTTAAACAAATCTTGTTCATGACCTGTGTAGCATGTTAACACTATTGGAAGGAAAAATAACTTGAACTCCAATTTTGAAAACACAACTTTCTTTTTTTTTTTTATAAAGCTCTGACTTGTATTATGAGTCTGTGGTCTGGGAGAGAGTCTGTAACTGCAAAATACAGGATATAATGACCAATGGTGGGCAATTAATTATATAGTTACTTCTTCAAAAAAGTAACTGAGTTTGGCAAACAACAAAGTTTTTTGCAGCTTTTTTTTTTTAATTCAGCCAAATAAACATTTCAAACTATTTACAGAACAATCAGCTGTTCTGCATCAAATCTGATGCCACACAAATTATTTGTGCCACTCCAAAAAATAATTTCTGTCCACTATGAGATGAAGGAGAACAACAGCCTGATACCTGCAGGCCTGACAGCAGCAGATGTATCACTGCTGTAACACCTGTAACATTCAGCAGTCGCCTCATTGTTCTGACACACACAACAAAACTATTGACTACACTACACACTAACTACACAAGATTTGTGCTAAACGTCGCAAATCTCACACATCTCAAAGCACCGCGTCACTCCTAAAACTTCCCCCCGTTTCTTAACAACTAGATGCCACGTTGCCATATCATTTTTTGATTGGTCAACATGGTACATTTTTAATCCCATGTGGGAGCAGCCAGTCACTCACTGACTAACACTGCAAAATTGTTAAAGTATTCATTTTCATTTCGATTCAGGTTAGATTTTTTTTGTGCGCAACACAGATTTTCTGTGCACAGAGACGTGCCAGCAGTGCGCAATTGCGCACGCGCGCAGCTTAGAGGGAACACTGGCCTCGACTGACTTGGGAACACGTTGGAGTCCAGCCATGGACGACCTGAGCAAGAGGAAAGTCGTTTGGATGGATGGATGTGGCAAAGCAATAATTCTTTTCTTTTGCCTCTCTTCTTTGCTTTTTCACATATTTTCTCTTTTTTTAATCTTCTTTCTGATGTCTTTCCCTCCTTTGCTTGAATTCCCAAAGCCATCTGAATGTCCCCACTCTCTCTTTTCTCCTTTCCTCTTTCTTTGCAGGTCTCTCTCTCCCTGGGGTTTACTGTTGCAGTGATAACCAGTGTCTATCAGTACTGTGTTACAGTGTCTGGGTGCTGCAGATAGCTTATCTTAGGAAGGCTTACACCTCCAGGAGCACACACACACACGAATCCCACTGTACATGCACACAGACACACTTAAAACAAACACACATGTGCACACGCAGCGCTGAGACGTCGCGCACTCGCTCAGCAAACACACACACACACGTGCTGCAGAGAGAAAAGTGTCCCCCGACTGCTGTGTTATTATCTTCATTCACACCACGACAGATTTGAAAACTTCTTTGGGTGTATCTGCAGGCCCAAACAGAAGCAGGGTTTAATCAGCCAGGCCCAGACCCCGGAGTCTCCACAGTAAGTAGAATAGAAGAAGAGATGCTTAAATAAGCGTACCGTTTCATAAATGTCAGAGGTGGTGGTCTTAAGCAAATGTCCCAAAATTCCCATCAGTTACTCCAGATCAGTTAAAAAAAATGCTTTTACAGGATGAAAGGCTTCAAGCTCCAATTTCTACATTTCATTGTTAGCATGTAGAGTAACTGTCCTGGTTCAAGGCCTGTGACCCTGATTTTTGACTCGTTTAGACTTGTTGTTCATTTTTGCAGAATATTGAGATTCTGCTCTTCAGTTTAAGAGAGCCTCTGAGTTTTGTTACATTTCTAGTTCTTGTTGATTCAATTCCCTTTCATCTCCAGTCTACTCCAGTCTTTCCTCCTCAGCGTCCCCAGTGTGCACTCAGTCCTGTCTGTTTATGTTTGTCAAAATTTGGTGTCTTTCTCGCTCTCCGTCTCTTGGCCGTGTCGTCTGTGGTTCTTATGTTCTAGTTTGGCTTTTGCTTGCTTTCATGTCTGTTCCCCATTTCCAGCCCAGTCTTTTCTCTCTGTGTCGTTTGTTTCCATGTCTGTTATTCCCTGTCCTGGTGTCAAGCTCACGTCTTCGTCTGAGTGTCAGTGTGCTTGCCACTTCCTGTTTTATTCTGACAGTCCCTGGTCTCACGTGCGTTATGTTTAGTTTTGCTTCCCCTGTTAGTCGGATTTGTTCCAGGTGTGTTTTCCACCTGTTGCCCATCCTCTCGTTATCCTGTGTATTTAGGTCCTTAGTTTTCTTCTGTTCCTTGTCATGTCGTCATCGTCTCTTGTTGCGTGTCTGTTTGTTAGTCAGGGTTTGGGGTTTCAGTTAGTTTACTATAGTTCAGCTCTGCTTGTTATATTGTTCAATCAGCCGTTTGCCAGGAACTAAACCTGTTTCTTAAGTTACGTCTGTCTGCCAGGTCTTGCATTTTGGGTCCTCTGTCTGCCTGCCACACAACCAGCTCATGACAGTAACATGTTAAAGAGCTTCTATTGAAGACGTTCATCCATTTCTGTGGTTTATCTGAGCCTGTGTTCTGGGGGCAGCAGTCTAAAATAAACTGCTTTGACCTCCTGCTTCCAACTAAAGCGAATCTTTAAAAAAAAGTCAAACTATGTTAAGAATTTCCTGCAGGACTGTCGGAGTTTATCTGCACTGTAGCGTCAAGAAGTTCAGTTTGAAGTCACCGCTGGTCAGCTGGGTTCTGGGCGTGTTCTCCAGGTTCTCCAGCTTTCCAGCCAAAAAGACAAACATTTTACAGTCAGCTGAGATTCTAAATTGCAGTCGATATAAGAAGTCATTTTCTTTCTGTTAGTCCTCTGATGGGCAGTGCGGCCAGCATATGCTTCACATTCTTACCTGCGATACACTGAGATGAAATTTCTTCTCACAAAAAGAAAAATGCAGGATAACCTTTTTTTTTTAATGTCTTTCTGTTAAATTTATGCCACAGTGTCTTTGTCTATCCCATAAACAACACAATCAAACGCTGTCATTCACTCTCATGGCCAGTCAAAAGTTTATTGACCTGGAAGACAATTTTATGAAACAGTAATATAAAGCTGACCGACGGCATGCTGACCACGTCCTTCAGTGTTGTCTCAGCGAAGGATGACTTGTAACAAATTTCAGCTGCATTAAACAGAGTGGACTTCTTTAGCAGCCTTCGAAATTGTATCAGTGTCAATATTCTGTTACAGAAGAAAATGAAAGGACAGAAAAAGTATGAACTTATAAACATGAGAGGACGAGAGCCAAACAGCCCTGTGAGGTCTGTTCTTGTAGATCAAATGTTAAAAGTTGCTGCTCAGATAACATTAAAGGGGATTTTTTTTTCTTGTCCTTTTATATTTCATGCTGCCATCAAACATGATTATTTACAGAAATGTGTGCACTCATGTATGTGCATGTCTGTGTTCCATGTGCTGAGTGGTTTTTCTCTTTGGGCTTTTTGATCCATTGTAGATCAGAGGCTGAACAGTGGCCGGGCTGAATATAAAAATGAGATAAAATAAACAGCATAGGTATGTGCCGAATATAGATTTGAGAAGGCCGAGGACAGGTGTCTGTCTGAGACGAGCTCACTGTCAGCCGCGCCTGCACTTCCAGCTTAGCGCTGACACCAAATCTGGCCAGAATGTCATTCGCTCTGCTCCACGGATATATATCGTGGCAACCGGGCTGCATGTGCCAGTTCATCTGAAATCACATCTCCGCTTTGCTCTCGAGCAGCTTCGGTTCTTGCTGTCATGAATTCACAAGAAGTTTAAACATTCCTTTGATATCCTGCTCCGTGTTGCATCACATCGTTTCTGCAGATTTGTCGGCTGCGAAATCTCTCGTTCTACCGCATGTGAAAGGTGCTCTGCTCGATTCACATCTGACTGAGGAGGTCACTGAAGTCCACCAGAGAAACTGTCATTTTCATCAAACTAGTTCTAGTGAAACTTCTCATTTTTGACACGCTGTATTATCCTGCTCCAAGTTTCCTTCAAACGCAAGCCCAGACTCAGAGGCCGACACTCCAGCCTGTGCAGGAGAACTGTGGAATTTCTATTTGTTTTTGGTAAATAGTTTTTACAGCATCACCAGCTCTCCTCCAAATATCCCAGGATGCATCTCTGGATATCCCAGAGGCTGGATTGGAATCTCTCTACCTGTTTGGAGCTTTTCTTCAGACCAGTGCTTAAGAAATAAGGATTCTAACTCACAAAGTACTGCCTGCCCACTCTCCAGTCTCAGCTTGAAACCTGTTCTTGGTGCACACTTAAATGGTGGTTAGACCCTGGGTCTGCATTTACATCCTCTTGGCTACTAAATTATGACAAGTCCACCAAAATTCCTGTTGTGTAAAATAACCACACACCAGCTTTTGAGCCCGGTAAGCAGCAAAAACATGACGAAAAACTGTTTTTCACCTAATTGTCCACTTTAGGCCGACTCCAAGCGACTCAGTCCCCATGGAGATCCATGTTTGAAATAGAAATGTTTTTGGCATTGGTGCCTAGTTTCTACCTTCATGACAGCCGTGCAGGGGATTTATCTTTTAGAAAAATAATACAACAATTTGGATTTTGTTAAGACTTCGAGTACAGGACGGGTCCTCTGCAGAAAAATTGTTTTTTTTATTCAAATTCCTAAAAGATCAAGTGCCACAGAGCAATGACTGCACTGAACAAACATTACATAGCCGGTATCCTGCAGGTTTTAGATGTGTCCCTGATCCAGCACAGCTGATTTAAATGGCTAAACGACCTCCTCAACATGTCTTGAAGTTCTCCAGAGGCCTGGTAATGAACTAATCATTTGATTCAGGTGTGCTGACCCAGCTATTTAAAACAAGCAGGATGCTGGCCCTTGAGGCCTGGAGTTCTCACCCCTGCTCTAGACGGTGAGGAAAACAAATGCAGGATGTATCACTTGCATGGTGCTGCTGAGATTAAAGAAAGAACTGAACCAACATCAAACTAAATGTACTCAAAATTACATGAACGATGTTAAAAGGTTTGTACCAAATTTCATACACAGCAGCAGGGCTGCTGAAATTTAATGGAGACACTGTGCACCCTCTGTGTGCATAAAGCAATAAAGCGATTCATTTTCACCACTCCTGTGCAAACTTTAGCACTTTTTGAGCTGAGGTCCAAAATTTGATTCATTTGCATAAATGACAAAAAATGGTACAGTCACATCTCACTTCAGGTGCTCATTTTAAAAAATGTGTGCATGTTACTGTAGCCAGTGATAGAAATGAACCTGTGTGGATTGACACTGTCCCCGTATGAGTGACAAGACGCCATTTACTCCAGTGAATCTCTGGTTTATCTACACTGCAGCCAGCCGGTGAACCGTTCCACTTGAGCAGCTGCAAATGTAAATATTTTAACTTATCTACTTTAAATTAGCAAATAGCACATGAAACTCTAAGTCACATAAATCATTGCAGGACCAGTTTTAGTGGCTCCTGACCTCTTTCAGGCTAAAACACCAGCTGTCCAGACAGCCATATGAGGCCTGTCTGACAAATAGCTGACTGTCATTCTTGTCTCCATTCTTGTGTAGTTCCAGACTTAGAATAACTGTATAATGGCCACTCATTCATCAAACTCTGGGCTCTCTGAGGAGCAGAAGGGCGACGGAACATTTCTGCTGTGTAGGGACATTGATAGTCGCTCGGTGTTAAGGAGCCGCGGCTGATATTCACGTGTTGGAGAAATGAGTTGAATGACGGCATCGCCCGCGGTGTAATAGAGGACATTAAAGGCTTTTCAGACATAATTGGGTTTCTGGGGTTTGGCTGAATGAGTCCTCGCTCATAAATCACCACAATCACAATCTATATTCGTGTCTTACTCCACTCGCCTTTCTCTTTATAGCTCCCTCCAGCCTCTTGTTTGCTTATTTTTGTTGTCCTTCCTATCACTTTCCTTTGTGTAGTGTGTCTTTTTCCCTGTTGCACCTTTATTAAACATATGTAAATAAAGATGCAGGGAGGAGGCAGCTATGCTGCTCATTTTCAGACTTTGACTCTACTGGAGTAGCTTTGTGTGATTCACAGTTCAGAATAATCTTGTTTGTCTTAATCTGGGGCTGTTTCCAGCCTCAAGTTCATAATCTGTCTGAAATGAGTCATTTAGTCTCCCCCCTCCGATTTCCTCTCTCTGTGCTCTACGCAGAGCCAAGAGAAGAAGAAACTGTGTAAAACTGAGTGTTTAAAGCAGTCTAGAGGCTTAAAGTGTTTAGTTGTACATATACTGACCTTTATTCTTTGAAAATTCTGCCATATTTAATATGAACATCCACCAATGGAACAGCAGATCCATGATAGAAAATAAGGAAAAGCTAAATAGTTCCACTTTAATGGAAGCCACAAATATCCATGTAAAAAATTGATTCATCTTCATCGTCTGTTGCTCATGACATCACTCACCAAACTCACATAAAGAAGCCGTCAGTGTCTTTGCTGAGGTCACAGATAGTCATCGGTGTCTCGATAACATCACCAGAAATCTCTCGTTGTCGTGTGTGTGTGTGTTCGTTCCTTTGTCGTTTTTCAGGCTTTGTTCTTTGATGTCCTGATAATTTTGTTCAGAATGATCAGACATGATGTCCTCCAACCTTTCTCTTGCTGATGTCAGCTGTAAAGGATAAATGATATTATTAATACTTGACATTAACTCTGGTAATAAACATGTCCCATGTCACATGTCACTAGGGATGGGTATCGTTTAGGTTTTATCCGATACCGGTGCCAAACCGGTACTTTTGAAACGGTGCCGGTGCTCAAACCGGTGCTTAAAGAATGGAGAACACAAAATTGGTCCAAAAACCTCTCATGTTCAGCTGTTTTTTGTAAAAAGATAACAATGTTAGCCTTTTCTGCAGCTATGGGGCATATATGGTATCACTCTTGGCTGGAAGCAGTGCTTAATCAATGGAAAAAACACAAACTTTGTCCAAAAACCTCTCATGTTTAACTGTTTTCCACTTTTTCTTTGGTCATTTTAGCCTTTTTGGCCAGGGTGAAGGGAGCATCTGCCATCAAACAAGAAGACAGCCGCATGTAGCTATGATGATGTTTGCTAGTTCACCTTACATGCATTAATGTAATAACGTGGTTAGCCTACTCAACGTAAATTACACACGAACAACATTAAGCTACTCACGCAGAGAAGAACGGCTGCTGCTGCATCATCATCCTCATCATTTCTGCTACACTGGCAGGGCTAGGGGCCAGGACTCTCCTCTTCGGGTTTTTGGGGGATGTTGCTCCGGGTCCGATAACAGGCACCACACCCGCAGTAGATGTGCACGGTGTGAGGTCTCGCAGCAAGCTATCAAATACGGCGCATTTCTCGGCTTTTAAAAAAAAACGCTATGCGTCGCCAGGTGTTTCATCGGATTTGAGGTGTTACCTCCTTTGCACAGTATCACAGTATCAGCTTAAAGCACTTGTTGCAGGCTGCTGAGTTTGCATCTTTTGCTGTGAAGTACAGCCAGACTTTTGACCGCTTTGCCTTGGGCATTTTTAATCTGTAGCTCTGCTCTAAAAGAACGTACGTACCTGGACCCGCCTACTATCCTCGGAAACGTAAAATGATTGGCTAGAATCTAAAGTGTATCACAGCTCAGGAAAAAAAAGCACCAAAATAAAGCACCGAAATGTGCGCTGCTTTTCGGTCTGGTTACTACCGTTTATGTCAGAACCGGTGCCATCATGGCACCGGATACCGGTACCCATCCCTACATGTCACATGTCCCATGTCACATGTCCCGTGTGGACAAATAAACGCTGACTGCTAATAAAGTTCAGTTGAGAAACAGCGATGAGGGCAAGAATTACCTGCTGAAGCTAATGGGACAATTTTAATTACTCAGCAACATAATAAAGTCGATCACTATCATTTGCACTAAGTCATGATGAAATGTGACTATTAAAGATGTTTATGTGAGAGGGCCCATGAAAGAGCAGCAAGTGTGCCACAGCAGATTTCTCATTAACCCTTATCTGCAGCAGTTGATACACTAATCCAGCTATTGTTCAAAACAGCTGAGTTCAAGGCAAAGGAGACACTCAAAAGCCACAAAAGAAGCTTTTCCAAGCTGGTAAAGAGAAAGTAAAATGTTCTTGGAAACCTCCTCTGGATTTCACGCTGGTTTCTTTTCCTGTATCGCTGTATTTTTACGGGCTTCAGTTCCCAAATGGCATCAAATTGTAAAAACTTTCAGGTGTTGCACATTTTCCATCCATGATTTTACTCCTTTCTTCAGTGCAGCCTTTAAAATCAAGCACTTGTATAACTGGGTCCTATGTAATTCATGCAAATCTCAGAGGGACACCAACCTTATTCACCACCCCGACACTCAATCTCCCTCCTTTTTTCCCTGCAAGATTCATAATAAAGCCGTGCTAATCTAGCCTCTTTGTTTTTTCTTTTTAAAGAGACCTGAAGGAAAAAAAGTTTCACAAAAAGAGCGATAAGCTGAGCTAACAAGAGAACAAATCTAGTAATGAGAAAACAAGAAAGTGAAGGAGACACACAAAGAGCTAAAGGACGAAACAGATGAGAAGTCTGAAAGTGGCGCAGGCCTTCAGAGAATTAAATAACAGAGCACAGCAGCCATCCTGAGCATCCTTCTTAACACGCGTGTGCGTGTAACTGAACATCAACGCTTCTGACACAGAAGAAAAGTGTTTGCTTCAAGTTAAAAACAGCAAAGAATCAAAGTTTTCCTTTGTGAAGTTAAATGAGAACATAAAACTGTTCTTTTGTTCAATGAGCAGAAGAATGTAGAGGAGTTGAAGCCCATGATACAGGAGAAGGATAAAGTCTCACACCATGGAAACACGGGTGCCATTACTTACACACAGTGCTTATTGTGACTCGCTTCCACGCCTGCAGTCAGGAGGCTTCCTGTGCTCTACAGAAAGCTTCACTGTGGGCTCCACGTGTGCTTCTGCCCAACATCTTTGCTTCACTGAACCCGAAATAAAGCGAGAGACTGAAGCAAAGCAGAGCTGGAGCAAGGCCACATTTCTTTAATATTATGTGATTAAAATAATGTTATTGAATAGGAATATATTAGCAGTCCCACCGTATCGATCACCACGGTCTCTTTCAGACACTTGAGATATCAGCTGAACTCAGACTGCGATAGACCGATAAGAGTTTCTTTGCTCTTGCAGGATTTTCTAGGAAGGGTAACCGTCTCCTGATTTAATTCAGACTCCTGCCAAGGCCCACATTAACACTTGTGCTGTTTATCTTTCTGTGAACTTTAGTTTATATTGACTTAACATCAAAAGAGCCTTAAAGATTTATATTTAAGTGCCTTCTCACTTGGCCTCTTATTCAGCTTGTCTTAGGTATTTTTGTTGTTCAGAAGATGTATAGGGGCCTAAAACTGGACTCTGCTGGGCTGTAAAGTGGTGTTAAATATTAGATCATCTGTTTGGAAACAGCTTGAAAACCTCGACTCTGCCTCCATGACTTACATTTGTGCACTGTTGGTTGAACTCCTTTTACATTTTCCTGGAAACATTACTGCAGCTGCTTCGATCACGTGACAGACCGTGTGGATATCCTGGATATTACACATGTGATCCATATAAACAGCTGTTCCGCTGCTTATTCTTCCTCTCACTTTGAAATGAAGTGGACCTCCTGTGCTTATTGGGTGGTTTTAACTTCAGCGCCTTTAGACTGACAGACGTTTCTGGGGTGAGTCCGTGTCTGTCCATCTGACTTTAGGACATCATCAGCTTCTGAAAACGTTTTAACCAAGATAACATGACATTACATTTCTCTAAACATAACACAGTGGTTTTAATGCCTGAACTACGGTGGCCCTGAGAGGCCAAACTGACTGCAACTAAAGAAAACATCAGCAATAAGAAAAACGCCGCAAAAGCACACGAAACACAACGGAAATAGGAAAAACGTTTTGGCCTCTCAGGGCCACCGTACTGAACCAAATAAGTATGAAAACATGTGATGTGTATAACTCAGAACTGAGTAGCAAAATGATTCACTTCACTAAATATGGACCTTTTTTGCCCTGTAAAAGTACAGACATATTCATTGTGTGTACTGTGCATGAATCAACAGATTGGAAGTCATTACTATTATGCAAACTGTCACTAGACTGTTTTTCACAGAAACTATTAGTGAAGGTATCAGAAATAAAGAACCCAAAATGCAGTAGAGGCTCATGTTTGGTTTTTTTTTTCTGGCCTCAGGGCTGAGTGACGGGACTGGGAGAGGAAGCGTTGTGTTTGTCCGGTCCAGTTACAGTCATGTGAAAAAGAACATTTTCAGTCCTATTAGAAACTAAATACACATCATGATTTAATATCTTGATTATTTTTCCAAACCCGGTGATGCGCGTTATGGCCAGAACTCTCTGCTTTGGTCTTGTCTGTCTTGAGTTTTGTTCAGATCTGAACCAAGTCATTAAATGATCTTATTAATAATGGAAGCATGTTTGATAGAAATGCAGTGGTATCCAACAGTCGGTCTGAAACTTCAAAAAGAAAAAGAAGTCTATTTGATAAGAATATATTTGATGTACTTCTGGTCTTCTTCCTTCCACACAAACTTGTGAAGTGAATAAAGATGTGTAATTTCATGCAGGGTTATTCTGGGGGGGGGGTTTACAGTACACAGACAGAGGGCCATGAGCATCATCACTACAAAAGCAATACTAGCTGTTACATCAAAGCAGCAGGTAGGAGAGACCCATTATCTGTATGTCTTTGGGGCCTGGGATAGGCCATTATAATCACTGGCTTCACCATTCTGTCTTCCTGCAGTATTAAACGTGAAAAATGAAGCTTCTCTGACTTTTTTTTACCTTCTAAAAATTTCTGAAAGGGTTATTTAACACTTGCAATGAGGGCACATAACGCAAAAAGAGCAAATACACCAACACCAATATTTGAAGCTCACCTGTTACCTCCACCAAGGACATTATGTGACTGATTTGGTTTGTTTGTTTGCAGGATAGCTAAAAAAAAAAACTTGATGTGAGCCTTGTTTCAGTGTGACGCTGACCTTTATCTTTGGGAGCTTATGATAAACAACCACATATAACATATTTGACTAAAATTAAGCCAAAGTACAGATGCACTAAGTATGCCTTACTTCCATGGCAATCAAGTGGGAAAGTAGCAGCCAGGTGTCACATGTCCGCCTCCATTAAAGCTGAAGTTCTGACATTTTGTTGATCTGGATCATTCAGGTTAACACAATGACAAGGAGGAAAAACATCAGCACTGGTCTTCATGAAGCAATTACTGCTGCCTGTGAGTCTGGGAACCACTTAAAATCCACCATTCTGCAGTGAGAAAGATTATCCCCAAGTGGAAAACATTCAAGGCAGTCTTCCCAGGAGTCGACGTCCCAGCAACTGCAAAACCCCCAAGAGCTACGTCTCTGATTCTACAGGTCTCAGTTAGCACGTTAAAGTTGTCATATGTTGCTGTTTGGGGCAAGCAGGATAGGACCCAAATGCAGACTGCAGACAGGACTTTACCTCAAAAGAACCCCCAGCTTACACAGGGAACTGCTGGGCGGGCTTTCTTGAACCCCCAGCGGGTGAACAACGTTCTGACTGAGGCTGCGCAGGGCTCGACTCCAGCTGTGACTGTGGCTGAAGCTTGGTTGCTTTTCTCCGAGGAGCAGGTGCTAAGACTGGCCGAACACCAGCCACCCCCACCCGAGGAACTGGTAGGAGTGCAGGGAAAAACTGGCTCCTGGTTGCCCTTACCCAGGGAACTGGTCTAGGTGCAGGGACTGGCCGGACCTCTGCTGCTCGCACCTGAGGACCTGGACCTTGAGAAAAAAAAAGGCCTAATAGTTAGTGTGCGTTTAATTTTTTACAAGACTGTAAACATTACAAAACTCTCTCCATGTTCTCAAGAAACTATCACAAATTAACCAAGACCTATGCATCCTGTAATTACGCAATGTGCTTTGGTTTTAGTTATTCTCTTTGTGAAATATTATTATTAATATATAAAAGGAACTTATAAAGAAATAAAAGCTGGGTTAAAAAATAAGGTAGAGCTGGACTGAAGCTGCAGGTTGTTTTCCACGTATTCTGTGGTACATAAATTCTAGTTGTACTGTTTCCCACCACATTCTGCTGGAGGGCCTTCACTCCAGATTTGTCACCAAGAGAATTGGAAAAATGCAAACTCTACCAAAACAACGTGTACCTGGGCAATCATTCATACCTTCTAAAACTTTTGGCTTTTCAGACATTTTTACCAATACTTTTACCAGGTACGACCTAAAGTAAACACAGGTAAACAACCGGGCAGATGGATTTGCTGTTAGGTAGCTGCGAGGATCTGCCAAGGTTTGCTGATGTCTGAGTGGCTTATGCAAACTTGGCAAGACCAGAGTGGACAATTATTAGAATAAAACCCAACATGGGAAATGCAGGACTTGGCCTTTAAGAGAACTGAAGTACTTGCAATGACAAGGATTGTGTAACAAAAACACTTCACCAGTATGCAATGTATAAACTTCACTTCAACAGTTGGATGAAAACATAAAGCAGCTTAGTGCAGCGAGACTCTGCTGCTCAAATAACAACACTGCAGGAGAGACTCTTGAGGGAAAGTGGTGATGAGCGTGTTTCTGTCTGCGGTGCTGAAATTACAGCTGAAGTAAATTGTTGCCTGAGGGCTGAATTTTAAACTCCGGAAAAGAACAAGTTGTTTAGAAAGCTGCACTTCCAGAATGCCATGCAATATATATCACTGAAAGAACTCTACAAAAGCTCCCAACACACAAGAAAAGGAGGAAACACTCGTGCAAATGCTGTTCTTCTTTTTTAATTTAGAAGAAATCTGCTCAACGACACGTTTTCATCACTCTATTTATCGATCTGCATGTGTGAAGTCTTTGTTCAGCTCTTTTTCATGTAAAGAATCACACACACACTACTAAGCACAAGATACCAGTACACTCGCTCCACTTCAGTACAGTTAAACTTCGACATTGTGGACTTCTATTTCACTGAAGTACTTTTGTAGAGTATTCATTGCTGGGGACGTTCTGTGCTGGAATTCCAGTAAATTGCCTGTCAGTCAAACAGTGACTTCAGGACAGTCAGCGAGCTTCTTCTGTGTTTGATCGTGTAGCGTAATATTGCAAGGTCCAGGCTTCTGTAAGGCTGTTGTGCATTTATGGCTAATTCTCTTCATAAAACATCCTCCTTCCTCTGCGAGAGGATTGATAAGAACTAATGGAATCTGATTCCATTATCAGTTCTCTTCTTGACTCTCACTGGCTCCAATAAAGAATAATTCCAGGCTGTGTGCTCAAATGTTTGCACATGTTGGAGGTATTTCTCCTCTTTGTTTGGGGTCATTACTCAGTAGTAATCTGTTATACATATTACACAGAACTCTTTCTTTAAAGTAATGCCATATGTTACTTAATCAGAAGTAACATTTATCCGTAAAATGACCTGAAACTCATTGTCTCATAATTGTCAGTCAACAATATAAACCCATAGGCTACATTCCCATACCACAACACAAATCCCTACACAAATGAGGGCACACATACAATCTTTCTTTTAGTATTTAGGTATGAAGGCAAAGCCAACAGCACAAAGCAACGACGAAAACCAGCACAAAGAGAGTTTAAAGGGATCGCCACAGTGATTCTACTTTAGAAACCTGAGCAGGTAGAAACATGCAAACGCTCATCCGTTTACCTGTTGAAGTTCAGAGTCTGGTTACTGGGCTGCGGTCAGCGTTCCCTCATTTAACGTCACTCTGGGTTCTTGGCTATTTTCCTCCTCGGGCACATGAACAAGGCAAGCCGACTAACAGTTCCAAACATCTGAACTGCCAGTAACCGATTCTCTACAAGAACCGGTTCTCGATTCCCATCCCTGTCTGTGACTAAAGCTCAAACAGAAAGTAGGTGCTCCATAGTCTTCAGTTGCAGAGGTTGCAAACTAAGAGGGTGTTTGATATTAAAATGTAAATGTGTCATTGTTTACAATTTCTGATAGCGAGAATATACTTTCATAACTGCAAATACAATTAAAACCTACAGTTTGGTAATGAAAAGGTTAAACTCCTGCATCAGCGATACGTTTTTGCAGACATGTTAATTATTGGATCTGTAGCCATCATTATAGCATGACTGAGGATGAAGCTGATTGTTGGGCAGATGAGCCTTTGCAAGTCAGACTGGAGAGTAGTCCCGGTATGTCTCTTTGGAACTGGGAATTCTGCACTTCCACTTCCAATATGTGCAAAGATCCTAGATCTAATTTTTTACCTTGAGAAAGCATTTCTCCTGAGTTGGGTACCCAGAGGCGCAAAGATAGCAGCTAGGGTGAAACAGTCACACTTCATCAAGGTTTTCATGGACCTGCCTCCACATGTAGCACCTTGAGCGAATGAGCTTGGAAGACTCGTTCGGAACCTGCAGAGATGGATGGGTGTTGTGCCATCTAAGGACATGTTAGGCATGGGGGGGGTGTTGCCCCTACAGAATATAATGGTCCGTCACAGACAGCCACATTGGATCCAGGTGACCTCAGGGTCCATTTGGAGGACACCTGTCATGGCGCCCAGAAGCCCCCATGTGTGTTTTTTTAAACCTGACCCAGGGTTATCATTTACAGTTCCTACACAGACGAGAAGAAACACGTTTTTCAGTGGTGACAGATCTATTAAGGATATACAAAATTAAAAAGGTAAAATGAGGTAAATTAACCAAAAACACCCAATGTTAGTATCTGTACCACTCAGCACCTCTTCTCTAACCTCCGAGCAGCTTTCTCGGTAAATGTTGTCACATCAGTGCATGTTGTTCTAAAAAAACAGCAGAAGAAGGACAAAGAGGTGAAAGCTGTGCACTTTTTATCTAATTATCTAACAAGTTGATCCCGTGAGCCCCTGAGTTACAACATGTTTTGAAATTTCCACTTTAGAAAAACATCTCCAAATTCAGTCGGTATCCTTGGTCCTTTTGGATGAGAGACGCTGCAGATAAATCCATGTCTCCATCACAAGGCCAAAACAAGATTTCAAAAATTTAATTGAAAACTGACACTTGTAACTTGTGCAATGGTCACCTTCAAAAAGTTTTCTCCTGAAAAGCTACAAAATCCGATGCTTCAGAAATAAAGCGTACCAATACATCGTTTAAGTCATAGAAATATAAGGAAGGTGCTTAGAGAGTCGTATTTCAACAGCAGATGCAGCTCTGGTGGTGAGATGGACTTCTGAAAGAATAAGACAAAGATGAATAAAAACAAGGTTAAAGGCCAAAAAACTGCAGTTCCTTCAGTGGCCACAAGAGGCTGGCTCGAAAAGTGAGTAAGTCCCCGTAGACTCCCGTGTTAAAATGTCGAATTTTACTGCAGAAATATACGTTTACAGCCTGATGCAAAAACTGTGATGGTCTCCATTGCTAACAGCATGCTTCATGACAATGGTGCAATCAGAGAACTGAAACATTCAGCTGTGTTTGTGCTGTTGAAGCATTTTAATGCAGCTTTCTCAGACACACTGCAGCTTGTTATGAAGTTAATTGCACAAACTGCACATCCAAGAAGTCTGTCAGCATGAAAAATGGACATTGTGTGTGACTTGGATGCTGCTGGATATGGTCACCCCTAAAAACTGTAGTTCACATATCAGAGGGTGACATCAGCAAGTATAGGTCCATCTTTTATATAAAGCCTATAACCTATATTAACTCCAAAAAGTGCAAGTTCAAAGATTTGTGGTTCACTTTTCCGGCATGACAGCCACAATAAAAGAGCAAAGCAGGAAATGAAACCTGAGCAGAGAAACCTTCAGAATGAGCGACTGCTTTATTAATACTGCCAACTGGACACATTTCTTTTGCAGCAACAGGCCCACAGAAGGGTTCAGTCATGCTTGTTGGATGGCTTTACAGAGAATGAAAATTGTAGAAAAGTCTTTAATTATTCAGGGGTCTTCTTTCCAGCACATTCACTGCTATTCTCAGTCATGGGAAGTACGGACAGTTAATGCCTTTCCATCATAAGGAAGTAAAGCAATGTTGCTGTTTAGACCCCAAATTCTCTACACGTGAGGGTTTTTCCAGCTTTCCTGTGTACTCAGATTATAATCCACATGACAGCACACTGATGAAGAAATAACAGATGTATTTTAAAGACATCTTGGGATAAATGTAAAAAAAACAGTGAGTTATTATGCACTGGCTTTGCTGTTTCAGCCCACTTGAGATTAAATTGGACTGAAGTGTAAAAAGTAAAATGAGTGTGAGACCTCTGGTTTAAGATGAGGTGAGAACATGACCGATGGATCCGGATAAGAATAAAATCTCATTACAGCACAACACCAAAAGGTTCCACATTTCTAATTCACTGTTAGTCGGCCCTTTGGATTAAGCAGTATCCACCTCTCAGATTTAAAATCAGCTTTTGTAAAATGAGTCCTGCTTTCAAAAGCACCAAGGCTGTCTAGTCTCTGAATGTTTGCCGTGTTGTGTCTGCTTTCCTCCTGTCACAATACTTTTGATAATCCAAGGCTGGATTTCAGGAACTTTATGAAACATTAACAATTCTCACGTCACCCATACATTTGTCTTGTTTTTTCTTTTTTTTAAATCAAAGTGGAGAGGTGGGTTGAAGAGTTCACGACCTTCTATCTCCTTCCCTGACAGAAGACAGTGTAGATGGTGTAATTGCCTCAGAGCCGTCCATGTAGCTTCAGCTGCTTTATCCTGGGCTCATGTCCAGTGCTGAGAAAGTGCGTGTGCTGGTTAGGTGTCTGCTTTAAGGTACAGCTTCAGAAGCCTATCAGTGAATGACTCTCAATCATACTGATGTGTATGATAATTGTGGACACTGTAAAGACCTTTTTATTCACATAGGATGCTGAAGCATGCGCACATGCACTTTAGCCGAGGGGCAACGATTGGAGCTGAAAATGAAGCAATTATTTAAGTTCCAAAATCTGCATTTCCTCTAATGTCCACATGAGCCTGGAGTCAGTCTGCATAGGTGTTAAATGTCCAACTTCACCGCAGAAATAAAGCATATTTACAGCCGCCTGCAAAAGGCCGTTTGGATAGCTTTGCTTTCATAACAATCCTATTCAGGGGAATTTTCTTATAACTCTTCCACCTGGGTACTAGAGGTTGGGTCGCTGTTACATTGACTGGCGTTTGTCCCAACATGGAGGCACCGTCGCTGTCTGCTAGACTTCATGCACCACTTCTGGATCATTGAACTGGATTTGGAGCATTTTTAATGGATTATCTGACAAATAATTCAACTTGTTGTGCAGGTAGTTATACTAACAGACTGGCCAAGAAGTCTGGGCTCCAGTTTTGTGTGTGAAATTCTAGGATTTTATTTGGATGTTACTTATCACTACTTCAAGTCAATTCAATTTTATTTATACAGCACGAAAGCACAATAACAGTCGCCTCAAGGCGCTTTATATACAACAATACATGCAGAGAAAAACCCAACAATCATATGACCCCTATGAGTGCGCATTTTGGTGACAGTGGGAAGGAATAACTGCCTTGAGGGGAGGCAGGACTTTACAATACCAAGTGAAATATATACATATATAGAGTGATCTGATATACTTCACGTAGTGACTCACTCTCACTCACGCTCATCCAAGGAGGGTCCAAGGGAAACAGGCAAGGGTCCCCGGGGGTCTGTACAAGGAGAAGGAGAAACAACCATTAGAAGGAAACCAAGGAACACAAGGGAATTCATTGAGGAGAGCCTGGCTACGCTAACTGGGGTAAGTACAATGATCCAGCGAGGAACATTCTTAAAAACAGGCTGGAATAATCAGGAATGATGAGTCTCAGATGTGGAGAACAGCAGAAGGCCAGAAAACCAGATGTTGCCCTGGCGGGAGGAGGGGAAAACAGCAACCATGACATCTCTTTTAACAGGAGGAAACCTCCAGCAGGACCAGGCTCAGGGAGGGGCGGCCATCTGCCACAACCAGTTGGGTTGAGAGTTACACCCATGCTGTTTATTAATGAGCTAAAGCAAGTGCATTACTCATGACATGTTTTTATGCATATAAGGCAACTTCTGGCTCTAAAGCATTAACACATGCACTAAACCAAAGCTCTAAAGGGCCCTTTATGGCCACACCAACGGTGTCATGTGCAAACAGTGACGTCACCACACCTGGCACCATTTACACCACCACTGCAAGCATGGGTACTCCTGAACAAGTGTAGGTGTAGAAGCTGAAGAGTACATGACTGCTCGGGTTTGGAAAGGGACTCCAAGATCAGGTGAACAGGACCCGCTCTTGTCATGAAGCAGGTTTTGAGGATTAAAGTTAAAACAATCCATACTGTGTTTGGCTGCATAAATGAGAAACGGTCATTTCTCTCCATTTGTCCAGCTTCATTCAGACACTCACTTAAAGTGTCTTGTTTTTCAAAGTGTCAAGTTTTGTTTTTCTGTGTGCCGGTTACCAAATGTTGTATCTATAATACATGAAAGGCCACCACCTCCTGCTAATTTTAGCTTCCAGCCTCGTGCCTCTTTTACTCACCTTCACACTGCTGTCAGGTTAAGTGGTTGCTCAGGTAGTGAAGAACACAGCAGGAAGTTAATGCTCTCATGCTTCATTGGTGCACACTGGACAAATAACTTTTCAGTCATGACCAAGTGTGAAGCAGTTTTTTATATTTCAATCAATCAATCTTTATTTATAAAGCACTTTTCATACAAAGATGTAGCACAAAGTGCTTTACATGGTTAAAAGCAGCCCACCCCACCCCGCCCTCCAACTTACTCCCCAAACTGTCATTAACCTAAACGATCATGGATACACCCCCACCCCACCCCCATACACACACACACACGCACATATGGAGCTTCGTTCTTCTAAAAGTCCAGAGCAGGTCTGCAGAGAAGTCTGTTGATGGCTTTTGGCTTTTGGGTGGAGAAACTGTTACCATCTACGACATGTGTGTTTCATAGTCAGTGAGTCAACACTGCCCGCAAACATCCCAGCAATGGCTCAAGCCCAAGATCATGGAAATCTAATTATTAGTTGTATTTAAAGCAATAGAATCAAATGTATGAAATAAGTTTTTTCACTTCTGGGATATAAGATAAGATAAGATAAGATGACCTTTATTAGTCCCACAGGTGGGAAATTTGTTTTGTTACAGCAAAAGTGCAAAGTTATGTAGCAGAAATTAGAAAACACTGTAATGCAATAAAATACAATAGAATAAAATAAAATACTATATACAATAGAATAAAATAGAATAGAATAATATATACAATAGAATAAAATAGAAATACAAATACTATATACAACTGAGTAGGAAAATACAAAAATACAACTTCGTCAGAAGAAGAAAAGAGAAAGAAAAGTCCAATGTTTTCAGCTGCTGTATCAGTTTTACATTTACATTTAATGCCAGACCAACATCAACCCGTTCTTATCCTTACTGTCACCATCTCTGGGGGTCAATCTTCTTTCTCCCTCCCTCTTTTCTTTCTTTCTTTTTGTCTAATTTCTGCTAAATTTAAAAAAAGAGTTATTAGAAGAACCACAGTCAGGATACCTTACCTCTGGCTTCACTGTCAGCAAGTTCCTTTCCTATAGCATCATTTACCTGGATCACCTTGCCTGCCTGTTCAGCAGCTTGCCCACAGTACCCCAACCTGATCCTATTGTAAGAAGTGAGCTAATAATTCCTTTGCTAGTTCTCCAAGCTCTCGTTCTTACTACACTCAGACCTCTGGTGCCATTAGCTGGACTCAGATGCAGACACAGTTAAAGACGAGTCCAGTAGAGGTAAAGTATTAACCTTTGACAGAACTTACAGATTCGATTACTCTGATAACAGACTAAGAAATCTGATCAAAGAAACAGATTTTTATTAGTTTTTTAATGTCTGATATTAGAAGGGTTGCCACCATGCACCGTTTTAGCCGGAACATCCCATATAATGTGCACAATTAGTTTTTCCCTTATTCTGCCTTTAATGTCATGCATATTGACCGTCACCTGCAATGCAACTTTCTGACCATCAGATGGCTCTCTTACAAACACCAATTCTGATTTGACCACAATTGTATCAGACATCATGCGCACCAGATGTCTTTGGTCTGGGTAGTATAATCAGGAAGACAGTCATGGGTAAACCTGATAGAAAAAGACTTTGAACCCAGCTGTGCTTTTCCTCACATTGTTTGTTGTAGCTGCAAACTGTCAGCATTGATTCAAAAAATATCCTTGGAAAAAGTAAACTGGGTAATTGAAGCCCAATTTACTGTATTTTATTTCAGTTTTTTTCTTATTTTCTCAAAGGGAATGCCCATGTGGTTCCTGCCATCATTTACTGTATTTTTCTTTATTGTTTGACACGAGGTATTGTTTTGGCTGAATACCAACATTTTATAGGAACATGAACCTTCCCTATATCCAGGGTTGCTAACTTTTTAACTATGAAATAAGTGCAGCCCAAAAACTTTGGAGGAACGTTTGTCATTTGTTTTTAGTAATGGAAGTTTAAGAAAAGGTCCAGAAACTGCAATTCCTCTAATGTCCACCGGAGGCTGTTTCTAAATACAAGTCAGACTCTCGTGTTAAAATATCCAACTTCACGTTCCCAGTCTGCCAAAAGAATCTTTTGTAAAGATAATCTCACCCTCGAAAAACATTTTTACAACTCAATGGTTTAAACTTTTAGGATGTTCTCAGTCGTTCCACATAATTTGTGATCCAACTTTTTTGCAGCATTCATACACCATCACAGCCGTCTACCTTCACTTTCAAACTACACTAACTAAATAATCCCAATACGATCCCCAGCGAAAGGGAACAGACTTACCAAGGTGGACAGATCTGAACTGAAGGAAACCTGAAGCTGACTTAAAGCAGATTTCATGAGAAGAAACCCATGATAGAAAAACCCAGAATCAGTGTGCCTGGGGATGTTCTGACTGAAACACAGGTCTCTGTGGTCCAACTCACTGGGATTTCAGCCTGCAGGGAACACAACTGAGGAATGCTCAAAGGACACAAACAGAGAGCCAGCCAATGGGGGAGCTCTGATCTGCTGATGTAAAAGCCACACTGCTGCAGGATGTTTCATCAGTCAGCCAACAGATGGTGATTTATTAGCACAGTCTGAAAAGTCACAAGTGCACAGTCATTGAGACATGTACAGGTTTTATTCAATGGAATTCTATCTAACATTCACACTCTTAGATCCAGATTTAGTCTTTTATTGTTTTTTTCCATTTATTTCTCTCCTATGAGCATTAAAATACTTCCCTAAAATAGAGCACGTATTTGTTATTGTCATGGTCTTGAGTCTGCTGACTCAATGTTTGTGTTTTTTGATCATTTTTATTCTTTGATTCATGGTTTTGGTTCCCTTTATTGTTTTCTGCTTGTGTTATATTCTTACTTTAAGTTTCTGTTGCTTTACCTTCCCCGTGTTCCTCGTCTAGGCCCTCTTGTCCCTCTGTCTCACAAGTTAGTGATTCACGTCTCTATGTCTCAGTGTAAGGTCCACATCTTTGTGAATGTCTCTGGTTTCCTGTTTTATCTTGATAGTTCCTTGTCCTGTGTTCAGTGTATTCAGTTTTGCTTCCTCCGCGTCTCGTTATGTCTGATTAGTCCCAGCTGTGTTTCCCTCCTGTTACTCCCTTGTATATTTAAGTCCTGTGTTTTCATTTGCCCTTTGTGGTTTTGTACCACTGTAGGTCTCTCTGTGTTTCTGTTTCTTTCTTAGTCCCACACTTCTAGTCTCCAAGTGTTTTGTTCTTAGTTTCTTACTCAGGGTTTTTTCCCAGTGACTAAAGCTTCTGTTCTCAGTTTACCTTTTTGTGTTTGAGTCCTGCATTTGGGTCCACTTCCTGCCTGCCACAGACACACGTGACAGTTATTGTGGACTTCTTTTTTTCTACTTTCTCTTCATTCTCGAACCCTTAAAAACCACCGGACTGCAGCTCAGACAGTAAAAACTGTCTCACACACATAAACATTAATTTAGTAGAATATCAGTTATAATCCCTCAGATTCTCCCGTTTCGTAACGATAGAGTTGTGATATTGAAAAGTCCTTTAACTCATACAGTCGGCATGTTTGCCGGCTTTCTTCTTGGCTTCATATAGACTAGACTTTGTTAACATAGCAGCGCTTTACCAAAGTGTTTAAAGCACACACACATTCATACAGCACTCTTAATATCGCACTCACACACACTCCAACTGCCCACCCTGACTGCAGCAGCTGTGTCGCTTCAGTCTGTATTATGTGTTTTACGTCTTCTAGTTTTATTTTGTTGCAAACGTTGTCCCTTTCACGTGAACTCAGTTGTAGTTAAATTGAACCCTGGGTTTGCTCAGCAAGCTGTTTACCATCAGACTGTTTATCCTCAGTGTCCTCAGGGGTACGTGCACAGTGCAAAGAGAGCGCGGGTACGTTGAACTCACTGGTTACTGCAGGCCCCCGATGGAGAGGTAGGCTGTCCCAGAGTTTCAGAGCTGTAAGTGTGAAAGAAAGGACCGACTGAAAGAGCCAGTCTAGTGTTTGGAGCTACTAACAGCTGCCGGGCGACTCACCTTAGCGTTTGTCCTGGGATAGAAAATTGTGAACACCTGAGAGAAACTTCAGGGTAAAATATAGACGTGAACTAGAAGATTTTTAAATAATTTTCAATCATAGAGGTATTTCAAAAGGCCGAACTGAGATGATTATTCATGCTTTTATCGTTTCCCGTCTGGATTACTGCTGTGATCTTCTGACTTGTTTTAACAAGCCAGCTTTGGATGGCCTTCAGACTGTGCAGAATACTGCAGCAAGACTTAACTAGCACCAACAGAAGATCGCATACCCTTTAGCCTCCTTTCACAAGTACATTATGGGTTTCACTTTAAAATTGTAGTTTGAACTTTTAGGGCCCTACATAGTCAGGCTCCCCTGTACACCTCTCACCTGCTGAAACCTTGTTCTTCTTCCCAAGCTCGCAGGTCATCGGGTCAGAAAGCTGGCCACTGGCCCCACTCACTCGGTAAAAACTTCTCTTTACGCTGTACAGACTCCACTCACTTTATTCTGCTGCTTTACATTGTTGTGATACGTTATACTTCTTGTTTGATTGTGAAGCATTTTGTGATTTTTATCTGTGAAAATTAGATATGATATCTATATCTAGACGGATGGATGGATGTTCTGCTGACATCTAGCATGTCATCATGAAGGCCACGTACTGTCTTCAGTTTGTGTCTAAAGTCTAAAAACGTTGTGCAGATTCAACACTGACGCCTGAAAACTTTTACGTTCCCAGCAGCATCATTTCTGAATCTGTAGGTTGACTTTATTAACCTTCCATCTTTTGTTTGCTTATTCCTGCCTTAGTGACTGTTCATTCAGAGTACTGATCTCTGCTTGAGACAGTTTTGCTGTGAGCATAAACGTATGGATAAAAAGACACCCTGCGATTTGTTTTAAACACACGCCACGTGTGAAATGAGCATGTCATGTTGCGATTTTCCCTCTTTCTCACATCCTGCCTGAGACTTTCGCCCTGCCTGCAGGAACACCCAGCAGGTCGTTCTCAGACAGATCTCATTCAGAGGAGCAGACGCCTTTTGGATCTGATGTGCTAACAGGCTAACGAAGATCACTTTAAAAAAAAAAATCAGCACAATTACAGCTATCTAAAGAGATAAAGATTAATTAGCTTAGAGGGAGACACATAAAGATGAAAAGTTAGAAAGCAAGACTGAAACAGGCGCGTAGATGAAAGGCTGGTAGGGCGGTTAGCTAATGCTCAACTTCAGGCACGTCAGATTATGTGTCGTGTATCTGCGTATGAGTGTGTTTCTGAGTGCATCCAAGTGTGTATGTTTGCCAGAGTGTCTATGTCTACATGCAGCTCACACACACACACACACACACACACACACACACACACACACACCATAGCCCTTCTCAGCAGGCGTCCCTCTTCTCCCTGCAGAACCTGTCAGCTCCCTCATGCTCTGAATCCATCATCAAAATTTAAAGGCAAAGTCAGAGACCCATACAGCAGCCTCCTTTCTGACTTTATTTTTTATTAAAAATTACTTTGCAAAGTTTTAAAAGTTTACTAAGGCCAGAAAATAAATACATATATAAAAAAGAAGAAACATACAAAGATATAAAATCAAGTAACATTTAAAAATGAAATAGAATTCATAACAATAATAAAAAAGAATAATATTTGCAATTAAATATTACATAAAATTTAAGCTGAGTGAGTTAAAATACACCAAAATACAACCTAACATCAGGACAATCACATATCAGCATCATGCAAATTCACAGTGGTGTGCTTGTGGTCGTACCACCCCGAGCATGTCCGAGCGTCTGGATGGATGAATTTCTAGACCCTGCCAAGTGTTTTCAGAAGCAGCCAGGACATTTAAAAGGTACAAAAGAAAGCAAATAGTGAGATGCTGGGCAGACATATTGCATTTTGATGTAGGTGATGCTGTGTGCAACTCATTCATTTCTAACAGCATCTTCATACTGAAGAGGAAAAGTGTGAACGGTAAAGGAGCTTATTTAAGGAACACAGAGTTGACAATTTGGGATGAAACAAAAGAAAGCACAAAGCTTCTCTACTCTTGAAACACTGTCCTAATTTTTAAACAGCCGGCTGTTTGCTGAAAGGAGATCTTTCATGGAGTGCTTATACTCCCTTTGTTACTGAGTTTTGGCTAATCTGCAGCAGCTCTGCCCTCCTGAAAGAATCTCTGAACACAGCATAAATTAACATTTGCTCTCTGACTAAAACTTGGCCGCATTCCTCTCGACTCATTTGGGCCACTTATCCATCCTACTCAGTCTCACTTTTTCATTCCCACCCACCGCTGTTCTTTTCTCTTTCTTAACTCTTCTTCTGTTTTCCTGTCCTGTTTCTCTGCCCTGACTCCAGTGTGCTGTGCATCTATTGTTGGTATTATGTATTGATGATACTAACTAAATGATAATCTACCCAGAAGACCAAGCAATGCTGTCTGCACTTCCCACCATTCAAAACGGTGTGAAGCCAAAGGTTTCTGCACAGAACACACTTTCTAAGCCCCCCCCCCCCATCAACCTACCTCAACGGGACGAGACTCGGCTGTCCATCTGCATCTAAAGGTCAAAGGTCACTCTTTCGAGGATACCAGCGTTCACGTTTTGGACAGAGAAGACAGAGGAGTGAAAGAAGACATTTGTGTCCACTGTGAACGACCATCTTTGAACAGAGGCGGTGGTTTACGACACCAACTGTCTGCCATCTTTAATCTGGTTTTGAGATCCTTCCGAGACGCCCACTCACATCCCACTTGACCTCAGTAAATCACATGATAGGGTGGGGCTAGGGTTCACAATGAGCTCACCTGAAACCTTGGCTGAGTGTGACCTATACCCGTTTTCACACCTTGGCTCATGTGATTAGGTAGAGGATCTCCACCAGTTGCTCTTAGAACTGAAGAAGCTTCTCAGACAAAACATCTTCAAGAAACATAAAGAAGTCCAGATGGTTTCCTTTCCAAGCTCCTTAGACTACGATGACCTGGATGACTGAGAACCTTCAGACACACTGAACACGCTGTCACTTTGTCCCGACATTAAAGGAGTATTAGACTATTACATATTACCATTTCTAATGAAATAGCATTACATCCACAAATTAATGCAAAATAGAAGTATGTGTGATCCACACAGAAATATGGGCCTGTAACAGATTTCTGGGGGCTCGTCCGGGATCAGCGGTGCCTGAGGAGCACGTCCGGCTGATCCAGTGATCATTGGACCCAAAGTGACGGTGTTGCTAAAGAGGGTGGGACCAGTAACGCCACCAGGCTGCAACAAAGTGTCATGTCAGGCGACGAGAGGAGAAGACTCAGCTGGTCCATCAAAAAGAAACTCTACCAGCTAACGGCTGATGAAGCATACAACATTGCAACTCACCTTGACCCGGTGGCTGAACTGGACTCAGAAAGGCTGAACAAGGACGATGAGGAAGTTTGCATTGAGTACATCACTGCTTATATGAACAGCTCCACACTCCTACAGCTAGAGGATGAGGGCTTGGTCATGTTGTTATGTTTACAAGACACTATTAACTTGGTTATTACTAACCGGGATAAGGGTAGACCACCCCCCAAAGATCTGGCTAGTGGTGAAGGGACGCCTGTGATGCCACCAGCCAGTGATAACGTTAATGACAAACATATATCTCCCATGGGTGGCTACGCTCCCGAAGTGGCAACCCCCAACTTTGACATACACCAACTGCTCACAGATTCAGGGGAGGGGCAGAACAAATCTCACAGACACAGCATCAACACACCCGACCCAGAGGGACCACAGTGTAGGACGGGTAGCTGCGGTCACATCAGCGGGCCTCGTGCCACTAACTCACCACCAACTGACATCAGACATCCACTGATTCCCCAGCAACACCACATGGCTGCGGGAGCACTGCCTGCCCCAGCCCACGAGAGTGTGATTGCCCTTCGCGATCTGCCCCTGTTACAGAGGAAGGAATTCAAAATACACGGTGGGCAGATAACTGATACTGCATCGGACATTAGTTTTAACAGTATCTGCAAACAGATTGATGACGGTCGCAGGGAACAACACACAGATGACGACATAATTAGAGGAGTCCTACGCGTAATCAAGGGTGGAAACTTTAAAGACATGCTTGTGAACAAGGAAGACCTGACGGTTACAGAACTGAAAAGTTTCCTACAGTCCCATTTGAGAGAGAAAACCAGCACCGAGCTCTTTCAGGAACTGATGTGTGCTAAACAACACGAGAACGAATCTCCACAGCAATTCCTGTATCACATGATCGGACTGAAACAGAGAATAACGTTCACATCCAAGCAGGCAAGTTTAGTCATAAAGTATGATGCCTCCACACTCCAGGGCGTGTTCCTGAACGCAGTTTATCAAGGCATGGGAGAAAGGCACGAGGACCTCAGGCGGGACCTGAAGCCACTCCTGGCTGACCCCACTGTTTCTGATGAAGCTCTCTTAAGACAGGTTATCCAGACCACGATGGAGGAAAACGAGAGAAAACGCAGACTGGGGCGTAGCGCCAGCCGGAAGTTCACACAAGCCCACAGCACAGTTGCAGAGCCAGAGGGAATGACCGGCATTGTGGGCGAGACTAGAGTCAAAGGTAAAGACAATGTAATTCAGAGACTGAGTGCTCAGGTCGAGGCTCTAACGGAGGCCATGGAGACACTGAGAAAGCTCACTGCTCCAGCCCTGGTGCCCGGGGCTGCCCATCAAATTGTCCAACAGAGTGCCTCTGACAAGACCAAATCGGACAGAAAGACACAAAGATCATATGGGTGTCCACAGTGTGTAGCCCAAGGCAGGCCAAGCTGTAACCACTGCTTTTCGTGTGGAGAAGTAGGCCATCGTGCTATTGGCTGCTTGAAAAGGAATATGCAGTCGGGAAACGAGTGCCGGTCAGGGCTGAGGGGCAACCCCTGACCAATCCAAGGGACAAATCCCAGCCCCATGATGCCACAGTACTAGAGTTAGGAAAGAGGGACCAGTCTATGAGCTTACAGATGGGTAACCACCTACCCCCACCTGAGAAAGTTGCCCCACTGATTGGCCGAAAATCCCTATTGAAATGCAGCATGAACGGCTATGCAGTGACTGCCATGTTAGACACCGGGGCAAATGTGAGCATCGTAGACCACGCCTGGAAGAACAACTACCTACCTGAAAAAGAGATCCGCCCACTGAGTGAACTAATGGATGAGGAACTCAGTGTAACTGCTGTCACGGGGGAGGCAGTGCCATATGATGGGTGGATGGAAGTGGTGGTAAACCTGCAAGGCAACAACGATCCAGATCTATCCATTAGAGTACCTTTTCTAGTTAGTCGGCTAGATTTAGAAAGACCATTGGTTGGTTTTAATGTCATCCAAGAACTCATCAAGAGTAACGAGAGCAGACCCAAAATCATGTCCATCCTCGTCAACCTGCTGACTGGTGCCCTAGAGATCAACAGTGCAAAGGCAGAGGCTATTGTAAGCTTCATACAGACCAAACCAAAAGTAGAACAGAATGCGACTGTAAAGGTGGGCAGGAAAGGTGCCACTATTAATCCTGGTCAAGTAGCGTATATTAGGTGTGGAGTATCTTTAGACATTAGTGACTCTAGCCCACTCGTGCTGTTTGAACCTAACCTAGATGACACACCACTGTTGCCACTGAGTATAGGTGAAGGGCTATTGGCAATCCAGCAGGATGAGAGACCCTTCGTGAAGGTACCAGTTTCCAACCACTCTACCGAGACGGTGGTCCTGCCCAGCTCCACGGTCCTAGGCACCATTGAAGCCATTGATGGAGTAATAGGAACAGGCAGCCCAAGCGGCGAGCACAGTCAAGCCCGGGGCAACACTGACCCGCCACCAAGCCCCATGAGTGACCTGCCCCCTACTACACTGTGGCACCCGCCAGTGGATGTTAGTCACCTAAGTGATGAGCAACAGAGAAAGGTGAAACAAATGCTATACGAGGAGTCAGGAGCCTTTGCTTGTGATGACGAAGACATAGGGTGTATTCCAAGCCTGCAAATGTCCATAAATTTAAAGGACAACATCCCAGTACAGCGAACCTATGCTGCAGTGCCCAAACCCCTCTACAAAGAGGTTAAAGAATACATCCAAGATCTGCTTGCCAAAGGGTGGATAGTTAAGTCAAAGTCACCGTACGCAGCACCTGTCGTGTGTGTCAGAAAAAAAGATGGAACATTGAGATTATGTATCGATTACAGGCTTTTAAATCAAAAGACTGTACCAGACCGCCACCCACTGCCTCGCATCCAGGACCTCATAGACACACTAGGAGGCCACAGCTGGTTCACCATCCTGGATCAAGGCAAAGCCTATCACCAGGGCTACATGGCAGAGGGATCCAGACACATGACAGCATTCATCACTCCTTGGGGTCTCTATGAATGGGTGAGGATCCCATTTGGGCTCTCCAATGCCCCAGCCGCTTTTCAATGCAGCATGGAGGAGATGTTAGATTCCCTGCGTGATAGCTGCTGCATCCCTTATCTCGACGACATCCTCTGCTACGCAAAATCTTTTGATGAGCATGTTGAGGGAGTACGTCAGGTCCTGAGGTCTCTAAAAGCCCATGGTGTCAAGCTTCGGCCCACAAAATGTGAGCTGTTCCGGCAGGAGGTCAGGTATGTGGGGAGGCTGGTCTCAGCTGATGGTGTCAGGATTGACCCAAAAGACACTGATGCAATCAGGCTGCTGCAAGAGAAAACACCCAATACAGTGGGTGAGGTGCGGAAGCTGCTTGGGTTCCTGAGCTATTACAGAATGTACATCCAAAACTTCTCTAGCATCGCTAAGCCAATCTACGAGCTGCTGAATGTGAAAACCGCCCCAGCAGTAGCAAGTGGAAAGCTCACGAAGGGAAAGGGGGCCCAGTTGCCATCAAAGACACCTATCGTGTGGACAGATGAGCACCAGCGGATACTAGAGCAGCTGATAGACACTCACCCACCCGTGTTGGCGTATCCAGACTTTGAACTCCCGTTTGTACTCCGCACAGATGCCTCTAAGGAGGGACTAGGCACGGTGTTGTATCAGCGCCAGGGTGGAAGAATGAGGGTCATCGCTTATGGCTCGAGAACTCTGTCCCCTGCTGAGAAAAATTATAACCTGCACTCAGGGAAACTGGAGTTCCTCGCCCTTAAGTGGGCGGTATGTGAGAAATTCAGGGATTACCTGTTTTATGCACCCCATTTCACAGTCTATACGGACAATAATCCCCTCACCTATGTGCTGAGCACTGCAAAGCTTAATGCGGTGGGCCACCGCTGGGTGGGTGAGCTGGCAGATTTCCGGTTCGATGTCAAGTACAGGCCGGGGAAGGTGAACATAGATGCGGACACATTCTCCTGGTTCCCACTTGACATCGACACCTATCTCACAAAGTGTACGGAAGAGCTCACGGGAGAGGCTGTCCATGCTGCCTGGGAGGGTTGTGAGTCAGCAAAGACAGAGGACGTTGCATATGTTGCTGCCCTGAGCTTAACATGCCCGGAGCCACCTGTGAACGGATCACCATTTACAGTCTGTCACAGTGATCTGGTGACATCACAAAGGGGGGATCCTGTTATCAGCGAACTGATCAAACTGAAAGAAACAAAAACAGTAATAACGAATGACGACAGAAGGAGAGCCAGCGGCCCTGTGAGGAAGTTGATGCACGAGTGGGGAAAGCTCAATATCGAAAACCAGCTACTGTATCGCACGGCAGGACAGCGGAGGCAGCTTGTGCTTCCAACACAATATCGCCCCCTAGTGCTGAAACATCTTCATGATGACCTGGGTCATATTGGGGCAGAGAGGGTCATTCACTTGGCAAGGGACCGTTTTTACTGGCCTTTTATGAAGAGGGACATTGAAGCGTATGTGACCAGGAAATGCCCCTGCATTAAGAAAAAGAAGCCGGTCAAACAGATCAGAGCCCCGATGGGATCAATCTCCACTTCTGCGCCGCTTGAACTGGTGTCTGTGGACTATATGCACCTGGAAGCCAGTAGGGGGGGCTACGAGTACATCTTAGTAGTCATCGACCACTTCACCAGGTTTGCTCAGGCCTACCCCACAAAAAACAAGTCGGGAAGGACGGCGGCGGAGAAGATATTTAATGACTTCATCCCCAGGTTCGGATTTCCAAGGCGGCTACACCATGACCAGGGCAGAGAATTTGAAAATGACTTGTTCATGGCCCTACAACGCCTGGCTGGGGTTGCTCACTTGAGGACGACATCATATCATCCACAGGGCAACCCAGCCGAGCGATTTAACAGGACGCTGCTCCAAATGCTAAGGACGCTGGAGGAGAGGGTGAAGAGCAACTGGAAGGAGCACCTACCCCAGATAGTGCATGCCTACAACTGCACCAGGCATGAGGCCACAGGCTTTTCACCCCACTACCTCATGTTTGGTCGGCACCCCCACCTCCCAGTAGACCTCAGAGTTATGCCAAAAAGTGGGCGTCACGGATGAAAGAGGCTTACCGTATTGCAGCTGAGAACAGCCAGCACTCCAGTGCAAGGGGTAAGAAGTATTATGATCGTCACATACAGAACACAGTCACTCTCCAGTCTGGTGACAGGGTCCTAGTCCGTAATATGAGTGAGAGGGGAGGACCTGGAAAATTGAGACCCTACTGGGAGCAAACTGTGTATGTCGTCAAGGAACAAGTGGGTGACAGTCCCATTTACAAAGTATGCTCTGAGGCAGGTGGTGCTAAAACCCGCATACTTCACAGAAACCTCCTACACCTTGTAAATAATCTACCTGTGGACTTACCTGACCTGCAGAGGGGGCCATTGCCATCCAGAGGGGCTCGAAGGAAAAGGAGTGACCCTGCTGTGGGACATGACGGGATGGAGACGCCCGAAAGCAGCAACTCAGAAAACTCAGACAGTGAAGCACCCAGAGTGCAGTACTGGCTCAGAGTATCACCACAGGCTCAACGCCAAACAAAGAATCTGAGACCAATGCGTCAGTCCCAGAGAAATATTGAAGGAGCCCAGAATGTACCTGGAAAACAAATATACAGGCCACGGTCAGGAGGTGATATGGCAGAGCAACCCAGAGGCACTTCTCCTGAAAGAGAAGTTGAACAAGAACAAGGTGAAAACCAAACTGCAGACTGCTCTGTTGCTGATCCAGAACACCTTGATGCGGAGGAGTGTCCAGAGACAATGACTGAGGGTGATGAGGCTCGACCGCTGACTCCTCAGGAAGCCTCAGTGAGGAGATCCGCCAGGGGCAGGAAACCCCCTCGGGTTCTCACATACGAGTCCCTGGGCCAGCCATCTTACCGAGCACACGGGTCACTTAACCCCGCTGGACTTTGTACAGTACAGGCCCTGCCAGTCTGGGGAATGCCACCCCTCGCTGTGCCACACTACATCCCATACCAACCATTCCCCTGCACTGTTGTACCATACACAAACCCATATTGATACACACACTGACGAAATACCTTCGCTCTGAAATACGAAGATCAAGAACTGTTTCTAGGTGAGCGAGTTAAAGTGTTAAGAAGTGTGAACTTTCTGTGTATTTTCTTGAAATGTCTGGAGCCATCTTTTTTTGTTTGGGAGCATGTGATCCACACAGAAATGTGGTCACAATTGTGAGTTAAGTGTTGTGATATATGGAGATTATTATGCATGTTTTATTTTGCTGGTTTATTGGTGTAATTTAAATCCACAATGTCATGTAAGTTCCCTGTTGCCAGGAGAGTGTATAACAGTTTGGACAGTAGGGGGCAGCAGCGTGCTTTGGGAACTGAGTCGGGTGCATAGCTGCCGTAAGTTTTCCATTCTGGCAAGACTGACCAGGTGAACGGCAGCGTGTCTCCTGTGTTCACTTTCTCTCCTGTTTTACAGGTCAGTAATGTGGTCAAAAACATAAAGAAATACACAGCTGGACACTGTGATACTTAAACTTTCATGACATAAGACGGGTCTGTGATATGTGATGTGTTACACTGTCGCTATGTGAGCTACTTTAGCTCTGTAGGATGTTATAGCTAGGCTGTATGCCTGGGTAACGCTAGCAAGCTGTTGCAACTGCGTATAATACTCCATATAATAATAAGAAGCACCAACCCAGTTGGGTTTACAGTTCCTGATAAACTTGTAGCTTTGTGTTCATGACAAATGTTTTGTATAACGTGTGTGTAAAGTGTTCTGAGCCCGCCTGAAGTCATGTGTAAACTTGCTGTTTCAGTGTTAGAATCTAACTGGTCTGAAAAAGACATATGAAGCGAGAGAGCTAATAAGAGTACGGCCAACAAAAATGCTGGCAAGGAAAGTAGTGCAGTAATGTTGAAAGCAGAGTTTCCTTTCTATGATAAGACACTACCATGATGATGTGAATTATTTTGTTTATCTCATTTATGGGAAAAGAGGTGTAGTTGTCATTTGTTTCATTCATTTAAACCCTTTGTTGTTTTATGCCAGTAGTGTGGACTAATATTGAAATGTACTGGTGGAAAACAAGCCATGTGAGGGAATGAGCAGTTATTGTGAAATTGAGTTAACAAAAGAGTGGAGCAGATATGCTTGTGTTGTATGAATAAATTCTGGCAAGACTGACCAGGCGAACGGCAGCGTGTCTGCTGTGTTCACTTTCTCTCCTGTTTTACAGGATCGTAATCTGGCTACGCGCCCATCATAGTGGGGCCTGTAACATATAATCACATCTGTCAATATGAATATGTACTTCTGCTCCATGTAGTGGAAGATTTGTGTTTTCTAAAGTCTGTGAGAGTTTCTAAAACCTGACGGTGATATTTGAGAGGACATTTGATTTGTTGAGTAGTTTTTGTTCTGTTGTTCTGCTTGGATTCTCCTTCTCATCTGCACCTCTAAGAAGTTACAAAAGCTTATTAAATGTCTTCAATCTTGAATTCAGGAGATAAATTGGCACCCTGCACCAAAGTTTGAGGTAACGAATGAGCTGCTTTGCCCTGCCGTTGCCCTTCTTCCCATCACATTCACAGTACAAAGAAACGTCCTCGAGGCTCACGCTCAGCTCACGCAGCTTCAGAGACATTTGTTGTTTGGGTTTTTTTATAAAGACTTAAAGAGAAAATTCACTTTGTCAGGTGAATACAGAGGGTGATGTGGTGCTTTTATTCCAGAAACCAGTGACACAGTGAACAGAAACTCTGGGATGATTAGACTGATTATTGAAAGACTGTCAGAGCTAATAAAGAGCTTTGATTCAGCCCTTTCACTCTCTGGCTTCTGGTTTTATTTCATATAGTCTCAGCTTCACACCAGAGACCTCTGTGTCCAGCAGGACAGGAGAAGCCCAATAACAACATGTGACACCTGAACCCCATTAACCATCCTCATATCTTTCCCTTTGTTTGTGTCAGCAGAAGAGAGGTCTTGGGAGAAAAAGGGTGAGGAGCTGTGAGGCTCCTCTGCATCACAAGGAAACAGTTTACAGCCCGTCTTCAATGTAACTCACCCTCTTTTTTTTTTGTTGTCCAGTTTGGATCTTTAGCCATCAGAATTGTTGTCTTAAGGCCAAGAAAGATGCCAAGCGGATTTATTTTACCAAGTGGATCATCATGGCCTTGCCATATTGGTCCATTTGATTGACCTTTATTATAATTATGAATTTATTTTATTTTCGGTTGCTACAAACGGGACAGACGTGACTGGGGGATAGGACAGGGAGAAAGAATGAAAGAAAGAGAGGGAGAGAAAGAAAACCAAAGGGGAGAAGAGACGGTGAGAAGGGGGAAGAAAGGAAAAAACAAACAAACAAACAAACCAAACACCTGGATCACCTGTATGGAGAAAAAAAACAGAAGAGAAAGCAAACAACAAAGAGCAACATAATAAAAACAGCACCATCACAATAAACTAGCTAGCAGTAGATAACAGTAGATACTAAATAATAAACGATATTGTGCAGCACGCAAGATAGACAGCGCACAATGTGCTTTGAGGCAGCAGCCAAGAAAGGTGTAGTCCGCGTCTGTGAACACCCGTGTGTACACCTGTGTGCATACCTGTGTGGATCAGCATGCTTGTATTCCAAAGGTTTCTCCATGTAACGATCTGCTAGGGAGTGTGGGGAGCCATAGCCCCGTCCACCAGGGTATGAAGCAGGTATGGAGGAGATCCAGGCCCCAGATATCCAGAGGCCCCATCACTCACCCTCTTTTCTTTTGTTCTTACCATCAAAAAACACGAGACACAATATTCATTCCATTAAAGGTAAAGGTAAGCCCGGAGTATGAATAGTAAAAATTACATTCAGATAAATGGAGGTAAAAAGGATTATTTTTACTGGACTTAAACAGCCGTCTGTCTGGTTTCTAACCAAGAAAGATGACAAATTGGTGGAGCTGCCTCCCCCAGCTCTCCCAGTGACACACAGGTGTTCTCAAGCCAGCCACAGGAGATCATCTCTCCAGTGTTTCCTGGGTCAACCCCACGGTCTCCTCCTCCTTTAGGACATGTCTAACACTCCTCACCTGTGAGCCACAGGAGGCATTTTCCCAGATCCCCTCAGCTGGCTTCTTTCAGTGTTGGGGTTCAGTGGATCTACTCTCAGCACAGCCCAGAGATCCTTCCAGAACAAAACAGAAGCTTTACTATTAGCTGTTTGCTGTTAGCAGCTGTTAGACTTTCATTGTGTTTGGTGAGATTTGTGTTTTTCTACTTTTGTTGTATTTTATTCATCTTTTGCATTGTGTTTCTCTTTGCTCGCGTTTTCTTAAGTTGCAGTGTGTTTGAGCTCTCAGGGCCACCGTACCCTTCAGTAAAAGCGGGTTTTATCTGTGATCTTTTCCTTTCAGTCCCTACAGCTTGTGCTGGGTGATAGTAGGGAGCAGATCATCCAGCACCATCCAGCTCAGCTCTCTTTGCATCAAAACAGACCAAAGTAGCAGAACTAACGAAATGCTTCACTCATAAAAGTACAACAATGATGACAGTTGGCTCAGTAGGAGAGGAAGTAGCACCAAAGGCCAGAGGTTATAACCTCACCAGTGATGGGTTTTTTCCTTCTCATTCTTACTATTGAGGAATAATGACAGAGACAGTAGAAAACAGTTCATGGACATACTAACAAGGTGATCGGAGCAACCTTCAAGGAGTAACACAAAGTCATGTTAATGTTCGCACGCACAATAGACACACAAGGTGACCATTTTCCTAACCGCATGAGCGAGCTCTCTGAAACGACTCACCAGCTGAGCTAATCGCCGTTCATATTCATCTACAAACTCCATTAAAATTAAGACTTGACAGCTGAATGCAAGTCCACGTTAAAAGTATCTTAAAGCAAATAAAATTTGCTTTCTGCCAGTTTCACTGCAGAAATTGTCAGAATGGATTTTCTGACGTGTTTTAAACATTCATCTGAGCGCTTTTCAGAAAGCAACTAAACTGATTCTTAAAGAAAACCAAGGTGCTCCGCTTTGTTTAGGTGTCGGAGCAAAACAAGGCCACGTGAAACACATTTGACATGCTGACTCCTTTCAGCTGGAGAGGCTTCGACTGTGTGGTATGCCCGTAACACATTTTTATTTCGAGAGGTTAAACCAGGTCTTTAAAGAAGGATTTAAAAGCATTAAGCTTTGAGTCTAACTAATGTTCGGCTTTGACACCGTGAGCAATAAAGGAGGATTGTGCATGAATGAAGAAAAGAACAGAGGAGACTCAAACTGTCTGTATCACTGAAAGTTCATGACACCAAACACATGACAGAATGTAGAAACTCAGATGTTGCAGAAGAAAACAATGAAACTGTTGGAAATATTTTACTAAACGCTGAGTTGTTTCTGAGATTTCTATTTCAAATCATTTCATACATTTTCAACATGCAAGTTGTAACTTGAAATGCGAGATCACCTTCTTTTGTGTTAATCTCATCGGGGAAACACTTTAGAAGTGAAAGTGCAGTTTGAGTGTCGGCTCCTGGTGAAATGAGACGTCGGCACTATTTGCACTCATTGTTGCTTTGGTGAAACGACCTCCAGCTCACCACACATGGAGTTAATATAAAGGAGAGAAACAAAGAAACAAAACAAAGAAAACTGTCAACCTACCGCAATACTGCCCTCCTCGCTCGCCTCCTTTTTCATCCCACATAGGCATTTTGCATTTCCCAGAAAATCAGGAGAAGTAACAGTAAAAGTTTCCAGGTCGACTTTTATTTTAATCATTAAAGGCTTTTACAGATAATTGAACTAAAAGCAACCAAAAAGCCATTATTATTACGTTAGAGACAGAGAAACACTCGGTCACCAAACCAAAGTGAGAAACAGCCCGTTTACGCTGCCGTTGTTTCCCGTATGCCAAAAGTGATGTCACAACTGCTGACCGCACGTTGGTGTCGTTTTGCACGTCATGCAACTCCTGATTTTTGGAACCTGATGCATGAGTTTTGTTATGGAAATTTTAACAATAACCTGCAACATACCCACTGACCGTTTTGAAATGATTTAATAAACATATTGCAATATGGAGAGACCCACTCCAGCCAAACACTAGGGTGATCTCTGAATTGTGGCCACCGCCCTTACATCTTATATATGCAGACACAGACGACCAACCGTCACCTCCTTTACAACAGGATGTCCAGAGCCCTCAAGAGGAAAATGAGTCTGCTGTGAAGGTGCAATAAAACTTGGGCCCCACTTGTGATCACATTCCACATGCATACAAACTGGTGACAGGAGCACTCTTACTATACTAAAGTGACTAAATTGATAGATAAATTGGAGCTCAGAGATTCCCAGACGCTGCAGCCTGAAAAGACGAGACATTCTGGATAAAAATCCTCAATCGCTTTGCTTCCTGTTTTGATTTCTTCTGCTCTGATGAGCTGCAACACCTAGCGTTCAAGACTTCAGTGAGTCCGGTGCACCTGAAGCAAAAGTATTGACAGTTAAGGTCCTTTGTTGCATGTACAGCAACCAATGTGGGAACCATAAACTGGGCTTAACCCAAAATATGCTCCTATTCTTAAGGAGCCAGTAACCACAAACACACGGTTCACTCCCTACTGGCCTCAGAGCTCTGTGCTCCCCAACCTTAAGTAGTCTTTAGCTAATGAATGCAGTTAGCTGCTAGTAAAGCCACACCCACAAGGGGAAAATCACAGGAGGCCTTTGTAGCGCCATAACACTCGCTAATAACGTTGCAGCTCCGACACCAAAGCATGTCTTGAGTGCATCTCCCAAAGGGCAGCAGCTTTATTTGATGCCCACCATGAGAAGTGTTTCTGTCGGCGTTTAAAGTAGTACAAGGTGATATATCAGTGCAAGTACACTCCATAATGTAGGATCAGTGTGACATGAAGTGATGCACAGGTGTCCATAACCAGTCTTTGATTTAAACATGCAAACAGAGAGAACGCTGAAACCCTGCATTGCTCTTGCTATACTCTGCTTGCCAGTGTTTAGTAAAGGCTTAGTTTCATACCTGAAACTCATAAATGCCTAAAATTAAAGATACTTGTCGAACAATCATCATTCTTTCCTGGTCTTGTTTTTACCAGTTTTCTTCCTTCTTGCTATCCTTCTTTCATCTCCTTTGTCCCTTTTCCACCTGGGATCCAAATAACTCTTTCCTACCTCCTCACCTTTCCTCCTTCCTTAACTCTCTCTGCCTCTCCTCTTCGCCCGGTATGTCAGTGCTGGGAGTGTTTGCCTTCTCCTGGAGACTCCTCCTGTCAGTCTGCTTGTACAAACCCACGGAGAACGGGCTGGATTAATAACAACCTGTTTCAGCCTGTCATCTCCTGGAGGAGAAAGAGCAGGAGGGAGGAAGGAAAGCACATAATAAAAGGATGCAAGAAAGATGGGGGCTGGAGGGAGGAATAATAGAAGGAAGAAAAAGGTAGAGGTGGAGGCAGGGGGTTTAGAAAAATCAAGGTAGAAATGGAAATATGTCACAAAGTAGAGGCGATTCTAGTGAAAGGGCAAAATGGTGGAGAAAAGGAGATGGACAGATGCAGAGGGAAAAAGATCAAGGCTAAGCTAAAAGCTACGAGGAGAGATGATAGAGGGGTGGATGTGGAGAAACATCAGGATGCCTGGAGGGAGAATTCCTGTTGAATCAAACTGCAGGAGTGTTAATTAGAAAATTCTTTTCTCCTCCCTGTCTTCATTAGCACCCCTCCCTTCCTTCTCCTCCCTCTATCTCCGCTCCTTCACCACCTCTGTCCTCTCCACATGCCCCTCACTACCCTTCCTCCACCCCTATGTCTTTAATTAACTTCCTCTCCCTTTTTAAATGACCAAAATCTCACCTTCTCACCCCCGTTTCTCCCACTACCTCCAGCTTTTGCACAGTTGTGTCACCAGGAATAAAAACACAAATATAGTTCCCTGTTTTATCCACTGATGAGTCAGATCTGAGCTCATTGCTGCAGCTTCATCATGAGCAGCCATCAGCATATTAAACTAACAAATCTGATCAGGGGCCACCTGTTTAGCTCCACTGATTAATACTCACATAATGATGCTGTGATTCAGCCTTCTCGCAGAAAGCTGCAGGTTGAATCAGTCTTTACAAAATCCGTTGATAATATCACGTGATGTGCTTTACATGCTAACATGAAACCCGTGTGTTTGCTAAATCATGATTTTGCTCTGAGCCTTCACTCAGCTGGTTTCCACTGAGCCACAGTCCAGCTTTAAGAGCTGTGTCCACTGATGCCCTCGCCCGGAGGATGGGTAAGAGGAAACCCTGTTGATGTCTCCATGCTTCCTAGTTTGATTTAGTTATGTCTCCATGATGGGACCTGCAAGACTTTATCAAACTATATGTTCCTTTAGAAATCCATCCATCCATCCATCTTCTTCAAGGGTCGGGTCGTGGGGCAGCAGCCTAAGCAGAGAAGCCCAGAGCTCCCTCTCCACAGCCACCTCCTTCAGCTTGTCCAGAGGAACGCCTTGGTGGCCAGCCGAGAGATATAATCTCTCCAGCATGTCCTGGGTCTGGCCTGGGGCTTCCTCCCGGTGGGACATGCCCGGAACACCTCGCCCAGGAGGCATCCTTGTCAGCCGCCCGAACCACCTCAGCTGGCTCCTTTGGATGTGGAGGAGCAGCGGCTCTACTCTGAGCCCCTCCCTGATGGCTAAACTTCTCACCCTATCTCTAAGGGAGAGGCCAGCCACCCTTCAGTGGAAGCTAATTTCTTCTGCTTGTATCTGCGATCTTGTTCTTTTAGTCACTACCCACAGCTCGTGACCACAGGTGGCGGTAGGGTTCCTTTAGAAAAGTTAAATGAACATGGTGCTTATTGGACTGGATTTTTTTTTTTTGTCACAAATTTTGGCAGCAACGGTTGCTCAGTTTTCTTTCTGATATCCGTGCCAGGAAAAGCATAAGGAAAACAGCTGAAGGATTCTAAAAAGCAGCCAGTTGTAAGATTTTAATTTTCCTCTTCCTCTGTCATAAAGCTGAGGGGTTTACATCATGTTCTCTCTTATGAAGCTATAATTGAACTGAAGTTCGGCGGAGCTCTCTGTGTGCTCTCGCCTTCCTGCGTTCATTCTCATTGATTCTTTTGCCCTTGCTGTCAAACACAGTTCTGCTGTCATCACTCTGATTCAATAATCTTCTCTATGAACCAATCACAGACTTCCTCCTGTTCTTTAAAATTCACTGCCATGCTTTCGTTCTGCCTCTCAGACTCTCATTTCTTTAACGTTCTCCAGTTTATCCTGGATGTTCAGAGACCCTCATTCAAGTCTCCACCTGCCATCTGCTCACCACCAGCATCTAAACTGTGGGGGCATCTGTCCTACTGCTCACCATCATTGGAGCCACCAGTCTGCTAAATAATTTATTAGTCAAATCTGTACATCAGTATTGTTGCATGCTTTAAATTGACTGAACACCTGCATGTTTAGGTGTTTTAGCATCACTGCTGCCAAAAATACTCCATCTGTACATTTTCACCTGTTTATCCAGGTTAGGGTTGCAGAGCTAACCAGTGGCTTCTGACTGGGGGACACCGAGATGTCTCCGAGCAAACTGTGAGACATGAGCATGTCCCGCATCTGCCGTGGAGTGTCCCCCAGTCAGACAAGCACAAAACACCATAACCAGGAGGCATCCATCAGGATGTACCTCCTTTCATGTAGAGGAGTGGCTCTGTTCTGAGATTCTCCTGAATGGTCCTGCTCCTCACCGTGTCTTTGGTACATCCTTTTACAGAAACTTGTCTCTGCTTCTTGTTTTTGCGATCTCGTTCTTTCAGTCACAGTAACAGCTCGTGGCCATAGATAAGCATAGGAATACAGATCACAAAAATCACCAGGAGAGTCTACAGCAGACCTGTACTGTATCCATTACATCAGACGCTGCACCAACCTGCCTGCCAATTCTTCTCCCCCGACTTGTGAACAAGAGATACCATAAGATATTTGAACTCCTTCACTCAGGGCAGTAAGTCATCCGCCAGCCTGGGACAGACACTCGCCTATTTGTTCATTCTCACCCAACTATCCAGCCTCTGAAAGCTGGAGGTCGTTGCTTGATGAGATCCTGAGACCAACAAATATGGCCGCTTTCTTTCCACGCTGCACCTAGAAGTCCAACATCCATCGGGAATGTGCAGAGTTTAAATGAGTCATGTTTTGGGTTGTGAATCCTGCCAAACCTCTCCTGGGGCTCTTTATGAGGAAAGAGGGCGATATTGGCACGGCTGTTTTTGTTTGTTTCACATGGATCACCTTAGAGCCTTTTAATGTGCAGAGCTGCCCTTCTTAAAGACAAAAGTGAGGATGAACATCAGCATACGATGAAGACTTTCTCTCTGAATCTGAAATAGTGACAACGTTAAACTATCCTTAGGGGACTTCTGAAATAGCAGCGCGTGGCACTGAAGATTATGCTTGCATGTAATTGTTCTGCAAAGGGAAGAAGATTAATCAGTGAGTAGCATGACGCAGTGAAGCTCGTTCATGTCTTACTTTCAGAGTCTTTATTCCTTTTTGTGAGTTTAACGGTGGTTTTAGTTTGCTATCAGTCTGCTGTTGTTGCACCCTCAGAGACATGACTCCATTCTGCTTTTGGCAACTTTTTTCTATCTATTTTCCTCAGTTCAGGTTTGGAGTTTACATGAAGCACAGTGTTGGAGCTATTTGTTCTTTCTTTTTATTATTTTGAAATTTGTTAAAGTTTGTTCTTGGTTTACTTATATTTTGGGGGTTATTCACAAGTTATATTTGTAGGTAATACTTGTTTCATTGTTTTGTTTTGTTGTTTATCTTGTTAAGTCAGTCAGGAAGAACTGTGAGGCCATTTTTCTATAAATAAAGAGACTGGTATAGGACCAGCATGCACTGGGGTGGGCTTATGGTTTTTTACCAGATCTTGTTGTTGCTTACCAAACTGGATAAATACACCATAAAGCGCAATTTTCAAGTTTGGACAGTGGACTTCTTTTACCTGCGTACAAAATATTATCTCAGTGCAGCATTGGCTTGTGAAATTTTAATTTTTGGATGTTTGGTTGGTCAAACAAAAGGAATCGCCACTACACATAGCATTCCATCAACGCCTATACTCTCTCGTCTCGCACTGTTTGTTGTTTGTTTTCTTTTTGTGCTTACTGATGACATCATGAGCCAGTCAGAACTCTAACCTCCCGGAAATAGTAAAACTCTAATAATTCACTGTGCCCAAAAATAAAATACAATTAAATCAGTGTCCTCCTTAAAGATTTTCAGCTCACAACACTATCAGTCTGCATGTTATGGGGTCAAGTTGTCAATTACTGTACTTACTCCTGTTGGTGAGAAATGAACAAAATCTGCAAATCTTATATAAACAGAAATTCCTCCCATGTTATTCATCTGTTCCTGACTCGCAGACTGGACTACTGCAATGGTCTGTACTTTGGTTTGGACCAGGCCTCTCTGCATCGTCTCCAGTTGGTCCAAAATGCAGCTGCTGGCACAAAACTGAAGGAGCATATTACCCCAGGTCTGCCACAGAGCCTCTCTGTGGCAGACTCTACACTAGTCTTCCTCTTAATATTAGATCTGCACAAACACTCGAACATTTTAAATTGTTACATTTTTTGGTCTGTCGATCTAAACATTTTAGTTTTAACTGTCTTTACTGCATCATTGTTGTGCATTTTATTGATTTTAGTGGCATTTCACATTGTTAAGCACCTTGTGCAGCATGGACTTTTGGTAATGTGCTATATAAATAAACTTGACCTTGACCTCCCAAATCGTGACATAGTTGCTGCAGGACAGGACTGATTTCACTGCAAAGCGACTCAGGGGCTCATAGCCCTGTTTGTCTATAAAAATACAACCAGAATACAGCCAGTTAAGTCGAATCCCCTCCTGCCAAGAGAAGCGTCACAGACAAACTGCACTCACAATTGCAACAAGTTGCCCATCTGTCTGTATTTATAGATTAGGCTGCAGTTATTTGCAGACCTCCTCCAGCCCGTCTGAGAGTGACTGCAGTTAATCCGAATCACATCACAGTTGTTTGGAGACAAGTGGAGGTTTCTTTCCTATTTTGACCCTGGTGTGACTGAACCATTAACAATGCAAATGCAAAAATAAAAATGCATGTAGTTCTCAGGAGACTTCTCTACTGGGCATTTTCCTCAGGGGGCTGCTAAAAATGGTTTGGTTGGAAAGTTCTACAAACAGCCCTGCATGTTTGGTGCTCTGCTGTCATTGTGTGAAGTGCACTTCTTCGAGTTGGATTTTTTTCATGTGCTGATTCATGCATCTATTCCCCACTTTGGTTTATAGTTAGCATTGGGGCGGGTTTATGGGCTTTCACAACATATTGATGCTGGAAATCAAAGAATGTTCCAACAAAAGTGCCACAAAGGGACGTGCAGCAAATGAGAAAAGTGCGAGAGGAACAATGTCTTTCACACAGCTGGCCAATCAGATTGTGGGACACAGACACAGCCTCTCCAACTTTGGGAAGGTGTGGGTGGTGTGGATTTTGCACAGTTATCCATCATACAATAAGTCCAGAAGTATAAAGCAATCATTATTCACACTCAGAGATCCAAAAAGTAGTTTGCTGGTAAATTTGTCATCATTTCCACCAGATCCACGCAGACATTTTTCAGTTTGGAGTTTGACATTTCATATATCAAGTAATCTTCAAGCCAGTTACCTTTATTGGAACCTAAATTTAATCATCAACCAGCTGCAAATTGACTTTTCCTCCTCCTTCAGTCCTCCTCAGCTTCTAGGTTACTTCTAGCTTACCTGTGGCTTTGGTAGAGCAAGACTGTTGTTGCCAAAGTATGTGTTAAGTTTCAGTACGAAATGTAGTATTTAGTGCTCGCAGCACTGTTACAGTCTGAGGCTGAAAAAACCACGTGTTGGTCAGCCGATGGCAGTTTCTCGTATACTCGGCGTATAAAGAAAATAGCAATCATTTCTCCTTTGTAACTCGCACAACAGGCAACAAGCAGTTTGATCATATCGTCCTCCATGTTGTTGGCATTAGCAATTCAAGCTGCCAGCTGGTCAGAGTTCCTGTTGGCAGTGCAAATTTAACCAAAAAAGCCTGTAAAGGTAAATAAAGCATTTAAAGCCTTCCCGATGAAGCATGCTATCAACAGAATGTAAGGACACAACCGCTGTGACATTATTATGAGAGGATTTTGTACCACGGGATGGTGAGAGTCAGTGGTTCATCAGGACAGGTAGAGAAAATGTTAGGGAGACGCAGCTGTGGCTTCCAGGTCTGACACATCAAGTCAGCATCCAGATACCTTAAACCTCCATCCTACCTTTTTTTTTTGGTCACCAGGGGGCGATACCTGTGACAACATGAAAAAAGAAAAAGCCCCTCAGCCCTGACCTTAGTGAACACTTTCCTCATGCACTCATATTGGGTCATACAATATCATACAGCATCGGCTAATGACAAGTTGGCAGCTAATAATGCTCCATCATTTGTCCCTGATTAACTTGTGATTAATTATTGGACACAAGTGGACAGACATCAGCTCAAAGGGTAAAACCGCCTATAGTAAATTTTCCACGAGTTTCCATTCTTGTCAAATATTTATTATTTTTTGGGGGGAAGAATATAATATCATGTAATAAATTCAACAGTAGCCTTTCATTAAAGGTTGTAGTTCTTGTCTATTAAAAGATCCCCAGTGCTTAGATTGTGCGGGGTTAACAAAAGTAACGATACAGTTGCTGTGTGTGATTAGCACTTCTTAGCCATCTCCCAAACTGTCCACTGGAGGATTTTAGACCATCAATCTTCTTAATCGCTTTAGAGCTGAACTCTATCCCAGCTGTCACAGAGTGAGAGCCTGGGCTCCGGTCCATCAAAGGACCTTCACACAGGCACACATATGGCCAACTCAGACTCTCCAGTTACATAACAACGATGTCTTTGTCCTGTGGGAGAACGTCCAGCCTGCACAGGAAGTCTAAAATCAGAAGCTTCCTGCAGTAAGAAGAGGGTGCTAACCGCTGCCCAGCATCAGGACAAACATCTCATTTTACTGTTTATAACTACAGGGGCAACTACACTAACAATTTCTGATAAAACACTGCCACCTAGTGGTGAAACGTGTACTAACAGTATGAAAAAATCTAATTATACTCCCTTTAAAGGTATGTCATTACCAGGCAGCACCCCAGGGGGCGGTTATCATTAGAGAGCCCCCAGAACTGTCCTGTTGAGAAGTATTTTAAGTAAAGCTCAGGCTGGAGAGCCACACATGTCTTTACTCCCGGAGGTGTGCGCGGTCGTTTTTAATCTTCAGGCACCGGCGTTTTTCCTGGCACGGAGTGAACGTGCACATACACACCTGGGTGTTAATCCTGAGTATTGTCTTCATTGTTCTATAACCTAACAAACAAAGTGGTTCTCAGAGGTCAGAGAGTCATGTTGCTTTCCTCTGTTCATTTTCATTATTATTTTGCCTCCAGCTAATTCATCTTCTTTTACACAAACATGCAGCTATATAAAAATTAAGCGTCTCTGTCGTGTTTGCATAAGATGGAAAGAGGAGGAAAAGGGTGGAATTGGAACTGTGCTCATCGTGAATGAGTGAGCAACAGTTAGGGGCCATTCTGATCTCGAGTGTCATCAGTGAGATGATTAGAGTCCATTAACTGTTGCCACTGATGACTGCAAATCACGTGTGTAAAATTTTGACAAAGATGCTCCACGAGGATGACCGTTAGCCCCCTGCGGTTTACACCACACATTTTTCTAAATGAAATAGGAGTAGTTGACATTCTGTCCACTGCTGCAGCCACGCACACAACCACATACTGCATGTATTAGACAAACAGCACCGGTTCTCAGCATTTTCACTGCAGCCATTTCTGCTTTTGGAGCAAGAAGCACCATAATTACATAGCAGGGTTAAGTGCTAAGGTATCTGCACATTTACCTGAACAAAACTGGTGCACAGACTAATTGGATAGTCTGTTTGTGCAATTAATCACACAGCAGTCATAGGATTTGTCAAATAATTGCATCAAAAATGCTCCAGAAGCCTCAAACAGCACAGAGCACCAGAGGTCCAGCTCAGGGGCTCCAGTTAGTGGAGGTGAAGCCCCGGCTAGAAGCTATCTGTTAGTTAAAGCTGCCACACCCCCAACTTTAAGCTTCATCAGTGTCCACCTGAACCCGTGCAGCTGTTACGAAGGACAAAAACAGCCGCAGAGGCCAAAACTTTTAGTGGCACGCTAAACATGTTTATTTCTGCTGTAAAGTTGGAGATTGGTCTGTCTGTTCCAACTCACTTTTGAAGACAATGCAATGTTTGGTACAGCTGCCTAATGTAGGACTTTTACTTTGAAACACAGAAAATGTGAAAAGATCAGCTGAGTATGAAATGCATGCAAGAACATAATAAAGTCAGCAGAGAGCTAAAGCTCATATACAACTGTGTGGACCAGGATACACATGAAGTCACAGCGGTCTTGGTTTCCATCATGTCCATGATGCACGAGCCTCCACAGCTTCCACACATGTTAAGAGCAGCAGCTCAAGGTGCAAAGAGTGCACAAAGCATGCAAAAGTGCTTCAACAACAGCTCTGTGAAAACACACCAAACAAAACCGGCGCCGTAGTCACAGCAGCAGAGCAAAGAAGACTCAGCTTGTGTTTTCCTGATCACAAGCAGCAGATACAACATTTATTAAGGTCTTGATTTTCCTCCTCGCCTTCATAAAACATTAAGTCAAACGTGGTTTTATTGAACATATGAGAAAAGTGTGCCACTGTGTCGTGTACTGCTCTGCTTTTCCTCTGTGCACTCCACACCTCGACGGTGTTGAAGGATGCACAGCAAGCAGCAGCTGCGTTTCATCTGTTTGCTTTGTCTGACGTTAATATTCTGTTTAACAGAAATGCATAAAAATGAAAGATAATCAAACGTATTACAAGTGGGATGTAGAGAATAAGGTAGCTCCCACAAAAACAGTGGGTAAGTTTGAGATCTGATTTTTCCTGCAGGGAGCTTCAGCTGCCTCTCATGCTGCAAGTGTCAAAACTGCCGATGTCTCATATATGCACAAGGTATCCTTTGGCATCTGTGCCAGGACACGTCAGGCGGTAATGAGACATTTTTAAAGGACCCATAGGCATCATGTTTAAAACGATTTTCATTGTGCAGGCTTCATGTTGTGAATATTTAAACCAAACCACAACCTTTTCCTAAAAATAAGCCAATAAGATTTGAGTATCCGGCTGCCAGCTGGGATATGAACGGGGTCTCCTGTGCTTACATCCTCCATCCCACCTATTTTCTGCTCTATTCACACATTAGATAAAGACATAGAGCTGCGACACCTGTGTCTGAAACTGCTGCAGTAACCTGTAGGTGTGATAATTGCGTTCTCATCTTTGCTCAAACACATTAACCACAGCAAAAAGACTCCAAGTTTGTTTTTCCTCAGACGTGTCCCGGATGTCCCTGCTGTTTCCAGGTTGCGGGTGGCAGCAGGTGAATCCTGCGAGCTGCTGATTCTTCCCGGCGTTTGGTGATAAAAACTCGAGCTTCACGATGAGCAAAGCTGTTGGCACAGTGCAGCCGCTTGGAGAGAAAAGTGCTGACCAAAACGGAAAAACCTCAGACGCTGTGCTGAAGAACACCTCGAATGGAAAAAAGGAAAGGGAACACATTGGGCTGACACAGCCCTGCTGCCATTTTGCAGCAGTGTGAAGCAAGTTAAATAAGAGTTTATAGGAAAGGGATGTTATTCACCCACATGCAGCAGAAATGAAGTACCTGCTCACTTGTTTTGGATGGTGAACAGCAGCTACATGTAATGAGATTTACAAAGTGACGATGACCCCGAAGCGGATCGTAATTGAAACTCTAATTGGGTTGAACTCTTTGCAGTCTGTGTGTGTGTCTGTGTGTGTGTCGCATGTGCCAAACCTTCATGCGTGGAAGAGGAGTCCCTCCATCAGCCACTAATGAGCAAATCCTGGTGAGAGACGTGTCATGCCTGTGTCTGTCACCCACAATCTGAGGAAGTGAAAATAATCAGCGATCCATATGCAGCATACACGCGTGCCGTCATTCATCGCACAGAAACATGACGTGAAATCCAGATTAGCCTTTCACACGTCTTAGAAACGAATGAAACGTACTCTGTGGGGTATTTGCATAACAGAAACATTTAGTGTTGGCTGTCTTCCAGATGTTATTAACGTGCACGCATGGCTTCACGCGACAACTGCCGATGACACGGCTCAGTTACGTGGGTTTGTGTAAGCCGTGTAAAAAGCTTTGTGTGATTGACAACACGCATCATCTGTTGACGGGACTGATGCTAACAGGATGGAAGACAGACACACACAAACACAGTAAAGCGGAAGACAACTTGATTTATGCGCACTCGTGTACTCGTACAATACACACTCGTGCTGTGAAGCCTCGCGTGTACTTTAAGGATAATAGTCTAATATGTCATATCTGTAATAGTCCATTTGCATATACGCAGTCTTCACCTAGCTTCGTTTACAGCGTGTGCCACTTTTAATTACATCAAATCACGTTTAAAATTAACCAACCAATGACCGCCTAAATTAGAAGACGTCACTGTCACAGTTTTGAGGGATTACTTCCTTATGACACTTTCACCACATGTCTAAAAAGACAAAAAAATAAAAAAGGTAACTGGATTTCTGTCTGAGCGGACAGGCTAATCCATGTTTTATCAAAACTGTGACACATGCAAACAGCTGTAGAGACAACGGCGGTCTCTGCGATTCTTTTGGTCCTGGTAGAGATCACGCTGAGATGTTTGCATGTTTTATTCAATCCTTTTATTACACATTATTCTTACAGATGCATCTGGAGATCAGCACACTGCATCCATGCTAAAGGCTGATCTAAAGAACTACACACAACAGTTACAGTTATAACCTCTGGTCTCCTCCCCCCTACAGTAAACACCCCCACAATGGTCTCACCACCCTTGGCCACTGTACTAGTGGCCAAGGGTGCTGACACCCTGACCCCCATCTCCTTTTAAGGTAGTGTCCGTTTGCCCTTTGTCTGCCCCTCCTGTCCTGCACCCCAGTTCTTTGTTCCCATTCCAGGCCTATTTTCTATTTTGTATTCTTACACCCATTAACCGCAATATTATAATGTTGCAAGCAATCCCAAACTATATTCTCTTTAACTCTGATGTATATTAAGGAATCTATTCTCAACACAGCTCATCGTGCCAGTGTTGCATATCTGAAGACACAACAGTGGCTTTAAACACACAATACATTCATCGTCTATCGCCGTGCACCTTTTAATCGGCTTCACACCCTCGTGTCTTATCATCTGTATTTGTGGAGCTCATTATCAGCACGTCAGTGCATCCTGAATATGTTGAGTTAAATATAAGTGCATCTTCTGTGGGTCAGTCTCAGGGGTTGTTTTTCTATTAAAAGAGTCAGCAGGTCTTAAAATGAGATAAATACAACCTGAGATGACCAACATGATGAAGTCCACTGTGTCATGACAAACTCTAAGTGAAGATGCACTCCGCTCTACCAGCATCTTTAAAACCTCCTTTAGCAGCAGCGATGGTTTCCTGAATGACTTCATCAGCCTCTCACATCTTTCTGGAGGAGTTCTGGCCCGCTGTTCTTGACAGCGTTCCATCAGTTCCTTCATGCACTGATTTATACACAGTTCTTTGAAGGTCCCATCGCATCATCTTATTTAACCTGAGGTCTGGACTTTGGCTGAAAAAGGAAAGAATTAAGTTGCTGCAATGGTCCAATTAGTTGTCTGCTGTGCTTTGGATCGTTGTCCTGTTGATGACCCAGTTTGGTCCAAGCTTGATGGTCCCATCACTGACTGCTGTGTTCCCCTCCACTGCTGTGTTCCCCTCCACTGCTGTGCTGACAGCTGCAGCTGATGCGTCCCAGAGTCGGAGCTTGGGGAGAAATTGTTGGGACATCCACTCGTGGGAAGATTAGCTGTTCTCTTGAATGTTTTCTACGTGTAAATAATGTTTTTCACTGTAGAAAAATGCCCTCATAACCTTTCCCAGGCTGATGCACGGTTGCTTCTCAGCTGATGTCCTGACTTGTGTTAAATCTCACCTAAATACTTCAGACCAGAGTTCTTCTACTTCCATAGAGGTGCTCACACAGTTAGTCAGGAGCATTTCACTATAGCAGCACCTGGCTGCTACTGACACCGAGGGTGTGCTTAGTTTTTTGAACGCAATTTGCATTTTGATTCATTTTTTGTTAAATACATAATTTATTAAACTTAATAAATATTTTAGTTGGTCTCTTTACTATAACTATAAGTTTAAATGAGCCGACCAACATTACTAATGTGTATAAACAATGAAATCTTTTGCCACACGTGACTCTCACCAACTATTTCTGATTGTTTTCTACTTTAAGTTTGCATTTTCATTACAGCTTTGACACATTTATCCTGCACAACTATAAAGCTGTCCAAAAATTTTGTATTGCTTTGTCTTTGTTTTCTTTTTTTGCAATTTTTGCACACTTGCACTTCATGTAGTCCTGTGTTGGTCTGTCATATGTAGCACCATGGTCTCGGAGGTACATTGTCTCGTTTCACTGTGTACTGTACCGCTGCACATGGTTGGAATGACAGTAAAGCCACTTGACTTGACCTTTAAAAAAAAATATAATACATATATATATATGCTTTTATGTTTAATTCAAATGAGTTTCTAACAATCGACTACCCAAACATTCTGTGGCTGCAGCATGTTTGTGACAATAATGAACATTTAATGTCTTTCGCTTTATAAAAAATGCAGCTCTCAGCTTTTCGGCCATTTTTTGTGACACTCTCCTGAAAACGTCAGCACGAGTACGTCGTCCACATGACATCTCAGACAAACTACTGAAAAATGGATGCGGTGTTATATAAATGCTTCTGTGCGCTGCAAAAGCTCAAACTTGATGTCACACACGAGTGATGTATTTCTCAGTTAAGTTTACTGAGCTGAAATTTTCAAAGAGGAAAAAGTTTTTCTTACATTTTCATGCAGTATTTGGACCAACTGTTTACTTTGGGACAAGCAAACATTTTGACCTGGATCTGTGTGTGACAGGGCTGTAGCACAGTGAGGGTGAGCTCAGCCACGCCTTTAAAAGGAGAGAGCTGGATTGCTGCTATGGCTCGGTTGTTATATACATCCAGAAGAGTTTACACCATCTCAAATTACTCAAAAAAACATATCTTCCCACCCAATTTCCTTCAGGGTCAACCTTCGGGATCAATAAAGTTTTATTGAATTGAATTTGAATCTTCCAAACATTTCCCCCTCTTCCCTAGCCCATTTGGTACAATCCCACAGGAGCTTGGCCAAAGGGCAGCAGCGTGTACTCATGAGGAAAGTTAAGAGAGACAAAAATGAAAGAGTAGAAATATTTTGACTGTTGTAAACAAAGAGCAGAAAAACCATGAACAGACTGATTCTTTACGCTCACTGAGGACTGTCCATCATGTGTCTTAGATGGAACACAAAGGAGACACAACGTGAAGAAAAAACAGATTCAGTGGAGAAACTGGAATTGCAAAGCTCTCTTCAGCCAACGAGCCGCAGGGCTACTGTGCTTTAACCAAACCATCTGTCATAATACAACCTTGTTGGCTAACTAGCTAACCAGCTATTTAAAGCCATATGTCGTGCTGGCTCTCTGCTGCTTACTGCAAGGCTTTTATTGACCGACCATATGTGCTGTAAATGGCTCCATTAACTCAGAGTCACAGATTATTTTTCACTGTTGATGGCAGCTTTGGTTTTCAGTCATTTCCAAATCATTTTCCCCTAATAAATCCTCATATCCCGGTATTGTCTCACTTATACACCTCATCTGCTTTGCTCTCGGTCTAAGCGTGCGGATGATTTCTCAGAAAACCCACTAATGTGCTCTGACAGTGTGTTATTTAGAGCTTGGAGCTCTTAAAGCCAGGAACAGCGTTTGACTGTAAAAACTGCTCATTGAACAGCTCAAGAACACAAAGGCAGGCAAATTAATCTGTTGTTTATGTTGTCAATGACATCCAACAATGCCGTGATTTACCTTTAGCTCATACTTCAAATGAAGTGACAAGAACGGGGCTGTCTCATTGGTTCGTTTTATAAACTATAGTAGATTTAGTGATACTAGATCACAGCCAGCAATAAGTGTGCCATGCTAACAAGAACTCGTAATATGGATGATTGGATCTTTTTCAGAAGAGCAAGCAGAAATAATTCAGTCTGAGACTAAAACATGGTGTTTCATGATTTCCACGTCTCCTGCACATCTTCAGCTTTCTGTTCTCCCTCCTGTTTGGATTTGTTTCATAGATGTTTCATCTCATCATCAAAACTTTGCCAGCAGTGGAGGAATTTCTAGAACCATTTCTTTAAGAAACCAGCAGTACAGTAGCAATGTTTATTTAAATATCTAAAAACAAATTATTCTGCAGAAAAATGTCCATCAGTGATAAATAGATGAATATTTCTGCTGTAATCTGATGTAATGCATCATGTTTGCAGTGTGACTGTAGTGAACGCAGACCGCAGCATGCTCCTTCTCCCATCAGTGTTCGGTCAGAGACCTCGGGTTAACGGTGAGAATGACAACCAAAGAAAGTAGCTTTCCTCTCAGCTTCACAGGTCTAGCTGTTGTTAATGGAGCAAGGAAAGTAAAAAAAAGTTGTAGATTCCAGCAGCTTCAAGTCAAGCTCGCTCACAGAGACAGGCGCCACCTGCAGCCAGAAGATGGAAGAATTTACAAAACTGATGCAAATGAGCAACAGGAAAACCGTTACCAGACAGGATGCTGATAATTCAATTCAATTTTATTTATACAGCGCCAAATCACAACAACAGTCGCCTCAAGGCGCTTTATATTGCACAGTATGTCCTACAATAATACATACAGAGAAAAACCCAACAATCATATGACCCCCTATGAGCAAGCACTTTGCATCATGGGAATCCCCGGCAGCCTACGTCTATTGCAGCATAACTAAGGGAGGATTCAGGGTCACCTGGTCCAGCCCTAACTATATGCTTTAGCAAAAAGGAAAGTTTGAAGCCTAATCTTGAAAGTAGAGATAGTGTCTGTCTCCTGAATCCAAACTGGAAGCTGGTTCCACAGAAGAGGGGCCTGAAAACTGAAGGCTCTGCCTCCCATTCTACTTTTAAATACTCTAGGAACAACAAGTAGGCCTGCAGTGTGAGAGCGAAGTGCTCTAATAGGGTGATATGGTCCTACAAGGTCATTAAGATAAGATGGGGCCTGATTATTTAAGACCTTGTATGTGAGGAGCAGGATTTTGAATTCAGTTCTGGACTTAACAGGAAGCCAATGAAGGGAAGCCAAAACATGAGAAATATGCTCTCTCCTTCTAGTCCCTGTCAGGACTCTTGCTGCAGCATTTTGGATTAGCTGAAGGCTTTTCAGTGAGTTTTTTGGACTTCCTGATAATAATGAATTACAGTCGTCCAGCCTGGAAGTAATAAATGCATGAACTAGTTTTTCAGCATCACTCTGAGACAGGATATTTCTAATTTTAGAGATGTTGCGCAAATGGAAGAAAGCAGTCTTACATATTTGTTTAATATGTGCGTTGAAGGACATGTCCTGGTCAAAAATGACTCCAAGGTTCCTCACAGCATTACTGGAGGCCAAGGTAATGCCATCCAGAGTAAGAATCTGGTTAGATACCATATTTCTAAGATTTTCAGGGCCGAGTACAATAACCTCAGTTTGATCTGAATTAAGAAGCAGAAAGTTAGCGGCCATCCAGGTCTTTATGTCTTTAAGACATTCCTGCAGTTTAACTCATTGGTGTGTGTTATCTGGCTTCATGGACAGATAGAGCTGGGTGTCATCTGCATAGCAGTGAAAATTTATGCTATGTCTTCTAATGATGCTGCCTGATAGGATGGAGCCATTATGCTCTCATGTCACATCATGTGTTGCACAGCCTTTGTGGCGTGTGGTGCGCTGTGGTTGCCCCAGCTAAGTTGACACAGGTCTACAATAGCCTCATCATAACAAAGTAAGGACTGTATGATTCAAGTGTACAATACAGAGACATCCAGATGTGCAGAGGGAGATTTCAAAGTCTTGTCTTTCGGTTTTGATTTCTTCTTCTCCAACATCAGCACTTATGTGGTAATGTTTTCTGAGTGGCGACACCTATCGTTCAGGAGAATACTGCCGCAGCTTCCTGCACCTTTATGGTGTATATAAACACAAGTGACTGTGAGACAAGATGGCGGTGAGCAAAGCGATCATCCCGGTGGGTTGACCGGTGCCTTAAGACAGGAGGAGAGGGATTGCTTTCACTGTGTTAGGTTTGAACTGATGTCTGTTTTTTAGCTTCCAGTGCCCTGCCCTGACCAAACACGCACACTCAGACCCTTACATTTATTATTCCTCTGAACAGAAACACCGCTGTGTCCAGAAAATTCAAATGTGGGATGGGAATGTGACTAATCTACAGATGATTACACACTTGGCCAAACTGTCAGATCTGTACTCAGTGCAGAGCTAAACACGATATCCTTGCCTCTTCCCGTACGAGAGAGCGGCTTCATCTCGTCCAGGTTGCTTACAACCATCAGCTGCAACAGTGCCTTAATAAAATATGACTGGTTTAACAGGCTTGTATTTCTGTCGAAGGCAGCAAGGTTTTAGTGTAAGCATAGGGTTCACTCGGGGCTTCGTGCAGAGACACAACAGACACACAAAGTTGCTCAGATTTATCCACTTTAAACCAGTGACTGCTCCGTCCCATGCACACCTCTTTGAGCTCTAAGGTCACAGCGCTGACGTGTTGGAACGATTCTGTGCCGGTCAGCAAGACGAAAAGTCATCAGTCCTGCCCACAGAGACTGAAGGATGACTGGACTGCACGCTATGTTGCTTTCTGACGCGAAGACGAGAAATGACGTCAGGCCCGACAGAGCAGAGCCGAGGCCATCAGACTGAAGGGATGCCTCATTGTTAGGTCAGCTCATTAAAGCACCTCGTTAGGAAACGTCCTGCATCATTAACTGGAGTGGCCTCCAGACAGAGATAAATGGAGGAGTTAGTCTGGTTGGAGGAAAGCGCGGTTTCTCTCCAAATCTGTTACAGATCTGTGTATTTTGTGTGTGTGTTACAAAGTATCACAAAAACCTCATTCTGGGCCTCATTAGCTGATGCCTGGTAGGAAGTGAACAAGCTGGAGGAAAAGAGATAATCAGACCAATTTAACAATTATCTGCTTTGACCTTTGACCAAAGAAGTGATGAAGAAAAAATAACAGGGAAGCATTCAAATTTTGTTCGATTTAAACAACTTTATTGGACATCATAATAAAATCTTAATTTCTTTTAGTCCTAGCTTTTAGTAGATGTGCTAAATGACAAAACACGAGCATTTAAAATATGAGCAAAGATTTTTGCTCAATTTAACTGTTGTTGTGTAATTTAGCTGGCAAACTAGCTAACTGCAGATATTAATAAAGCGAGAGCATCATCGTGACAAAGTAAGGATTGCTTTAGATCATCTGACTAATCTCCAGCTTGTTTAGTCTTTCTTTCTGGTACATTTTGGACTCAACTGCAGGTTCTCCTGTGGGTGGCTCTTCGGGAGTGCTGGGTATCGACACCACTGTTGCAGGCTATTCCATCATTGGACTCAGGGTCTGTCTCTCTGGGACACTTTTCAAAGACCGAGATCACCAATACAAGCGCAGGAAATGAGCTTCTGCAGAAGGCTGTGTAGGCTCAGAGATGGGGTGAGGAACTCGAGTCATTCAGGAGGGTCCATCGAAAGGAGCCAGTTCAGCCGGCCTGAGAGGAGAACCTGAGTCATACCTGCCTTACATACACCTCAGAAGAGCTAAAGGTGGTGGCTGGGGAGAGGATGATCCCTCCACAGGACGGTCTATCTGTCAATCATGAAAACATCACTTTTTCCTCCCTGACATGAATCTGTCTTGTGGTAAGAGGCGACAAACGTCTTTAGAAGACATAAAAACGACATCTTCTCTTGATGATTTGTGTCATGACTCCGGAGGATACAAGATAATAGAAGAGGTAGGATTCTGGTCTTCCTTTCAAAGTTCAGCCAGTGCTTGTGTACCTGCTGCTTGTGTTACCAGTTTAGTCTGACCATTTTAAACAGAAGACATGAAAAGGAAAATCTAAATATGGCCAAATATTCAAATATTGGAGGTTATGAAACCAAATCACATGTACGATTTCTGTTACCCAGCTTCTGCAAATTAAACCTAGGTTGTAAAGTGATGTAAATCAGATGAAGGGATCGTGCAGTAGTGCTGTGTAACATCCTGTATGTCAGGATGCTGGATGAATGAGGAGGGAGGCCTCGACTGTGAGCCCTCAGAGATCACGATGGTCTGAGGAAGAGTGAGAAGTGTGCTGGCAGATATGGACTGATGCTATTAGCTAAGGGTGGCACACGTTTTCGTATTATCCAAACATAAAACCAAAAGCTGCCAATATATTTCAGCTCATCTTCATCCTGGCACATGCACTTTTGACACATCACTGTATGAAGCTGGCAGGGCTCTTCAACTTTTTCTGGCTGCCTGTTTGATTTGTGTGTGTTTGAGGAAAAGCATCTGTGTTGCTGACAGGCCAAAATAGACATCGCACAGTCATATTCACATAAAATATCATTGAACCTGGCTGAGATGGATGAACCCTCAGACTCAGAAAGGCATATCTGGTCACGCAAAGGCTAAATATATTCAGTAAGTCATTATCTCAGTAAACCAGCAGTGATGTGAGCAACCTCTGAGTGAACTAGGAAAGAGGAGTAATAACAAAGACGACTTTTAAAATTAGAAAAGAGCCAAGGTGACAGCGAGAAAGGATTTCTAAAGGGATTATATCAGGATACACTTTAAATTCTGTCATCCACATGCTGCTGTCAGCTTGGTTAAAAAGGCCAGGCAGGTATTAGCTGATGTTTATGGCTTCACCAAATATTAATCAAGTTACCTAAACTGGAGGTGTTTTGTCCTCAGTGACACCTTTGTGTTCTTCAAAATCAGTTCCTCCAGAAACTCAGAAGATGCTGTCTTATATTCTGTCAGGTGTGTTGACCCAGGGTCGTATCTAAAACCTGCAGGACGCCGGCCTTTGAGGCCTGGAGTTCCCACTCCTGCTGTAAATATCAGTTTAAGGTGTTTTTGTTCTACTCCTGATACGTGGAGAGGGGGCGTGTCTCTAATTGTGGTACACGGCTCTGCCTATGAGCACAGCAGCTTTATTCACCCAAACTACAAAGCAAGTCCAGCATCTTTGAGTTACCATGGCAATGTACCACAGTAAGACGTGAACCACCTTTATCACAATGAAAGCCTCAAAGTTACCTGAGTATGCGCTACATGCTGCCTCCTGCAGCTTTCTCCTGGTTTGACTGCAGTTCTGCGGTGGGACTGTGGAAGAGGGATGTTTGGCTTTTTGTTGGTCTCCATTCATTTTGACTTTAACACAGTGACAGTGACTTTATCTCATGTGCAATATCCCAGTTTACATTCTGATCTGCAAAAATGTGGTTCCACAAATCAACCATTAACAAAGTTCTGTCAGTCTGGAAGTTTGAATTTGATGAAGTGAATTCAAACTCCAACCTTGTCAGGGCAGGAACTTCTGCAGCTCAACAGCAGCTAAAAAAAAAGTTAAGTTATAACAAGTTAAAATTAAATGTTAGTGCTTGCTTTTAGATTTCTTACATATAAACACTTCTGGTTTTCTCTTTTATTTTTGTGTTTCTGTTCTCATTTTTGAATAAAAGAGACACTCATATTAAATGTGGTGAGGAATAAAAACTAAGCTTGAATCTGCAGAACGCATGTGAGGCGTGACCAACATTAGCTTTTCAGATTTGACACGAGGTTTTACAGTGAGCCAGGAGAGGGGAGTTTAGGAGAACTGGGAGACACAGGAGAATGTTGGGGAGGCAGCAGAGGAGACAGCTTTCTGGATGAGTTGTTGTGACTGAAGTGAGTATTTTAGGACATGAGTGGGGGAGTACAGCAGTACAACAGCTGAGGGTTGGACTGATTCCCCAGTGACAGACACATTTTTTAAAAGATGTTTTCAGCACTGCAGCAGCTTAGACAAGAGAAGAAGTCGGAGGACTGGTGCTGTATAATGCATGCTCTCCTAAAACGGGTCACGGAGTCTCAGCTCAGCTCAGCTCAGCCGCCCTCTCGTGAGGGTTCATCACCCACCTCTTGCATAATGCAGGAACTCTGCCCCCCAAACAGCAACACACAAACAGATAACAGCTATCCTGCAGAGAGATGCAAACTCATTCTCTCTGCTCTCTGATGTCTTGAAAACCAGTTTGAAAACACAAAGTGAATATCCAGAGATTCTGCATCTGCTTGTATAATAAATGATCTTAGATGACCTCCAGACCTCTGCTTTGTTTTAGAAGCCAATTATGTGGAAGAAAAGCAGAGGTTCATGTGGAGTCACAGCTCAGCAGTGATGTGTACGGTGTCTGGTTATAGATCGAGTGCGCCTCTCTTTCTCTCCTCTCCCCCTTTTTTCTGATCTGAGTCACTTTTTCCTCAGTTTCATTTCCGTCTCTTACTTCATCGAACCACATGCACGAAGCTGTATAACACTGTGAAGCAGTTCAGTAAGGACTCATTAAATGGTTATGTAAAGTATATATTTCTTGATCACCTGAGACGATTGCTTATTCTAACCTGTTTCAGCACCCAGTTCACTCACATGGCAAAATATCAATAACCTCCTTTTCATGGGTACATGGCACGAATAGCTTTCCTTTCAGTCAGCACAGCTTTGTAACTACTGTATTCCACTAAAGAGAGAGCATTTGAAAGACCTGAGCTCTAAAGTGCAGTTTGAGTGATAACTGCAGCAATTAGCCCGATAGGTCCAACGACGCTGTGTATCAAGGTGGACCCCAACAATGACAGGAAGTAGCACGGGCTGCTGGTGGCTGTAGAGATGAAGCAGGTGGAGACTTGGATGAGGGTCTCTGATTGGGTGGAGATGTGAAAGGATTCAGGTCGCATGAATGAGATTTAGAGCAGAGTTCTTTATGTTACCACTGTACGTTTACCTGGATGTGATGTCTCCGAACACCTCTGACTTCATTCGGCTGCTTCTGTCCTGTGTCATCAATAAACACTAGTGTCCCGGTGCCACGGCAGCCATCACACTGCCTCCGCCGTGCTTCACAGATGTATGCTTGGGATCATGAGCTGTTCCACACCTTCATCATACCTTTGTCTTCTGGTAGAGGTTGATCTCGGTTTCATCTGCATGTTTTACTAGAACTATGCTGGCTTCTTTGGATGTTTATTAGCCAATCTAGCCTTTCTGTTCTTGAGGCTTATGAGTGGTTTGCATCTTGCACTGAACTCTTTGCATCTACTTTCATGCAGTCTTCTATTTCCTGTAGACTTGGATATCGATACACCTTCCTCCTGGTGTTGTGAAGGGGTTTCTTATGAGTATGGAAATGAGGCTTTTTATCTGCTTAATCGATAATAACATAACAAAAGCCCATGAAATAGTCTTTGAGTCAATTTTCTAATTACTTTTGTTCACTTTAAAAAGATGGTGGCACATGTTAAGGAGCTGAAACTTCTAACCCTTCATCCTATTTGAGTGTGGACACCCTCAAATAAAAGCTGAGAGTCTGCACATTATGTCCATGTCCATTATATAACTATAACTGGAATATGTTTCAGTAAACAAGCAAAAATATATATATAATATAAATATATGGACCTAACTGTAAGTGTTAATAACATCTAAATGCCTCTAATGGTCATAACAGAAACTAAAATTGAATAAATGATCAAAAAAGAGAACAAACACACAGAAAACCCATCAGTCAAAACTACAGCGTCACACGGGTGAGTCATAAAAACATCTGACCTTGCTCAGCTGTAACGAAGGTGCAAACCGTCAGGCCAAATCTGCTTTTATAGGTGTTTATGCACGAGAGTCTGTAGGGACGGACTCACTCTTGCATTCAGTTGAAGTGGACGTTAGAAGAACTGCAGCTTTTGCCACTTCCCTGCTGGCTTCATTTCTCAGCTCAGAGGGTTTCTGTCTGGTTCCTTCCTTCTGCAAGTTCAACAGACGTAGCATCCTCATTTAGTGTGACCTCGTCTGATACGAACACTCTCCTGCGGTGGGCCATGTGCAAAAGAACAAATTTGGACAAGAGTCCAGCTTAACTCCTCATATTTTCTTATGTGAAAACATCTATAATGTGCTCTCCCAACAAATACTTGAGAGCAGCACACGTGTTTCCTTAAATCAGAATGCTAATAATTACATTTCTATCTGTCATAACAAAATTAGGAAACAAAAACAACACAAACACAAGGAGAGAAACGCGCGCCTCCAATCCAAGTAAAACAATGCAAAAGTAATTAAGTTCAGAAATGAACCTTATAATAGATCCATGTAAAGCAGAAGGAAAAAACACAATCAGTAAAGCAGAAGGAAAAAATATAAACAACTCCAGTGTGTAGTTTTAACAAGTGCACATACTTTTGATTTTATTCAGCTTTAAGCAACAAACTTTGTCTTGCCTGTGTGTGTGTGTGTGTGTGTGTGTGTGCGTGCGTGCGTGCGTGCGTGCGTGTGTTTTGCCTTGTACACACATTATGAAGTCATTTTGTTTCTTTGTGTCAGTGGAGATAAAATACTTGCAGCAAAATGATGACTCTCAATTTCACAGGTATTGACTTTACAACAAGCTGCCTGCAGGCAACAACCTGCTAGCTGATTGTTGTTTGTTTAGTGGCAATCCAACACACACAGGGAGAGAGAGACAAGTTGTGTATGCAAACATTCAGCCTAAGGCAATTGAATAAATATCCACAATCTGTGTGCGTGTCTTTCATCATCAGTGCTCATTTCTTTGAACATACATCATCTTGATGCACCTGGACAGATCATCAGGGATATTTGGGGGGTAATTTTGTCTCCATGACCCAGGAAAACCAGTTGGGTTCATCGTTTGCTTCTGCGTGTTTTCATTCGCTCAGTTTACACCTCCTCTCTTTGCCTTCCTCAGTTTGTGTGCCTGGAAGAGGAAAATAGTGGCACAGTCTGCAGTGTGGATATGGACAATACATTTACTTTTTCTGCACAATTCAATTCAATTCAATTTTATTTATATAGCGCCAAATCACAACAAAAGTCGCCTCAAGGCGCTTCATAGATACAGAGAAAAACCCAACAATCATATGACCCCCTATGAGCAAGCACTTTGGCGACAGTGGGAAGGAAAAACTCCCTTTTAACAGGAAGAAACCTCCAACAGAACCAGGCTCAGGGAGGGGCGGGGCCATCTGCTGCGACTGGTTGGGGTGAGAGAAGGAAGACAGGATAAAAGACATGCTGTGGAAGAGAGACAGAGGTTAATAACAGATATGATTCAATGCAGAGAGGTCTATTAATACATAGTGAGTGAGAAAGGTGACTGGAAAGGAAAAACTCAATGCATCATGGGAATCCCCCGGCAGCCTACACCTATTGCAGCATAACTAAGGGAGGATTCAGGGTCACCTGGTCCAGCCCTAACTATATGCTTTAGCAAAAAGGAAAGTTTGAAGCCTAATCTTAAAAGTAGAGATAGTTTCTGTCTCCTGAATCCAAACTGGAAGCTGGTTCCACAGAAGAGGGGCCTGAAAACTGAAGGCTCTGCCTCCCATTCTACTTTTAAATACTCCAGGGGACCGCAACAGCGAGGTGTGCTAAGGTAATGGATGTTAAGTTATGACCGGACCTGATTAGTAAAGCATTTGCATGTGAGGAGAAGGATTATGAATCCAAATCTGGATTTAACAGGGAGCCAATGCAGAAAAGTCATTATAGGGAAAATGTGGTCTTCTAGTCCAATAACCTCATGTTTGTCTGAATATAGACGCAGAAAACTTGATGTCATCCAGGCAGCTCCTCCCAGGAAACCCAGTTATTGGCCATGAATGGTTAGAACACTTGAATGTGTCTTTCAGTCTCTGAGTGGTCAGTTAGATCAGTTATAATACCGCAGACATGCTGGGCTACTTTCATTATTTCACACTAGTGCACAGGGTGCTGCATTGAGAGTTGTGCGTCATTGCGACAGATTTTTGGGAATGACTGTAAAAATCAGCGTCTTCTGTTCAAGATCCAGCTGGAGAACAATTTTGTAAACGTCATACAGCGTATTGACTTTGAACAGAAAAATAATCCAGATAATTATTTGATATGTTGTAAAGTAGTGTTATCAGAAACCCACAAAGGACACAAGTTACTCACCAGCTTTGAATGAGCATCATAATTTGGTTTAATTTTGTATTATCAGCGGTTTGTCGAGGGAGGTGTCACAGGCGGAAATGACAGATTTAAAGAAAAGAAATCTCATTTCGTCTTTTCTGTCTCCACCAAATACAGAAAATGAAGACAATAAGGAACAAATGGAGGCTGGAGGAAGATAAAGAAACAAAGTGAATTATTAAAACATGGAGTCTGTCAGCGAGCCTGTGAAGAATTCAAGAGGAACATTTTGTTTTCTGAACATTTCAAAGGAAAGTAGCAGGAGACTTTATCACTGTTTGGAGCAGAGAGACCCTGAGAGGGAGAGAGTGGTGGAGCGATTGATTATTAGCATTTCTGTCGAAAGAAAAGGTTTATCAGTGAGTCCGATGAGGCAAGTTTATCAATGCCTGAAATTCACAAAATCGGAGTTATCTGTTTTAGAAGAGGGGAAACGACGACTGTTGGTTTTATTGGATTTTCCAAATGAAAATGAACACAAAGGTTGAAAGGCAGGAGACGGGGAGAGCGAGAGATCTGAGGGTAGATTAGTCCAACATACGTTTTACACATTGTGTACATGAAGGACAAAGATGTGTCATTCCACCGCGAATCAAAGAAAACGTTCTGATGGACCATTTCCAATTTGCATAAAAATTTCATGTTCCAAAGTTTGGTTTGGGTTGTTTTTTTTTAGCCAAAACCTTTCTGCCAAAACAATTTTTGATGTATTCGACTCAAGTCTTAGGTCCTGATCCAGTTTTATGGCAAGAAAGGCTGCAGTCTCTGTGAGCGAGCTTGACTTGAAGCCGCCGGCGGGTGGACGACCAGGTGAGCTGCAGGATACAGAAGAAAAATAGTCCGAGAACGTTGATTCTGTTCATCACTGGGAGAATACAGCCTACAATAAATAACACAGTTAAAGTTAGTGTCACAGGCAGGTTTTATACATCGGGGAAACCAATCAACCTCTGGGGAAGTGGATGACACAACACGGAAGAGCCACTTCATCAGGCCAGGACTCTGCAGTCTATTCACACCTACAGGCCAGTGGACACTCTTTCAATGATGAGGATGTAACATCCTGGACAGGGAGGAACGCTGGTTTGAGGGCGGAGTCAAGGAGGCCATTTACGTGAAAAGGGAAAGACCATCTCTGAATGGAGGAGGGGCCTAAGGGTACATCTGTCAGTGACGTTTTTCCCACTGAAAACGCTACGTCCACATGAACAGAATCACAGGCACATAGTGAGGGCCTTATAACATGAGTGCAAAAACATTACATATGTACACTACAAATCTAAGAAAACCAGCTGTAAAAAGATATCAAACATTAATCTTTATTATATAAACATTAGCTGCTTCTGTAAGCTAGCTTTCACTGGATCAGCCCTTAACAAGCAGGTTTGGCACATGATGGACGGGCTGCTGCGTCATACAGAGCCAAGACTAGAAAAAAGTGCCACAGCCTGCAGCCTGAGCATTCGTTTCACTGGGATTACTGGAACATACACTGACACCATCGTTTGAAACTGTGGCCATGTTTAATATGAACCTTAGGTATTTGATAGATCATTTTAAAAAAGGGAGGATTTGGTTGAGGATATGTAAAATTTGTCCCTGTGTGGTTCAACAGTTCAAAACGTTAACACAGTCACTGAGTAGCTGAGAGGGCATCTTCAGACAGAGCCATTGATTCATCTTGTTTATAATCTTCTGCGGATTAAAGACTGACTGCCCGGCCCACACTGGGTCCCCGTTCAGGCAGGGAGGTGGGCGAGGCTGACCTCACATACAGGACACACAGTCCTTCTTCTCTGCTTGGGTTCTTAACGGCGGTCTTGCTAAGAACTTTTAAAAGTTACAGCCTGTGGTTTGCTGTTAGCTAGCAAGCTGCACAAACTCGTGCATGTTCCTCACAACCCTAGCCACACAGTTTCCTGCCCTGTTTGCTTTTTACATTAACACAAAACCAGATTTCTAACAGAAATGTGTGTAGATGCATGTTTAATCAGTACAGCTCTATCACACCTCAGCAGGTGTGGTTGAGCCACCAGATGAGCCCTCATTCCAACTGGATCAGTACTTGGAAGAAAGAGACTCCCCATCTGCTGCCTCTGACACTCCCGAACAGCCGGAGGAGCATCCATATGTCTCGTGGCTCTTATTTCTCAATAAACACCTACTGCAGGTTTCCTCTGAAGCTCCAACCACCCAAATTAGAGTTATTCATTTCAGGAATAAAACAATCTTCCTTCTCAGCCCCGGATAACGCCTCTTTGCTCTCGACAGCTTCCTCGGGCACTGAAATGGGACCCATGATGAAAGATATGCTGACCCTTCTACACGAGCATCAATCTGCCTTGTTATCTCGACCGCTGTGTGCCTCCTGAAGGAAAAGTAATATCTAACCACTCGTACTGGAAAAAGCTGCTACTAAAGCAGTTTTCTGTTCATCTGCCTCAACACTCATATCCCCAGTACTGACTTCTGGGTCCCTATTTCCACCCAATTTTCCAAAAATACTCATCTGCAGGGAACTCGTTTGAGCAACTTTGCAGAAAAGAGCAAAGAAGAAACAGAATCTGTCACCAAGTTTAAAGAGAAGAACTACGTACTTGGACCACTTTCCTACACTTTTCCCCAATCAAATCAGTAATACATCAAGTTTTTGCATCAAAGGAAAAGAATCTAGTTCTAATCCAGTACAGCCTCGGGTTTATAAGGTTATTTCTCTCTGATGCCCTTTGGGATTCCTTACAATGATGCATCCTTTAAAACTATCTCCTGTATAAATTCTGAAATTATGGTCAACAAAGGCGCCCCACTCTGATGGTACTGATTCTACAGGGTCGGGTCCCCAGTGCTCTTGTTTGACTGCTCAACTACTTTTAGCAGTAATTAAGGCAAAAGATTAAAATACAACCATGGCGGTATTAGTATTTTTTCAGTGAATCCACTAAATAAAATGGTAACTACATCCTCCCTCCCAAATCCAACAGCTAAGGCAGGGGTGGAGAACCCCAGGCCTCAAGAGCCGGTGACCTGCAGGTTTTAGATCTCACCCTGGGTCAGCACACCTGAATCAAATGATTAGATCATTACCAGGCCTCAGGAGAACTTGAAATTGAAACTAGAAAAAGTTGCATTTCCTGCGAAAATGCAGTCTGAATCTGAAAACAGCAGAAGAAGGAAAGCTATCTGTTGAAAACAGGTGTAGAAGTTGCTAAAAAGGGGTGAAAAAGCTGAAATTTGTGTGGAAAAGTTTAAACAGTTGAAGTGTTAATTGAAGAAAATGTTGCCATAAGCGGGATTCGAACCCGTGCCTCCTGGTCTGAGATCTTCACTGAGCTAAAACATGGCTCAGCCCAGCAAGCAAAACTAGTGATCACACTGATAATGTCGTCCCTGTCAGCAAAATGGGCCAAAAAATGGCATAAAAAGCTGAATATCTCAGTATAAAAGTTATCATCACCAAAAGATATAGCAGTCGAAAGCAGAAAAAGCAGAACAGTTTAAAGTTTGAACGGTGAAAATCAACTGAAAACTGAGGGAGTAGTTAAGCGGCAAAGAAACGGAGCAACTAGAATAATAGAGGATAAAGAGAAACAGCCTGTGAGGCATTCACACTATTAGGACACATCTGAAACCTGCAGGACACCAGTCCTTGAGGCCTGGAGTTCCCTCACCCCTGATTTAAGGCCTCAGTGTCACAAGCCTAGATGCTGCTTGGTAACCACTGGTCACTGGGGAATAATGACCTTAACTGGTTGCTACACTGAAACCCTCTTTGACTGGTGTGGTCAATAGCAAACAGTCATCGTCACCTGTGGTTTGTATGGAAGATGTTGACTTGTCTACAAACACTCTCCAACTGCTCGCCAAGAAAGTACAATTCAAACAAGAAATGGAGACGGTTCGCCTTCAACGTAAAACTAACAAACTAAAGAAGGACTCATCCAGGCTGGAAAAACTAATCAGGAAGGCTGGCTCTGTGGTCGGCATGAAGCTGGACACTCTGGTGACAGTGGCAGAGAAAAGGACACTAAAGAAACTGCTGGACATTATGGACAATGCTGGGCATCCTCTGCACACGGCCATAAACAACCAGAAGAGTCTGTTCAGTGACAGGTTGCTTCTCCCAAAGACAAGAAGCAACAGACTTAAAAACTCCTTTGTCCCACATAAACTGTTTAACTCCTCTCTGGAGGGGAGAGGGAGGGGAGACAGGGGGACAAAGGAGGGGGGAACAACTAAGCTGTAGTGCCTTTTCACTGTGCAATACTTTTTGTTAATATCCAACGATGCAATAGACTCACAACACTTGAAATGTGCGATTCCCTTGTATTCTTATTCCTATTTATTCTATTTTCCTTTTGTACACTCTGTATTTATATATGTCTCTGTATTTATATATGTCTCTGTAGTTACATATGTGTATATATGGTATATTTCTGCTCACATTCTGTAACTTCTGTCGGTGCTGTGCTATTGGAAACCGAATTTCCCGGAGGAACCCACCTGAGGGATTAATAAAGTTTCATCTAATCTAATCTAACACGATCCAGAGGACACAGCTTTTACTTTGAAGGTCACACTCTCCATTTCTTGTTTGAGTTGTACTTTTCACAGTTTCACTAACACTTGGTGAGTAGTTTGCAAGTATTTGCAGACAAGACATAAAAGCACAGCAACCTGTCAACAGCCAGTTTAACTCTACTGATGGTTGCCAGGGTCACTGACTGGTCTCCAGGTTTAACTGAATGCCGTTTTAACAATTATTTTCACAGCAACTGTTTTTGTCTTCTGTAGAAACCCTTTCATTATCCAATTGAGCTCCGTAGAATCTTCTACAAATGTTTCAGAGGAAGCTGATTGATCATTCACCTGCGCTTTTGTGCACATTGATTTATTATCGGGAAAAGAACCTAACGTGTTGCATGTCTGTGCACGCTCTGTAAGGACCTCCCTGCATGAATGTTTGAAATTAAAAACTGTTTGAGAATAAATGAATGTTCACTGACTGAAAACTGAATCTGTGGTTACGGCAGTCACATCTGCCATTTACCGATGCGTGCAGTAAGGTCTGTACTGGTACCATGGCTCCATCACTGCTGAATGCTGACCAAATAAGCAGTCTCCCAATCTCCTACAAAACACTGGATCAGTGTTTTCAGATATGTGGGAGTTAAAATTCTCCTCTAATCCAGCTGCTAGCTATTTGGAGTCGAGTATCGGGGTAGATGAATGTTGTGGGTTTGCGGCCCTTCTCTAGAAAGGGGAAACAGGAGAAACCGGCGTTGAGACTCACTGCTTCTGTTTTTTAAAAATAATTTATTCATCATTGGAAGGAGGATCCATTTTTAATCAGGTCATGTGTGCACTACCTGTTTCTGTGTGGGTCTCAGAAGGAAAAGCTCACTGTGCAATTAGGAAGCAGCCAGCCTGGTGGAAGCATGGAGGACCTGGAGAGGAGGAATATCCCCAGGAGGAAGGTCTCTCCCCGCTAACACTGGGCCTTGTGTTAGCGGAGAGAGTTACAGTGGTTGAAAACTTTTTCTTAACAAGATGCAAGACTGATGATGTCATTCCTCTGAGTGACCCACCTTTTCCCGTCTATAACCAAGCTGATCTGATAACTCTGACCGTGGTGTCCTGGGCTTCCCACTCCCAGCCCACTAATCCACTTGGAAAAGATCAATTCTTGTGTAGCATATCTCCAGTGTGAGAGGAGTGGTTTTCTTCTGGTCACTGTTAGAACTTATTTCCTTCTTATATCAAGGCAGATTTTTGCAGATGGCCTCCTCGCCTCGATCCTGGTTCTGTCTGAGGTTTCTTCCTGATAAAAGGGAGGTTTTCCTTCCCACTGTTGACACGTGGAGGGTCAATTTTCTCTGCATTACTGTAGGGTCTGAACTGAATTGAATATTCAGGCTCTAACAGACAGATCTCTGATGAATAAATACAAGGACAGCAGTGGCCCACACTTATAATGCAAAGAAACAAAGGTCAAAATAAACTGTTCAGCATAATTGATTTCAAACACTTGACGTTGTTGCCGTCTGTAATCTGGCGACATCCAGGTGAGCTTGTACTGAACACAGCCGGAAAACTAAAAGACCCAAACTACCGCTCGAGTTTTATTGTAGTTCAGTGATGAGTCCATGTGTTCATTTTTATTTCTGCTTCAGACTCTCTGCTGTTCTTCTTCCTCCCACTCCCTCTGCCCGGATCATCTGTTAAATCTTCTCTAGTTCAACAACCTCGTCCTTAAAACTTTTTGCTTGAACTTTGTGCTGCATACTGTAGATATGGATGCCAAACACACAGTACCAGACCAGCACAGGGCCTCATCTGCCCGCCTGGAAGCTGCCAAAAAACTAAAATTCCAAAGAAGGCGATAAAGTTCGGTTAGTTTTAAATCGTCTTACTGACAAAGATGATAACCTGCCATATACTAAAGTAAATAAAAGACAAGTCATTATATGATAGTTTTTTGTTTGTTTTTTATTGACAATATTTCATTAAATAATAAAGCCTCTATTTTTTTCAGCTGGTCCACAGTATTATAAAAAAAAATTGAGAGAAGTTGTGTTTTGGGCAACGAGCTGACTGGGATTTTTCTGTAGTTTTACAAATTTCATCCTTAATGTTTGAGCCTATTTTTTATTTTTTTTACAGGTTATTAAGCCAGATTAGATCAAATTGGGCTTCATGTGGCCCACAGTGTAAAACAAGTTTGATGTCCTGCTACAGACTGAATATTCAGGACAGTCACATCCACGCCCGCTGCTTTCTGATCTCCACATTTTCAAGATTTGTTGTTTTGGAGAATGCAAAGACAAACACCAGCTGATTAGTGATAAGCAACAGAATTACAAAATGCAAGAATTTCACCGACTAAAACTGAAGCAGACGTCTCAGTCGGTCTCCTCTGCAGAGCAAGCTATACGTCACCTATTTAAAAAATAAAAGCTGTTTTCTATACTTGGCTGTAAATATTTATTTCTGCTGTAAAGTTAAATATTTTAACATGTTAACGTTTAACGAGCAATTTTTTTTTACTCATTTATAGATTTTATTTTATTGACCTGGTTCTGTTGGATGTTTCTTGAATTTCTTGTTTTGTTTATTCTTTGCTTTTATTCATTTTGGATTTTTTGGTCCATCAACTCGACTTGTGGCCGACATTATTTTACATCTATACCACTTAAAAAGCCACAGTAGGTGTTTTGTTGTGGTACAGCAGCAGTTTGAAAAACTGAGTGGACACCAGAATAAACTATAATCACACGGAGAATGAAAACCAGTATAAGCAAAGAAGTTTGGTGTTTGTGGAATAAACTCTTGCAGAAGAGAGAATAACTTCTTCGTGCAAAGGCCACGACGGCCGACGAGAAATTTACCAGAGATGTTTGACTGCCTGGAACATTCATCAAGCATTGATTCAGTGCTGATGTGTGACTGAGCCTTTAAAGTGATGGTTAAGGTGGAAGCTCGGTCTTTATTTTCCAGAAAATGGAAGAGTAATAATACAGTATAAAATTAATCTTCTGCTCGAGACAGTTTATTAATATTGTTTATCAACTCAACTCTATTCACTGGTTTATGAGAAAATCGAGTAAAGGTTTCAACAGTCCCTGGGAATGCAACGCTTAAAGAAAGCAGGATTTTGAACTACATTAAATAAGATTTACAGCACCTGCCAACAACCGGCTGGAAATGCAGACATTCAGACGTTTAAATCTTTGTAGCTGGGATTTAAATCCACAATAACTCCATAGGAAACATCTAAATACTGGGCACGACTGATGTCACCACTGCCCTGTTATCTAAATTAAATCTGGGCTAGAAGAATAGTTGATAGTAGACGTCTAACAGGAAGTGAGCTTTGGCACGAGGAGGCTCAAGTTCTCACCTGTTTAAGCTGCAGCTGTGCTGCTGATGCACCTTTTAAATGACAGGTAAAGGTGAGAACCACCCCACAGCGAAGACACTGTGGGCACCGTCTCTACAGCGTTAACGTGCCCTGACACAGGAAGTAAAGCCTTCCTTTTTGTAACTTACTAACCTTTGCATCTAAAGTGGGAATCAGTGGAATAATCAGAAGCTCATTATTCCACAGAGATGGTCACTTCTGATTGAACAACTTCAATCGTGTGTTGGTTTTGACACATTAAACCATGACATGAATTTTCTAAGCTTACTGCAGGATTTTATTAGAAAAAATAAGTTTAAATCTTATCTAATTGGGAAACGTGATGTTGTTCTCCAATAATGAAAAGTAACCTCTGACAGGTGTTCCACAGGGTTCTGTCCTCAGCCCACTTCTGCTTGTTTAAATATAAATGGACTACAGCCACGTCGTGGTGCAGGTTTACAGAGGGGACACCCAGCATTTAGAAAACAGTCTTTAAGGAGCTTGGAAAGAAAAGTGACTGGATTTCTTAAAGTTTCTTGAATTTGATCTTTGCTCAGCGACGGCCTTCTTTTCTTGTATCGTGAGGTTAGATGGAGGAACTTTTGTACTGGAGAGGGTGGGTGAAACCTTCGCCCTGATTCGCTGCTTCGGGCTGTTACTTTATTAATCCTTATGGCGGTTTCCGTGGCTGTGATGACATCCACTACGGGCAGCTGCTGTGGAGAAATGGCAAAAACGGAGTCGTTTGGCTGGCATCTCCTGTTCAGCTTCAGTGAGAGTCCTGCCTGAAAAGTTCGTCACCCATTTTTCCTGACTGTCCTCGGCTGTGACGTCTTCCTGTTCTTGTTTGTATTGTCTAGACTGGGAAATATAAGTTTTTGTTAGGAAAGTATGGAATTTTTGGAGTTGTCTTTCTTTTCCTTAAATGTGAGCTTAGCCTTGTCCACAAACCTAAAAATGTCTTCTAACATAGGAGAGAGTATGGGTTTGATTTGAGTTCCTGCAGAATCTGATCTTGTTGTGGAGTGCATCTATAGTGACCCGCCCCATCCTTTCACCTAGAAGTTGGTTTTGTGCTCCTCACAGAAACAACGCCATTCTGTGTCGCCTCACCGTGGATCCAAGGTGCAAACTCTTGGAAATAAGTCTGCTTTGTCTGCATCTTAGGTTGAAACAGAGATGGTTTCTATAATCCGCTAGTTTCTTTGATTCCTTTTCATACTCCAGTCGAAGGGTGTTCCTCCCTAAGTGCAAGGCACGGCACTCTAAAGAGCCTGGAAAGAAAAGCGACTGGACTTCTTAAAGTTTTGTGAAACTTTGCTTTTCTCCGTCCTTAAAACAGGCAAATAAGTTAAAGATTCACGTGTGAGCCACAGCACAAGTTACAGAGCTGCAATATCTGATTGATGTTAGTTTCAAGAAGCACACTAAGAAGGTGCCCCAGGCTGCAAAAGTAAATTTATAAAGATATTAGAGACTCTGTCAGCTCAAGCCACATTTGTTTTTCCCCATTTACATTATGATGCGGTGTCACGGTCACCTGCAGCAGTTAATCCTCCTATAATGGTTTACAGTCAGGAAACTTTGGATACTGTTAGGTTGCACATTTGCAATTTTATAGCTTTGTTCAATAAAAGGCGGAGCTTCTATTGAAAACTGCACGGCTGCTTAGACCCTGACTGGGTTAAAGGGAACCAGTTTACGAATCAGTCGTTAACATCTGCTGCCTCCCGTTTTAGGTACTTTATTATGCTGCACGCTCTGGATGTGTTGTTTGTGTCTACAGTGAAGTTTATCTGATTTTGTGCATGAATGCATTCTGTAAGCAGATTACACAGATTACCAAAAGAGAACTGTTTGTTTTTAATGAGGGAAAGAGATTCAGTTCATCTATTGGTCAATTACAGCTAAAGTTTCATCAGCAGCAGCGAAATTCAGCAGTAACCCCAACAAAACAGGTTCCTTCTGCTCAACAATTTATCCTAATTTACTACAGACATGAAGCACCTGTCCCACCTGTCCCCAGGTGTTGCTCCTCTGGTGTTTCAGGAAACTGAAAAGGAGCCAGTCTGAGTTTAAGAGCGCCGTGACTCTTGAGCCTGGCTCTGGAGATCAGATGCAGGGTTAGTGTTCTCCTCTCATGTCCACACAGGAAGCAGAATTATCAAACTGCAGATCGTGTCCTTGCACCACGTAGTGTATCATCTCCTGTAAATGCGCTCGGTCACTCTGGGTTTGTGTGGAAATGTTCACGGCGGTTGTGAGACTACAGCAGCTCAGCACCATCAGAAATGCTGATTATTACAGTGTGGAAAACTTTTAGAATTTGACACAAATAAAACTAGAAAAAGGGGAAAAATGAAACAGGATTTAGGCACATAAATAAAATTGAGCTCTGGGCCTAAATCTGCGTGTGCTCGAGTCACCAGTGGAAAGCAGCTTTTGTGTGCAGCAAACAGGAACACCCACCAGAAAGACTCCCGACTGATGAGAAGCTCCTCGCACTGCTCAAACCTGTCCTTTCTCCCTCTGGGTTTCAGAAGTGCGAGGCGGGATGATGTCGGTGGTGATGGTGGGCCAGCTGCCCGCTGCTGGCCTTGTCTCTCAGCATGGTTAGTGCAGTGTTGGAGAAATCCCTCAGGATGTCCACGGTCTCCCGCTGGAGCTGCAGGGACTCCTGCACGAACTCATGCTGGCTCTCCACGAGCAGCTGGACCGATTGAGCCAACGTCTCCAGAGACTGAGACACCGAGGTCAGGAGCATCCTGCTAGCCCGCTGCTGCTGCAGGCTTTGAGACGCCACCTGGGCGACCTGCTCGTGTGCCCTGCGTGAGGACGCTCCAGCTGGGAGAGGGTCCGATAGGCTTGAGCCTGAGGTGGGAGCACTGCGTGGAAAGATGGAGGAGGAGGGAGGAGGCTGGCTTCGAGAAGAAGAAGAAATAGTCGCAGAGGTGACTGTTGAGAAAGCGGAGGAAGCTGCAGGTGGTGGAATTGAGGTAGAAGGTCGAGGGTGAGAGGAAGCGCCATTGGCTGCAGCAGGTGCAGAGGAAGATGATGGAGGAGAGAATGGAGAGGGAGCAGGGAGGGCGGAGCCAGGTCTGTTGGAGGTGCTGGGGGACCGTGATGGTGGGGGGACAGCAGAGGATGAAGCAGCTTCTGAATCAGAAGCCAAAGGAAAGCCAGAGGACGTGGAAGCCACTGAGGAGGAGGAAGGTCCGGGTGGAGGTCTGCTGGAGGAGGAGGAGTTCTGGATGGTTTGGCTCTGGCCGTTGCTGCTTCGGGAGTACGTGTAGACGGGCTTCACCCTCATCAGGGCGTTATCGGGCAGAGGATCGAGGGAGGTGGGGGGTGGCCGGACGGAGGAAGGGTAGGAGAACATGGAGTCGTCGTTTTCATCAAAATCCATCATGTGTTCTGTGAAGGACAAACGCCACAGGAGGATCTTTGTGCAGTTTGTTCTTTAAAGGAGCAGCACTGAAACATGCAGGGTGATGCAAACTCTCATTACTGTCATTAATGCTGTCACCAGATTAAAACGAGGACAGAAGAAACAGCACCGTTTAGATGTTTACATCGTATTTCTCCACATTTTACAGGAAGCCTGCTTTTCTTAGAAATGCACAAATCTAGAAGATGAATGTTCAGGGTTTTCATTTCTTATTCCTCACTTCACTGCCTCCATCAGATTATGGCCGAGGCTCAGGTATGACATTCATGCTTGTGCCAAATGAAAGCAGGAAGTTTACAGGACCTCACAACATTTTCAAACACCCACGTCATGCCTGATTCATATTAATTTAAATGCACATTATGTATGATTTTTAACACTTGCAGCCAAACGCTGGACTGCATGGTTTAAAAAATAGGTATCAACAGTGTCCTTACCTCCATCATCTCCCAGGTCAAAGTCAGACGAGGAGTGGAAAGGATCTCCTGCAAAAAACACGAGAACGTCATGAAAATGTCCAAGAAGGCCTCAGAATAAAAGCTTTGACATCTGAATTGGATATAAGAACTTTTTTTTCCCTTCTTAAACAATCGATTTGTACGTCGGTGACGATGGGAGATCAGTCTCACAACCAACCGTTTCATATTTATATTAAATGTAAAACAGGACCCTGAAGCTCCATGGTTTACACCTCAGAGTCTGGTCCAAATAACCCTCGATCGAGCTGCCTGAGCTTTTTCTTTACTCACCGCCAAGTTCTTTTTCAGGTGAGGAGAGAGGTGAAAGGTCAAAAGAGGGTCCTCCTGATAAAGTGTGAGTGCCGTCTGTCAGACTGAGGTAGGAGTAGGGGGAACTGTTGGAGGGTAGCCCTTTACTGCACATCTTTGAGAAGTCGTCGTCTTCTCCCAGGTCCAGATCGCTGTCGCCGTCTGAAAACCAACACATGAAATCTGAGTAAATTCTGATACTCTGACTGGACGGATCCTCATAGATACAGTTGTGGTCAAAAGTTTACATACACTTGTAAAGAATATAATATAATGGCTTTACCGAGCGTCCTGTTATTTCTAAAACTCTGATTTTTCTCTGATAGAGTGATTGGAACAAATACTTCTTTGTCACATTCATGAAGTTTGGTTCTTTAATGACTTTATTATGGGTTAACAGAAAAAGGTGATCACATTTTCTGGGTCAAAAATAATCATACGGCAACATGAATTAGCAATTTTGGTGACTTAGAAAGTTGTCAGTGAACTGAGCTTCATAGCATGGCCTCTTAACTTCTTGTGAGTGATTATGAGTGACTACAGCTGGTGACTTCTCTTAGACCAGTTAAATAGGGCTCATTGGATACAAACGCCCACAAACGCTACAATGGGAAAGTCAAAGGAGCTCAGCATGGATCTGAAAAAGTGAATTATTGACTTGAACAAGTCAGGAAAGTCACTTGGGGCCATTTCAAAGCAGCTGCATGTCCCAAGAGCAACAGTGCAAACAATTGTTTGTAAGTATAAAGTGCATGGCACTGTTTCGTCACTGCCAAGATCAGGAAGAAAACGCAAGCTATCACCTGCTGCTGAGAGAAAATTGGTCAGGAGGGTGAAGAGTCAACCAAGAATCACCAAAAAGCAGATCTGCCAAGAATTAGAAGCTGCTGGAACACAGGTGTCATTGTCCACAGTCAAACGTGTTTTGCATCTCCATGGACTGAGAGGCTGCCGTGCAAGAAGGAAGCCCTCGCTCCAAAAGCGGCACCTTAAGGCTCGACTGAAGTTTGCTGCTGATCACATGGACAAAGATAAGACTTTCTGGAGGAAAGTTCTGTGGTCAGACGAAACAAAAATCGAGCTTTTTGGCCACAATGTCCAGCAATATGTTTGGAGGAGAAAAGGTGAGGCCTTTAACCCCAAGAACACCATGCCTACAATCAAGCATGGTGGTGGGAGTATTATGCTGTGGGGCTGTTTTGCTGCCAATGGAACTGGTGCTTTAGAGAGAGTAAACGGGATAATGAAGAAGGAGGATTACCTTCACATTCTTCAACATAACCTAAAATCATCAGCATGAAGGTTGGGTCTTGGGCGCAGTTGGGTGTTCCAACAGGACAATGACCCCAAACACACATCAGAAGTGGTAAAGGAATGGCTAAGTCAGGCTAGAATAAGGGTTTTAGAATGGCCTTCCCAAAGTCCTGACTTAAACCCCATTGAAAACATGTGGACAATGCTGAAGAAACAAGTCCATGTCAGAAAGCCATCAAATTTAACTGAACTGCACCAATTCTGTCAAGAGGAGTGGTCAAAGATTCAACCAGAAGCTTGCCAGAAGCTTGTGGATGGCTACCAAAAGCGCCTAATTGAAGTGAAAATGGCTAAGGGACATGTAACCAAATATTAGCACTGCTGTATGTATATTTTTGACCCAGCAGATGTGATCACTTTTTTCTGTTAACCCATAATAAAGTCATTAAAGAACCAAACTTCATGAATGTTTTTTGTGACAAAGAAGTATCTGTTCCAATCACTCTATCAGAGAAAAATCAAAGTTTTAGAAATAACGGGACACTCGGTAGAGCCATTATATTATATTCTTTACAAGTGTATGTAAACTTTTGACCACAACTGTATATCTGATACCTTTTTTTTAAAAAATATCACTGTAACCTCCTCTCTCAGTTTTACACTGACTGCACTAACAATGCAGCGCCATCCTGCAAAGTGAAATGCCTTTGAGAGGCAGCGAACAGAGCGCATCTACTGATTGGCTGCCAGTAATGTGATCAGCTTCCAGCTGCAGCTCTTCACACATGAGCAGCAAAGAATACATCAGACAGATTACTTAGTTCAGGAACTCAGTTTGTGCATGCAGTGTTTTCCTTAGCCTCTAGGGGCGGTGCTGAGTACAACGCTTCTCTAGACTTTTAGCACTTGACCCAGGAAGTACACAGCCCCCGGCAGGCTGATAAAAACACTTTCTAACCACAGTTTGTGTACACAGCACATTAAATCTGTAATAAAATAAACAACAGAACAGAACACACACACTGAAGCCACAGCAATATGAAATATACACCAGTGTCAGTGATGCACAACGCTGTAACTCGAGTCAGTTATAAAATCAGCTGTACGAATTTAGACCAGTTTTTACAGCCACCTAGCAGGATGCAGAGCATCTCTGCTGCCAGAAGGTGGCGTTAATGCACCGTGAAGCTGTCGAACAACAGATCACCTCACTAGCAGGTGCTGGGTCACTGACAGCTGAGTGGCACGGTGAGAAAAAACAGGAGAAACCTGTGAAGTCGAGACAAATTTCTGAAAAACAAACAAAAATAAGGTCTGGTTGAAACTAGAGATGGCACGATACCACTTTTTTATGTCCGATACCGATATCATAAATTTGGATATCTGCCGATACCGATATGAATCTGATAGTGTTTTTTAATCAATAAAACTGTTTTTTAATATCTTGCTACATTTTGTATAAGTTCATACTCAAGTTTAAATAAACAACAACACTGAAGCTATTCTGTTATACCTGTATGTAAAAAAACACTGCACCCAAAATATTTCATAGTTCAGCAACACTGATCAATCTAATAAACTTAAACCTGCTCCATCCTCCCAATTCTGGTATTTTAAAGAGTAAGCAACCTAACTAATAGGGTTGCAAACTCCCAGCAAAAAAAAATAGGGAACCACCCCCCACCCTCCACCTCATGATGCTTAATCAACGTAATCAACTTTAATTTGATGCAGTTAAAAAAATTCACAGAAATAAATTATTTTTCAAGAATAATTAAATAGATTCAACATCTTTCTTCAACAGAATTGCAGACTGCACAAATGGTACCTTCCCAAAGGAAAAAGTACTACAGCTTACTAGGGTTTATTAGACTTAACAGTTACTATATACAGTAATGGACTTCTATACATTTACATCAGATTAAAACTTTGGGTGTAAGATTCGGATAATTATTTATTAAAAGCTCGACATTTTAAATGAGAATAAGAAAGAAAAGTATGTCTTTGTGCCCCCTTTTCCCTGTTCATGCCCTATCGGCCCCCCTGGCTAAACTTTGCTAGATCCGCCCCTGCACAGTTACCAGCCGTCAGCTGCGTAGAAAAAGATCCTGGTGTAGAAAGTAATATTAAATACATTCTAACAACAGCTTATCAAGCTTAAACGTGCTGCTGTTGTTCAGCCGCTGGTTTCCTCTTTCTGGCGCGAAGTGGGACAAAAACTAAGAAGAGAGACGGAGTCACGACAGAAAAGCCGATCAGCTGATCATTGATCAGTTTCATGATTGAAGTAGCAGCAGGAGAGAGAGAGAGAGAGGCAGTCGCTCCATATATCGGTTGTTAAGCTTAACGTGGGAACGCTTTACAAACATTCAGAGATGAACTTACACACTTGCTTTACTTCTCTCTGGGAAAACTTCCTCAGAGATGAAATGCTGGTTTGAGGCTACAAATACACACAGCCGCTCTATCACGTGACCACACTGCTCCGACGTGCTACGGTTATGAGCCGAGTTACGCCGTGTCGCAAGTTTTGTGAGGTGCTTTTTTGATATTTTATGGATCGGATGACATTTTTTATTTCTCTCCGATATCCGATCCAGTAATTTACGTCAGTATCGGACCGATACCGATACGTAATATCGGATCGGTCCATCTCTAGTTGAAACGCCAACGTGTGCAGTGACGTGACAGCAGCTTGGGGTGAGACTAATCTCTGAAGAACATCAGCCTTTTATGAGGTAAAAAGGACAATTACATTAAAGAATTTATAAAGCAGTGAAGTGAAACTAACACGTGTTTTCATCACGGGCTGGATGGCATCATCTTGTTTCCTTTCCTAAAGGATGGGTTTTAGTGCATCCTTTGTGAAAGGAGGCAGCAGTGAAGCGCCTTTCCTTCAGATTTGGAGAGTTGAACAGCTCTTATCGTGGCTGAAACTGATACTTCTGGGTCACTTCACTCACTTAGAAACCTTTCCAAGAAAGAAAATGGACAATCTGATAAAACCCCATGTTGCTCTATGCCTCGCCTCGCCTCACCTCCTCTAGGACTCATCATCAGTATCTTATGGACCATCCTCTCCACGGGGCCCAGTTTCTTCTTCCTCAGGGTTGTGCCGTTGGGACCCCGCAGCGCTGCAATGCGTCGCTTCCCATCACATTTGAGGTCTGCCCATTTCTTCATGATCTGACGCACCTGAGTGGAAACGAAACCTTTGAGGAGTGCTGAGTGACATATCCCATCCATCACACTGCCTGCAACTGCTGCAAGTTATTAAACTACTGTCGACAATCCGCCGGTCGTTTATGAAGCACAAACGATAAAAAATATTAATCTATCGCATCCTGAAGTGAAGACTTTCAGCTTATGTGACTGTTAAGTTTGGTATGAGTATAACTGCAAAGGTTTTATACAGCCTTTGTGTTCAAACAGCAGAGGGCAGCATGGTGTGGCAGGACTGAATGGCCTTTCTATTAATTCGCTCATCTGGGAGAACTGATTGTTTTTACATAACTTTGAATAAATTAATAACATAATGTAGGGCTGCTCAATTAATCGAATTTTAATCTAAATTACGATCTGGGCTTTCAACGATCATTAAAAATGACTGAGCCGATTATTAGCACCTCCCTCGTGCTTTACTCTCGCGCTGCTCTGTGTGGTAAAACGAGCGCACCTCTCTGCGATTCGAACACGCGTCACAACAATTAAGAGGACCCGTGGGAAGCTCGGAAAGCTAAGCAGAAGTTATTTGGAGAGGAGAGGATAATGGCTGCTGAAGAAAGAATGCCGTTGGTTGAAAAGAGGTAAAACGACTTCAGTGGTGTGGAAACATTATGGGTTCGCGGAGTCAGACGTGGATCAAGTAAACTTTGCTACGGTGTCGTAGCTGCACCACAGAGCAACACTACAAATTTATTCAATCATTTGAAGACCGCTCACAAAGTGACATACGATCAAACAATGAAGGAGCAGCAACTTTAGTTGACATACCTCAATGTCAGTTTGATGCAATTGTGCATTGTGTGGCTACACAGCTCGCCTTGATGTTTGGTTATTTGTATGCATAAATATTATGCAGTATTTTGAAGTTCACTAAACATTAATCTTTACATTTTTCATTTATTTTTTATATTGCAAACATTTGCGCTGCTATCAGTATTTGCACACTATTTTATATTATTTTTTGACAATCTTTAAAGCCATTATTCAACACATTGTTATAGTTAAATAAATATCGTCAAATAATCGAGATCTCAATTTCAGTGAAAATAATCGTGATTATCATTTTTGCCATAATCGAGCAGCCCTAACGTAATGCAGAAAAACAAAACGTTGAAGGACAGATCAGGGCTTTTCTGAACTGTTCGAACTTCACAAATCATCTTTTGAAGGACTTTCTGGAGCTGAGAATGATGTAAAACAAACCTCTCTGTGATTCTCTCCCAGACCGTTGATCTGATTGGTGATCTCGACCCACGTCTGTTTCTTCGTTTCAGCCGACACACCTTGGTTAAACTTCCCTACAGAGAGAACGAATCAGTCTCAAGTATTAAATCACAGCAGTGCTGTAAAAGGTGACCCACGTGCTCCCTCTGCTGGTAAGGATCTTTAAAAGCACAGTGCACTAAAAACAGAGAGAGAGCAGACTGACCAGTAAAACATCCTGTAACTTCACAATAAAATCAAATGTTATGTTTGACATCTGACTCAAGTTCTCAGCACCACAATCAGTTTCACTTGAAATTTCTTTCAAGAATCAACTTGCTCAGTGAAGCCAGTGTTTCCACAGCTTTGGATTGTATCAGTGGTGTCAGGGGTTCCTGAACTAAACAATATTAAAAAATGTCCCTCGGATGTGTTTTAACTGCCCAAACGCCGTGATGACAAAAACAAAAGGATGGAGGGATTCTGACTGCAGCCTCTCTGAGCAGGGCGACAGAGCAGCATCAGAAGCAGCTCTCCACCTGCTGCCAGTCGGCTGGAGTGCATTTTGCAGCAGAATACAGATCACTGTCACCAAATGCAGCCCAAGGTGGCGAAGCTGGCGTCCATAAGCCTATGTGATGAGAGATTTGAGGAGCTCAACACTCGCATGATAAACACGACCAACAGGACGTTACAAACAGCTCCTCGAAGACTTTCCTCCTAAATAGAAAAGAAATAATCTACTTTTTTATTCCTACTCACTGAGGATGATGTATCTGTTCCTCTTCACCGCCTCCAGCAGCAGCTTCACCTCAGTGAAGGAGAACCTCGGTTTGGCTTTCAATGTTCCTTTTACTCCTCCCACCCTCAGTTCCTCATCGTCCTCACGCCACGTGGCTGACATGGCTCCACCGCTGCCTCGGACGGCCCACTAAAACAGAGACCGAGTCCAAATTCACCGCCCTCCACGACTAGCTGATCCTGATCCAGCTGCCAGTCGGGACTAGACACGCCTGGCTGACTGCACAGGACCTGCAGAAAAAACACAAAGGAAAAAACGATGAAAGAAAAGAAATATGGAGGAAAAAACATTGTGATAAAATGAATTATAAGCAGGCAGAAATAGCATCTCTGCTTCATAAGCATACAAAATATTTCACTCTGTTTAAAAACTATTCCTTATTATTGCTCTAAATAAGCTACTTAATAAGCTTTTGTGCAGATTGAAGTATAACTTTAAATTTCAGCATAAACAGATGAGTACATTTTGACTAATGTGAGATTTAATCCATGTAAGATAATAACATCATTGAGTTACACTAAACAGTCTCCTAACCCTCGCTCTTATTCTGAAAATTCAGTCATTGCTAATCAGCTAGTTGTGGTGCTTCCTGTCTCATATTTTCTCATGCTGTGATGCAGGCCTGGGTAGGATGGACTCCATGACTCGATTTGACTGATCAGTTTGGGTCGATTTACACTGCAAACAAGCACCACCTAAATGTGCATGTGGTCATCAAAGTAACGTGGCTGAAAGTCTTGTGATGTCATGTTTATATGACACAAACACAAAAATAGAGGATTTCAAGGTGATGCTACACCTGCTGCTCAGTCTGTGGCTTTCTGTCAGACTCGCGGACCAGAGTGTTGGATGTTGTGTGGCTATTTGTGGCCGAGATTCAAAAATGGCGGTTTTGATTTCTTTGAAGGAGACAATCTCATGACTCAGCGAGCAACGCCACAGCCTGGCCAGTCACCAGCATGCAGTCTGTCGACGTCACATTTTTGCAACTAGGGCTGGTTATCGTCAAGGATTTCCATGACCGATTCAATTCTGATTCACAAGGTGCCGATTTGATTCAATTTGATTTTGACTCAGACAGTCAGAAATCTTATAATTCTGATCATTTATCCGTACATCCATATTTTATATCTATGTATAAAAACAAAGCTGACACTGTGAGACTTCATCAGAGGTGTGAGCAGATGCCTTTGTGTCAAAGTAACTGAGGATAAAACACAAAAACATGAAGCAGATTTTCCTGTCCTGGCTTTTTATAGCAGAAAACCTTAAAATATTCTGCAGTAGAAAAACAAACTGAAGAAAACCATGAATCAACATCTGAACATTACCTGATGCTGCTGAAGTGAAGCAGAGCAAAGTTACAGAGGTTTGATGAGAGACACAGCTGAGAGTTTTGCAATTTGACATCATTTGTAAAAGTTTACATTTCTTTAGGATCGAACAGAAACGAGGCTTTCTTGTTGGAGGTCATGTGTGGCAGACAGCGCTGTACACAACGGTAGACTGGTGCGTAGTAAGCAAGCGAATAATGCAGAAAACAGATTTTTGATGGTAAACTGGTCTCCGAGTACAGTGAGAGAGAGAGAGCTGTGCAGGAAGTGTAATTTTATCGTAGTGGAAGCAAAACTGCCAAAACAAGAGTGTATCCATGACGATGTTTCTAAACGTGAAGCGGTTTTGATCTTCTTTTGTTGCTGGTTCAGTGAATTGTGCGTGCCGTCGGGTTTACATCTTTATCGGATTACCTGCTTTTTAATCGTTTGCTGTTTTAGCTGTTGGTGGTTGTTGAAATCGTTTTGTTAGCTTTAACCTGAGATTCTGGCATTTCTGGAAAAATACATTTATATTTAAGTCGACTCAGGATTTAATGAATCCATATCGCATTATTCAAACTGAAATCGATTTGAATCGGAAAATCTATTTTTTAAACCCAACCCTACTTGCAACCCCCACTGAACAGATACTAAAAAAGTAACCAGTACCAGGTACTACTACCTAATGGAAAAACCTAACAACCGAGTTAAGACGAGTAGATACCAGCGGAAAAGAGGCGTAACTACTGTTTTGGATCACGGGAAGTGATAGCAGTCCCATTCGTCCAAGCTTTGTATGTTAATGGCCAGCCAAATTTATCTGCCCACTCAAGTTTAGAGTGAGCATTTAGAGCACTGGTACACCTAATACGTTCATATTACAAGCTACCAAGCTGTGGAGTGAGCAGTTTCTGTAGGAATCTGAGCAATATTGTTTTTTTTCCCTATTGTGAGGCGTTGTTTCTTCTAAGTCTGTGAAACCATTAAATTTCTTCAGAAAAAAGAAAAAAATCAAAACATTTTTATTCACTGGACCAATTTTCTGGTCCCAGCGACACTAACTGATCCACTGAAACAAATATTTTTGAAGTGATGAATATAAAATTTGGCATGTTTTTTTACAAGTTGTGAGACAAAACTTTCTTCATACAGTTTCATAAATATTTCATGCATGTTTCAAGTATGTTCCCAATTTTAAAAATGACTGCAGAAGCAGGTAGTCCAGTCATCCACTGGCACTTTTAAATGTACCTGCAGCTCACAACTTAAAGGTTACAAAATTATGTTCTCAAAAATCCTTCTACATACTTTAAAAAAAAAAAAAAAAATACAAATTTAGTGACTGCGACGAATTCATATAAAACTGGACTTCGCAGATGTTATCACCTGAGCGACAGCTGTGCAGCTGAACCGAACCTACGAGTGTCTCCGTCTCCTCCTTTGACACACAAGACTTCTGAGAACTGGATTTTATGTTGTGAAAACTTAACTTTAATTAGCAACACAGACAAAAAGTGCTGCACGCGTAGCAGACAGTGGACTGTTTTCAGGGTGACTGAACCATAAACAGCCAGTGCAGATTTCAGGAAAACCACCTGCAGTGTTGGACAGAGGCCGCTTTCATGGCTGTGGACGAGAACATCTCGTTTTTCCTTCAGCTCGTGTCCCTATACTGCCCCCTCCTGGCTGGACTTTAACATACACGAACACTGACAGATGACTATTTTCCTGTCTTTCAGAAATTATTCTTTTTCTACTTTCTGAGGAAACCTAATGACACCCACACGTGTGTGTAGGAAATTCCTCTACATACACATGTATGTGTGTATCCATATATCAAGTAGCTACAAAGTAAGTAACCATGTCAGTGCAGACATCCTTCTAAAGTGCTTTTATTAGTTACTTTGTTTCTTTTGGTTAATCTGTTGAATTCTGTTTACGTCACGGAGTTCGGACCGGCGCTGATTGGCCTGCTGTAAACATCCACGAGAGCGTACTAATGTTCCAGATCTCATTAAATACCTGATCAACATTGCGTTCTACCAGGCCTCGTGACCCACGCGAACCAATCAGCTGCGACCGTGCTGTGTCTTTGTTGAGCTCGTGCCTGATGGTTCACACGGGGAGCTGCCCACCCGACTCCTCCGCGTCTGTTAGCTACGCGGAGCTGAACCGGTGCTGCGTGAAAACGACGAGACGTGCGAATCCTGCGAATTTCCGTAACCACGAGCCGGATTATCGCGAACATTACAAGCGGAGCTGTGCGGTGTCTTTGCGCTCCAACTCTCGGTGTCAGAGCTGGAGGAGACGCCTGCTAGCTCGGCGCTACGCTTTTATTTCGCACTGTAGCACGTTCGTACGTTTTGCGCGAAAACGCCGCCCGTGCGGGCTGCTATTGCGGATTCCGCGTGACGTGCAGTGTTTTTTAAAAGGCCGCATATGCTGTAAATAATTACCAGGCAAATGGCGCTGTTCTCCCCTCCTTCCTTCGTGGTTCTCCCGAAAGTTCGGAGTGACGAGAACAAGCGAATTGCGCAGACTCTATTCACGCAGCGCGTGTGGTTTTTTTCCTTCTTCTTCCTCGAACGCGCAACATTTTCAGGCCGCTGCGCGCCCCCATGTGCCGCAGACGCGGTATGCACCAGTCACTCCCATTCCCAACACATCAGTCACCAAACTCACGAATATGGTGAATATTTAATGACTACCATCACCCTCACAGCCCCTCCTCCCGCCTCACATAATTAATTAGTCCCAAAATCACGTACGCTATATTCCTGCGCACATTTTTTTTTTATTCATTACGTTCATATTTCAACATTTTATCGTAGCAAACACACACAAGTGATCAGCTGTAGTAGTTACCTTGTAGTTACGCACATGAAGGCCTTTTTAGGTCAACATAGGTCAGCATCATCTACACTTCTATGATTTGTGCTATATTACTCAGCAGTGCATAATTAAACAAAAAACAGCTTCTAAATCCCCCAAATTACCCAATGAACGATTTCAAACCTAGCAGCTAATAAAAAGACAGCATAGTTTACTTAAGGATCTCCCTGATTGGCTAACATTACAAACACAGACATCAAGTACAAATCAATTAGGATATGGTGACTTTTGGCATTGTCAGCAAACCTTTGACGTGCACGACTGAGAGACAGGGTCGTAAAATCAGCAACAACGTCACTTGGTGTCACCACCATTTTCTATCAACATGGAGACAAAAGGAAGATGGGAGAGGCCAGGAAGAATGCATGTTCCGCTTGCGTCCGCTTGGTGTCGCCAGAGATCCTCCATTGTGGGGAAATACGTATTTCCTTCTTCTGGGCAATACCCGACTGGGCCGACAGAGGGCGCCGTCACATACGTGTTTCATACACAGTGGCAGATTTTGGAGAAAGTGGAAGAACAGGGTTGTGTAATTTGGGACTGGACTGGTTGCTTTTCAGAACATTTTGCTGCACAGATGCCGTTATTCCCCTGTCCGTCCGGCAGATGGAAAAGGCGACGTATGGGCTCATGTTTCACAACACCACAGCAGGGACAGCCGCTCTTCACACAAATTGACGTATTTGTGTGATTGTGCTCTCTACTGCTACTGCTGGCAGTGATGGTGCTGCTGGAGTGACCCAATTTTTCCCCACAGGGACCATTAAAGGTTCCCAAGAGCTAAAGGAGGCCACGCTGAGCGGTAAAACAGAGCGTACATTGCATTGCAAACTGACTTATAATAATCATAGGTCACATTTTATACAAATAAACAAAACTTACGACTTTCTATTATGATATTTGGGGAACAAACAGGAATGTTAAAATACGGCTTACGGAATAAAGAGCTCCACTTTAAACCCACTAGTAAAAATAATGGACTTACGGCCTCTAGATGAGTTTTACAGCACATTTCACTGTCAAAAGTGAGTAATGGGAGGTTTAAAATAACAGTGTCAGCATACTGGCACGGCACGCAAAAGCACAGTTTAATAGAAAAAGACTGGAAGAGCACTTCTATCGTTTCATGAGGTTGGTAGCCTTCTGGTTGGCAGCACTGATTCGGGTAACGTTGAGATTAGCCTGCAGAGGATGGGAAAAAAGAAAGAACAAGGAAGTGTTAACAAGAATGTGGTAGGCAGGCACAAACAGCTGTGCTCTCCATCTATCTTTCACTTTCAGGTTTGCTTAATTGCACTGGATAATCAAAGGAAGGCCTTACAAAAAAGGCTCGGCAAGCTCTACAGTCCAACAACACACAGTAGGGTGAATATAATCAAACACCTCCTGCTCAGAAGGAACTGTTCATAGATAAGAATTCTTAGCTTGAGTGCTGTTAGCACAAGTTCCTGTGCTGCTTTCATCTCTGACTCAAAGGGAAGAGCACAAACTGCTTCTGTCAGGTAAAAAGCCCCATTATTGATTTCATTCATCTCCCTCTCTGGGCACAAGCCTGAGATGAACTGCCATAATTCCCCTTTCCTCTCCTCACTAAGATCCCAGATAGATCCGTGTGAAACTCATGGAACTCCATCTTCCGTCTGACTAAAGGATCTGGAAACAGCTATCCACCCCTTACCTACCTCTCAGCTGCTCTACTGCAACTCTGTGTATAAGATTGCCTAATTCCACTCTCACTCTCTATTTCACATAGTTCAATGTACAGCAGCTTGACTTTTAACTGGTACAAAGAAAAGACAGCAGGTCACTCCTGTTTATGGCTGCTCAGGTCTGTTAACTGCCTATTTTTCCTCCATATCACAGAGATCATTATCCCAACAACTTCTGGGAATTCTCCCCTAACGGTGACCAGGCCACGCTCTCATTGCTTCCAGACTCTGGAATAGTCTGCCCTCCTACATAAGAACCTGTGAAATCAACTTTGAAGATGAACCTATTTTCAGTTGCTTTTGTTCAAGTATAGTCTTGAGAAGCTATTGCCCTTTTGTTTGACTGTTTACCGTTGTTAGTGCTTCTTCTCTGTATAACATGAGCTCCATGCTATTTTTTTAACTGGGTTCTTGGAGAACTGGATGCCAAAGCAGATACAGGAGTCTGAGGTTTGCTGGCATGTTCTAGGTGTGGCTGTTTTCACAGAGTTTCACCGGTCTAGAACATGTCAAAGGAAAAGCTTTTATGTAAAGTCCTCCAGTTTTGTAAAATGTGTTTATTCATCATGTGGCTAAAACAAAATCCAACTCTAACCCTGACCTGGTGGGAGTTAAGAGCTTAATGTCTTCCTTGGCCTCCTACTCTTCCGAATCCCTACCTGAGTTTACTACAAGGTGCTTTGAGAGTCTTGTAAAAGTAATCGTCGACTATTTACTCTTTATCTGGCTTTATTTGAGCGATATAGTAAAGAGTGACATGAAAGCAGAGGGGAAGGCATGCGGCAAAGGCTACAGGTCGGATTCAAACCCGGCATATGGTTGCACGTTCATCCCAGCGAGCTAAAAATTGTTACATTTAACAGAGTCTGGTGAAATGAATTTTATTTGATTAGTACACACTGAGGTCTCCTACATGCAGAACAGGACAGCGGTACCTTGCCCTGTATGCGGTCGATCTGGGAATTCTGTGTTTCCAGCTCGTTGCCAATGTCCAGGGCCATGCTCTTCAGATTTCCGACGATGCTGCCCACATGTGCCAGGTTCTCCTCCATCTCGTCCTCGCGGGCGTCGCCGGTCGCCCTGACACGGGCAGGAATAAAGCAGGAAAACATTAATGCTGCAAAGATGTGTGCAAGTTTTTGTGTTTGTGTTTGACCAGCTGCCTGTGTGTGATGGCTTAAGTATTAGATGTCAGTTTGCTGTAAAGAAGAGCAAACACAGACACACACACTCAGACACACACAAACCGTGTATGCAGCTGCCATCTCTCAGCTCACACAATAACACACTCCACTAAACTCTGTGTGTCACTCTCTCCCTACCTTCGTATGTATCCTCCACTCATAATCATCTGCTCTCTCTCATCCACGACCCGAGATGACGGCGGCTGATTGGCTACAACGCCATCCTGGCTTGAGGCTCTGCCCCAAACTGCCTTGTATGCTCCACTCTCCTCAAAAGCCTTTAGTCTGGAAGAGAAAGAGACAATGACCCCATGGATGTCGATTTTAATGAGTGAAGTCTGTTAAACGTGAAACGTGAGAACCACAGGTGTACCCATACTGCTCCTGCAGCTACAGTACGGGTACACCAAGGGTCCATTTATACCATAAAACACGACAAACATGGCGCTGGACTACTTCAGAGCAAATCAGAGCAGCAAAGCAAGCCGACAGCAAAAGCTAAAAGCAACTAATGAACCAAATCTGAAGAGTTTTCTCATGTTTAAATCTCAGGAGGCTATTTGCTCCTTGTCAGCGTCGCACTGTATGTTAAAGCACCTTACTGGAAACATCTATTTTACCTCCAGTGCTCACTGGTATCACTGGGATCATCCTGATCAGTGCGTTTGGGGTCTCTGCCCATAAAGAACAAGAACTATATCACATTTAGATCTGCACTTCAGAGTGGTTTCTTTAAGAAGAACACTCAGTTTAGCTTTCCTGCTAAGTGCCAAAAACTACAAATATGGTCATTTCCAACACGGCAGCAGCCATAACACCAACGCCGAGCCCTGAAAATGTGAAATCGCCAGAAAAAACTGGTGAATAAGATGGCTGCTCATTGTGATGGTGTTTGAATGTTGTAGTCTGACCTTACAGAACGAATTCAACTTTATTAACATTATAATAACAGGACCGAGCTGACAGATTGCTTTGATATGGTGGAAAAGTGCCTTTTGTATGAATCTGAGGTTTGTGGTGAAGCCGCTGCAGTAAACGTGGCCCAGGGCTGTGAATCAGGTATAATTTAGGTTTTTACAAATAGATTCCCATAATTTTATGACTACATCTCATATACTTACCTCTGAATAATGTTTACAGACAAACACACACTCACACACACACGCCACACACACCTCCACCTACTTATCACAGGAGCAGAGACCACAGCACTTGCCCAGGTCAGTCAGGTTTTTCTCTGCCTCCTTCATATCAGAGTTGATCTGATCCAAGCCCTCCTCTATTCGCTCCAACTGCTCTATGAGAGGATGCGGCGGAGCAGGATGAAGGAAGAGCAAAGGTGAAAGAAAGCAGGAAATAAGGTTGAACGTAACGAGAAGAATGGAGGGAGAAGAGAGGAGGAGGGAGGTGGAATAAAAGAAAAAAATCACAAAGTATTTCCACGCGGCTGCACAGATGAACTGAGAAACCAGCCACCAGAAACGTGAAACAGAACACCACCACGCTGCGCTAAATGCTAACAGCACACTGGACCAAACGGTGCAGAGCCAACGTCCTTTGACCTCGGTGCCCACTTCCATTCTGTTTTATTCTCTCGGGCTATGTACGAAGGATGTTTCTGCATCTGTGCTTCTTTTAAAGAAGATTTTAAGGAACATTTCTACAAATGTGTCTTCCAAATCCAAATTTAGGTATTTTTAGTCACGTGCAGTTAGAAAACTCTTCATTGTCACCGTTCTGCTATAAACAGACATCAGATGCAAGAGATGCAGAGCTTATCTGTTATATCGAGTTCATTTTTACAGGCCTTTGTCTATAAATTAGATTTTTCTGATCCTTCAAGCCAAAAAATCTCTACTTCAGAAACACCAAACGTGTAGTTATTCACATCCTGAAGGCTTTTACCAAATAGTTTGTTCATATATATCATTCAGATCCTGATTCACTGAACATCTATTAGTAAAAACATGCATTCTTTGTCTTTTGGCATTATTTTCTTTTTAATGGATCAATTAAAACTAATTATTAAATTAAAAAAACTTTGAGTTTAATACTTGGGCAAAAGGAAACGAGCAGAGAGTGACATCATTCACTCAAGATGGCTTATCGAGTAATTTAAGCCCCTGATTATTATGATGATGACGACTGATTACGATTATCGTTGCTGAAGGAGTCTGATAATCTAATCACATTTGATAAACACTGCAACACATTTAATGGAACTGGGCACCAGTTTTTAGGGCCTGTTTGGATAAAGACGCAGGTTCCTGGACCTACTTCCTGAGTGGCCAGATACAAAGGCCACAGCACTGGGCCATGTCTGTCAGATTCTTCTCTGCCTCTCTCATGTCCCTGTTGATGGAGTCCATACCCTCCTCAATACGCTCCAACTGCTCTGTTTGAACGGGAGTTTTATGGTGTTGCCACAGCAGGAGCAGAGATCAATACAGAGATGGGCATGTTTACACAATGTGTACTGGCGAGCCTTCCAAATCAAAAGCTCAAATCAGGGATATTTACACAAAAAGGCTAAATTATGAGAAAAAAACTTGATACAATGAGAAATTTAAGAATAAACACAAATTTCAAATTTTATGGTCAAGACAAGTCTTTACATTTAAGCCAAGTAAAACCTGTTTACCTCCTTGTTCATCCAACATCACCACAGTCCTGATCCCAACATCTTTACTCTGGAGGAGGGAGCACATAAAAACCCGTTACTGACAGGAGCCCCAGCGACGCATCGTTTACAAACAGGTTTTTATTGCACATATGGAAATCGATTTAAAGACGTTTGCTGCAGACGCCACGTGGCGATCCACTGAGCTCCTGCTCACTTCTTTAAATTCTTTCTATTTTAGATTTATGGTAAAAAGCCAACAAGGTAAGACTGCCTAAACTGTTTATCTGCAGTAAGATCACATGACCTCGATCCTGATCACAGTGACTAAAAGTAAACAAATGGCTGTTATGGAAAAAGAACGTATGAGCACTTGACATGAATGCTGTGCATTATGGAGTAATGAAAAAACCTGCTTTCCTCACTGTTCTGCTCTCCCGGCCGTCGTTTGTCCAAAATCATTTTCCAGGAGCTTAAACTTAATCATAACACTGCATCCGTCTTTGTTAGAGTCATCCTGACAGGGATCTCTGGTCATTTCCTCATGTGGAAACACAGCAGGCTAATTTACAGATGATGATGACAAAGTTCACAGTGAGGTTTGTGCTTCATCACTCCATCACTGTGGGGTTCTTTGTTTCTTATTGCTAGATTATAGTGTGTGTGTGTGTGTGTGTGTGTGTGTGTGTGTGTGTACCTCCTCAACCAACTGAACCATCCGCCGCGTGCTCTCCAGTGACTGAAAGACACAAAATCACTGCTTCAATATTTAACATTCAACACATTACATGAACTTGTGAACTGCGTGCTCATCAAGTCATTTTTGTAGCTTTAATTTTGTTCTTAGTTATACAAACAGTTAAAGTTTAGTATAACCTATAGTGAAGTCCTTAAATTCCCCTCTGCAGCTACACATAAGTTAAAGAAATACATTAAATGCATCCGACCAACATAAGAAACGGTGCGACAATAACAGAAGTGCAAGAGTGACTGAGTCTTGGAGGTCTTTCAGCCTGGTTTAACAGTGTGATGGTGTGAGGTCAGAAGCTTCTCCTCATTCAGCAGACGATGCAGGTGAATCGTTTCATGTAGCTGTCCTGCAAAGTGGGGAGGGTGGTCTTAATGGCCCTGTCAGTGGTGTGGATCACCACCTTAAACACACACTACACAGGAAGCTCAAGCTTCCAGGCCTCTGGTAGGGCAGTGGTCCCCAACCCCTGGGCCACAGACCGGTACCGGTCCGTGAGTCGTTTGGTACCAGGTTTTTATTGTTATTTTGTTATTGTTTTTATCGTTAACTCGTTTCCCTGGGTCTTTTCCCGTGTGTTATGACTAAATCTTATTTCTTTTTGGTACCAGTACTGGTTTTATTTTTTTGTATTTATCCGGGACACCTTAAAGGCCGGTACGTGAAAATACTGTCGGACCTAAACCGGTCCGTGTCCAAAAAAAGACCATGGCCGCCTACAGGGGCGAGATAGACCTCGTCCTCCATTATATCAGATATTGATGCAATTTCTTATCATCAGCTGAACAATGACAGCAGCTGGTAGTAAGTTAATATTCTACATTTTAATATTTGAGGGTGTAAAAACACATTTAAGCTCTGTCAAAAATGCAGTCAAACTCAACTCGCACCAAGTGTGAAAATCTAAAGCTACAACTTGTTCTTGTTCCTCACTATTGTTCAGTAACCATCTCTGAGCATCAGTATTGCGGAATATGTCATAGTTTCAGCTCCAAATGTAAAGAGTGACACATGGGAGCAGGAACAAGTAAGATATCTGATGTGTATAGAAAGTCATTTCTAGTTAAAAGAACTTTTAACTTTCTATCAAAATCGTCTTTATGTCATTAAGGAGTTATTATAGGTTATAGCAGGAGGATACAGTCTACATCAGTCATGCGCAGAAACTGCTAGCTGCCTGTTTATCTACCCCTAGGTCTGTGTGTGTGTGTGTGTGTGTGTGTGTGTGTGTGTGTGTGTGTGTGTGTGTGTGTGTGTGTGTTGTGTAAATATCATGTCAGTCCTCTGGGATTTCCCCACTGATGGGATGATGAGGTGACACATGTCTCTGACCTGCAGTAGCCTTTAAACACCAGGGAGTGTGTGTGTGTGTGTGTGTGTGTGTGTGTGTGTGTGTGTGTGTGTGTGTGTGTGTGTGTGTTCAAAACTACCCCCACTGAATGTATGAGCTCATCTGTGCCAGACAGTTGCACCTGGAGACCAGCTGTCTCCAAGGCAACCAGGTGAGCCAGGTGCCCTTGAAGAGGCCCGCCCCTCAGGCAGGGTTGTGTCCTCTGTGGCTCAGCAGGTTGTGTAGTAGTTTGCGTCACTCTTCTTGCCAGTTTGTTTATTATGAATTCTTGGTTTTATTGCTGAGATGCTCTAATTATAATTATCCTCATTAGGTTTCTCTGACTGACACACAGAGTGTGACACGCTCTCCGGGGTATAAGCTGAGGATGCTGCTGTGACTCGCTCCCGTCCATATCACCACTGTTAGATTGTATTTTTCTTCGCTCCTTGCCAGCCTCAAAAATGTGTTGGCAAAGGAAATACCCGACTACCTGTTCTGGTCTGACACTTTCATGATCTGTTCTTTAGGCCGAGTTAGCTGAAGGGTAACGCACATGTAAAACCATGTTCATATGAAACATGGCAAAAGTGTCAAAGGAGAAGATGAATCCGCGTAATTCCCATGAGCCGAACATTCAGGCTTGGCTTAGTTTCACATCGTTTTTCTACTGCAGACGGGGGATAAGTGGATATGGCCCAATATCCTCATCTCGTTTTCTGTTTACAGGAGCAGCCAGTCAGAAGAAAGGGAAGATGGCCTTAAAGGGGGAGGAGCTATAACATCTGGAACTGGGAATTCAGTTTGCTCAAAGAGTCTGTTACTTGTAGTCATGATGATATAGTGTAGGATTGTAAGGTCGTGCAACAAAATGCTCCTTGAAGTAACTGTTGAAAACTATCTCTGCTTTTAAGATTAGACAGACCGCTCTCACTCCCGAGGCGTAACATGCCGACGTTTTGTCACATCCCGCGGTGTTCCTGAGGAACGCGAAAGGTGACCTTCCGCGTTCTAATGCTACGCGCCGGTACTAGACGTTCCAGCCAGGTACTCCAGCCCTGCTGGGGGATTCCCATGATGCACTGGGTGTTTCTTCTTCACTCACTATGTGTTAGTAGACCTCTCTGCATTGAATCATACTTGTTATTAATCTCAGGCTCTCTTCCACAGCATGTCTTTATCCATGTGTTTTTATGGCCTGAGCCTGGTTCTGTCGGAGGTTTCTTCCTGTTAAAAGGGAGTTTTTCCTTCCCACTGTCGCCAAAGTGCTGCTCATAGGGGATCACATGATTGTTGGGTTTTTCTCTGTATGCATTATTCAAACTTTTTCTTTTTCTGAAGCCAGCCTAGAGCCCAAAGACAGACCAGGCTCAGTATGGAGCTCCATACTCCATAACTGGTCATGGTATGCAGTCTGATTCATTATTAATGACTTGCAACATAATGTTTCCTTAAGCAAAATACAGTGTAAAGTGTATTATAGCCCCTTTTTCTTTGCAGTTTTTGCTCTCCATATGGTGGGCTGCACTGAAAGGAAATATTTGGCATCCCTGATAAAATTCACTATATAAAAAAGAAATAATACGTTTTTATTTTTAAGTAGAATCACTTAAATCCCACTGCTGTTTCAAGGCAGTCTATGAAATACTCCAAACGTCTAATTGATTCATTTGTGATTCTGGAAATGAATTTCATGTCCTGGAACCTGATGTTTCAGATGTGCCGTCTCATACGAACTAATCTGTGTCCACATTTAGAGGTTAGTGGAGCTGAGGAAGTCCTTTCGCCTCCACAGAGAGACCACAGCTCGAGTTATACACTTCACAGATATGGTTGTGTTTTAGCCATATGCTACACAGACACAACTAGAACAACTTTGTTTGGTCCTTTAGTTCTCATACAACAAGTTTTTACGTTGGGACAAAAGAGGTTAAAAGATATCAAGAAATTATTTCACTTTTTATAAACAACAAAATTCCAGAATTCCAAACGCTTCCATTTTCCTCCAAACCTTCATTTATGTTGTCAAGTTTGTTGACTTCCTGCTCCTGGATTTACAGCCGGGTCGTGAGATATATTGTTTATTTGTTCATGCTCATGGACATGAATTGTGACATTTTTTTGAGATGGCACAAATTTGTGAGTAACGTTTACAAGAGGGAAGTATATTTCATGTCTGCAGCACATGTTTTGTCCAGTCAAAGGAAACTAAGGACGTGGTGAGATGACCAGAAATCTTCTTTCAGTCAGGGAGAAAAAGCTTAAGACTGAAAATGGTGAAGGACCGTCGTTGACGGTTTAAATCACAGGAGGGTTTTAGGCATGAGAAAAGTAGGTAAATTACACAAACAGGTGTTATCAGGTTAATGTGCACTGGATACAAGTGTAACAAGTAAACGGCCATTTCTATGTGTGGTTGTTAATAATTAATAAAACACTTATTTACCATCATAATCCTCTTACCTCATCTGTGACCTGATTGGCTCTTCTCTGTAACTCCTCCTGCTCTGTGAGGATGGGCGGGTCTGAACGTGCGTTAGCAGCCATGTGTGTTTGTGTGTGTGTGTGTTCAGTCCCAGGTGAGCGGATCAGACTGCAGCATCAGGTGTCTTTAACAGCTGGAGAGGGTGAGAGTGAGGCCATGATTATTTTTCATGACTGACAATAGACTCGAGCAGACAGACGCCAGGCAGGCAGACACGCAGCACAGGCAGACACGCAGCACAGGCAGACACGCAGCACAGGCAGACACGCAGCACAGGCAGACACGCAGCACAGGCAGACACGCAGCACAGGCTCTCGCTTACACAAACACGCTTCAGGATAACCACATTTATTTTTTAAGAAGCAGTTACTTTTATTTCCAACAGACTGTTTCGTTTTAATGGCAGTTACTGTAACTGTCAACAGTCAGCCAGTTAGCACTCAAAACATCAGCTGCAGCAGCCTTTTGCACACATGAACGTGATACTTCAAGGTCAAGGGGACCCATAATACTCATTTCCTATCAAAAGAATAGTTCTGAAACATCCACAGTTCAGAATAATCCTTCTTTGTCTAACACGGGCTTTGATGCAGCGTCTCTTGTCTAAAACAAGCTCTCTTAGCTCCTTCCTCCAGCCTTAAAGGCTAGCTTCTTTGTGATTCACATAATAAACACCTAACACACTAAATTACACTAAAATCATCTTCAGCTAAAACCACAAGCAATTCAAATGGCCAAACAGGAAGAAGGATGAACTCTCAGGTTAGCTTAGTCTGAATAAGTCATTTAATGTGTGCAGGAAAAAGCACTGAAGCACACTGTCGGGTTCCTTCTTGTCCCTGTCGTCATTCTTCTTAAATTCATCCATAGTTTCTGCTGCCGATCCAGGTCCAAGTCACGCAGGTCTGAGCAGAGACACCCAGACCGCCCTTTCCCCAGCCACCATCTCCAGTTAATCCGGGGGTTAATCAGAGTCATTACTCACTTATATATACGCAGATACAGGCCCTCATAGGGCACAGGGGTGGGTCTGAAACTGGGTGCTTTTTAGTTATATTTTCAGCCTTTGGAGCTCTTATAATTTTGAAGAAGAGGAGATATATTCACACAACATTTTCAGGTGTAAGTGCTGTTAAAAGCTAAAATCAGTTTTACACCCACTCTGAATCTGCTTTTCTTAAGCACGACTTAGTTTGAGCATTAATATCAAGTCAAAATTATTTTCATCTAAAACAAAGCTCATATGAGTGAATCTCTGTTTTTTACCTCCAGTTTCAGTTTGCCCTGCAGAGTGATGACATCACACACATATTTTTTTTAACCTGCTTTCCCGTTGTTTCCTGCTCAGATCATTCTCTCTGCATATGTCATTCAAATATGAAATGGTAGGAATTTTCGTCCTCTTTCACTGGATGTTATTCTTGTGATGGCAAGACACACGGTCTTCGCACAACTCCCACAAAGGCTCTTTAGAAAAGACCACAATTCAGTTATAAAGTGCTACAGTATCTGCATGAATGCAGTGCGGCCGTCGGCTCTCACAAGCGCCTAAAATGAATCCCTCCTCACTCTTACAACAACTGCCTCCTCTGTAATTAGGAGTCCACACAATGCCAGCTTCTAACCAGGTGTTGAGTCCTCACACACACACACACACACACACACACACACACACACACACACACACACTTCTCTTTGTGTGATCAGGCTGCAGCATCATAATTAGCCCTAACCACTAATCACCACCTGCTGGAATAAAGAAGAGGAACAACAAGAAAGAAGAAAAGAAAAAATGAGCCACGATGCTCTTGATATTAAAAAAATCAGTTTTAAATATTATGCACCATAAACTGATAAATCTTTTAGTCTACAAAATGAAACTGCTAAAATAGACAGAGGTATTCAGTCTGTGACACAACACAGAGAAGAAAACGACTGTGTTCGGCTTTTAAAGGCTGATGTTCATCAGGTTGACTGTAAACTAGATTTTCTGTAACACTTGACAGAGTCACCTCCTTTAGCTTGACTATCATCACCAGTATCTCCTCCAGCTGTCACGTTAAAGTGATGCACGCTTAGCTAAGAGTGACCAGAGACAAATAACCAACACACACAAACATGCAGGCTTTGGCACTGCTTCCTAATCACAGGCATAATAATGAGCATTCATGTTCAGGAGTGCCCAAAAGTGGGCGGGGCATCACATGGCACATCCCCCAAAATATGATGTATTAATGTACTACACAGTACTACTATAGATAAAGATACCTGCACTATACAAGTCATTAAAATCTTCTCCAGCTCAAATCCACAACTATGATCCATATTTTCATATTACAACTTTTTACTATTATTTAAGGGGGATTGTGAATTTTACCCCGTCACAATCAGCTTTAACATATTTAATGAAGCCATGAAAGACTTTACCTTCATAATTTCTGCATTAACAGCCCTCAGAGGACAGAGGCGGGCTGAAATTTAATGTTTTTTAATTATTATTCCCAACATTTTTGACCATTTACAACTTTTTAAGTAGATGAGATAGTCGTGTGATAGTTTCAGGATCTGTAGAAAACTTGAAATCTGTTTTACACCCACTCCAAGTGTCACAATTTAAAGCCAAATCTTCTTTTCTTCAGTACGACTGTTTGTTCTGGTCAGTTTAGAGCATTACTATCAATTCAAAATCTTTTTCACGACTACGTTAGAAAATTATTTTAGAAGATGAGCCTGGGATCAAATTTAGGTAAAAGGAGACTTTTCATATGGTACAACCTGTTCTGAGCAGCTACTTCCGTCATATAGTGACATCACTCTTGTAAGTTTACCACAAAAATGCTCTTTGGATTATTATTTTTTAAATCAAACATCCGGGTACCATGCTGTCTTTTGTTCCTCTACTGTTTTTTGACCCCATTGTGATTTCTTGCGGCTACCTCTGGTTCTGTGGTGACAGCAGGTGCAGGTGTGTGTCACGGGCTCACCTGGTCACAGGCTATGGCAGTTCATTTACGTGTACACGAATTAAACTGCAGCCTTAGCTGTGAGGCTGACACGGAGTGATGGGGATGATAACGAAGACAGGATTCTCCTCATCGTGCTGCCCTGTGAATCGGCGTGGTGACGTATATTTGTTTGCCGTTTTCGCGATCAACTCGTGCGTGAGAATATTACCAGGTACACGCGCGGCAGTTTTTAATATTTGATTGTTCAAGAGCAAAACGACGGAGTCTGTTTGAATTAATCTCACAAATGTCACAGATGAAATATTTAGTTTTTATTGCCTGTTTGACCGTCACCAGTTAACCTGTGACACCAGTTAATCTGGAACACCGGCCCTGTTTAACACCGAGCACACACAATATGAATGAACTTAAAGTAACGGGTCTGTTTTAAAACGTAAAGAGTAAAAGTAGAGATATTTGTTTAAAAATGTGGGGAGTAAAAGTAAAAAGTAACAAGAAACGCTCACGTTAAGTAGAGATACCTGGAAATTCTACTTCGTTACTTCCCACCTCGGGGTCACTCTGATGACCAACTTTTACATTTGAAATAAAAACAGTTTTTTTAAAGCTGCCTCTTTTCAGAGACAACATCCATACGAACCTGTGTTCCGTACCTTTCATCCGGTCCTCTTCATACGCTCGTGCTCTGTCCTCGTGAACCCATCAGCACACTGAAACCTGTTGCTCTTCCTCGGTTACTCCTCCTCAGCATCACCGCTCCCCTCCTCCGCACAGGCCCCGCCCCCCCCAACAAACAGCAACCCAAACTTTCTTCCTGAGCGTGACGTCAGAGAGCAGCGGCTTTGAACGCCTCTCTCCACCACAAGGACGCAGCTGAAGGTGGAGGAACCAGTGACATGTTTAAGGGTAAACGATGGGTGTGTATTCAGCGCTGGTCAGCAGGAAGCTCTGCTCGCATCCTGACAGTTTAGCAAACTTTACAAAAAAATATTTTTAGAATTAACAAATCCTGCTTTGATTGTTTTGAAGCTTGAAAGCTTTGAACCATGAAATCTGCATCTTTCCTGCGTTTGTCAAACACATTACCCCCCATGTGTTAATGCTCTCTTAATGACGTCATAGTGATGGTGTTTTTCTCATTTGATTTCACTTTATCCGTTTATCCGCTGAACAAAGCATTAGAAACCCTGTCCAAAGGTGTCTAAATGGCACACTGGACATGACTGAAGCCTAAAACTGGGATGAAGTTGGTTTAAAAGGTGATAGTTTAGCAGACTTGTATATCGCGTTCAGTGGTTTGAGCGGTGTTTCAAACATTTAACTTTTTTTAAATGACATGTTTGTAAAATAGTTGTGATCAAACAGCCACACAGGCCCTCATCATTTTTTAAACATGACCGAAAAAGTCTTTATACTTGTCTAAATGTCAATCACGTGGTGTTTGTCACATGGTGTTTCTCTGAACATCAAATTCATCGTTTCCTAATGAGGTGTGCGGACCTCAGATGTCGAGGACAGAGATGACCCTCCAGTTTTAACCAAATTCAAACTGAAGTTGAAGACTGTGTAAAAACAGTTTTCATTAAGCTTTTTTATTTCAGACATCTGCCAGAGGCGCTCTCAGCCTCTCTTTAACAAACTTTCATGCCTGGTGTGACCGAGTATGCACTGAATATCCTAAGTGTGCGGCTGAAGCCCCCTGGTGGGCTCTGACGGTACTGCACTGGGTAACAAATAAGCTGAAGAGAAAATGTCAAACCTTTTGAATGTTTTGCATCTCACAGGTTAAACTTGCAGGATAAGTTACACCATTAGGATCCATAAGCCGATCATCCTTTTGGTTTCTGTACAATAAAATCTTTTAGGATTCGTCAACACATTTTCTGAAGGACATTTCAACTCAGGTTTTGTAACTTCGCTTAAAATTTCCAAAAAATGTTCACAGTTTAAGTGAAAGAATAAAACAGTCATGGTTCTGAGCCCGTCTCATGTCTCACATTCAGATGAAAGAATCAAGCTCAACAAGTAAGGTGTTGAAAAGTGTCTTTAAAAGTCAAAATGAATGAATGAAAACGTAAAAGCAATATTTCATCTTTCACTTGCGAGACGAGCAGAGCTGCCACTAAAGGTTCAGGGGCTGCAGAAGAACCTCGGCAGGCTGAAGTTGAGCTTTGAAATTTGATGCAGTAAAAAAATATTCCCGATCAGAAGAATGAGTGTAACATCACATGTGGTCACGTGCATGAACAAGGACAAAGCGTGCATGAAAACCCAGAGAAAAGGACAACTGTAGCATCAGCTGTGTCAGTTTATTCTTTCAAACGTTCAGAGTCATCAAACTTTCAGCCTAATAAAATTCATTTAGAGACAAAAGAACAGAAATCTTTAACACAGAGATGCCGCAGCGCCGGAGAGTGCAACGGCAGCACGAGCTTTCCCTTCGTGTCTGCTCAGTGCCGGCGTTTTGGTCCCGTTACAGAGATGAAGACGATAACTGCGCATCGCGGGTTGAGTGAGAGGAAGGAGAAGGTGTGAGAAGTGAGAAGCTGTGGAGAGGCTTCCCTCCATCGCCTCACGAATACATCGTGAGCTGAAGCCACTGTGAGGAAGAAAGAGACCGTCAGTGTTTACATGTGACCACAAGCAGTCCTGTCCTCCTCGGTTTTATAGTTTCAGTTTGATTGTCAACCCAGGAGCTGACCGATGTTTTCCTACAGACTTCTGTGTGATTCAAGTTCATTTCCAACCAGACCAGAGTGTATAGAAAAGAACGATGTGGCCATTACTGCTCGCTGAGCCGCGAGCTGAGCATTTCTGACTGAGTAACTGAGGGAGACTGTGCACTCAGAGGTACACCTTCAGACTTGTTGTCCATTCTGGACATCATCAGGCCAGAATTACGAAATCAAACGGATGCTTTGCTCAATAAGACTTGAAACTAGGGACTGAGACCATAACCCAATCAATGAAGAAGAAGAAATGTTGCCCCCTAGTGGATAGTAGAAAAAATACAGATTTAAGGCACTTTGGTATTTACTTGTTTTTTTCTGTGGTTCACAGTCAGTAAATCCTTCTCCACCTCGTGTTTTTTTCTGCTCCATATCATTTCAAAATATTAATCGTGTTTTCTTTTCCTACTTCAGACTTCTGTTTCCGTGCCTTTCTAATCTCGTTCTCGTCTTTGGCCTTTGACCTGACCCCCACCCATTTTGCTTGCCTGACCCCTTGATGAATTTGATTCACCCTCGTCTCCTGTATTTGGATCTTTTCCCCTGTGGACTGTCACACACGTTCCTACTTTTACCACACTCATCCATTCAGTGTCTAAACTTGAGAATCGAGAGAATTAGAAAACATTCTGAAGTGAACCAGTCTGGGTTTTACCTCCTTGACGTCCAGATCGATGGTGCCGCTGTTGTCCTTATCCAGCGTCTTGAACGCTCCTGCAACACACACACACACACACACACACACACACACACACACACACACACACACACACACACGTTGTGCATTTTAAATTGACATAAAGATTTTTTTCTTCTGTGCTTTTTGTTTCTTGGGTGGATGAGGAGGGAGGAGGAGTTTGGTGTAGGTTAGAGATGAACTAGGTGCTTCAGGCTGGTCCCTTGTTTCCCAGGGGATTGCCACAGTGGACGGATCCACATGTTTTGGTATAGCACAGATTTGAACTTTAACACAGCCCTCCTGTTTATCTGGGCTTGGGATTGGTCCACTAGCTACAATGGCTTTGACCCCCTGAGGCTGGGTTTGTCTCTCCTCTGAGAATAGACTCGTGCAAATGGGTTCACCACACCCCACACGGCAACACACTGGAGATACACTAACAACTTCTATTATGCATAAGAGAGACAAAGAAATAGGGACAACACGTCATGTACAGCATGTACAGCTGTTCACAGGTGAGGAAAATTAAACACATCATTATACAAACTCAAAAACTTTACGTATTCAGAAACGTAAAGCTGAAAATAAGACGGTCGGACAGCCGAGTGCACGCATATCTGAAATCACAGGGTGAAGAGAGACTCACTGCACATGGCGTCCAGTCGCACCAGGCAGCCAATGAAATTGTCAAAGTCCATATCGCCGTTCTCATCACTATAGCGACGGATAATCATCTTGTAAAGCTGGTCATTCAGCGGGAAGCCTGCAAAACACACACACACACACACACACACACACACACACTTAGTATGAAACTACACACACTCAAACGTCTTTGGTTCCCACAAGTACAGTGAACGTCCAGTTTTTGGTCCCAACAAATGTATACACACACACACACACACACACACAAGCATTTCTTACCTGCAGCCTTGAAGGCACCAGGCACCTCGCTAGCGCTGATCACACCTGAGTTATCGGCGTCATAGTTAACGTAGATGCCCTGAAAACAAGACACAACAAATAATAAACAACACAAACATAAAACCAGCGTGGAAACCGTCAGAGTCCGTCTGCACGGCTGCTCCCCGCGAACCGACCTGCCATCTCTTGATGTTATTCCAGAGGTACTTGAACTCGTGGAAGCCCAGTTTTCCTGTGCTGTCGCTCTGATGGGAGCCAGGTCAAAGGTCAAACTCAGCAACACAAGCAGAACTCACTGAGAACCGTGACGGTTGATTTTCTGATCTGCTGCTACTAATTCTGCAACCACTGAGATTACTGTGTGTTCAGTCTGCACTATGTTTTGTGGAAGGATACGTCCATCACAGCAACCATACTCCTGCAGGACTCACTGCTGAAGCCGTCGGTCTTCAGCTTCCCATCTGAACGACAGATCCACAACTTCAGTTCAGCTTAGTTAAAATACAAATTTACTGCAAACACACAAAACACTGAAACTAGAAAATAACAATAAGAACGATTTAATGAGCTGCAGAAGGAAACAGGACTCACGTTTGCAGACCACTTTATTCAAGATGTTCATCAGTTCATTGGGGCTCACCTCCATGTCCTGGAGACACACGCACACACACGCACACACACACACACACACACACACACACACACACAGTGTATGAGTTCTCCACACAGGAAGTCCCCTGATAACAGAGTGAGTCACAGCCTCACAGAATGACTCAAACCAAAGCCTTCGATCTTTTTAGAGCGTCTGACTCACTGCAGTCACTGTTGCCAACAACACAACCAAAACACAGAGAAGCAGCGCTAAAAGTCTCCGGACGCAGCTTCCTCCAAAACTCTTTTTTTTCTTCACGCGATGAAAGCCTGTAGCTGTGAGCTGGGCTCCAAGGCCACGGGGTGAGCGGGAAAGATTTATTTTCACATGCTGGCCGATCGGCTCACAAACCTCGACTTCGAATCAAATGTTCATCCAGCAGTGAGCTGTGATGTTTCCCGAGCTTTCTCTAAAGCTCTAAACTCTTAGTCACTGCCACTTGAGTCACTTCAATCTCTTTTCCTTCTTCTTTTTACTTCATTTTTCCACTATTTACATCTAACTGTAAAAAAGTACGAACAAACCACACGTGACAAATACTGTACTGAATAAGGAGCATTTTTGGCAGTTATGGCACTGAAAACTGTTCTGTGAGCCAAAGATAACGAGGTGGGCCCAGTATGTGTTACAGCAAGTATACTGGCCCTTATAAGGTGGCCCTGCAGACCTAACAAAGCTGCAGGTGTTCATCACATCTGGGCCCAACGTTAAGCTTCAGAACAGAAATCCTTTCTTCCGTTTCCTTTCTGTGTCTGAGGTCTTCCTTCTCTTCAGATACAACCAGGCCTGTTCTCAAAGTTTTCATGCTTTGCAAACTCATCGACAGCATCAGCCCCGGTCACCTGACGGGCTCCCCTTAGACACCCTAAACTAAACTGCTGCTGAATTTTTATTTTTTTATTTTTTTACCTTGTGAAAGGAAATTTCCAGAAAGTACTCACCTTTCACAGCCTCCTGACTCCACCCACCTGAAGCAAATGGGAGGAGCATACTTTACTACAAGCCTCTGTCACAGCAGTTATTACTGCTGTTGGTTTAGCCGAGAACCGGCTGTGTGCTGGTCTAACTGGTGCACACGCCCATCAGATGAGTAGAAGAAACACACACACACACACAGCATGACTGCGGCTCTGCCAGACAATGGCAGGAATGCAGAGAGGGAGTTCTCTGTGTAACACGCCCTGCAGCGAACTGCAGTTTCCACATGTTTGTCAGAGGATTCACTGAACGAGTTCACTGTTTATGTCTGTGACAGAACCGCACGCTGTAATTAAAAAGCAGGAAAAAGCTGCTCCTTTATTCACCAGGCCTTCCACAGAGTGCGGCTCCGTGTTTGATTTGGCTGAATTTTACACCGGTGGCATTTCCTGATCCACTCTGAGATGAAGCACATCTCAGAGTGGAAGTGTAGACTGTGCAGCAGGGCCAGGAAGAAGCACATTAAAGACAATCACTAGTGCACAATAACAACAGCTCTGGAGCTTTCTCTGCTCTCACTAACTTCATTTACAAACCTCCAAATCATATTTAAGGCTCTCTGACATGGATACGGTGAGGTCAGTGGCTGGAAACACACCAACACACACACATTCGCTTTGATAAAAAAGTAGAAATACTCTTCACCTCATCACGTTGAAGTCAGTGATGTTAAGGGTAATTCAGTTTCCTCCAGCTCTCTTTATTTTTTCAGTCATCTTTGATTCTTTGGTTTGGAAGTTTTGGTCTCCATAGATAATTTCCCCTTCAGGTACAGGGGCTGAATGTATTTAGACTTCACCCATTTAAACTGTATTAAGGCTTAAAGTGTGCATTATTAGGGGCGTGGCCTCTGACAGGTGGATGGCGGCACAGGCGGCTGTAGCTGCTGTCTGTCTGCTAGTTGGAGTCCCTGAGCTGCACTGTGTTTGTGCTGTTGGAGCATTTTTAATGACATTATCTGACCAATAACGATCATTCCCGGTTGGCTGTAATGGTGCGAGGACGTCTCAGTGCTGCACTCTGTGGCTCAGGGTTTCAACCTGCAGCTGTAACATCCAAGCACATCTGCGCCTGGTTTACAGTCAGGGGCCCACGTGACTCGGGGACTCACACACAACCAACCGCACAGAGTCGGCTTCCCCTTGTGCTCCTGAGACGACCAAATTGCGACTCTTTAAAGCTCCTCATTTCCAGCTCTGTGTTTTTATCTTTGGACTCTGTGACTGCAGATTTACACGACACACAATTGATTCCTGATATTGTAGTTTTCCTGCTTCTATACTGCACCCTCTAGTCAGCAATACAGATGGAAGCACTGTAAGTGCGTTTAGTATTTTTCTAGTGTAAATGCATGCACAGATAAAGCATGCACCCATCTACACACATCCTTCTATTGTATACGACCTGCAGAGCACACAGAAACCATGTCTGTCCTTATTGTGAGGGATGATACTTGAGCGTACAGCCGCGCCCTGCTACAGGAGTTTCTCGTTTCACGGGTCAAAAACAGGCGGTTGAAGTTTAGATGTGCAAACTGACAGTTAGTTCACTGCTGTGAAAACTTCAGAGCTGTTGAGCTGGTTCGAGCTCATTGCGCACAGTTTTTATTTTTCTGTTAAAGGTCCGATATCCAGAAAAGGCCTTTCTACAATGTTATGAGATATTTATGAACTGAACAAGCCTGTCAACAAGGCTGCTTCACAGCTTTACAAGCCAGTAAAAATACACAGGAGCTCTTCCTGGTTCACAGCAAGCAGCGCATCGTACTGTAGCATGCTGCTAGCACAGATGCTAAACATACAGCTGTGCACAGTCGGCAGCAAAACTGATTTTGCTGTAGGCTCTCTCTCTCTCAGTCAGTGTCTGTGTTTCACCTGAGCCATCATACCTCACCACACCTGTCTGCCTGCTTTTCATACTCCAACACTCATCCCGTCTATCCGGTCCCCTGTCCATTTTCTCACCTTGACTACTTATACTTCACCCTTCAGGTTTTCTACGTCTTCTATGAGGGGTCCCCACAGCAGAGCATCTGCCTCCATCTCTACTGTCCTCCTCTGTCACGCCAACCCTCTGCAGGTCCTCCTTCACCGTTTTTACTAAAAATGCTCCAAACAGGCACCAGAGCACAAACACGGAGTGCACAGGTGTTACCCAGTCTATACAGATGAGCCTAAATACACTTTCTACCCACCAGAACAAGCTGATTTAAGGGGCACGTGCCGCTGATCTTTCTGCAGACACCCCAGTGACTTTAAAAGTTTAGTGAAAGAGGCCACGCCCCCAATAATGCTTTAAGCCTGGTTTAAAGAGAAGAACATCAGGACACAGGCACACTCACATCTCCAGCCAGCTGTTTGAAAACCCTCCGAAACTGTTTCTCCTCTTCGCTCTCATTGGCCTCAGCGAACTGCAGAGGTCTGCGGGGAGGAGGCTGCACACAGAGAAGAAGCTTCTGTTAGGTCACACACTCACACACATCCTCCCTCCAACTGTGTTTGGACAGTTTGTGTGTTTGTTTGCACATAAAATCTTCCACTGAGAGGGCGTCGCTTCAGTCACACAGTTCAAGATTCAAGCGATGCACATAAGCTCAGGGTTATCCATTGTGTGTCATCAGTTGTTAACAGGAACAAGACAAAAAATCTTTCTATTTCTGCTACATTAAATATTAAAACTTGTTCATCGACATTCAGGTGCTGCACACAACCCGGGCCCAGAAATTTGATCTGGGATCTATTTTTCCCGTTTCTCATTGACGCAAATCTACCTGTGCTTTCATTAGAAATGTTGGAGGCTGCATTAGGACAGACTTTACACAGAGCACTTACAGGGTCTGACGGCATGAACTGAGACGGGTCGATGTCGCTGTGGGGAAGAAATCACAGGATCGGTTAGCCTAGCTCAGCATAAACACTCGAGTAGAAACTGATAGAAAAAGTGTGCTCACGTCACAGATTTGATGACGCTCCCGATCACTCCTTTCAACAGAAACATTTTGGCGTCGATCTGAAAAAGACCAAAGATTTAATCGACACTGATACATGAAATCTGCGGGAGGTTTTTCACTGTTTCTGGCTGTAAATGAACTGAACACTGAGGTTGAGACAGAAACCGCCGACTGAAGACGAACTCACTCAGAAGTTTAACGAACGTTTCATTAAAGCTGACAGAGTTAACTCTGTCACGTTTTTATACTCTTTGGTCAGTATGATGTCATAGATAATAACTATAATAACAATATGATAACTATATGATAATATAATATGATTATATACTTCTGATAATAGCCCGTTTTCATATTAATAACATCATCATGGAGAAATAATCATATAAAGAGAACAAACACTGATTCATTAAACTACATGCTTTAAATATTTTCAACTAACACATCAGGCTCCAAACTGCATTCAGAGGCAGGGCCGTGTCCAGAGAGGGGACACATGGTGGCACCACCCCTCCTGAAATATGAATATGAACTCAACGCTACTGTCAGTCTTACGAATAAGACCTGTGCTGGAATCTAACCAAGTACATGTACTCAAGCATTTTACTGATCTAATATTTTAGTGTACTTGTACTTCACTCAAGTATTTCTATGTTATTCTACTTTAAAGCTTTTGTTACTTCTTATTTTGCTGACTCTTGCAAAGACAAAGTGCTTATTATTATACCTGAAGCTGGAGCAGTTCATGAGTAAATGTAGTTTATCCACTGAGCTCATTTTGGCTCTCAGAGATTATTAAAACAACAAAATCAACGATTATTATTCAAATTAAATGATTGTGTCTGGAACAGTTTTCAGGTTCCATTCAGCCCAGCATCCCTCCCACCGCTGGATTCGCTTTATTCAGCTTTCTCAGACGAATTAAAGTCACAGCTCATTAATCAAATATAAAAGACATTTTTCTTCGTCGGTACTGAAGGCTCACAGCTCCTGTCTTATCTCACCCTCAGTAATCTTTCTATGCCTCCCTGTTCTGACCGCGCTGGGTTGTTTTCTCCACTTTAACCTTGTTTTGTAAATTTCCACCGGGTGGGTGGGACAGCATGCACAATTCTGCACTTTTACACAGCTGAGGCAAAGCCAGCACACAGGACACAGAGGAGCTTTGTGGTACTTACAGAAGCTTCAGCTGAGGACAGACGGAGGCAGAGACAGCGGAGCCGGCGAGAGAGACGATCACGGACTGCGGGGAACACGGACACGGAGGAACTGCAGGGCGAGCCCACTGACAGCGTTCTTTTTCAATGCGTCATCAACCCCTCCCCGAACACACGCACTTATGCACGGGCAGGCCGCCAGATCCTAGCGCCCTCTAGAGTTCAAATACGTGGTGCGTTCAGGGGCCCACAGGTCAAATGACTCATCACTAACAGAAGAGATCTCACCTCATATTAGCTGTTCTGATGAGTTTCAACGATCAGAGTTTGGAAGCGTGGATTCAGCCTGTCTGTAAACGCACGTCAGGCTGCTGGTGGAGTGATGGTGTGGGGGATATTATCCTGACACACTTTGGGTCCAACTGAGCATCGTTTAAGTCCACAGCTTACCTGAGTGTTGCTGTGGACATGGTCAGCCTTTCCTGCACGGGGCAGATGAACACGTTAATGTTTTTATATTCGACATGATGTGAAATGATGTGGGTGGTTTATGATCCTCTGCGTTTCTTTTGACTCACAGACTTCAGACCTGGAACTTTTCAGATTTCAGGAAAAGTTAATGTTGGACAAGGTGGGATGTAAAAGGAACATTCTAGCCACTGATCCATCAGCTGATTACTGCCAGAAATATTTCAGATATGTTCCATCTTTCCTGTTTCAGTGGGTGTGTCTGTTAAAGAGCTGGCTGACCTGTTTTACGTCTCCCACCTTTAAACGCCTCCTCTGACAGCTCCAGCCTCTCTGTGGAGCTCAGCTTGTGTCTCAGCTTCGAGAACTGAAGATCACATCATTACTGATGTTACTACAGCTGACATCATGACAAAGACTTCCTCATAAACACACGTTTACAGAGACATTATTAAAGGCATCACTATCATTATTTACTCTGAAGCAGAGAAGTGTGGATTGAAATAAATTGCACTGAATTATTCTACAGTTGTTTAGATGAATCCTCTGCTGTTTATGTATTTTAGAAGGTTTTATGATTTGATTTATTTTTGTTCTTTTCATTTGACTTTAGTTATTAATTTTTTAATGCATTTATAATTTAATTATTTTGTATTATTTTACTTTGTGTTTGTATTTATAAATATTTATTTTATATTATTGTATTGTTGATAGTTGATTGCATTTGTTTTATTTTATCTAAGTTTGTGGTTTTTAAGGAGGAAGTTTAGCAGAAAATAGCATTTTATTTATTTAATTGTATTTTCTGTTTAATTAATAAATTGATTATGTTTTATCACATTTATTTTCTTCATTTTTATGATTGTGCGTTTAAAACTATGTCTGTATCCTTTGGCGGTGATAACATGAAGTGTAAACTAGAGATGGACCGATCCGATATTACGTATCGGTATCGGTCCGATACTGACCCAAATTACTGGATCGGATATCGGAGAAAAATTTTAAAAAAATGTAATCGATCCATTAAATATCAAAAAACACCTCACAAAACTTGCGACACGGCGTAACTCGGCTCATAACCGTAGCACGTCGCAGCAGTACGGGTCACGTGATAGAGCGGCTGTGTGTATTTGTAGCCTCGCTAGCAATCCGGCATTTCATCTCCGAGGAAGTTTTCCCAGAGAGAAGTAAAGCAAGTGTGTAAGTTCATCTCTGAATGTTTGTAAAGCATTCCAGCATTAAGCTTAACAACCGATATATGGAGCGACTGCCTCTCTCTCTCTCTCTCTCTCCTGCTGCTACTTCAATCGTGAAACTGATCAATGATCAGCTGATCGGCTTTTCTGTCGTGAGTCCGTCTCTCTTGTTTGTTTTTGTCCCACTTCGCGCCAGAAAGAGGAAACCAGCGGCTGAACAACAGCAGCACGTTTAAGCTTGATAAGCTGTTGTTAGAATTTATTTAATATTACTTTCTACACCAGGATCTTTTTCTACGTAGCTGACGGCTGGTAACTGTGCAGGGGCGGATCTAGCAAAGTTTAGCCAGGGGGGCCGATAGGGCATGAACAGGGAAAAGGGGGCACAAAGACATACTTTTCTTTCTTATTCTCATTTAAAATGTCGAGCTTTTAATAAATAATTATCCGAATCTTACACCCAAAGTTTTAATCTGATGTAAAATAGAAGTATAGAAGTCCATTACTGTATATAGTAACTATTAAGTCTAATATACCCTAGTAAGCTATAGTACTTTTTCCTTTGGGAAGATACCATCTGTGCAGTCTGCAATTTTGTTGAAGAAAGGTGTTGAATCTATTTAATTATTCTTGAAAAATAATTGATTTCTGTGCATTGTTTTTCACATTGCATCAAATTAAAGTTGATTACGTCAATTAAGCATCATGAGGTGGGGGGTGGGGTTCCCTTTTTTTTTTTTTTTTTGCTGGGAGTTTTAGAACCCTATTAGTTAGGTTGCTTAATATTTCTGCTAAGTACTCTTTAAAATACCAGAATAGGGAGGATGGAGCAGGTTTAACTTTATTAGATTGATCAGTTTTGCTGAACTGAAATATTTTGGGTGCAGTGTATTTTTTGCATATAGGTATAACAGAATAGCTTTAGTGTTTTGTTTTTTTTTAAACTTGAGTATGAACTTATACAAAAAGCAACAAGATATTAAAAAAACTGTTTTATTGATTAAAGAATACACTATATCGGATTCATATCAGTATCGGCAGATATCCAAATTTATGATATCGGTATCGGACATAAAAAAGTGGTATCGTGCCATCTCTAGTGTAAACCTCGCATAAATGATTTCTTCATGCGGTATAACCGGATGTTTCTCGCTTCTCCAGAGCCGGTGCAGCTCCAGCCTCTTGTCACTGAGAGGCCTGGTTGCCATCAGTTACTGGTTGTTGTTGGTACTGCTGTTCAGGGTGCAGCAGCACCGACAGCTAACGTGTCGTTAATTTGACACATTTTACTGCATCTATTTTTAGTTTCTTTGTATTGTTTGCTCTAAGCTTTCAGCTCCACCTTCTCACAACTTTTCCCACACCAAACTTTTGTCTACAAGTTGCTGAGCGCACAGCGAATTATAGAGATCTGATTGGGCAATCCAGTGTCTGTAAGGAAAATGAACCAATGGGCTGTTTAACAAAACTGTAATGAAAGAGTTTTCACTGCCCTCCAGTGGTGAAAGTAAAGAACTGCACGTGTAAAACAACAACAGCAACAATGCCTGAGGCTGCCCAGGGGTCCGTTCTTCGTACCTCGCTTACTACATCCAAGATCAAATCATCGCGCCAACTTTGAGCTCGCTATTCCGGTTCTCCGAACACACCTGTTGTTGACGATTAGTACAGCTGGATGAAGTAATGTGAGATCACTGGGTGGCTTAAAAGGGGCTACGCATCGATAGTAGAAACATTGATCGGCAACCCTTTGATTGGTCGGCGAAAATGTCGAAGGAGCGCGCTCAGTATTTTTCGGCAGCAGAGCAAGAACTCTTGATTGAGGGATTTCAGGAGTTTCAGAGTTTAATTAAAACGCAAGGGAACACTGCAAAGGCTGCAAAAGCAAGGAGAGAGGGCTGGCAGAAAGTTGCTGACAAATTAAACTCGTAAGTAATTTAATAATAACAATAATAATAATGGATTGGATTTATATAGCGCTTTTCAAGGCACCCAAAGCGCTTTACAATGCCACTATTCATTCACTCACACATTCACACACTGGTGGAGGCAGCTACGGTTGTAGCCACAGCTGCCCTGGGGCAGACTGACAGAACAACACGTTCTCGCTCCCAACTCGTCAAACGTGTGACGCATGGTCAGGCTCCCTCTGCTTCACTTATCGACGCGCAGGGTACCCCCCTCGCGTCGAGAATTGACGTGCAGGGTCCTCTTATTGAATACTATAGAGCTCCCTAAACGTTGCTTATTGACGACAAGAGATTGCCGCGGAAGAGCCTGTTGTCCGTATATTTATATATTTCCAAAATCACATTGTAGTGACGTATACAGAACACAATAAATTATATAATGTAAGCAACTACCTGAGAAACAGCAGATACAGCAGATAAATTAATTATAGGCTGTTACTTTTCTATCGTTTATTGCATTTATGGAGGGAGTGATGTATGCTGGGTAATGGCACAGCTAGCGACTGGGTGACTTTATTCACCCGCTTCGGCTGTTATCAGTCCATACAATGGGCGTTATTAGCACAAATCAGTCCCATAGATATGGGCCATCTCCTGCTAGATTGTTCAGAAGGTTGTTCTCATCCATCCAGATGGAGGATCACTAACAGGAGCGTGGGAAGCCTCCAGAATCCACTCTGGCTGCAATCCGGTGGATATGCAGTGTGTACAGGTAAGACCATTTAAACGGACAGCATTTATAGAATGACTATTAAAAGTCAGCGAGTGTCAGTAATGTTAATGTGGTTATCTTAGTAATACACCGAGTGCTAATATAACAGCTTTAAGATGCATTTGTAGATATTATTACGTGTTTTACCGTCTTTGTGGTGCTAGCTTAAAGTTACGGTGTAAACGTTAGCTTATATTGGAGGAAAGCTGTTACTGGTTAAACGATGTTAGCACAGAAATATTAGCTTCTGTCATGACTGATGAAGGTACTAGTTAATAAAGTTTCCAGTAAAGTGTTTAATCGCAGCCACAGACTGACAGCAAATATCTCGATTAGCTTCAGTGCATCTGTAATAAATATGTGCAAGTTTCAGTGCTTCGTTTAAACTGTATGATACTTATACTGACCCAGGGTCAGTGTAAAATACAATCCTAGCTGTGTGAACAAAGCCTGGCTCCTTTAATCCTGCATGACAAACCTCAGGATGCAGGTTATTATTACTCTTTCCTGCTGGCACACCTGTCACACCTGAGAGTCAGCTAGAAACGTACAGTGACGTGGACATCATGCAAAGACTGCCAGACTCTGTAATACTGTAAATGATCAGTGACTCAGGTTAACACTAAACTTTAAACGGTACCTCTGTGTCTCTGTGTGCTGAACATCTAGGATTGAGTCAGGCTGCATCAGCTGAAGCTGTTATTTGTATATATCAGTATTTTTTTTTAATTCAGGTGTGGGGAAAATACGTAAGACTGCAGTGAAGCGATGCACCAGATTAATCCCTGGCCAAAGGTATCGTACTTAAATCAGACTACTGATCCAGCCACATCAGCGTTTTGTGAGGTCTGTTTAAAGTAGACTAAAAATGAACTGCAGGTTCCTGAGAGGTGGACTGTGAGCACAGAAACACATGTTCATACATACAGCTGCAGCAAACTTACATTAATTTTAAATAGATTTGTTACTCTGATGTCTGTCTCTGTGTTAGTCCTCTGACAGACTGGTGACCTGTCCAGGTGTGCTCTACCTATGACTACTGGGACAGGCTCTAGCCTTTTTAATAGAAATTTTCTGTTATTCTCATTTAAAGTATTTAAGTGCTTATGCATATGCTTAGTTGTGACACTGTTACTGTTCAGTGAAAGTTTCTAAAACTAGATGAACTTACTTCAGCGTCAGCAGTTTGAGAAAACAACTCCCTTTACAGGTGCTGATAAGGCCAAGGGCACAAAACAGCTTAACCATTGATCGGTTAGGTTTCATAGCGAGGCACGTGAAGTGTGGTAGGATCAGTTTGTAACTTCCTCCCTCTTCCTTGGAATGCATAAAGGAGTAGGAGCACCACTTCTGCGGCAGCGCTGACTGTGAACTGTGATGTGTGCTGGCTCTCCTGTGCGCAGTAATAAATAGCTTGATCACAGCTCTTTCTGTGTTGCAGACTTTATTTTAAAAATTCCACGACACCCCCCCACCCTCCCACTGTGAACATGAATTGAATATTCAGAAGAAAATGAATGGATAGACTGACATTTGTTTAAATACTTCTAGAAATCTGAGCTGTTGGTGTGTCCTTGGATTGTGTGGTAATAATATTAGAGCCTGCAATCTTTCTTACTGAATCTCTACTCTGAGTCATGTTACCTGAGATTAATTCTATGTTTACCTGTCAGCCTGGACGAATGTGCTGTGTGAAGGAAATTAAATTAAATCAGATCTGAACTGCTTACATTTAAGGAACCTGTTCATATTTAATTGAAATATGAACCAGTGATTTTTTGATTGCTGATTCCAAGATAATCTTTGTGGAAATCCTGTTTGGCTTTTTGTTATTTTAATTCTCTTTTCTGTTTTCCAGAACAGTTCTCCACAGTCACTGTCCACATGGGTCAGTGGGACCAAGAAGCACTCTGCTAATGTGTGGACTCTGACCAGCAACATCCAGCAAGACCCAGACAGCGTTTTCTATCTCCCACCTGGAATTTTTTGTTTGTCTGTGACTGGAGAGTCAGATTTTTGTTGAGCTTCACACTTGCAGAGGTAAGTCAGTTTGCAGAGATCCCTCCCACCCTGGCTTTTATGTGCTAGATTTCTTATCTGAAACAATAATATTTCAGTGACTGCTGCTTATACCACAGGTTAATACACTCTACTGATCCCTGATGGGAGAATCATCAATTTTGGCAACAAAGAAGCCTGGTGGATGTTTGTTTGCAGTCTGATGATGGGACATCATGCTCTGCATCTTCAAAGTTTGCCTCCTCATTATTATTCATACCCAGTAATGTGAAGTATGCTCATATCTACTATAACTGAACCAACCTGGTGCTCTTCATTTATGGAGGCTGTTGAGTCTGAATGTTGGATGTTGTGTATCTCGTGTTCTCTGGGCTTTGTTGTCCTCAGTCTTTTTGCAGGATCAGAAAACAAAACCAGGAGGCGCGTAAATGTTTCTTCTCCATGATGTTTCTTCAAATGTTTCTTCTGGATGATGATAAGACTGTGACACGGGATGCCACCTTTGGTCTTGTGATGAAGCAAAGCTCAGGAAGAAGTGTGATTAAATGGTACCCACATGTTGAGAAGGATGTACAGGGGCACCTGCAGCCAAATCCAAGCTTCGGGTTAGTTGTAGTTGCAGAACGCTATAGGACTGAGACAGCTGAGGCATCAAATGTTTGATTAAACGGACGAAAAAGAGAAGTTTCTTCCCTATAATTATCACTTCTTAAAATCTGTAGCAACTTCAAGTCTGTCAGCGTGCTGAGCATGCTCAGAATGTGACAATATATTTTTGTTCAATATTTAATTTCTTTCAGTTGCAATTGTTAAATGAAAAAAAAATAAAAATATATTCTTATAATTTAGCAAACTAATTTATCATAGAGAGAGAGAGAGATGTGTATATATACACACACATATATCTGTATTAGTTTTAATAAATTAATTTGACACCTGTATTGAAAATACCATATTGTATTCATACAGAATCAGTTTGGTATCATTGTCTGTCTGCTCACTGATTGCTGAAACTAAGAGCTACTTTGATCTGTTTAGATCTAAAGTATCCAAAGTTGAGCTCTGATGTTTCTTCACCCTTGTGTGTGATATGTGATATGTGATTTCCTACATGCTGGCAGAGCAGAGCAGCAGTTTGTGCTCACAGATGGTGACGGTGTGGAGAGACGGTGGTGTTTCCTCAGAAGAACCAGCAGAGTCACAAAGGACACCAGTCCATCTCACCACCGTGACTTGCTGACTGATGCTCGTCTGCACTGCACAGAGGAAATCGACTGACCGAGGTTTGTCCAGTGACGTGTTATGAAATGTATATTTGTTTTATGCTTACAGATATGTTTTTCTTGACAGAGGCTCTGCAGAGGTTAGACAAAGAAAATATGTGCTTTACATTTTACTGTGATTTATTGAGATATTTGTTGCCTGATGTTCAGCAGGAATGGAGAAACGGAATCAAAGGGAGATGTTTTTGCTGTTTTTGTAATGATGTAAGTAAATCTTCAATATTATTTATTTGCTTGGTTATATTAGGAGTGTTTCTGAGTGAGGGAGGGAGGAGTCATCATCCAGGTAAAGTGACGTAGATCAGTGGATACACTTGTCTCCCCTTTAAAGGAGACAATCACAGTCATCCTTAAATGTTAGTGCTTTCAAATACACAAACATTTTTAAAGGACAAAAATGAACGTCCAACTTTGACTGTAATACAAAATAAATCTTTGCATGTGTGTTTTCAAACTCTCAGATGGGCAGCATATCAGTCTTGGACTGTCTAACCTGCAGCACTGAATGACCACCACACATGAGCATGTTCCTGCAACATTCAGCATCTGATCCTTCATCTGTGTGCTTCTGCTTTTGGTAAGTAGAGTTACCCAACTCCAGTAACTCTAAACACATGCCATCCATTTCTAACGGCCTGGTTACTTCCTGTCAGTTACTTTAGAAACCATGTGGTCACCTGACCTAACACTGTTTCTTCTTCTTCCCCTTAATGTTCAAGTGTCACATGTCAAACAGCTGGAGAGGAAACTACACCAGTGTACTGGGACGTTTCAGTAACACGTGCCAGATGCTGTTCCTTCATGGTGACATCACCAGAGACAGCCCCGCCCACCTCAGGACCTCGCCATTGATCATGATCATGATGACAGCGAGTGGAACTAAGACTGTAAAAATCCATGACCAGAATGTTTCGATGCTTTCTAATTATTCATGAATACTGAGTTTTTGTCTCTCTCTTTTTTTTTTTCTTTTTTTTTTTACCTCATTTGTTACTAACAAAGTTCACCAAACTCACACAGTTTACATTCTGTATGTTTCCATCTTTACCAGCCACACTCTAACTGCATTTAAGAAATCAATCCTTAGATTTCTCTTTTGTAATTGATGATAATTCAGTGAATATACTGCGCTGCTTCCTTTTATTGCGTCTCACATTGCTTTAAGTTTTTCAGTGTCCAGTTATTTTTTTACTGCTGTTTGAATTCTCTGTATGTTTGACCCTGTAGACTGTTTGATGGACTGCTTGTCTTCCTGTTTGTAACCGCCGCCTGTTTTTGACTAAAGATTTGGATTTCTGACTTCAACACAGCCTCTGCGTGTCCTCCCTTTGTGTCCTCTTCCTCTGTGAATGTGTTGCATGTGTCACAGATTCATTTTATTAACAGCTTTCCCACAGTGAGTTGCATCAGCATTCATTCACAGCACATTGCAGAAGGATTCAGATTAATACAGTGATCTTACAGTCAGAATGATCCTGACAGAGTGCCACTGTAATTATCTTTCATCAGGTAAATTTTAAAGTTCAGTATTTCAAAGCAGGAGTTATGAAGAATCATATTGGCATTAGGACTAATAATATGTGCTTACAAAGTCAAAGTTTTTTAATTATGCTAGAATATTGGAAGACAATCAACTTTTAGTGTTTTCCGCATATTAATTCTTCTGAAATAGAGACGGTGACCCTAACTGTACAGAAGCACTAAACAACTGACAATCTAACAGACATCATTGGCCCGAGCTGTCATGCACAGTGAGTCTGATCCTTTGCTGTGAGAGTCTGACAAGCATGTTTCTGGTCAGTTTGGAAGAAATAATATCACAATGTTGATCTTTCTTTCCAATATTCCTTCTCTTTTACAACATAAACTGTGATCAAAGGTACTTATGTTCACAGCGTGTAATAATACTGACAGTCCAGGGCATTGTGGTCTGTTGAGCTAGGGTTAGGGTTAGGGTTAGCAATTCAGACATATGTAATCAATATTACTCTTGCTGGATATAACAAACACCTAGGGATTTGTATTATAATTTGATTTTCATGAAATATTCATATTCAGTATCGGTCCTTTTATATTATAACCATGTATCCACCCAGGCTCATGGTGGGGCAGGGCTCTGTCCTGGGATGCTTGAGTAAAAGGTAATGTACACCCTGACCAGGTATCCAGTCTGTCAGAATTGTTTTCAATATTTGGTTCAAAAATATGAGTAAAAACAAAAATCCAACTAGGATTCTTGCATATGATGAATAAAGTCTGTCTTTGACTGTATTGTGCAGCTGATCCATCAAACCCCCAGCAGGTGAACCTTATTCATGACATAACACGGTAACAATGTAAAAAATGAAACAGCAACAGTCTAAATGTAAAGTGCATTCTAAAGTCCTCTTCAATAAATCATATGCAAAGAGTCATTCAGGACTGTAAAACGTGAACTACAGAACCCAGAGTCTTCATCATTAAATCTCTGGTTGCTTCATTTTTCTATCCTATATCAGATACTTTAAAGGTTAGGTTAGGTAAAGTTGCACTGTCATTGTGAGGCAAAGTGCTTTATGTGTGTGTGTGCGTGTCATGGACGGCTATAAAAGGCCTATAATTAAAGAACAAAGCGGGGTTTGAGTTCGAGTTGCGGCAGACTGTCACTACTTGTAAATGGAACGCAGCCTATGGGCAGAAATCTGTGCCATCAGAAACTGAATTTGAATAAGTTAAATTTGAATTTGAATTGCTCAGATTGAATCTGAATTGTAACTTGAATAAATGCTTTTGAAAACTGAATTTGAATTAGTCTAATTTGAAATTGAATTTATGGTTTGAAAATGATCATCACTAAATTGAAATTGAATTTTATATTTTGAAAATGAATTGATTTGCTTTGAAACTGCATTTTATCCTTTAAAAATTCAGCTCTTGAATAATTTCAGTTTCACTTCTCACCATTCAGTTTCAGTTCTACAATTCAATTTCAGTTCCAAAATTCAGTTTTTTTGAACTTACATCCGGTTCCGGTTCAAGCGCAGATTAATAGAACTACGTTTTTCTAGCGGACTGAAAGTGTTACTGACGGGAATCTACAGCATCTTGAGCTGAATTAAGACTTCAGAAGTCATTCGTCATGTCGAATGAGCAGCGGATAAACTCTCAGGTTGGTAACAAATGTATTACATGTATAAGAACAAGCGTCATGTTAACAAATGATAGCTGTAAGGTAACTTTTATGCTTATTGTAGCTGTTAGCTAAAAACGCTAATTTAGCGTAGTTTGCCCTGAATTCAGCTTTGACAAACAAATATGATCGACTGTTTCTAGTAGAATTCCAGAGTTGTCATCTTGTACCCTCTCAGAGTACCCCCTCTGTATGCTTGCAGAGACCCCTACAGTAGGGAAACATGCAAAACAGTGTCCAAACCTTTGTATTTTAGCTTTATTTATGTCTTACACAGCATCCCAACTCTTTAGCTAACTTAATAACTTTAGCTAAAGTGAATAGTTAGTCTAATTCATTAGTGCAGCATTACTGGATCACCTCTGTTTGAAGTGATATAATATGATATACAACTATCACTGAAACAGCAAACTTTGTAAATAAACAAACAACACTTCTCATTCTCTAAACGTTTGGCCACAGCTGTAGATTACACTATCAGTGCTTGTTCACTCTTGACAATAATTACATTTCTAAATTTACTTTGTGCATTTACAGGTAAACAATATCTAATATTTTATCTAAATGACTGCTTTGTCTTTGAAAAGGGTGAAGAGCCTGAGGCCGGTGACAGTCCAGTTCTACTCTAAGTACATCCTTACAGTGGCTCACAGGACAAGGCCACATTCCTGTCCTGCCAGAAGAGAAGAGAAACTCCAGAGTCTTCATGCAGTTCAACCATACCTGTCATGTGAGTGAAGTTGGCCCCCCCACCTTCTTCAAATCCAACAAAAGTGGTATCAAACGTTTGTGCTACGTTTGTGCTAGTTTGTGCTGCTAAAATTTTCGTTTGTGCTGCTTCTGTTTTAAGATATTAATGAAAATGTAAAGGTCAAAAGGTCAACCAGCCCCCCCACATTACCCAAATCAAACAAAATTGATGTCAAACGTTTGTGCTACGTTTGTGCTGGTTTGTGCTGCAAAAATTTTCGTTTGTGCTGCTATCATTTTAAAGATATTAATAAAAATTTCTAGAGGTCATCAGAGGTCAACCAGCCCCCCCACATTACCCAAATCAAACAAAATTGGTGTCAATCAACTGTGCTACGTTTGTGCTGGTTTGTGCTGCTAAAATTTTCATTTGTGCTGCCTCTGTTTTAAAGATATTAATGAAAAGGTAAAGGTCAAAAGGTCAACCAGCCCCCCCACATTACCCAAATCAAACAAAATTGGTGTCAATCAACTGTGCTACGTTTGTGCTGGTTTGTGCTGCAAAAATTTTCGTTTGTGCCGCTATCATTTTAAAGATATTAACAAAGATTTCTAGAGGTCAACAGAGGTCAACCAGCCCCCCCATATTAATGGAATCAAACAAAATTGATGTCAAACGTTTGTGCTGGTTTGTGCTGCAAAAATATTTGTTTGTGCTGCTAACATTTTAAAAATTTTAATAAAATAACGTCTTGATGCGTGCTTAATCATCCAGGTAAGTAAATCCCAAAAGGTTGATTCTGTTCATCTGGACATTTTCAGTTGGAGAAAGGTTTCGTCACTCATCCAAGTGACTTCTTCAGTCTCAGCTGACTGCAGGTTTCCCCAACCTTATAAACAGTACATTTGCATAGTGAAGGAAACTAGCGCCACTGAATGAACAATGTGCTGGGGGGTTAGTTCCATGATTGTTAGTATGCAAATTCTTATGACCATTGATCAATGACAACTAATCAAAGCCTACTGATCAATGGCCATGAGTACCATTCACAGAAAGTGGGGAATGGCTGCAATCACAGCATTGTAAGATGGCAAAAGATGTACCCTTGGGCCCCCCTTCTCGATTCAGAGATGGTCAGCATCCTGACAGCCCAATGGACGAAGCTGTCTCTCAGTCTGCTGGTTCTGGCCCGGAGGCTCTTCAGTATCCTTCCTAATGGCAGCAAACTGAAGACGCTGTTGAAGGGATGAGTGGAGTCACCTGTAATGGAGAGGACCTTCCATATGAGGCAGGTGCAGTAGATCTCCTGGGGAGGGAGGCAAGAGAGGTCCCCACAATGCTCTCGGCTGCTCTCACTACCCGTTGTCATTTTTTCCTGCAGAACCCAATGCAGGAGTCATACCACACAGTGATGCAGCTGGTAAGGATACTCTCAACTGTGCCTCTGTAAAAGGTGCTCATAATGGGGGTTGAATCTCTTGTGCTTCTCAGTTTGCAGAGGAAGTAGAGTCGCTGTTGGTCTTCTCCACATTCAGGGACAGGTTGTTGTTGCTGTACCACTCTGCCAGATGGTTAACTTCACCCCTGTAGTAGATCTCGTCGTGGGTCAGCAGAGTGAAGAGAAGGGGGCTCAACACACATCCTTGGGGAGCCCCCGTATTCCGTGTTCTTGGGCTGGAGGTGTTGCTGTCGACCCGTACTGTCTGCTGTCTTCCTGTCAAGAAATCTAGCAGCCCGTTATACAGCAAGGTGCTGATCCCCAGCAGATCCAGTTTGTGAATGAGTTGCTGGGGAATGATGGTGTTGAATGCTGAACTGAAGTCTATGAACAGCACTCTGACATATGAGTCTCTAGTGTTCAGATGTGTGAGGGCTGAGTGAGGGGCAGTTGAAATTCCATCATCGGTTGAGCGTTTTGACCGGTATGCGAACTGAAATGGATCCAGGTTGGGGGAAAGCGATAATTTGATTTGATGCATGACTAACCGTTCAAAGCACTTAACTTAATAATGATGGAGGTGAGTTTGACAGGACGGTAGTCCTTAAAGCAGGAGATAGATGACTTCTTGGGTACAGTAATGATGGTGGAGGCTTTGAGGCATGTGGGAACGACGGCCTGACCCTAGTGATGTGTTAAAGATGTCTGTGAAGACATTTGTGAGTTCCACAGCATAGTCCGTCAGTGCTTGTCCAAGGATGTTATCAGGACCTGGAGCTTTGCGTGTACTGATTTTGGCAAGGGATCTCCACACACTGTCTGGGGATTGTGTCACCACGGTCTGTAGAGTGGGCTTGTAGTCTGTGATGGTTTGTATTCCTTGCCACTGCCTCCAAGTATTTCTGCTGTCGCTGAAGCTTTGCTATAGCTGATGCCACGTGACAGGTTTGCCCTTGCTGTTCTTAGACTCACCTAATTCCCGGCTCTGAAGGCTGCATTTTTCAACCTTAGGAGCATTTAAACCTGACCTGTGAGCCATGGTTTCTGATTGGCCCGGACAGTGATAGTCCTGGTCTCTGTGACATCATTGATGCATTTTGGGATGTAGGCAGTGACAGTTTCTGTATATTCCTGAAAGTCTGTGGTGTTGTCGTGTGTGGCAGCCTGTGGTGGAAAAGCAGTGCCTCTGAGGACCCTTCTGGCCACACCTGTACCTGCTTACGAACTGGTTTGGTGACTTTGACCAGGGGCCTGTGGGAACCCATGGCACACCTAGATTTCTGCCTGTACTGACCCTTATGCAAAATAGGTGGAATTAAGACACAGTTCCAAAAGCAAACACAACTGATCAGTGCTGAGAGTGGTCCTGTTGCTGAGGTTGGGGTGATCCTGTAATCTCTTATGAACGACCTCCAACGCTTCTATGACTGGGATGCAAGTGAAGACAGATGTAACATCTCTCTCTCACTGTACATGTACTGTTTATAAAATTAGGGAAACATAACCTGCACAAACAAAATAATTTGCAGGACAAATGTTTGACATCAATTTTGTTCGATTTGAAGAAGGTAGGGGGGGCAACTTCACTCACGTGTGTTTATAAGGTTGGGGAAACCTGCAGTCAGCTGAGACTGAAGAAGTCACTTGGATGAGTGACGAAACCTTTCTCCAACTGAAAATGTCCAGATGAACAGAATTAACCTTTTGGGATTTACTTACCTGGATGATTAAGCACGCATCAAGACGTTATTTTATTAAAATTTTTAAAATGTTAGCAGCACAAACAAAAAATTTTGCAGCACAAACGTTTGACATCAATTTTGTTTGATCCCATTAATATGGGGGGGGCTGGTTGACCTCTAGAAATTTTTGTTAATATCTTTAAAATAATAGCGGCACAAACAAAAATTTCTGCAGCACAAACCAGCACAAACGTAGCACAAACGTTTAACATCAATTTTGTTTGATTTGGGTAATGTGGGGGGGCTGGTTGACCTTTTGACCTTTACCTTTTCATTAATATCTTTAAAACAGAAGCAGCACAAACAACAATTTTAGCAGCACAAACCAGCACAAACGTAGCACAGTTGATTAACACCAATTTTGTTTGATTTGGGTAATGTGGGGGGGCTGGTTGACCTCTGATGACCTCTAGAAATTTTTATTAATATCTTTAAAATGATAGTAGCACAAACGAAAATTTTAGCAGCACAAACCAGCACAAACATAGCACAACTGACTGACACCAATTTTGTTTGATTCCATTAATATGGGGGGGCTGGTTGACCTTTGATGACCTCTAGAAATTTCTATTAATATCTTTAAAATGATAGCAGCACAAACGAAAATTTTTGCAGCACAAACCAGCACAAACGTAGCACAAACGTTTGACATCAATTTTGTTTGATTTGGGTAATGTGGGGGGGCTGGTTGACCTTTTGACCTTTACATTTTCATTAATATCTTTAAAACAGAAGCAGCACAAACGAAAATTTTAGCAGCACAAACCAGCACAAACGTAGCACAAACGTTTGATACCACTTTTGTTGGATTTGAAGAAGGTGGGGGGGCCAACTTCACTCACATCCTCGATGTCTGGAGTTTGAGACCCCTGCCGTATGGTGTTCATGCTGTTTTCTACCCCACAGTTACAGCATGTCTGACTGCCTGTTCAGCATATGCAAAAATATATGATGAGTTTAAGCATGTGATGACTAAGGCCTTCCATTATGGTGTTTGTCATCACATGTCACAGACATCTGGATGATCATTTGGAATAAACAAAAAACTAAAAACTTGTTACTTCATCTTTTATCTTTATTATTATTATTGTTCTTATTTTACACTTTTCATTGTTAGGCATTAGGTTTATTTGTAGTAGTCTTTTCCAACGTCTTTCCCTCTTCCATGTTACTGTGTCAGCTTGTCAGCATGTATTTGGGTTTGGAAGTGGAACAGAAAGTAAGGAAATCCAAAGTGCCATTAAAACCAGGAGAGGTTCTTATATTTCAGAAGAAGGGATTAATTCAAAAGAAATGACCTCAATGCCATATTTTATTTAGGAACCCTGGAGAGCACTTTGCAAAATAACACATTCTTATAATTTCACCCTCAGATGAGCCAAGCTACGACTGTCAGGGAAGGTGATGTAGGTACAGAGCATGTGAGAGTGGTTAAGTTAATGTCTCTTGTCTAGATGAAGGCACAAGAGGGATCAATGGCAAGGCGTAGAGATTCAGTATCTTCAGTCTTCAGTGGACACTCCATTTCTCTCTAAGCATGCACTCAGTACCCTAAGAATTATTATGGTAGTTAAACACAGTGATAGTTGTATATCATATTATATCACTTCAAACAGAGGTGATCCAGTAATGCTGCACTAATGAATTAGACTAACTATTCACTTTAGCTAAAGTTATTAAGTTAGCTAAAGAGTTGGGATGCTGTGTAAGACATAAATAAAGCTAAAATACAAAGGTTTGGACACCGTTTTGCATGTTTCCCTACTGTAGGGGTCTCTGCAAGCATACAGAGGGGGTACTCTGAGAGGGTACAAGATGACAACTCTGGAATTCTACTAGAAACAGTCGATCATATTTGTTTGTCAAAGCTGAATTCAGGGCAAACTACGCTAAATTAGCGTTTTTAGCTAACAGCTACAATAAGCATAAAAGTTACCTTACAGCTATCATTTGTTAACATGACGCTTGTTCTTATACATGTAATACATTTATTACCAACCTGAGAGTTTATCCGCTGCTCATTCGACATGACGAATGACTTCTGAAGTCTTAATTCAGCTCAAGATGCTGTAGATTCCCGTCAGTAACACTTTCGGTCCGCTAGTAAAACGTAGTTCTATTAATCTGCGCTTGAACCGGAACCGGATGTAAGTTCCAAAAAACTGAATTTTGGAACTGAAATTGAATTGTAGAACTGAAACTGAATGGTGAGAAGTGAAACTGAAATTATTCAAGAGCTGAATTTTTAAAGGATAAAATGCAGTTTCAAAGCAAATCAATTCATTTTCAAAATATAAAATTCAATTTCAATTTAGTGATGATCATTTTCAAACCATAAATTCAATTTCAAATTAGACTAATTCAAATTCAGTTTTCAAAAGCATTTATTCAAGTTACAATTCAGATTCAATCTGAGCAATTCAAATTCAAATTGAACTTATTCAAATTCAGTTTCTGATGGCACAGATTTCTGCCCATATAGAACATGGGAACAAGTAAAAGTGAAATATAAGAATATTCTACAGAATGGTAATATTTATCACTTATATTGCTTTTAGTCTCTTGAAAAGAGACCCTGAAATAATCTGTTTGTTTGTTTGTTTATAACAGCAACCAAGAAAAGGGCAGAGCAAAAAAAGACAGGTGGTGGTCCTGCACCCCCTCATCAACAAGTTGGTTAAGTAAATAATACTAGTGATGTGACGTTCTGTATCGAGGCTTCGAAGCTTGTGTCGAGTAATTGAGGGGGCGTTTCCGCGATGCGCGTATCGAGGCTTGCTTCATTTATGGGAGGAGCTGAAAATGATGACGTCCGAAGCCTCGCTGCCCGGCTGTACCACGTGACTGGTTCATGAAGTGGTTCGAACTTTGCCGCGAGCTATGACAGCGATATAAACCCCTCAGACTTCATTCAAAAATGTGGGTGTTTGATGGAGAGTTGCGGTTAGTGAGAGTTTGGAGACAGTTTGGAGGTTTATGAGAGTGAGGAGAGAAAGTCAGGAGAGAATGGAGCCAGCTAAGAAGAGGAGGATGTCCTCCCCTGTGTGGGAACATTTTGATCTTATTCCTCCCAACAAGGTATGTAAATTTCTACAGAAGATGTATTTTCATAATACTGATGGTGCAATACAATTTATGTTAAACTGTCTGTACTTTTGTACAAGGTGAAGTGTTTGCTATGTGCCAGGGAGCTGGGATATAACAACAACACCTCATCCATGCTTAGGCACTACAGAGCTTTGCATGAGAATAAGGGGAACACCGATTGTGGAGCAAGACCAGGTGAGCCATCAAATGCCATGATAATATAGCATGCAGTAATGTTACTAAATGATATAACAATATTATACAACTGTTATAAGTTACGTGTGTGATATTTATATTTGTGCTTTGTCTTTATTGTCTTTCCTCAGAACAATCTCAAATAGATGAAGACCTGGTTAGCATGGTGACTGAGGACTCCCAGCCATTTAGCATTGTGGAGGATAAAGGATTTAAAAGATTTGTTAAATCATTAAATCCTAGCTATGTTCTCCCCACTAAAAAGGTCATAAAAGCAGTGAAAATTTAGTTTTTACAGAATAAAATGTGAACAGGCAGGACTGAGGCTCAAAGCCTCAGTGTGTAGCTGTCCATACCTCAACGTTACAAAAGCACCACCACTGTCCACACCCAACCACACCTCACCTCACAGTAAATGATCATTTCCATTTTAAGCATTTCCAAATAATCATTTTCCATACTGCCAGTATAAATATACACAGTATACTGCATCACTACAATATAGATGTTTTACACACTCCTTTTGTTGTTGACATTTACAGGCTGTGTGCAAAAGGCCACACTCTTCAAATTCATGCCAACTAATATTTTTACGTCCAGTAGGTGTCCTACTAGAGCAAATGAAGCTTCAAGAAGCTTTGTGCTGGGGTGAACCAATTGGATGAAAAGCTTCAGTGCTTCATGAAGCTTCATCTGCCCATCACTACTCTATGAGCACACTGTCGCGCTGAGCTAAAGGATCCTGTCTATCCCGCAATATACGCTGAATTCTGAAAACTCTCCTTATCAATCTTGCACCTTCCGCAATGGGTTGCTCGCGCACAAACGGACAGGACATGGCTGCGACAGACTTCCCAAATCCACCTTCGCTTTTATAGCCGTGGTCTCTCATCTTGATTACACGAAGTAATTTACTATTACTACTCTAAAATATGAATTACATCTGAAATAATCAAATGCATGAAATAGAATGATTAATAGTACATTTCCCTTTTTTTAGGAAATGTCCTGTATGTATCTGTATGAAATCAATAAAAGAATCAAATACTGCATTATCTTTAGTTACATTGTTAATATTTATTTATGGAAAAACAGTGGAAAAATATCGCTGTTGCTTTCGTATAAATGAAGAGTGGCCGCGATCTAATCCTGTTTACATAAAGTAAGCCTGCTCCCAAGCAGGTTTACGCTTACGGATCTGTTGCTATGTCAGCAAGTCCCGGATGAGCTTCGGAGAACCGAACGATCCAAGATCACGCGAAATCGTCAACAATCAAATCCAGCTAACTTACTTAGCGAGGTACGAAGAACGGACCCCTGTAGTGTCGGCGCTACCAGTTAGTTTGGATGTTTTACGTTCTCTTGTAGTCATTTCTCTTAATTTCTAACTTTTAATTAATTAATTTTATTACGATTTCATAAATAATGTTCTCGGATAAGTAAAAACAACAACGCGTTCTTGAAAAGAAACAATGCAAATGTATTTTATTTAAGTTTATTTTATTTTATTACGTCTCCCCTGAAGAGTCATTGCGCTACGTGTACGTCACCCGGAAGCAGGAAGTGTTCAGGAGCTTGTTGTGAGTTGTCGTGGAGGCTTTGCTGCTGTTGTCGGTCTCGTCTTCCTGTTAGCTCAAATGGCGAGCTTCACGGGTCCGGGTCGGACCGGTCCGGGACTCCGGTGCTGGGCTCTGGTCCTGCTGATGCTGGCGGAAGCGAGCTGGCCGGTGGCGGCCGTGTCGGAACCGGGGAAGTGGGACCTGGACATCAATAGCGTGAGTTTCCTGCTCGTACCTCCCGCTGTGATTCTGTGATGGTTCGTTTAGGTTCTGTGATGAACGGGTTGGAGCGGAGAGGAGCTTTGAGCAGATAAAACGTGTTTCAGCGGCGAAGCAGCCGCTAAAATACCGCTCTGTTTGCCCTGCGCCATAATCGTTACGCCGCTAACGGCTAACGTTAGCTAAAGTGAAAGTAGTGGCGCGTTACTCAACACGAACGATCCTGTGATAACCAGCTGCGCCATAAAGACGTTTGATATCAATAAAATCACCAGTTACTCGCGTATATGTGAAACAGGCCGATACCAGCCGCTCATCTGATGCCGGTAATATAGGATTTAACGTGTGTGTTTGTGGTCCTCTCTGATAAAAAGCCTTGTTTAAAGATTCTGCTGAGAGGACAGAAGGAGTACTTTGAGTTATCGTGAATGAAGAGAGACTGGAGGACAGCTGGTGAATCAGGAAGAGGATTAGTAAGAAAGAAAGTGACGGCAGATTTGAAGACTGCAAGTGGACGCTTCAGATGACACATGTGGAGGTCAGCAGGCTTTTTAACCGGACTGTTCAACACAGTCCTGTAGGATGAGAAGATGCCTGAGCAATGCAGAAGTGGTGCGGGTACTTTTCAAGGATAAGCGTGATGTACAGAGCTGCAGTAACTACAGTGGAATACAGCTGATGAGCAAAACAATAAAAAGTTTGGGAAAGAGTCGTGAGCAGGTTCAAGAGAGGTGATAATCAGTGAGCAGCAGTATGGCTTCATGCTGAGAAACAGCTCCACACATGTGATGTTTGAGTCTGTGGAGCCAGAAAAGCAGATGCAGAAGAACTGCATGAGGAGGTGACAGAGAAGTATGAGAGGGTGTTGCAGGACATGTATGAGGAGACAAAGTTTTGTGTGTCTTAAAGGAAACAATATCTGCTGATAGATCAGATTTTTAATCGCTGTGGGTCTTAGAAATCCTGCATTGGTTGGGCTGTAAGCACAGTCTGTCCACCTGCTACATGCATTAGTCTGCAGAAGACTGTAAAGCTGTGACTGTGCACTGGAAAACCAGACTTACAGTATGCAGGTTAATGATAAACCAGACTCATCAATGCTGCGGGTTAATATCAAAGCTGATGCACAAAGACAACACTGTCAGGGCTCGCAAAATCACTAGCCCGACGTCCCGGGCTATCATAGGAAAATATATGTCAGTGCTTATGTGACATATTGAAATTGCGTTTGAATTTGCGCTTTGCACTTTGTGATTGCGCGAACGGAGTGTAGAGAGCGACAGCACTGATTGGTGAGTGACGATTAATTGCGCACCAATTCCTCTGGCATCATCTTATCACTCATTAGCTTACTATTCAGACATGACAAGTGAAATCTCCCGCAGCAAGCTTAAACATGTGAGAGGTTGATCGCGCAGAGAATCGCTGAGCGTTATGTGAGTGCGTGTGTAAAAGCAGCAGGATTTACGCCGGTATTTTAGTTCTGCTCAGCCAAATAAGACAGGTCAGCGTGAAGAAGGGGCAGCCAAAGAAAAGCCGATCACAAAACGGAAAAGTTATCACAAATCAGACTATGAGGCAAAAAGAAAGCGCAGCTTTTTTGGTTTCATGGACAAAAGAATTTCTGTGGCTGGAATATGACGAGCTAAATAACATGATGTTCTGCCAGGTGTGTTGTGAGTTTCATTCGATTTCTGAGTCGACAAGCGCCTTTGTTACTGGGACCAGTAATTTTAAGAAAGACCCCATCAGAACCCATGAGAAATGCAAGAATGCATTATTGCTCAGTCTGCAGTATCTTTCCCAGAACAAACAGCAATTGCAAAAACCATTCTAAAAATGAACCAAGCACAAGAAGAAGTCCTGAAAAATCTGTTTAGAACAGCGTGCTCTGTTGCAAAGAGTGAACTACCACTGGCCAAATTTAGCAGTCTTTGCAAACTTCAAAAAGCAAATGTCCTAGATGTTGGTTCCACTTGCCTCTTACCAGTGACTCCAGTGGAAATGTCAGATTCAGGATCTGACACAGTTCTTACAAGTTCATAGAAATTTCTGTTCAATCAGAACCAAATATTTGAGTTGATGTTTGTAATTTTTATACAGTTGTTGTGATTTGTATTGTAACAATTTTTTTGATTAATTTTTGTTTCTGTTACAACGGAAACAAAACGGGAAACAAAACATAAAAAATTGCTCTCTTTTTTATTCGGGCTACTTAAATTTATTTTTACCAAAAACTGCAGAGTTTTGAAATCTTGCGAGCCTTGACACTGTACCACTGTTTTTAATCTGCACAACCAGCAGTGGTGTGGAATTAAATACACAAAGTTCCCGAACACTGTAAGCCACCTTTCCAAAAACAGGAACATGAACCACTGATGTTGTTATCAACTGCCAAAGCAAGGATCATCGGTTAACACGGAGTAACATGATAACAGGCATCTCCCAGCTCGGGCTGAAATTTCCTTTAATGCTTCACACAGGGGGCTGCAAATGAGTGTTTTTAGGAGTATAGCGAAAAATAGTTTTATCACAGTCCTGGTGATTTTCCTTTGGTGGAACTTGTATGCAGAAAAACCCTAAATTTATCGACTTTAGGGAGGGACCACGGCTGGATCGAGGTCACTGTGTTTGTGTGGGCAGCTGGAAATATCGGACTGGGACTGCTTACAAACAATAAACCTGCAGGTTACAGGCTTTAGTCTCCCAGGAGATGAGTAAAGATAATAATTAAAAACTTAGATTCAAGTCTCACAGCAAATGTGACCATTCAACACATTTTACAAGTCATGTAAAAACAAAGCCCACCTTGTGTTAGCTGTGAGGTTTTTCACATCAGAACATAATGAAACAGATATCTGGTCCTGACCAAGTGATCAAAGTGTTTAAAAGCCACAGAATATAAAAAATACATGAATGATTGCTGGTCAGGGTCTTTACATGTTAGTATTTATGAAGGGTATGTTGTGACTTATCTTCACAGTTACAGCAGTCGCTCGCTATAACGCAGTTCACCTTTCGCTGTTTCGCTGATTTTATTTTAGTGCAGTTTTGCATGCTTTTTTTTTTTAAAGCGCATTGTGTTGTGCGCCTCGATCGGCTGTAGACCGTTGTCGATCTCCTCCGTGCCGTCTCTCCTGTACAGTACATCAATCACTAGCAGTGTGACTCTGTAGTGCTGCACTGTAAGTTTGTACGTTTTCTCCCCGACAAACACGACAATGTCCACGAAACAGACGGAGACGTCTGTTACCCACCAGCTCGTAGCTAGCTGGGGTTCAAGCCTCACTAGAGCCGGCGAGAACAGCGACCTCCCGGCACGTGGTTTTCAGATCTGTGCCTACTCAGGTTAAACATGATATAGAAGTCACTTAGATAACTTAAAAATATTATTGTTTGGCTTTGTTTTACTGAAAAATCGGCTTGGCTGAGATTAAAGTTATAATTTTCACTCAGCTGAATAAACGTCAAACAGAAAACTGATTAAACAGAAGTGTGAGACGGTCGAGAGTTTACTCCAGTGTCCTGTTATATTTAGATAGAAAGAACAGACGGACAAATTTATCAAACTCCACCGAGACAATCTGCAAATGTCATTAAAAGTTTAATAAACTGTCATCTTGTCTTTATTTTTAGTTAGCACCTTAAACACTGAAAGCTGTAAGCTAATGATAGTTATATAAGAGCAGATGCTGCTGGTGCAATAAGCTGTACGTCCAATGGATGATGATCTGATTAGTCGACTAATCGCAAAAATAATCGGTGACTAGTCGACTATCAAAATAATCGTTTGTGGCAGCCCTAGTTGTGACTTTATTAACTGTCAGAGAATAAAAATGGATTTTCTTTGTTTGTTTCAGGATGTCCTGACGAAGCCGACGTACTTCTTCTACAGTAAAACTCTGTTCAATAACAGCTTTATCAGTATCAAATGTAAGCAGATGTTTCTTCTTTGTTAAATCTTTATTTTACAGAGTTGGATAATAACGTTTGCTGTGCAGGCAGAAGCAGAAACTGTAATGTCTCACATTCTGAAACAAAAAGCTTACTTAAAGTGGACTTATTAAACTTTATTTTACAGAACATATCATATGTTCATATTAAATGTAGGCAGACACTTTCAGGTTTACCTGTGTGTCTGTCTGAGAGGACAGAAGCTCCGCCCACCCACTCTTCAAGCGTTTTGTTAATGAAGGATAGCCAATCAGAAGAAAGCTGACTTTGAGCACAGAAACAGTCAGGTTAAAATTATGAAGTGAAATAAAGAAAATAACAAGTGGAACAGCATTGTGGCCTAGAAGTGAGTTAATTTGGTTTGTTTGTGTGTGCAGTTGTATCAAAAGACTGCACCTCGTCGCACCCGAACCTGGACATTTCCTGGTATCTGAGGAGCTCGCGCTGCAACAATGAAGTCTTCAACCTGGACGTAAGACGCTCTGCTTTCTTCTCTGGAAACTGCTTATTTGGAGTATTCGCTACTTCCATGTTTTGGACTTCTGTAAACTTCTACAGATAATCTGAGTATTTTCTTTTTAACCTTTAACTTTGTCGCACACAGACGCTCAAAAACACAGAGTCCGAATAAGAACATCATTACTGATTAACAGTTAGGGTTGGAAGTTTGTGGACAGTTTTGCCTTTGTGCACTAGCCCGAATCAGACAGTCACGTGAAGTGCAGACGTTCAGCTTTAAGGGTTTAACAGACGTATTAACTCCAACCATTATTCATTGAATAATACAAATAATGGGAGAGGATCAGTAAGGAGGTGATGTATAACTTGACTTAAAAAAAAAAGGATCTTCAATGCAATTTTTTGCATTAGTGCTTTATTTATGGCTCTGACCACACAGGCTCCAGTTTCTTAACAGCAACACTGATAACACAACATCAGCAGTGAGGATGATGTTGTCATTGTTTAATTCAATTCAGTTTTATTCATATAGCACCAAATCACAACAACAGTCGCCTCAAGGCGCTTTCTATTTTAAGGTCGACCCTACAGTAATATGTACAGAGAAAACCCAACAATTATATGACCTCCTATGAGCAAGCACGTTAATGTGGAGTCTGTCCACGCACACAGACACACAGCGAGGAAGCAGAGGTGATCCAAGCGAACAGTGCTTCTTCCTGTAGTCACCTTTAAAGCAAAGCACCTGATCCACAAGCTTCAGCGTGAAGGAAGGAGAACTCTGTAGATGCTTCATCCACACAGAGAAAAAAGAAGTTGCATTAAAATATGCAGATGAGCTGTAAACTTCTTCTGATATGATAAACTGTCTACGGCAGTGATACCTGCAAGAAGCAGGGGTGAATCTAAAGGTGGGCATGGGGTGCATAAGACCATATTTATTTCCAGGATGTCATAACATTCTGACTTAAAGTGAAAGGATATATTCTATTAGTTATTTTGCATTAATATTTTAAAATACAAACACAATGCTTTTTTTGAAGGGCAGTAAAACTTTGGCTCTGCTGCAGACGAGTTGATGCAACACTTCTCCAACAGGAAGTGTTGCAAACCTCAGAGAATGTTGATATGCTTGAGTTGACACACACACCCCACATATACGTGTAATCTGATGGTCTGCGGGTCAAGACTACAAAAATGGTGTCCCTACCCCAAACCTTTGGGGCTCGCTGCGTCTGTCCTCCTTCTGTTTACACTCCACACAGGAGCGTTCCCAAATAATCAGGATTCAGTTTTCACGTTTCATTTTGTTTTTTCTGTCATCTAGTTGCTTTCCCACTGAAATGAAATGAACAAAAATCACAGTTTTAGTTGTGTTTTTAAAAAAATTCATAATCCTCGGACTGCTATAAGTGTGACAACACTGAGTCTCGTCTCAGGATCCAACATGTCAAATGATCACATGTGTGCCATCTGCAGGAAAAGCTGGCGGAAGAGTACTCCGTGTCCGAGAGCGTCGAGAGAGAAGGAGGAACTGGGTTCTATTCTTCACACAAGTATGATACAATCCACTGTGACTATCAGAATCCCAAGGTGAACACACACACGCGCACATACACAGTGCAAATACTGAATGAATTGTCTGTGTGGTGATTGAACGCTAACACGGGCGTGTTTGTTTTATGACTCAGTTCAACCTGAATCAATCCGAGCCGATTCATCCGCTGAAACCACTGCAGCAGGCACAGGTGAGCTTTTTCATTCTGTTCTTCACAATCAAAAAGCCAAACGCCTGAAGCACTACGGCCCTTTGTCTCTGCAGCTAGCTTCAGCTCTGTGTACTGACTGTACTCCCAGTTTGACCCTTTGAGGTGTGTCTCAGACTGTTTTACATGCTCTGCATGTCTGATGAGGATCATCATGGCCGCTTTGCTCACACATCCTTTCTGGTTTGTCCGGTTGGTTTAAGCTGCTGTTTGTATTTCAGCCAAGCACAGGAAACGCTTCAGGGAAACGAAAGAGAGAGGCTCCAAAGCCACAGGTGAGCACATCATGCACACGCACATGCGTTGGGTATTCATATCTTTGTGGGGACAAGGATTTTGGTCCCCACAAAGATATGAATGCACATTCACTGAGCATAAAGGGGAGCATGCAGAAAATGTAATTGCATGCCTGCATAAATACACAGTGTCAGACCAACAGTTGCATTTCAGGGGCGTTAATGTGTAAAATAACGAACAGCAGAAGCTGAGATAAGCTCTTTCCATGCTTGTAAAAACAGCTGCTGCTCTCAGCTTCACCCTCCGCACATTTGATTTGTCACAGATTGTGCACCCTACCTCACGCCCTTTCTAACCCCACGCTCCTGTTCCTCATCTAGGATCAGTATGAGATCTACACTTGTTTGTGCCTGCCCAGTCTGGAACCAGGGCTCCTTAACATTTAAGGAAATTATGTTGATAATAAATTTAAATAATTGTGGGAGCAGCTGAAAGTACCTTTACTTTCTCTGCTGTGGCAGCAAACAAAGCTTTGTGATGTTTGTGTGTTTGCGTATCTGTTGTCTTCAGTTAAGAACAGGAAATGATGTCAATGTTTTGGACCAAATTACGAAGCGCTTCATGGGACGAAGTCACTGCGGTGTTCTTACAGTATTTGCTTTGTCATATTTTAAGTGATAGAATTTTGTTCAGGCACTTTTTAAAGTACATTTCGTTACATTTTTTGTTTTGAATGTCAGATATTTTGGTTTTCCACAGTGGAAACAGCACAGGTGTCATTAGCAACAATAGAAGCACCTCTGTTAGAGCAGGTGTGCCACTTATATGATCTGTCAATATTAAAAGAGCTCTGTATGAGTCATGTGAGATTTGAAGATATTTTTTTCAAAGCGTAACAGTCGCTGTAGAATAATGTAGGAGAACAGATGTGGACGGACTTTGTTATTGGTCACGTCACTGATTAAAGTTATTCTGGTTATTTTAAATCCATAGATTATTTTCTTCTCGAGTGTTTGAGTCAGTTTAACTAACGTTGTTCTTCTTTGTCTCACAGTCGGCAAAGACGAACGAAACCGTCAAAGATCAAAAACAGGTCAGCTGCTATTCCTGAAAGATTATCTTGTGATCCCAGGACATCCAGGTGGAGGCTTCTTTAAATTGATGTAAAAGCTGCTCTCTCTCCGCTGTTGCTCAGGCTGGGAATCCTGGTTTCGATGCGGTGGCTCAGAGCTGGGATGACGGACCCTACATGTTCATCCTCAAAGTCGAGCAGTCAAAGAGCCAGCAGTCTGGTCCCAAAAATCAATGGAATCTGAAGCGTCAGTGCACGCTCATACATAAAACACAAACACAGACAGCTGTCTGCATTAGTCTCAGGATTAGTTGACAATCAGTGAGATTTACAGTTGTAATTAAAATATGTTAAGTCTGTGTCTCATAATGAAATCATTCAAAATCACATTAACAGGCTTTTTAAATAAAGCATTTCAACCAGCGTGTCAGTGAAGTCTAATCAGAGCGAATTTGAGAAACATCAACTGCAGTTCACCTGGTGTTGCTGCAGGGGGCGCTCGAGAGCTGGTCCTCAATCAAAGGCGTAAATCAGGGGTGTCGAACTCCAGGCCTCGAGGGCCGGTGTCCTGCAGGTTTTAGATCTCACCCTGGGTCAACACTCCTGAATCACATGATTAGTTCATTACCAGGCCTCTGGAGAACTTCAAGACATGTTGAGGAGGTCATTTATCCATTTAAATCAGCTGTGATGGATCAAGGACACATCTAAACCCTGCAGGACAGCGGCCCTCGAGGCCTGGAGTTGGAGACCCCTGGTGTAAATGAAACTAAACTGGTGAAAAACAACCATTTAAACCTGCTTCTGTACAACAGAAGAAGTCCTTTGATTTGGTTTTTCTCAAATCCAGCGTCCATAACATGTCCAAACTGAAATAAAATGACTTTTATGTCCTTCAGTTTGTTTTAGAGTGAGGCTGATTCTGCTTGTTTTTTTTTGTTTGTTTGTTTGTTTTTAAAGCTAGCATTTGCTAATGGAGGCTGATTGGTTGAGTAGAGGACTGTAACATGGAGCTATGTTGAGAGGAGTTGGATGGTCTGCTCTGATGTTCAGTGAGCAGAGGCTACTTTAGATAATGCTTTTAGTCACCGTCTGATACCCACTATGTTTGTATTTGCAGTCCAGATCAGTATGAAGGGTCCACATGGCTTTATATCAGCGTCCGAATGGCCTCTGATGATGGTAAGAGCAAACACGTGCACGCAGAGAAATTAAAATGATATTTATTTGCTCAGGTATTTAAAATGCAGCAATAAGTCATTTACTTCCTGTCGCTCCTTTCTTCCAGTTCTACATGGTGATGTGCATCGTGTACGTGCTGCTCGCCGTGCTCTGGTTGGTTCTGTCCGCGTGTTACTGGAGGGACCTGCTCCGGATTCAGTTCTGGATCGGAGGTGTCATCTTCCTGGGCATGTTGGAGAAAGCCGTTTACTATGCCGAGTTCCAGAGCCTCAGATATGAAGGCGTGTCAGGTAGACAAAGACGCACACAGGTGGTGGCCCACGTGGTGCGTGACAGAGCTGTGATGAAAATCCTGTGTCACGTGTCCTCCTGCAGTCACCGGGGCGGTGGTGTTTGCTGAGGTGCTCTCTGCAGTGAAGAGAACTCTGGCCAGAGTGCTGGTGATCATCGCCAGTCTGGGATACGGCATCGTCAAGTGAGTTTCACAGCTGTTACTGACGGCTGGCGGGTGCTTTATATGTTTCCACTGTGAGAACCTCCTCTGTAGGAGAAGGAAGGACCGAGTCTGAGGCTGATGTGTCTGAAAACCTCCAGCTGTGCAGTTAAAAACCCAGCAGCTTAGCTGAAGCCAGTTAGCAGATTTATGAGCCTAGTGCCGGTAATGTTATGCACCCGTTTGCCACCAGATGGAGCTGTAGCCCAGCATCATCGTAGAAAAATACCATAAATGTTAATTTAGGCCTGGAAATTTTTTTGTTGTTGTTGCAAAAAAGGTGTACTGGGAAAAAAAATGCTTTTTGTGACATTTTTGTCTGGTGGTGTCATATGTGATTTTACTAATGTGAAATATGTGCTGTGGCTCCAAAACGTTGGGAAACGCTGTTCTATGTAATCAGAAGTCTTTGGAACCAGAGGAGCCCCCTGCTGGTCTTTAGAAAGAGTGCAGGTTTGAGGCTCTTATGCGATGGTGTCGCTTTTCAGACCTGGAAACTACATCTATGAAGTCCTGGATGGGTCCAGAGTGCTTCGTATTATTTTGAATCCTCGACGTAAAGTCTTACCTTTAGTTACATAATAATAGGATATAAAAATTGCTTGTGTTGAGTCTCCAGTCAAGTCTCATAAAATAATCAAAACATTTTGCTGACTTTGCTCAAAAATACGATTTCCTCCCTGTTCTGTTCTGTGCAGCGTCACATGACATTACTTTTAAATGCAGACCGCTGATGCTATCGTCAGTTCTGCTGATCCAACCAGAGGACTGAACGGACTCCATTAAAATTTATATCATGCATCAAGGAAAGTTAGAAAACCCAAAAAGAAATGGCGCACAACTCCATCCTCAGATCAGTGCGGCTACATGATTGGGTTACAGGTTGTTGTTTGTTTACCTGGCTCAGAATCGATGTCATGTCAAAAGCATACTCTTTGCATTTTTTAAATTTCATTCACTAAACAAAAAAAGTTTGATTCCAGCTTTAAACAAGGAGGAAGATAAGAGTCTCTGTAGCAGATCCCAGAACTTGCTTGTGTTTCACGGTTTAAGGGATAACCGCCATGTTTGCAGATGGGGAATCCTCCCATAGATTTCTATTAATGTCACCACTGTGGAAATGCAGTCAAACGGCGAACTGAAAGAACTTTGAGATCCACTGAAAGTGTTTCTGATTCCATCCATCCATCTCCTTCTGCTTATCCGGGACGAGGTCGCGGGCACAGCAGCCTAAGCAGAGAAGCCCACACCTCCCTTTCCCCAGCCACCTCCTTCAGCTTGTGTGGGGGAAGACCAAGGCGTTCCCAGGCCAGCCAAGAGATATAATCTCTCCAGTGTGTCCTGGGTCTGCCCCGGGGCCTCATCCCGGTGGGACATGCACGGAACGAGGCACCCAGGAGGCGTCTTTGTCAGATGCGCGAAACACCTCAACTGGCTCCTTTCGATGTGAAGGGGCAGTGGCTCTGCTCTAAGCCCCTCCTGGATGGCCGTACTCACCCTATCTCTAAGGGAGAGGCCAGCCGCCCTTCAGAGGAAGCTCATTTCTGCCACTTGTATCGGCAACTTCGTTCTTTCGGTCACTACCCACAGCTCGTGACCATAGTTGAGGGTAGGGACGTAGATCGACCGGTAAATTGAGCATCTGCATCACTGCGGCCGCTGCCCAGTCCGTCTGTCGATCTCCCGATCAAGTCTGACTTATTGCCGATATGTGGACCAATCTCTTGCAATGGTTGTATAGGGACTGAACGGTCCGTAGCAATGGGCCAGACACCCCATACTCCCTGAGCACCCCCCACAGGACCCCCCGAGGGACACGGTCGAATGCCTTCTCCAAGTCCATAAAACACATGTAGATTGGTGGGCAAACTCCCATGCACCCTCAAGTATCCTTGTGAGGGTAAAGGGCTGGTCCAGTGATCTATGACCAGGATGAAAACCGCATTGTTCCTCCTGTATCCGAGGTTCGACTAATGGACTAACTCTCCTTTCCAGCACCCTGGCATAGACTTTCCCAGGGAGGCCGAGGAGCGTGATCCCCCTGTAGTTGGAATACAACTGGGGTAGCTCAGGAGGTAGAGCAGGTCATCTGTTGATCGGTTGGTGGTTCGATCCCTGGCTCCTGTCTGCATGCCGAATACACTTGCTCCCCACTTGCTCTCCGATGCATTCATACAGCTTGGTGGCTCCTTCACATCTGGTGTCCACCATTTGGTGCGGGGGTTACCACCACGACAGGCACCAACCACCTTGCGGTTGCAGCTCAGTGCAGCAGCTTCGACAGTGGAGATGCTGAACATGGTCCATCCGGACTCAATGTCCCCAGTCTCCCCCAGGATGCTGTTGAAGCTCTGCCGGAGGTGTGGGTTGAAGATCTCGCGGACTGGAGCCTCTGCTAGACGTTACCAACACACCCTCACTATACATTTTGGCGTGACAGGTCTGTCCAGCGCCATCCCTTGCCACCTGATCCAACTCACTTTATATAGCGGTCATTATCTCCAGATTCAGTTCACACACACAGAGTGACGTTTCTCGTTTCTCTCCCGCAGGCCGAGACTCGGCGCTCTGCTGCACAGAGTCGTTGGCGTTGGTCTGCTCTACCTGATCTTCTCCATCATCGAGGGAATCTTAAGAGTCAACGCTGTGAGTCCCCAGAGCGCTGCAGTACTCTGTGTGTGTGTGTGTGTGTGTGTGTGTGTGTGTGTGTGTGTGTGTGTGTGTGTCTGACATGTTTTTCTCTGCAGGATCGAGGGGACACCAGCAGTAGAGTTTTGTGTGACATAGTGCTGGCCTTCACTGATTCCTGTGTTGTCTGGTGGATATCCTTTAACATGTATTAAGAGAATCATCCTCTCACGCTTATTTAGTTTTCAAAAGATTAATTAAAATCCGTCACACATAAGTGCACATAAATCACTGAAAAATGTATTCATAACCACACTGTCAGGATTTAATAAAGAGGCATCGGCGTGGAGAGGCATCTTTTTGTGTTTGTAGGAGTTTTCCTCTCAGAGTCATCGTTTTGGGAGGAGAGTATTGAAATGAATCATACCGAGAGTTTTTCTTAATTTAATGCAGACAAGAGTCTCTTTTGCACCTGTTGTGGCCGTGTTAGCTTCCATTAGGAGCGTTAATTTATTTCAAATGCCAGAGCGAGGTGTCAGTGCATAACTGGTTTGAGTGGACGGCTCAAAGCTGCGAGCTCCGTGCCAAAGCACGATTTACAGGTTCGGTCCTGTAAATCTCTGCAGGCTTAAAGCTGAGCCCCAAATGTTTCTGCTCTGCACATTTGAACTACATGGACCTAAACTGGGTGTCAAATGCATCCAGGGAGCATCGGCAGTGAAGGTTTCTTTCTCCTGTTTCATGCCTTTTCTTGAACAAACACATTTCTTACAAGATTTTATTTTATTTAGAAGCCTGAGCCCTCGTCAGTGGCAGGTCACCAAAAGTCTTCGACTGTGGGGGGGGGGAAGTTACAGCAGTCAAAATGAAGTAAAACACACCGGATGTATAAGAAATAGCTGAAACTAGTCCAGTCAGATAAAAATAACAATAAGCAAAATGAAAACGTCAATGAGGTAAAAATGGACCATCCAATAAACTAAAATAAGCATAAATTAAAGTAAAAACTGAATTTATAATAAAAAATTCAGCAAAGCAAAAAACCACAGAATTCAACTGACTTTCTTAATATTTTATGACGATATTTATGATATTTAATATTTTATGACACATTTAAGTTGAAATTTAAAGTCCAAACGAAGCGGCTGTTTCAGCTGCAGCCACCACAGGGCGATAAATCTCTGAACACACCGGGTCCTCCTGTTTGTCTCTTCCTGTTTGTTTTTCCCTGCTGGGGGATGTAAATGCGTCCGACCCACTAAAATATCCGATGATGGAGCGACATGAGGGATGATGAATAAACTCCACCCACCTGCTGCACCCTGATGAGCAAAACAAACCTTTTAGACTGAACAGAAGCTGTGCTGCGTGTGGGTGGGCTGTGTGTGCATTTCTCTTCTTCCTCTCACCCTTCTCTTTTCTGTTTACTTCCTCCGTTCTTTTCCTTCCCTTCCTGCTTTCTTGCGTCCCTCCTCTTCCTCTTCATTTTGTCTCCTTCGCCTCATCCTCCGTGTCTTCTCCTGTCTTCCTTTTCTTTCCCTCTCCAGGCTGAAGATGATGTAGTGCTCCTGGCTGCTATTCCTCTGGCTGTGCTCGACTCTACCCTCTGCTGGTGGATATCCGCCGCTGCACCTTCCCCCCTTTCTAGTGAAAGTTTGGCTTTCTCTCCCTTTCTTTTTCACTTATTTCTACCTTGCTACTTTGTTACATATTTAGCCAGAGCTAACTGATACATGGACCCTTGAATCAGAGGTGTCCTTAAACATCAGAGGGTCCGTTTTGAGAGTTACCCTGAAGCACCAGGAGAACTCAAAGCGTGATCGGCACAGAGAAAATCCGACAGGTGCGTCTGCTGTTGGGTTGTTCCTACCTGTGCAGTGGCAGGGAGGGAGTGGATGTTAGCTGAGTGTTAAAGTATTAAATTGTCCTGCGTGTGAAGAGAATGTTGCATGACAAGTTTCAGTCTTCCTCTTGGTGAAGTTCCTTGACCGTGTCGTCACATCTTTGTGAGCCTGACTCAGACGATGAAGCTGCTGCGCCTCAGGAGGAACGTGGTGAAGCTCTTGCTCTACAGACACTTCACCAACACGCTCATCTTTGCTGTCATAGGTATTCAAAGTTCTCTTTGTGTTTAACGGTTTATTTTCATGTCCTTGTTTTAAGGCTGTGATGTTTGTGTGCTTTTCAGCGTCGGTCATCTTCATCATCTGGACCACGAAGACCTTCAGGATGTCCAAATGTCAGTCTGTAAGTACTTCAGCGCTTGGATTCAGTTAAAGCTGCTCTCCAGCTTCTCTCTCTTTCATTTCTTCTTGCTTTCATTTAGTTGGTAAATTTCATTGGAAAATATTTAACTGCAAAAATGAGAAGAATTCCGATTAATTCGATTTATTCTCTGAACCGAGTTTGTTTTTTCTTCCTCACTGCTGAATCTCTCTCTCTCTCTCTCTCTGCAGGACTGGAGGGAGCTGTGGATAGATGACGCTTTCTGGCGTTTCTTGTTCTCCATCATCCTATTGGTCATTATGTTTCTATGGCGACCGTCAGCCAATAACCAGAGGTAGGATGTTGTTTTGGTTTTTTTCTTAATCCCCAGTCTCCAGTTTGTGTCTGTAAAGTAAAGCCGTGTCCTCTGTGTCTGTAACAGGTACGCCTTCAGTCCTCTGGTGGATGAAGAGAGCGATGAAGAGGAGAAGGAGCCCATGATGAACGAGGCTTTTGGTCAGAATGCACACCCGCCTCACTTCTCTCCTCTTTCTGTTTAGCCTGAGATGAAATGAATCCATTAAAGTGGGTTCGTTCGGTTTATTCTTCAGCTTCATGATTCACTGTTCATAATAATCCGTTATCTGATACTCAGTCCATCCTCCGTCTAAGGCGAGCTGTTTTAGCTTTTAGCCCTTTAAACCAGCCTTCTTCTGATTGGATGCCCCTCATTAACAAGAGCTTTGAGGAGCAGCTGTGACCTCATTATTAGAAACTCATTTTTAACACGTTAACGATGTTAAATACGTTTCCATCATTGGAACAGGAGCCATGCTGCACATGTGTGAGGTACCTCTGGTAAATGATCGTCTACGTTTTATTATTTTTCTCACGGTTTGTTTGTTTTTCACTCCTTTGTGTCTCCAGAGGGGATGAAGATGAGGGGCATGAAGAATGAGGCCAACGGCTCAGCCAAAGCTAACAAAGTGGTGAGTCAGAGGAATCCGAACACCGCCAGACATCAGCCCGAGTTAGTGGTTTGGTCACAGAGCGTTTGATCTGTTTGCACAGGAACCTCGCAGCAGCCGTGTTACTGGTCAGATTGTGGCATTAAAATGGTCCTAAAGGCGCCAACAGCACAAACACAGTCCAGAAAAGTTGCTCAATAAAAGGAGAACTAATGATTTATTTAAAAAAATTACAGTAATGAAGGAGGAAATTAGCTGTGGAGACAAAAGCGTATTTCTGTAAACGTGCTTCATTTGTGCTGTAAAGTTTTAACATGACTCAGCAGCTGGAGCCTCCGGTGGACGTCAGAGGAACTGCAGCTTTTGGTGCTCCAGCGTTATCTTAATTTTTTTGGATCCGTTGAATGGATTAGAAACTAAAACTTCTTTTTCTTTTTTTTTTTTACTTTACTCACTAAAGTTTTTACTAAACTGATTATTGTTCAGTCGTTGTAGCTGCTTATTTTACTGCATTCAATCACAGTTTCTGTAACGGCTGATGAACCCATGTTTAGTGTTCAAAGGAAAATCTTCTATTTGCATCATGCAGCATGATCCCTCATGTTTAATCTCCTTAGGATGAGGACCTGAAGTGGGTTGAGGAGAACATCCCGTCATCTATGGCAGATGTGTAAGTCGTGACGAGCGTTAATCAGTGTGAATCTGCTGATTATTGTAAATCAGAAACCTGACACTGAACGTGTTTTCCCTTCCTCGCAGCGCCCTGCCGCCCCTGCTGGACTCTGACGAGGTAAACTTTCACTTCACTGGAAAAATTTGACATCGATTCAAACGTAAAATGAAACTTTCTCCGTCACTGTGGAGAATTTAGAGCACAAAGGCACAAATGGTACCCGGAGTAGACTCACTGGGATCTGACCAGTTGATGGTTTAGTTGTTTTTTTTGTTTTTTTTATAAACTACCAAAGTTATTAAAGTTTAAACTTTATCACAGTTTGAAAATTGTGTTTGAGGCCGCTAACAGATAAATAATAAATGAGATCGTCATCGTTACTGACAATAACCTGCAGGTAACAACGACATTACAACAAAATCAAGCAGCACGCAGCTTTATCACCTGAGTCTGTTTATCTGCGTTAAAGAGAAATGCAGGAAGTGTCTCTGGACATGAGAAGTCCCGAAAGGTCCCCGGAGAGTGTGGGGTCCCCTCATGGGCTGCGAGGTATCGCATTTGAGCCGTCAGAGCTCATTTAATGTCAATAAACTGTTTCTTTTCCAGTTAATTGAAATTCTGAAGTCTGTAAAACTTTGAAATCCACAGGAATATATCATTTTTAAAAGTCACATCTTTTATACTTTAGAGGACAAGGTGCCCAGCTCCTCTGGGATCAGGTGCAAAGTCAAGCAGATGTTTCTATTATAAACTGTGTTTCTATTATAGAGGCCTTTTCCACTTTGGTTTTAAAAATCAACTTTAACATATTAAATATATTTGCATTTAAAAGAGAAACTGAACCAGTGGAACGAAGCTGCAGGGTTTAAATAGTGTTTTCATTTCTGGACCTGTGATTCACCCTGAAACTCCACGTTGTCATTATCACTTTATATTCATTTGTGAAGTAAAGCTGTGGTGGTTTTGGGTGGATCTCCCTCTGGAGACCACAAAGCGTCAAACTGTTCTCACCTGCAGTCTTACTGAGTTTACTCGAAGAGCTCAGTGAACAAACTCGAACTTATTGAGAAACACACACACACATATTCTCGTTTTCATGTTTTGTTTGTGAGGACATCTAATTTACATAATGCTTTCCTTAGCTGCTAACCCTAACCCTCAGCCTGAACCATAACTATAACCTAACTGTAACCCTGACTCTAAAACCACATTTTGAGTCTCAAAAATGCCTTCAGACTCGTGAGGACGGCCACTTTTGTCCTCATAAGTCACTGTTGGTCCCCACAAAGATCTCTAGACAGGTACACACACACACACACACACACAGCTTATGAGCAGCTGGGGGCAGCAGACCCACAGTAGACACCCTGCGCTGCTGGTTACGTCATACTGTTGTTTATCATCCTCTGTGTTGTCATGGTGAGCAGAAAGATGTGACGCGACAGACACGCGGTGTGTGTGTGTGTGTGTGTGCTGCAGCTGTTAATGATCCTCTGAATAAAAACAAAACACATATTTGTATTTTTTCTCATCATTGTTTGTGTGATCAGTAAAAATCCTCCCGTGGCCTCAGACTGACGTCGTTTTAATATCCGTTTGTGTTTTTCCTCGTGTCCTCTGTTGGCTGTTCATTCAAACCATTTTCCAAATTATTTACTCTCTCGTCTCCAAACAGCCTCTTTAAGGCATCCGGCAATCAACAAAGTGCCTCTTATGTAAAATCAATTTCTTACATAAGCAGCCATATGAACGCAGAGGGGTATTAAAACCCACAGAAGATATGAAGTGTGCACACGCTCTGTGTTCCCCGCAGGGCGAGCGGGCTTCGTTCTGCCAGCGAGGATAATGGACGTGTACGTAATGAAGCCGGCTCATCAAAGGGTTAAATTAAGGGGAAATAATGCCTTTAACTCCCTGCTCGTCACCTCCTTTTGGTAGATTATGTAACGCGTTCTTGTTATTTAAGCGATAAATGAGGGCTGAATCTGAACCCAACCTGCCTGTTATGGTAAATTACGCAATTCATCACGATTGAGGAGGAAATTCTGCCTCACCTGCCGTCACCCCGACGCTTTGTGTTGTTTTGCTACCTGAATAAATCCTGTTAACCTGGATTCTGGCAGCTGAGCCAGCGTGTGAAGATTCCTGCTTTGTTTGAAACGCTCGGCGCCCCTCAGTGTCTCTCATGAAAACACGGAGGTGAAGACAGAAGCTGCTCTCTGACCTTCCTTAATCCCCGAGCCTGAAATAACCTGATGTAAAAGAGCTTTTTAATATTTGTAAATGGTGCTGACCTCTGCAGTTTGTCGCTCAGAGAGTGCACCGAGCTGTGCTGTCAGAAAGGCCGGTTCTGAGCAGAACGTTTAGGCTGCAGATCCACTCAGGACCATCGCTGTTTACGTCCACGCTGAGCTCCACTGTCCTGCTGTGGAAACATTTTGACTGCTTGAGAATGTAAAGCAGGGGTCACGTGGGACCAGAACCACCAGAGGATCCAGTTCAGCTCGCCGGGCTGAGTCTGCAAAAGGTGCAAATTTCAGTGAGGTCAACTCCAGTAATTTTAAAAAAGCCACAAAATTCCCCGTGTGGCCATGCAGGAGTGGAACAGCCTGCAGACGATATTCCAGTGTCGAGTCAAAAGGATGTAAATCCTTCCTAAATCTGTCTTTCTGTAAGATATGATACAGATGCTCTAAGGTGGACGCTTCAACAGTCTGTGGGTTAAAGCTCCTGAAACTATAAACGTGCTGATGTGTTTTCTGTTGCAGGAAACGATGACGACCAAGTTTGAGATGTCCAAGATGGAGTGACGCACAAAAGAGGAGCTTTTTTTAAAAACCAAGAGACTGTGGCATCACCGAGAGGTACGCCCACGTGACGAGGAGGAGGGAGAGAGGGAGAGATGAAGCGCTGGATGAAGGAGGGAACCGATGGGAGCGAGAGCTCACTGTCGCCATGTGATTTCATCCCTGAACTTATGAGCTTTGTAAGCCTTGACCTGTACATACGCTGGGAGCAGAGTTGATGCTCAGATCCTTTTATTTCCTGTTTGTACTTATACGCCTCTCTCTGTATACTCTGCATACACAAACAGTATATTTTGACCGATTTAACGTGAAATGTTTTGTTTGTTGGATTTTTCACGTTTACACGCGCAGGTTTTCTGTCTCCTCACTGCAGTGGGTTTTGGGGGCTTTTTAGGTTTGTTTGGTTTTTTTTAAGCTGAATGAAAAAACTGTTTAGATTTCTTCAACCTGCAGAGACTTAAATTGTGAATCATAAAAGTAAAATGTGAGTAAACATGGAGTATTTCTGATGAAGCTGAAGTTTGTCTTTCATGCCAGTTTTGTGTTTTCGTGGAGCTCGTTTAATTCTCATTATTAATTCATAACTTAACGTCCTTCCTGTGCTGAGACGGCTTGTTTGAGTCTGACGCCTTCTGCAGGCTCCGGTTCAGATGCCGTAAAACGTGCGACGAGGCCCCGACGCACAGGCAGGGCTCGCAAAATCGCTAGCCCGACGTCCCGGGGCTAGCGATTTTTCCAGTCGGGCTACCAAAATCTATCTCTGCCCTGCCCGTCGGGCTGTCATAGGAAGGAAAAATATATGTCAATGCTTTTGCATTCTTTCGGAAATGTAGCTGAGTAATTATGTCATTGGCATCGGTGAGCCACTGTCAATATGTGACATATTGAAATTTGAATTTGCGCTTGTTTTTTGCTTTCACTTTGCAATCGCGCGAACTGCGTATAGAGAGCGACAGCACTGATTGGTGAGTGATGATAATTTGTGCACCAATTCCTCTGACATCGTCTTATCACTCATTAGCTTACTATTCAAACATGACAAGTGAAATCTCCCGCAGCTTAAACGTGTGAGAGGTTGATCGCGCAGAGAATCGCTGAGCGTTATGTGAGTACGTGTGTAAAAGCAGCAGGATATATATTTTAGTTCTGCTGAGCCAAATAAGACAGGTCAGGGTGAAGAAGTGACCACAAAACGGAAAAGTTATGACAAATCAGACTATAAGGCAAAAAGAAAGTGCAGCTTTATGGTTTCATGGACAAAAGAATTTCCGTGGCTGCAATATGACGAGCTGTGCGTGCGCATTCGCTGTCAAAATAAAAAAAACGCGCACAAGATGAGAAATGCGCACAAGATAAGAAGGTGCAACGCGTGTTTGCGTACATAAGATTTTCTGGAGGAGGACAGACATTTGTTTAGAACTCTTAAAGATGTCGAAGAAGCGCGTAGTCTCGGAAAAGTGGTTGCAGGAGGTGAGCTGGCTTCAAACAAATGATGAACGCACAGGGATGTGGTGCAGAATGTGCCGTGAAAATCCCACTCTAGCGGACAAAAACACTGCCTTTTATATGGACGCAAACGCGCGTTGCAACTTCTTATCTGGTGCGCGTCTTTTATTTTGACAGCGAATGCGCACATGCGGACCACTTATGTGCACCCGTGTAAATAACATAATGTTCTGCCGGGTGTGTGGTTGGTTTTCCCTCGATTTCTGAGTCGACAAGCGCCTTTGTTACTGGGACCAGTCATTTTAAGAAAGGCCCCCATTAGAACCCATGAGAAATGCAAGAAATGCATCATTGCTCAGTCTGCAATATCTTTCCCAGAACAAACACCAATTGCAAATAACGTACTAAAAATAAACCTGAAAATCAGTTTAAAACAGCGTACTACGTTGCAAAGAGTGAACTACCACTGGCAAAATTTAGCAGTCTTTGCAAACTTCAAAAAGCAAATGGCCTCGATCTTGGTTCCACTTGCCTCTTACCTGTGACTTCAGTAGAAATTTCAAATTCAGGATCTGACACAGACTGATTCATGTCCTACACAGTTCTTACAAGTTCATAGAAATGTCTGTTCAATTAGAACCAAGTATTTGAGTTGATGATTGTAATTTTTATACAATGTTGTAATTTGTGTTTCAACAATTTTTTGATTAATGTTTTGTTTCAGTTCCAATATTATATTTTAGTGTATAATATTGTAAAGGAAACAAAACAGGAAACAAAACATCAATCAAAAAATTGCTCTTTTTTATTCGGGCTACTTAAATTTATTTTGGGCTACCAAAAACTGAAGAGTCCCTGCCCGAAGGGCTACCAGGGATTTTGAAATTTTGCGAGCCCTGACAGGGTTTCGTTACTGCACAGAAATGAGCAGAAAAACGAAACGGCGCGGTCTGTCTTTGGTTCTAGTGATAATTTAGGTCTATTATTCAATCATAATGCCAAAAATCAGACCTCAGAGTCTGGCTGGGGGTAAAATCATAGACTGTATATAAAAGATGCTTTCCTAAATGTTGGCGCTTTGGAGCCAGCGGGGACTGTATTTGGATGAGAGCTGAGGTGCCGCATTATTAGCTAACATGGCTAACACGCTCACATCACAGATACATGCTAATTAGCGCTGAGTCACATCCAAATAAAGTCCTCGACTTTCACTCAGACTTCATGGTTACTACAGTAACCTCACAGCAGCCATATAATTGGTCAGATGATGTCATTAAAAAGGCTCCAACAGTACAAACAAGGTCCAGAGGTCCAGTTCAGGGACTGGAATTAGCCGAGGTGCCAGGCTGGAGCTGCCTGTGGCAGTTTTTAACTTGTCGATTTACTTGTTTCGGCTCCTTTCAGTGTTTTCTGTCAGACTGTGAGAAGTTTAAAGCTAGTTCTGCTGGTCCTCTGCCATAAAAGGTTTCACAGCAGGTGGTTTGATTTTGCAGATTTACGCTGGATTCCCTTCCTGATGCAACCTCACAGGGGAATTGTGGCTCTGGCTTGACCCAGCGACCTTTCTCCTGCCAACTGAATGTATGAATCACAGCCCCGCGGAGCCCCTGTCAGATTTTTTACAAGTCTAAAAGAACCTGCAAACACTCAGACACACCAAAGTAGTAAATTCTCCAAACTCTGGTTGTATCGACAAATTTATGGTCATCTACCTGGAAGGTTGATAGTCTGCAGAGTATTCCTCTGAAAGACACCGAACCCCAAGGTGCTCTCAGATGCATCCACGGCAGTGTGAATGTTAGAAACGGTGCTTGTGTCAGTGAGACACGCTGGATGAAGCCCTTTGAGTGCGCAGTTAAGAACCAGTCCAGTCGCCACACTTGGTTCACTGTCACGACTTGTTAGATCCATTCTTGCCCGATCAGCGTTTCAGCCTGTTGGTTGCTTTGTCGGCTTCTCCTCGTCCAACGTCCAACCACCGACCAAAGATTCTGGGTCAGATTACGATACGGGAATTTTCCTGCCCATGAATCCAAAGTTTCAAGTTTTCTGCAAACTTCAGATCATGTTTCTTGTGACATGGAGCTCCATCATGCTGGAAGGTGCACAGATTGTCAGCAGATTGTTCCTGGATAGTTGCAGGAAGTCGGTCTCTGAGGATTCTTTCAGTGTATTTCAAATTGATTTGTTTGCCGGTAAAATTACCTCTGGTTAGTCTGCACTGCATAAGAGAATTTTTTTTTAAAGGCAAAGTGTTTGAAACAAAACTGCTGCTGACTCACTTTTGGAGCCTCGAGTGGACCCTGGAGGAACTGCAGCTTTTGGAAGACTTGGCTAATGATGTCACAATGGCTGCATCCATCTTTTATATTCAATTCAGTTTTATTTATACCGTGCCAAATCACAACAACAGTCACCTCAAGGTGGTTTATATTGAAAGGTAGACCCTACAATAATACATAAATAGATAAACCCAACAATCATATGACCCCCTATGAGCAAGCACTTTGGCGACAGTGGGAAGGAAAAACTCCCTTTTAACAGGAAGAAACCCTGGAGGCTTCTTCCTGTTTCCAGATATCCAGTCTGTGCTTCAGCCCCGGGAAAATGTCTCCTATTCAAACTTTGCACCATCTTTTTATCTGTCTGTTCGGCCGCCTGCAGTGTGTGTGTGTGTGTGTGTGTGTGTGTTTCAGTTAAAGTGTTGACGCTGACTTGTCTGGATGGACTAAATGCTCCATGAATCGCCCGGATCAGCTGCAGGAAAACTCTCCCTGTGTGCTGCCCGCTCCCATCAGCCTGCAGCGCTTGCTCGCTTTCACAGAAATCAGCTCTACTTTCAGCTTTTTCTCAGTGAGGTTTGAGGCTGGACTTTTATTTTGGAGGGCTGCTGATCCCGAGTCATATTCAGTGTTTTGTGTTTTCTTACATAATGCAGCTGCTCTCATAAAGTGGACCTACAGCAAATCCCGAGCAGATAAGACGGGTCTGACGGTGAGCATTGTCTCATTTTAAATCCAGCGAGCAGCAGCTGTTACAGATGAAAAGTGCGTCACATAAATAAAATCCATGTAATGCAGGCTTTGAGCTTTACACTGGAGTATATGGCGGCGACGAAGAACGAGAAGAGCGAAAGTGGGTTGTTAAATGAAACAGATGAATCAGAACTGGTTTGTAAAAATGCTGCAACTTCACTGGTGTGGAACTGGTTTAGCTTTCGTCCGTCAGATACACAACAAAGCACTATTTTTGGTAGAGCATGCTAGCGGGCCGTCGTTATCACCGTGTTGTTTGGAAAATACGGCACACTTAAAATCATCCTTTGATTTTTCTGAAAGTCGACAGAGCCCCTTATAATCCCGTGTGCCTTATGTATGAATTCTGGTTGTGTTTACTGACCTCGAAACGATTTTATGTGCACGGCGCTCGAAAATCTGTCAAATATTTCAGTGCGACTTTGCTAAGCTACGAAGCCGCACCGCTTGATGGATTGTCGGAGCATTACGGCTATCGTAGGCAGGAGCCTCGCGGAGTGATACGTGCTGTGCTTCAACATAATATTACCGCAGAAAGGGTTTCTTTAAATAAAACAAATTTGGGTTACGTTATCTGTCTTTAATGAAATGAAGAATAGAATTTGTCCAAACTTGTTCAGAGGACGGCTGCTGGAGCCTGGATGTTAGTCTGTGCACTGGTGTTACTTTAATCCTAAAAGCAGAGGCCTGTGGGCCCCGTTCATGTAGGTGTTGCTCTGTAATTAGCAGCTGGTGTCTCTACGTTATAATCCCGATTTGTAATCCGTCTGTTCGGCCTGTTTTTTTCCGTCTTTGACCCGAACTCAGAAAAAGACGACTTTAACCACCGAGCTCCGACATCGTCTCCATCTGCTATTCAGAGCTGTTCCCAACACGAGCGGGTATTATCACACGCCGTCCATTAAGATGTCTTTAAATGACAAAGCAGCAGTTTTCCTCAGGGTGTTTCCGTGTGTGTGTGCACGCTCGGCTACTGTACTCCCACATTATGGCTGTAATAACATAATCCCAGAGATTTGGCCTGACAGCGAGACAGTATGCTGCCGATTTTAACTGACAGCGGGGAATTATCATCATCACACACTTCACAGACGGCGAGACATGTGTCATTACTGCTGCCGTGAGTGTCAACGTTTGGCCCGCGGACCTTCACCCGGACACTCGAAGCTCGACTCTCTAATCTCCACCAGTAAACCTTCTAAATATATACAGCACACGATTTTTCTGTTGCACGGCCCTCGTCTCTTAGCCCCTCCCCTCCACCCTTTGAGACCTATTTGATTTAGGAGTAACAACATCAGGCAAGTCAAATGCTTTTCTTACAAAGGGGATCTATACTGCTGCTCCGACATTCCACTTTCTTTTATAAATGTTGCTCAGATATTGGCTGAAACTCAGCAGGACCAAATCCTCGATGATGAGAGTGAATGGAGCTAAAATGATTTCAGCAATGATTCCTGCTTTAAAACACCAAAGCCTGCATTTTATTGCAGTTATCACAATCCAGCATCAGTCATGGAAAATTACATTTATGTCCTTTAGTTTTCCCTCAGAGTGAACCCGATTGGATCCTACTGGATAGTGTAGTAGTAAGACTACATGCCTTTGGAGTGGGAGTTGCAAGTTCAATTCCAGCTGTGTGGAGGAGGGGACCGCTCTCACGGCTAGAGATCGATGAGGTACATCACGCTACGGCAAGGAGGAGCCAGGGCGGCAGGTCAGGGGGAAGGCGCCATCACCTCCACCCTGAGAATGGGTATCAAGCCCCAAATGATAGGATCATGAACTAGCCCGTTTCCTGTTGTGTGATGGTATCAGGTCCTGCAAGCCCTCACCTGTTGTGTAGGTATCTGATGAGTTTAAGCACGTTTATATAAAACACATTCATTCTGCTTCTGTTGTTCATGAACAAACATTATTTTATGATCTGCATTCTTGCTTCATCCTGGATTTCAGCCACTATGAGGCCCTTCTGTGTAACTGAGGGAACGTGACAGTTAAACTTTGCACAACTTCATTAACTAGAACTAAAATGAATACGCTAAATGGCTACTGACAGCGTGGACTGCTTTCACTCTACTTGTACAAACGTGATCCTTTATTTAAAATGAAGATGTTGCAGAGGTCGCCAAGTCCTTTATAAAGTTTTGATCCACCTGTGCGACACCAGCGTCCGGCATACGGACGTCCTGGACCGTCCACAGGAAGCAGCAGCCGCCTGCTGCCAGATAATACACGCAGATCTACTTTAATACAAAGAAATCTCGTATTATTCCACCCGTTACGTAAAAGGATGAGATTATCGATATGCAGATTAACGAGCGCCCAATCATATTTCAGCATATCGCCCCGCCCTCCCCTCAAACCATAGGAGCCTTCAGGCGTGCAGATAAAAATAGAAACCTGCAGTTTAGTTGTTAGATTTTAGTCTTTATTGTACTATTTCTTTTCTTGACAATTTGCTAGCGGACATGTGAAAACTTGGACCAACAAAACATCATTATTATTATTATTATTTTAATTACAGCATAATCGTCGGTAACAGTGAGAAGATGTTTTTAAAAAATAAAAACAAAAGAAGAATTTAAACCAAACGGGAACAAAACAAACAAACAAAAAGAAACAGTTTGACTTCAATATTCAATGATGGATTTTCTTTTTTTTTCTTTTTTTTCTTTGTTTTAAATTCATGTACACAATATAACAGTCTAAAAACATTAAACACACAGAGCTGAAGACATTGCAGTGTTGGTGGGGAAGTGGCAGTCCTGGGGCGGTTTATATATGGAAGCAACATGGTCCTGCTGTACTGTCAAATATCTACGGGGGGCAAAGATGGGGAGGAAGAAGAAGAAGAGGAGGAGGAAGAGGAGGAGGAGGAGGAGGAGAGGGGGGACTACAAACCAAAATGGCCGTCGATATAAAACTAAGTCTTTTTCTCTCTCTCTCTCTTTTTTTTTTTTTATGTAATCCACCAATCAGGAGTCGGTAGAGCTTCGGGAAGAGAAGGGGGAGGAAAGTGGAATGTCTCGATTTTCATTTTTTATTCTTCATTTTCTCTCGTAGACAATATAAAATCTCACAGACAAGCAAAGAAAGGATTAAGAAAAGAAAAGACTGGATGTTTGTATCGGACAGAGGGGTGGATGGATGACGGATGGGTGGATGAAGGATGGATGGACAAAAAGAAGGGCTTGAATTATTGCTTTCCGAGTAATCATTTTTCTTCTCATCTACATGAATTGCATCTTTCTCTCCGTCTCTCGTTTCTCACCATGTTGGTTTGATAACATGTGATTACTCCATTTATTGGGAGGGATGAAGGGAGAGAGGAGGAGGACGGGGAGGAAATAAGAGGACAAGAAAGTGGAGGAGTTGGGGGGGTGGGGCTCAGAGCTCCTTGCTCAGCGAATCCCGGGCAGTTCTAATCCTCTTTGTGTGGCCTCACACGTTTCCCGCCTTTTTGTCTGGTAAATGATAACAGAAGAGATCGAAAAAAAGGATTAAAAAATTGGAAAAAAGAAGAAGCAACAGTCACATAAAAGGGTTAAATGCTGCACGTGTGTTCAGTGGTTTAGTACGAGGAGGTTGGTCTGACAGGACGCACACAGAGCAGAACAACACAACACAACGACAGCTGACGAGGACAACAATGAGTCGTCACATCATGGAGGATCACGTGACAGCTACTCTACCTGTGCTTGTGCTCTTTGTGCTCTTGACCTTGAGGAGGAGATTTGCCCTCTAGTAAATAAGCCCGACCACCCACTGCAGTCTGTCTTTGCCTCGCTCACACAGAAAAACCTCCGAGAGCGAGCGAGGGAGGAAAGTCTGTCCATACCCAGCTTTTCTCTCCCGTTGCTGTCTCAGCTACAGCTAGTGAGAGCTAGAAGCCACCGGAGGATCGAGGTCAGAGGTCGAAGCGCTGTGACAAAACCGGTGCCTTAAACGTGATTCGTGTAAAACTACCAGCAGGATGCACAGGAGCTTGTGCGATCACGTTTTCATGTAATTCCAGTTTGAACCACAAGATGGAGCCGCGAGTCAGCACGGTATCCAATCTGATCCGAATCCAGCACACATACGAAAGACGGACTGAGCACATCAAGTCCTGTTTAACGCCTCGAGACGTTTTTCACCGTCGCCACCTCTGCGTTTTGAGACCGGATGTGATGAGTGAGCACACAAACTGAAGCACGCTGCAAGCTCATTGGATTAACATCCTTTTCTGAGTCCAACGTGGCCATAATTTACTAAATTAACTCCTTGCTTTATTTTGCCAACGTTAAAAGGCTTTTAAAACATTTCTGCATCACTGATTCCCAAAGTGTGAGCTGCAGCCCCCTGCAGAAAGAATGCGGCTTTAAGGCACTTGTGCACTGGCTTCCCTTCAGACCCAAAAGATGCGTTTTTATATTATCAATGCAGTGACGGTTACAATAACACTTCATGCACTGAACTTGAGAGTTTCCACAAATTAATCTTCCTGCGTTATCGATCATTTCGGCAGCTTGGACTTGCACAGCATCCATATGGAACATAACAGAGAAACCAACTCTGTACTGGCCGGAGAAGAAAGGAGGTTTAAATGCACAAACATGGTAATTCTGTTACTACAGATGTAAAGACATCTGAGTCTTTCTCCAAGAGCTGTGCCACATCATTTATTTGGTTTCCAAACCTCTCACCTTCTCTGCTCATCACACACTGAGCCTTAAAAAGCTGCCAAATTGCTGCAGCATTTTCAGTTGGAAGCTCCACCAGTATGTCAACCAAGCAGCCAATTAGAGGGCTGGAAACTGAAAGCACAGCACCGAAGTGCCAAAAACAGAGTCGGTGTTAAAATGTGCAACTTTACATCAGAAAGAAGCCCGTTCACAGCCTGATACAGACACTGGTCTCACCACCAATTAGGGGTTAGGGGCGTGGCCTCTTTGACTGACAGGTGGACGGTGACACAGGTGGCTGTAGGTGCTAGTGGTCTGCTAGGCTTCACCTCAGCTAACTGGAGTCCCTGAACTGGACCTCTGGGTCGCGTTTGTGCTGTCGGAGCCTTTTGGAGTATTTTTAATGGCATCATGTGACCAATAATACGGCTGCTGTGAGGTCATTCATGCTAGCAGACGGTCCATGAAGTCTGAGCTCCAGTTTTGCTGAGTGAAATTTTAGATGCTTCATCCAAAAATCTGAACTAATTATCAGAGCTGAAATTTTCATCTGTTTTGGTATTGCATTTATTTCCATGCTGGTTCTTTGTGCCACCAAATAAAAACCCTTTACTGAGCGTTTCAGCAGAGCCCAGCTGCTGGTGTCGCAGACAGCTCGGCACACTGTCCTAAACACTGGGCGTTAAACCGAGCTCATTTTAGCAAAAGACTTGGGGCTTCAAAGAGACTCCCCGTGAACTGCACAGCAGCAGCAGGAGGAGCTGCGATCCTCTCTGCGAGCATCTGCCGGGCTGCAAGAGATCAAAGCGAGCCGCTCGCTGGACACCGAGCCTCACGTAGCGCTTGAATGAAGAGGAGGCTGGAAGTGATAAATAATGGAGGAGGAAACAGAGCACCTTCTGGTTCGCAGGCACTTCACCTCCTACTGCTCAGCGTCCAGCAGCTCCTGCCGGCTCCCTGGTGGGAACGGGGCAAGTGGTGGGAACAGGAAGGAAAAGAGCAAGTCCACGGAGCAGACCGCCCCCACGTAAAGAAGAGAAAAGGCTCCAAATGTCAGGAGATGCTAAATTTCACCTCCATCGTCACACTTCCTCGTGCCTGTCCTCGATCCTCTCGTGTGTGGGTCAAAACCTACCAAAGCGACTTCAACATCAAATTAGCTCTAACGGGATGTGCCGCAGAGCAGATGATCTGATATTTACATTTTCATACAAGTCCACGAGCAGCCGGCTTCCTCCCGCGCTCGCCAGCTGAGTCCCGGTCACTGTTGATGGCTTTTTGCTGCTCATCTGTGCATGAACTCTCTCTCTGCTGAACACTCGCAGGCGATTCGCTGCTGAGCAAACATCTACTCTACGACTTACTTAAAGGGATTCAGGAAGAACTGCGTTATGTTTACCGAGCGATCGCCCAGAAAAGCTGGCATGCCTATAAATACAGTGTGTGGTTCTGTGCGTGCACCTTTCAACGTACAGGTAAACAGCGTCAGTCAGTGCGTGGGCTGAATATGGAGCTGGTCACGGTTAGCCTAGCTTAGCTTAACGACTGAATGCAGGCGGGGTGAAACGGTAAGCTTTCAAACAGCTTTGAACCATCAGTCCCAAAATCAGCAGCTCCAGTTTGCCGTCACACCTGTATTTCAGCAGGAGACTGCAGTGAGTCGAGCACCAGTGTAACAGGGCTGTGGTGATATCATAGAGTGTAACGCAAACGGTGACCATAAGCTAGATTTTACCCCGGCTGCGGTGCAGGTCTCTGTCACCGCGGAGGCCAGCAGCTGGTTGGATTGGGGCTTCAAACAGCCACCTCCAGCTCTTTAACCTCTTATTGTACAGGTTCAGTAAGAAACATCTGTATTCACTCATCTACCTGCGCTCTCAGGTGTTTGGGCTGCTAGACTATACATCATCTCTTCTGACCACACTATTAAACTCAGCCAGGTCTTCATGACTCTGCTCCAGGCCAATCTTTCACCAGGACTCTGACCTGCTGTGGAGCTTCATCTGAGTCTAAATAAATTAGATTCAACTCTTTCAAATCGTGTCTTCTTATTGAATTTCAAAGTTCAAAGGAAATCCTGTTTCAAATTCAGCAACTGCATGTTTGTTAAGTCACCTCGGCCGCAGACAGAGTTCAGCATACATCTCAGTGCTAAACTCTGGAGCGCCTGTAGGCGTCAGCTGTTGAGTTCATGGATCTCGCCGCTTCTCTGCAGGCAGCTGTTTTCCTGCTTTTCATTTGTTTTCATTCTGAATCTGATTTTTTTGTATTTGTGACATTTGAGGAGACTGCTCCTCCTCCTGCTTTCAGTCGTTGCACAAAGATAGGCTCCTCCCCTCAGAGCTCCATGATCGCCACGTCTGTGCTAATCTGTGCTAACGTGTGTGTTACTTTACATTGTCACATTTCACTGTATCACGCGCGTGTGTGTTCCTAGTATCTGGCGTCGGCATCATAGCACCCGTTTAACCCATTGTCCACACACAGCTCCTTCTCTAATTGGTCGGTTGCTGCTGACATCACGTTTTGAACAATGACCACGGCCGCCTCTCTTAGATCCCTCTTCCTCATTTCCTCCTCCTCACCCTCCTCTCTCTGGTCATGTGAATCTTCAGCATCGTGACAACCTCCATTCTGCGGAGACTCCGCCACCCCCTGCCCTTCCCCCTTCTCCCCGCTAACAGCTAATGCTATCTGCGTCTGGCGGTCCCTGTGTGCGGCGCGTTTATTGCTATCGTTTGTTAGCGCTTCTTGCCGTTTGCCGTTAGCTTCTCCGTCTTTGCTGCTGCTGCTGTTCTGAGGCTCGTCAGAGTCCCGGTCGGCGTGCTCTAACTCACCGCTGTTCACGGCCGCCGTGGCGTTGATGATCTTGGCGTTGGCCTCATCTTTCACCCCTCCCGCCTCCTTGCTCTTCTTCATGGGGCTGCTCCCCGTCGTCTTTTCCTCCTCCTCCTCCTGGTGATTATGTGTGGCGTTCTCCTCCTCTGTGCCGTTGGAGCAGCCGTTCTCCCCGTTGGTCACCGGAGCTTCGGCCGTCGTCTTCTCCGGCTCCTTCTCCGGCTCCTTCGCCACCTCCGCTCCACTCTCCTCCGCTGGTGTCTTCTCAGCTGCTGTCGCTGCATCTTTGTCGTTGGCCTCCGCGGTCGCTGCGGAAGCTTCGCCGTCAGCGCCTCCCTCCTCTGTCGCCGCCGCTGCCTCTCCTCCCTCTGCGGCCTCCTCCTCCTTGGTGCCCTCGCCCGTGTCCACACTGGTGGACTTGCCCTTCCGCATGATGAAGTTCTTCAGGGAAACCGCACGGCCAAAATGTGAGCGCTTGGCTTTGGCCGACTTTCCGTCTTTGCCGTCCTCTGTGGCGCCTTCCTCACCTGGAGTGGAAAAAAGCATTTGAGGTTAAAGTTCATCAGGTTGTGCATCAATTAGTCGCACAGGATTACAGCGGGTGAGTGGAAGAAGTGTTTATCAAGTGTTAGCAAATATTTATATTACTAAAAACAAAATTATTAGAGTCTGACCTCGTCCTTGAGGTCCAGATCTCTAAGCCTCTAACTTGTCCGAGATTTGTAGTAGCTCCACCTACGGCATCAATGTAAAAATCCCACGTAGCCTCATTCTCACGTTATCGTATTCACGCCGCTGCTCACCCAGCGCGGTGCCAACATTTAATCTAATTACACTGAAGGCTGTAAGTCCTTATCATATCACGTCTTATCAAATACATCCCTTTCTTCTCTTTCTTCTTGTTTTATGATTTCATTAATTTTGCTAATGTGGTCCTTTCTTACACTTGGCAAACATTCATGAAATTCATTCAATCACATTCTTCAAACAAACAGACAAATGTTCATTTGCTTTTTAAGAAAACAGTTGATAAGTAGTAAAACCAAAGATAAGCTGTCGAGTCTATTTTGTAAAGTGCTTCTGATATTTCTGTAGTTTGGTTTCTTTTTTAAGATTTTCCTTCTTCTACGTTAAGGATTAGGGATGGGTACCGGGGGTTCTGACATAAACGGTAGTAACCAGACCGAAAAGCAGCGCACATTTCGGTGCTTTTTTTTTCCTGAGCTGTGATACACTTTAGATTCTAGCCAATCATTTTACCTTTCCGAGGATAGTAGGCGGGTCCAGGTACGTACGTTCTTTTAGAGCAGAGCTACAGATTAAAAATGCCCAAGGCCAAGCGGTCAAAAGTCTGGCTGTACTTCACAGCAAAATATGCAAACTCAGCAGCCTGCAACAAGTGCTTTAAGCTGATACTGTGATACTGTCAAAGGAGGTAACACCTCAAATCTGATGAAACACCTGGCGACGCATAGCGTTTTTTTTTAAAGCCGAGAAATGCGCCGTATTTGATAGCTTGCTGCGAGACCTCACACCGAGCGCATCTACTGCGGGTGTGGTGCCTGTTATCGGACCCGGAGTTAGCAACATCCCCCAAAAACCCGAAGAGGAGAGTCCTGGCCGCTAGCCCTGCCAGTGTAGCAGAAATGATGATGATGATGATGCAGCAGCAGCCGTTCTTCTCTGCGTGAGTAGCTTAATGTTGTTCGTGTGTAATTTACGTTGAGTAGGCTAACCACGTTATTACATTAATGCATGTAAGGGGAACTAGCAAACATCATCATAGTTACATGCGGCTGTCTTCTTGTTTGATGGCAGATGCTCCCTTCACCCTGGCCAAAAAGGCTAAAATGACCAAAGAAAAAGTGGAAAACAGTTAAACATGAGAGGTTTTTGGACAAAGTTTGTGTTTTTTCCATTGTTTAAGCACTGCTTCCAGCCAAGAGTGATACCATATATGCCCCATAGCTGCAGAAAAGGCTAACATTGTTATCTTTTTACAAAAAAACAGCTGAACATGAGAGGTTTTTGGACCAATTTTGTGTTCTCCATTCTTTAAGCACCGGTTTGAGCACCGTTTAAGCACCGGCACCGTTTCAAAAGTACCGGTTTGGCACCGGTATCGGATAAAACCTAAACGATACCCATCCCTATTAAGGATCATTACACTGTTTCTGTTGAGGTCTTTTATTGTGAAAGGCAGGAACAGGAATAAGCCCTTTTGGATAACAATGACATCATGTTATTTAAGTTTTTTTCAGGTTGTGGTGAATATTTGAGCTGCCATGTTTCCCAATGAATAAAGTTTTTCTTATTTTAAAGCAAAAAAACAAGAACAAACTTGAGATTTTTAAAATTACAACATGAAATTTCAACTCTGAACCAAAGAAGGTGGAATATTTTCTGAGCCATTAAAGAAACAAATCTCTCATTTTCACTCTGCTGTGTTTTTGTGTGCAGAAAGAGCAGAAAGTAAAGCTTAATTTAGTCTCTTCTGTTGACCTAAGTTATGCTGTAATTTGAATTTCACATCACCCGTTGAATATTTTATTTGGGACAATGTTCCATTACATTACCTCCCCCAGAGTTAGCAAGCCTTTAACTCCTGCGTGTCCTTGGTGGACAGCGACAGACTGAAACGAGTGCAAACAAGCTGCCGGCTTCAGAAGCTGAATTTTTAAACGGTGTCCAACTGTGGCGCTGACAAAAACACAGCAACGCTTAAGACCTGCAGTCAGACTCTTAATACATCTCTGCTCGCTTTAACTTCCTCCAAAAGATCATGACGACTGGAAATGACGACGCCCAAAGTGCAGCGATTCTCAATCTAAAGGCCAAACCCCCAGTGCAGGTCATGTGATAATTGGCGAGATATTAAATGAGTTTCATTTGGTTATAATTTTAAAAACTGGATGAGCAGAAGCGAATGGATGGATGGAGGGATTTTAAAGAGGAACCTCTAAAGTTTCAAGAGCTGATGAGCGTAACCACCACCAACATGGTCACTCGTCACGTACGGATGCCCACACCCTGTCCTTTAGAAGAACATCTTGATGTGCAGAGTTGAAGCCGTTAAAAGGCTGCATTTATGAGTAAAACAAGCCTAAATTAAAGCAAGAGTCTGCCGAGTGTGGCTAACGTTATCAGCCTTGGCTCCTCCCACATTAACGCCCACATACCTGCAGAATGTGGTTACACACCTGCAGCCACTGGACCTGCACGTGCTTCACAGACAGCCTGGATAAAGACGGTTGCGACTGCTTTGGCTGGCTGACGTCAGGGTGACTGAGGTCAGATGAAGACTTCGTAAAGACCAGTTATGTTCACGCGCTCGACTCTGCGCTGACTCACCCGAGGCCGCGGCCGCAGGCGCCTCCTCCTCGCCTCCGGGGTGGCACTCCGTGTTGGTGCGTTTGCTCTTGGGGATGACCCGCTTCTTGAAGGAGGTCCAGATCTCGTTGGCGTGTTGTGTCACCGTTCCACCTGCTGCTACCGCCTTCTCCTCCTCACCTCCCTCTGCTTTCTCCTTCTCCTCCCCTCCCTCTGTCTTGCCCTCCTCTGCTCCTCCCTCTGCCTTAGCTGCTTCCTCTCCTCCCTCAGCTCCTCCTGCAGGCTCCTCGGGCTTGGCGTTTTCAGCGGAGTCTTTGTCGGAGCCCTTGGCCTTGCCGCTGATGCCGGACATGGAGGTGTCCCTCTTCAAGCCCTGGAAGGTCCAGGAGCGTTTGAGCTTCCACCTCTTCTGGCCTGACTCTTTGGAGTCAAGTGTGGAGGAGTCTCCGCCACCTCCTTCTCCCTCTGCTCCTTCCTCTTTCCCATCCTCACCTCCTCCAGTCTTCTTGTGTGCCTTCTGAGCCATGAGCTTCTTGAAGGAGTGCCAGCGCTTCATGTGCTTAGTGGTTGCTGACGAGGCCGAGGCTTTCTGTTCCCCTTCTGCACCTCCCGCTGCTCCTCCTTCCTCTACGATGGAGTCTGCAGTGGTGTTAAGTGCTTCGGGATCTTCCAGCCGGTCCAGAGACTTGGACCGGACCTTTACTGGTTTCTGGGGCTCTGCAGCGGCGCCCTCCTTCTTCTCAGTGCTGCGATGGGAGAAGATTCTCGCCACAGGCTTCCTGATCAAATCTCGAACTGTGGATTTCGCCTCCGCTGGTTTGCTCTTCTCCGCTTTCTTCTCGTCTTCCTTCTCTCCATTTTCTGCAGCCTTCTCTGTCGCCGCCTCACCTTCTGCACCTCCTTCTGCTCCTCCCTCCGGTGCTGCTGCTGCAGCTTCCTCCCCTCCTTTGTCGGCCTCTTTCTCCCCTCCTTCAGCCGCGCCCTCCTCGCCTCCAGCCGCGGGGGCGCTCTGCTCTTTCTTCTTCCTTCCACCCATCACCTTTCCCAGGCCACTCTTGTTGAGGAAGGAGTCCAGGAACGAGGTCTTGGGTTCAGAGGAAGTGGTGTTTTCGGAGCTCTGAGGCGGCGGCGCATCCTCGCCTGCCGCCGCGGCTCCCCCCTCCTCAGTTCCCACTGTGTCCGCCACCGCTGTGTCGTTATTCACAGTCTCTTTGTTTTCGACAACCTCGCTGTTGACGGCTGTGCCGTCTTTATCGACAGCCTCGTCTTTGACAGTCTCTGAGCTCGTGGTGGCGTTTTTGGCCGCTTGCTCCACCTCTGCTGGCTTATTTTCGGTGCTTTTTCCATCTTCCTGGACCACTGGTGCTGTGCTGGCCTCCGTTGCCGCCATCTCAGAAAGGGAAACCAAACAATAACAACAAAAAAAGTCTCTTCCTTCCGGCCTGCCTTTCTTCCCTGGCCTTCTGTCCTCCTCTTCCTCTCTCTCTCTCTCTCTAGTGTTTCGTTCCTCCCGCTGTGGTGGCGCTCTCAGGTCATGGAGAGCAGGGTTGAGAGCAGTGGCGAGGAGGAAAGATACTCAGCATCCTACTAGACCTCCAAACTCCTGCAGGAGGAAAAAAAGGGAGAGAGAGCGAGAGACAGATGGTTAATAGTCTGAAGCAACACCATAGGCGCTCAACGAGTCTGGTCTGGACTGTGCACCGAATGAGGAATGAAGTGTAACATGATAAGGAATCTCAGCAGGACACAAAATACAGGCATGTTTCCTAATCAGACACACACACACTAACCTAACCATAGCCTAACTGTAACCCTGACACTAAAACCACATATTTTGTCTCAAAAATTCCTTCAACTTGTGCGACTTGGATTTTGGTCCCTATAAGTACAGTAAACTTGCAATTTTTGATCCACCCAAAGATATAAATACACGCAACACACCTTGAAAAGGATGAAATGCAAAACCTACACAGAAGTGGAAGGCCCCGGTGTCGCGCTCGCAGGTTCTTGTAACGCACTTGTTGCTTTGCTTGTTGTCGTTCAGCACGATTTATTTTTTTTACAACCCCATCAGCCATCAGCATCACCGGAGAGTGGGACGGGATGTTAGCTTCAATCATAAATTGACACCACTTGTGTTCTTTATGATGTATAAGAACACAAGCACTGACTCAGCAAAAGTACATTTTGGGTAATCATCGTGTATTTTATAAGTTTGGTACGTGGCACCAATTAGACACTGTCTGTCTTGTTCTGAGAGACGCACATAAAACACCTGCTGGTGAGATCAGTGTGCTGCTGGTGTGGTTTGTTTTCATTGAGGAAAACTATAAAACACGACCAGACTGCTGCTTCCAAACATTCCTCGGTTGTAACACATTTTGACAGTTTAATGAATGAATCAGCAGATCAATGACTCACACACACACTCACACACACACACACACTCACACACGCGCGCGCACGAGTGCCAACGCAGAGTAATTTTCAGCTCTGAGAGTCCAGACGTTTAGTGCGCACAGTCGCACACTCTCAGAGGAGAAGGTGAAAAGAGTGAGTCAGATGCCGATGGAGAGGCACTCAGGTGGAGAGACAATCACACAGAGAGGCAGACGGAGGGAGCGAGGTGTAAACACATACATCACATGCTCCAGATAATCTCACACTATGCTGTTGCCACAACTGACTGACCGGCCAACTGGATGGCTTACTGGTCGACTGCCTGTCTTTCTGGCTTGCTGATGGGACGGATGACTTGCGCTCATTATCCCGTGATAACTGAGCGGCGCGAGAGGCAGATTTACACGCCGTCTGATTTGTTGTTCAACACCTCTGTAGTAAAGATTTGGATTTACATAAATAAATCCCGGTGAGGACGATACGAAGCGTTTCTTGTGTTAGACGCTCGGTTTACCCGGCCACCCCAATCACTAATTTTACAGCACTGCTTTTACCTTTGCACGTTGTTACAACCATCTTACTCTAGAGTGAATGACATAAACTGCTGCCATACCTGCGCACACAAAAAGTGAAACCCCGTCATTACGCAGAAACAATAACTAGAAACAAAACAATGCAGCAAAAAACCACGAGGGCTCTCAGATATCACGGACGGCAATCACAGAGAGCAGTTACTGAGTGATGTGTGCACATTTGCACACCTGCGACAGACCTCGCTGACATTGCTCGGAGGAAATACGAACGAAAGGAAATCTGTGGGAAGAGCAAAGAGCTCCCTGCGACATAGTGCCACATCTAAATGACGCGTTATCTTTGCCCTCTTCGCTGTGACATTTGATACCAACATTATGTGGCTTCGCCCCAAAGTGCTGTCTCCCGGGCTGACCGACTCACTCATTTATATATTCACGCCTGCCAGTGTTGACGCTTTAAAGGTTTGGTGAGGGCAGGTGATAAAAGCCCTTTTTTGCTAAACGAATTGTTGTAATAAAAGATTGTGGCGACAGAGGACGGCGTCGAAGTGCTCCATCCATGCATCATTTCTTTGCTGCTTGCAGCAGTCTCAGCAGAGATGCCCGGATCTCCTCTCGCCATCTCCTTCATCAGAGTCACCTTCACGCCCTTCAGAGGAAGCTCCTTTCTTCCACTCTTAGCTGAGATTATACTCTTTTGGCCGCGACCCACAGCTGGTGGTCGTGTGAGCTCAGCTCAGTTCTCTTGTTGCCACAAATATACTGACTGCGAACGTCGGACGGCACATCAGTACGTCGGTCTTGCACCTTTCCCATCGCTCATTAACAAGAACTCAGGATACTTCAGCTCCTTGCTTGGGACAACAACTCCTTAACCAAGAGGGAGCAATCAGCCTTGTTCCAGCCTCAGACCTGGAAGTCTGACTATGATGTCCAAGCTGTAACAATCGACATCAAAATTATCCAGCTAGGAAGCTTGACACCAGACTGTGTGTGCAGCTGTGGGGTTGGGCCGTACAGTCGGGCAATAAAAACTGCCCTGAATTATGCAAAAATATATTTGAATAAATACTTTTATAGCCGTGGCTGCCTTAGCCACAATGGTCACTTCTTACTCGTGTTTTTCATGCTGTACTGGACTTTACCGCCGTCAGAAAGAGGTTTTGTATCATTTCATGTCTGAGTTATTGAATCTGGAAGCTCAAATGGTGAATATTTTTTCACCTTTACCAATGTCAAGCACACGAATGGGCCTGACTGGCTATTATTCATTTATTTGGTGCGTTTTAAAGAAGGGCAGCATTTAATAAAAACAAAAAATATACACAAATTATATGAAGTGACTGGAAAAAGCAGCAACATTAGAGTTAAAATCCAAGAGACAAAATAAAAGCACTGGCAGAAATAAATGTGACCATGTGGCTGGTTTCTGAGCCCCTGAAGGTTGTAGCCTAGGGATAGAAACACATACACCTCCGCTATCACACAATATTAAAATCACTGCGTCATTTAGCCGAAATAAACACAAATTAGGCTAGCAGCCACATGACGCTCAGCACATGCATTCACCTTTATACTATCCCCCCCCCAGCTGGAGCTGACTGATTTAACTCCAGCTCACTGGACTTCATCACGGTTTGTCAAATATCAGCCATCTTGGTCCCGTTCTTCCAATAATTGGTTTGTTTGCTTTCAGTCATCTGGCGACGCGTTCGCTCAGACTGTTTGGAAACATCACATTAGCAGCTGAGTTTGGACAGAGATTAAGAAGCTCTTGATCAAATATTCTGCTTATCAATAATTCAGACGCCGATGGGCTTGGTTTCATCAAAATACTTCCCAAGCAAACGTCGACTCGCGTTTACTTCGATATGTCATTTCAGTTCCGTGTTTTTACAGGATGAAAAATAGAATAATTTCATTGATGCGCTGCTGATTTATGCCAAAGTACAACAAGTCGTACAGACTGATGGACGCTGGCACCACCATCTGTTTTTCCATTGCAGGCTGCTTTGTTTTGGCTGTTTTCACTTTAATATTGATCATTATTAATCATTTAAGTGAGTCTTACAAAATCTACCAAAGAATCAGACCTGTGGGATTTTAGGGATGTTCTTTGGATCGAATCAAATCCACCGGACTCATCTTTAAACAAAGAGTAGTAGTGTCAGCCACTGGTTTTGTGTTCTAGGCTACCGGGTTATTTATGTGTTTTGTGACATGACGTGAGGTTATGGTACGTACCCCTACCCTAGATTTCATGAGCTGGAATACAGCAGGTATCACGAGGGTCCGACAAGCCCTAAAAAGTCAGGAGCTGGACTTGATAGTTTACAGGATCTACCTGCGTGAGTGAGGTCTGGCACAAAGGTCTCAATACTTACCAGAAATGCAGATGTGGGGCACACCTGGGCCACACATTAATTGTTATTTATTGATTGTTTAAGCAGACCAGAGAGGGGTAACCCTAACCCTTCATGTCTGCATCTGAAAGCCGTTTCAATCCCGTCTTTAAAGCTTCTAACAAAGTCTGAAACTCGTCTCACGCTCCTCATTTGCCGTAACGCTGAGCTTCAAAACTGACATAACCTAACAGACCGTTCTTTACATTTTTAATAAACTGATTCAAAGAACACTGAACATCAGTATTCAGCCAAGGCCTTCAGAGAGCGGACAAGTGCTTTAAATAAAACAGGACCGGTGAGAAAAAGTTGCTCTGCTGTGAATTAGAGGTGACCGATCATCTCAACCACGGATTCATTAAACGGGATTTAAGGATTAATCGCACGGCGACACAGGAGAATAGAAATCCTCATCACTGCAGCTTTAAACAGACATTATAGCATCAGTTGATCCAACTTTCTGCTGGGTTCTACCTCGATGTTTGAGGCACGTTCGCCCACACGAGACGAGCCGGGGCTTTGTTTCAGTCGCTCTTTATTTTGGATGGATTGTGTTTTTGTTGTGTTTCTTGCTGGCGTCTGATTACGCTGCAGCAGAGGAGCATTAGCGTGTTGGATGGTGGATGTGAGGCTGAAGCCCCGAGGTGTTGGAACAGCATCAGACAGAGGACGACGACAAAATGGAGGGAGGGAGCGAGGAAGGGGAGGAGGAGGAGGAGGAGGAGTGGCGCAGACATGGGCTGATTGTGAATCGTCTCTTTCTGTTCGTTTGCCTCTTACCATTCACCTCCGTCTGTCTGGTTTTTTCTCGTCTGTCTCTTTCGTTCTCGTTTGTTTTCCTCTCTTCTTGCACTCGTCTTTATTCTCTCCCTCTCATTAAATCTTTGTCTTTGGGTGTTTTTGCCTCTCCTTTCATGCGGTGTTCTCTTCTGTTGCTTCCTTTTCACTTTTGTTCATCCTCCTTCCTTTTTCCTCTCAGCCACATTCAGTTATTCATTTCACTCTTTCCGTCTCTCCTGCCGTCACCGTCTCGTTTTTGCCTTCGTGTCTTTTGTGATGCCAGCTTCTTCTTTCGGCATCTTTTGTATCACGTTTGTTCTCGTTCACCTTCCCATGTCTCCATCTGTCTCTCCATCTCTGACTTGATCTTTTCCCTCCAACCTGTTTGTCAGTCTTCATCTCTCCCAGCTTTATATTCATCTTTCTGATTGTTAGACCCAAATTCACCATTTTTATTTATTGTAACAGAGCACATGTCCCCATAACTAGTCTAGGGCTGCCATGATTAGTCGACTAGTCACGATTACGTCGACTATCAAAATCGTCGACGACTGATTTAATAGTCGACGCGTCGTTTGAAGCTTTGTAAGATCACAAAAGACGCAGGAATAAGTAGTAGGATTTAAGAGTGTAATAACGGACTGAAACAGAAGATGGCAGCACTGCATGTACAAGGATGACAGCTGCCGTTAAACCCCGAAGAAGAAGAAGAAGCTGTGTCCCAGAATTCATAGCAAAAAGTGTGTAAAGTAAAGTGTAAAGTGTGTGTGTATGTGTTAGTCCCCATAGGGAAATAGTTCCTCTGCATTTAACCCATTCACCCAGTGAAGCAGTGGGCAGCCACCAATGCAGCGCCCGGGGAGCAGTGTGTAAGGACGGTACCTTGCTCAGGGGTACCTCAGGGTAGCCGTTCAGTGGAGTCGAACCCCCGACCTTCCGATCATGGGGCCACCACTCTACCTGCTGAGCTATCCCTGCGCAGCCCAGCTCAGTTTCCAACAATGGCGGCGGCTAGGTAGTTTTAATATTACTCTTATTATTCTTTCTGGGTCACAAAATAAACGTTTAACATATTTTCAGGCGAGAATGTAGCTGTGTAAACCTCAAATATCTGCTCAGTTTATCAAGACACCACATATTTTCAAAAGCGCTCCGACGTTTTCGGAGACGTCTGTTACCCACTAGCTCGATAGCTAACCGGGGGCAAGGCTCACTAGAGCCGTGAGAACACCGGACTCCCGGCAAATAGTTTTCAAACCCACCGCCGTCTTTCGCTACTCAGGTTAAACATGATATATAAGTCACTGAGATAACTTAACAATGTTATTGTTATTATTATTGTTTGGCTTTTTTTAGTATTTTATTTGTTCCTGAGTAAATCGGTTTGGCTGAGATTAAAGTTATAGTTTTTACACAGCTGAATAAACATCGAGCAGACAGCTGATCATCAGAAGTGTGAGATGCTGGAGAATTTACTCCGGTGTCCCGTTATATTTTAGATAGCAAGGAGTTTATTAAACTTCACCGAAACAATCTCCAAATTTCATTAAAATTTAATAAACTATCATCTTGTCTTTATTTTTAGTTAGCACAGACCTTAAACACTTAAAGCTGTAAGCTAATGATAGTTATATAAGAGCAGATGCTGCTGGTGCAATAAGCTGTACGTTTTATGTCCAATGGATGATGATCTGATTAATCGACTAATCGCAAAAATAATCGGTGACTAGTCGACTATCAAAATAATCGTTTGTGGCAGCCCTAAACTAGTCAAATGATACATTTAAATGCTGATGTCCTCAATGTTTGCCACAGGAAGTAGGAGTCAGCCACACATTTCAGCAACATTTAAAATCGAATTGATTCAATCAAGCATAACCTTCACTCAGGCAGGCCACGAAGTCAAGCTCGGCAGATCAGCTGATCTCATCTGGTACCAGCCCACATCATCTGGTGGTTTAGCCGACTTCCTTCTAGACATATCAATGGCAAATATCATAAAGGACACTGAGCCAAGATGCTTAAGACCACCTACATTTGCTTCTGCAAGCCGCTTGGCAATCCACCACCACACCACTGCGTAAAAACTCAACACCACAAGTTCTGGAAACTGAGAAGAGTCCTGAAGCTCGTGTCTCCTGAAAGTATTTAAATAATTAAAATTTGGTCTAATGAAGTAAAGAGAATGGAATCGACCACAGTGTTGGTTCAGACCTGCTACACATCTATTTATGTTCATTTAACCTACAGTCACATCTGCAACCAGCTGTGCAGCCCACCTCACCCCAGCGTCCCTTTTTAAAATATTGTTCCCGACTTTATAAATATCATATCTGCCGTCATTGCCTCGTTCTGCTCTGAGGTCTTGGGGAAATATGAAAAGATGAAGAAAAAATAAAATCTATTTTGATTACACTGCTCCTGACTGGTACGAGAAAACGACCGTCTTCGTTTAACATGAGCAACGACCGCTATCGTCACGCCGGCATCTTGGAAAGGTTTAAACGAAGGGAGTGGATGTGGTGTAGTTTGTCAAGGTCAAGTGAAGACTCAAAGGGCCAACAAGATGTGTTGCGTTTGTGCAGCTGTGAGTTAAGTTGAGCATTGTCGATAATAATACATTTTAGGCACATGAAGCAGCTGGGATGAGTCACCTTCTGCGCGGGGCTGGTACAGACTCACTATGATGCAGTCTGTCTGTGAGCACCGTACGGCCGGGAGTCAAAGTTTAACTTCATGCAAAAGACCGAAAGCACACAACTGCACTTCAATTCCAACGGAAAGCAAAAGCACAGCTGCACAGTCAGAGCTTAGGATGTGTGTAATATGTGGAGTCAAAGCACAACACTGACTGAGTGAGACGCATGAGACTCGATACCTCTTTGTATCGTAACCGTAAACACAGCAACACTGCTGCGAGCTGAAGCAATTTGGAACAGCAAATACAGTTTGGGAGGATGTAATGAATTCATTTTTATCAACGTAATGAGAAAACATTTTAATGAATCCATCTGAAAGCTGCGTAGTGTTCACTAGCAATTTACTTGATTTGTTTTCCATCAGTCTTTGGCAACTTGCAACAAACATCTTTATTATTTCAGAGTTAAGGTTAGGGCAAGATAGCCGGACGCAACATTTAAACGCGTTTCCACACAAAAGATGACTCAATTTTGCCTCTGTAGCTTTATATGATTATGCTGTATGCAGCTAACACTGCATGACGGAAGCTAACAGCAAAGCATCAGCAGTTAGAAAGCATTTCACACTAACATGCTAACAGCTTTTCTTGCATCCTGTCTGCTCTACTCTGTGTGCACGGAGGTGTGCTCGCAGTGAGACTGAGAGCAGGAAAGGAGAAAACCTCGAACTGAAAGCAGTAAGACGCTCACGCTAACCAATCAATGAATAATCCAAAGGTTTATGTAAAGCCTGGTTTATGGTTTCAAGTCTTATTTAAAACAACATGATCCTCATTTTACACATTTTGGTTTAGATTACCACAAAACAAACATGGCGGCTGTGAAAATGCTCAGTTAAGGAGTCAGAGGTTGGACTTTACTAATCAGTGGCTCTGTCCATGTTCAGTATGTACATTTTGTAGATTACCTGACAGAAAGGGAACATTTAATCCATCTACGCCAACTGAAGCAGAAATCTAATATTTATATACCAGTATTTATGTACCAGTGAATTAGGGCTGCCACGATTACGTCGACTATCAAAATCGTCGACGACTGATTTAATAGTCGACGCGTCGTTTGAAGCTTTGTAAGATCACAAAAGACGCAGGAATAAGTAGTAGGATTTAAGAGTGTAATAACGGACTGAAACAGAAGATGGCAGCACTGCATGTACAAGGATGCCAGCTGCCGTTAAACCCCGAAGAAGAAGCTGTGTCCCAGAATTCATAGCGCGGCCCAGCGCAGTTTCCAACAATGGCGGCAGCTAGTTAGTTTTAATATTACTCTTATTATTCTTTCTGGGTCACAAAATAAACGTTTAACATATTTTCAGGCGAGAATGTAGCTGTGTAAACCTCAAATATCTGCTCAGTTTATCAAGACACCACATATTTTCAAAAGCGCTCCGACGTTTTCGGAGACGTCTGTTACCCACTAGCTCGATAGTTAGCCGGGGGCTAGGCTCACTAGAGCCGTGAGAACACCGGACTCCCGGCAAATCGTTTTCAAACCCACCGCCGTCTTTCGCTACTCAGGTTAAACATGATATATAAGTCACTTAGATAACTTAACAATGTTATTGTTTGGCTTTTTTCAGTGTTTTATTTGTTCCTGAGTAAATCGGTTTGGCTGAGATTAAAGTTATAGTTTTTACACAGCTGAATAAACGTCAAGCAGACAGCTGATCATCAGAAGTGTGAGATGCTGGAGAATTTACTCCGGTGTCCTGTTATATTTTAGATAGCAAGGAGTTTATTAAACTTCACCGAAACAATCTCCAAATTTCATTAAAATTTAATAAACTATCATCTTGTCTTTATTTTTAGTTAGCACAGACCTTAAACACTTAAAGCTGTAAGCTAATGATAGTTATATAAGAGCAGATGCTGCTGGTGCAATAAGCTGTACGTTTTATGTCCAATGGATGATGAGCTGATTAATCGACTAATCGCAAAAATAATCGGTGACTAGTCGACTATCAAAATAATCGTTTGTGGCAGCCCTAAACTAGTCAAATGATACATTTAAATGCTGATGTCCTCAATGTTTGCCACAGGAAGTAGGAGTCAGCCACACATTTCAGCAACATTTAAAATCGAATTGATTCAATCAAGCATAACCTTCACTCAGGCAGGCCACGAAGTCAAGCTCGGCAGATCAGCTGATCTCATCTGGTACCAGCCCACATCATCTGGTGGTTTAGCCGACTTCCTTCTAGACATATCAATGGCAAATATCATAAAGGACACTGAGCCAAGATGCTTAAGACAAAATAATCGGTGACTAGTCGACTATCAGAATAATCGTTTGTGGCAGCCCTACAGTGAATACCATCGTCTCCCTTCTCACCTGTCTGCAGAGATTTACTCTGTTCATATTAGAAAGTTTGAAAGTTCTGGAGGTAAACCCTCGCTGGCGCAGATAACTTTGTCATCATGCGAGGGCCTTCGGCGTCTCTCGGGTGCATTTCCAGCTGCATGTGTTTTCACTCTCTGTGATGGCAATCTAATCCTGCAGGACGCCCGTTAATGCAGCTATAATGGGGAAGCGTCAGAATGGCCAGTCACAGTTTTCCACTTCACACTGCGATAATAGCCCTTCTCTTCACACCTTCCTGATACCAACATGGACACGTAAAAACACTCAGTGCTGCATCCACACACAAATACACCACTCAGCTTCCTCATCTAAGCCTTCGCAGGTTTCACACTCACTGTCAAGCTCCACATTTAAACCTGCTGATGGTTATCTGAGGAACTGAAGCGCTCGTGGATACTTTTACTTCCAGTAACGATATCCCCACAAAAATATGGTTTACTGCAGCTGCCATTCACTCCGATTCTGTTCTGATCTGTATGAACATGATAAACAACACAAATACTGCCAACAAAGACTAAACCAGCTTTTACTTTCAAGACATTTTCCAACCTGCAGCACCTAAGTAGGCATAGCAATCTCAGTCCACACCCACCCTGTTGCAGGAGATGGCTCCGCCCACTGTGCCTGGTTCTGCCAAAGGTTGCTTCCTGTTAAAAGGGAGTTTTTTTCCTTCCCACTGTCGCCAAATGTTTAGTCGTTTGATTGCTGATTATGATTTGATTTGTCTGCATAACCAAGTCTGTACCTTTCACTACAATATAAGGTGACTGTTGTTCTAATTTGGCGCTATATAAATTAAAATTCAACGTTAAGTTTAAGTAGAGTTTCATTGTTAACAAGTAGAATTTTCCTGCTGTCACATTAAAGGAAATGCCTGAGGTTAATGAAATAAAGAGACTGTTCTTAGTGAAGCAGAAAACACAGCAGGAAGCCGACGCTGATGATTCAGGGCCGTACAGCGTGTGGCTCAAATTTGAACCAGATGGACCGTTACATGTATTGAGGGGCACATGTGTGACCAGGACATATCCTAAGATTCAAGCAGTCTTTGTTTTGCTCAACAGAAAGGTTGATAACACAGCAGCAGTGGAGATGAAGCTTCTGGTGGAGCCGCTTCACATTCAGCACTGCTTTCTTTTATAGAGACGGCAAACCTGAAGTAAAACTTGAAACTAAACTTCTGCTTATTCAGATAAACTGCTGGTTTAGTTTAAGTTGATCTTATTTTTTGTAAACGTAAGAATACAGATGTCCTTCCTCTCTTTTTCTAGAAGACAGCAGCATGCAGGGAATCTAAAGAGGGCGCGGTGTAGCCTTCACATTTATTATAAAGCTGTGTCACAGATTAAACAGGCGACATAAATCTACAGTATGTTGTAATGTTATACATAAAGCTGAGTATATAAAAAAGGCTCCAACGACTCGTCGCGTGACTTGAATTACTTTGAATTACTCAGCTATAAAAAATAAAAAAAACTTGATGCAAACGACTCAGTTGTCACCTTGTAACTAGTTTAATGTCGAGGCTGAGTCTGTGTACACGTTACTGTTTGTTTTACACAGTGAAAACTGGTAAACCTACAGTAGAATATAAGTGCATGTATGTAGATGAACTGTTACGTGTTTAAATCATCAGCCGTCCCACTTTCCATCGCTGTCATACCTCCAATAATCAGGGGAGCATCTAAAGGGGGGCACTGGATTCATTTCAAGGCTTTAGTAACATTATTTGCAATTTTTAGATTAATATAAAATATTCATGATATACACACACGCATAAAAGCACACAGCAATCTAGCCCATTCATGAGGTACAACAGCCTCCTACCAGGAAAACAGTCGAACGCCTGGAATGCTTTCCTGCATTAGTAAGAAAGCTCTCCAAGAAGACAAAGTAATGGCCATTTCATTTTACTGCATTTGTCATTATTTTTGTATTTAAGAAAATGTTCTCTTTCAAAAATATTAAGTAACAACAAAAGGTTTAGTTGCTTTTAACATCTATTATGTGCAGTTAAACTATTTAATTGATGTTAAAAGGCTTGTGTTTCTCTTTTTAATACTTATTATTGCCTTCTCATTCATTGATAGAATAAATAATACTGAATTACTGTAATAGTCGAAGGCTGCAGCCCTAACATAAAACAATGCTTTATTCATTTTCTGTCCCTGGGACATTATGTTGGACAATCTCTAAAGTATAATCTCAACAAATAACATGCTGATCATTGAAGACTTTACAACTTAACTTTGATTTTTAAATATATTTATACAGGTGCTCGTCGCTCGCTCTCTTATTTGTCTGGTTATTGTTTAGTTATCGGTGACAAAGATGGTCCACAGCTCAACGTCTGATCAGAGAGGATTTGTGGGTAATCTATTTAGTAAGTCACAGATGACATGGAAACACCGGTTCCTGTCCAATAGCTGACTCAGCAGTCGCCGCTTTACCTGGAAGCTTTTGTGGAGGTTAGTTATTGTTAAAGGGAAGCACAACAACAGCAAAAATAAGATGCGCCACCATTTTACCCGTCACACTGCTAATTTACATAATCCTGTTAGTAATTGAGTAGATTTTACCCCTGACCTCATTTTATTTCTGGTTTAACAGCAAATTAAATTACTGTAATTTGGTTTGAGCTGCATGTGAAGCAAAATGTCCGACACACAAACACAAACATCTCCAACAGCTGAAGGCCACAATTCCTGCTGCTCACAAACGCCACACTATTCAGTCCAAAGTGACAAAAGCCCAGTCTGACAGCGCGACGTTAGCACACGGCTCTTCAACAGCTTTCACACACTTAGAAGTAAAAACCTCTGCTTACTCAGTTTGACACCAGCAGAGTGACTTCATTGGAAAACATTTCAGAATCACGTGGTGCAGACTCGTTACTGTCCAGTGGATGTGTTGGGGTAGAAAAAATAAACTTTCTGATAAAAAAAGCAGAGGCTTCTTATAAAACATGCCCTTAGTGAAAGCTAGCTTTCTTCTGATTGGCTGCCCAGTCTGAAAAACAGGTGGGCGGGGCTTCTGGGTCTCAGATGACCATATTAGTAAAATCCACTGTCTAAGTTATCAGGTTGCAGGGACAGGGAAACGTCTTGAAACTTTGTGAGGAACCAGATGTGTAACAGTATAACAGATAACAAAGCAAACAGACATTCACAGGTTAAGTCATGCAACAGCGATAAGCTTCACTGTGTGAAAGTACCGGTGAAGGTGACATTCCAGGTGATGTGAGGTTACACTCATGAAATATCGAGCCCTGAACGCCAGCAGTCTGCAGCGCTTTGTAATAAAAACCATTAAATGAAACCAGGCCTGCAGGAAAAGGTCCACTTTACAGAGCTGACAGAAGTACAGCGATAAAGAGCCGGGATCTTCCTCCAGGACACAGTAGCTGCCGAGGGAATTGAACCTGTGACCTCTGAGACGGAGGCCGAGCATAGCGGCTGAGACGAAGGCAAAAGCATTCACAATTTAACTGAGCAGCCTTCAGACAAACAGCTGGACGACGACAACAGAGAGATGATCAGGGAGGGACGTTTCCCAGGACAGCAGCCTTTACACAGCGTGATGCATTGAAAGTGGCAAAAATCAGGGACTAACCTTGATAACATAACAGAAAACTCTGTCTTTAATATGCTGAACGCTGTACAGACAAAACCAATTCAACCTCATTTGACAACAAATTTCCAGCGCCTGCTGAATCAACAGCCTGAGGATGACAGATTACAGAGGGAACATGTAAAGTCAAAATTAAAGGCTGTGGATTTGTCCCTCATGCAAAAACCTCGTATCATCACAGGCGTGTATAGGTTTGTATTTTCACTCCACGCATACCATTAAAAACCCAAGGATAAGGTGGGATTTAATGGTATTAGCATTCCATTAAATAAAAAGGTGCACGTTTTTAACCACGCATCCATCATCAGACAGTTTCCTCTGTTTTCATTATAGATAAAATATTAAATAATGGAAAACTGAATTTTTAAATTCAGATAAGAAGAGCATGCAGGCAGGGTGGAGCGGGTGATTTGTGACTGGCAGCGAGAAAAGGAAAGGGAAGGTTTGGAGATGGCGGCGCTGACGGAAAGACAGGAGGCAGCGCTGAAGATGTCCAGATTTTTATTAGGGATGAGAGAGGATATACTGGACTCCAGCCGGACAGGAGGAAAGAGGAAGACCTCAGAGAAGACTGATGGATGTAGTGATGGAGGACGTGCTGAGGGTTGAGGCGACGGAGGAGGATGCTGGGATCACGTGGAAGAAAGAAACTGTTCTGTGTTTTCACCACAGATAAAGAACTGAAAACTGTTTTTCATTGTTATTATATTAAACAGAATAAAATTGTTGTTTTGTCCACTTGTTAAACAAGAGAGAAAATATAGAAGTAGTCCACAACGACTGAACGCTACCACAGAGCGCAGCTACCTGGGCTTAAACCAGCGGCCGGAGTAGAAGTGTGTATAAAACCGGCTCCGGCACACATGTGGTCATTTCATTTCTGGCTTCAGAGCAGCAAACGTATCACGCTTCACAAATACCCAGCTTACTGTTGCACCCAGACACTTGAGCCATATTTCTTCACTGATTCTATCAGCGAAGAAAACAGGACCAGGGAAACTGAAACCAAAATCCCGAATGGATTATTTGAACAAGGACTTTACCTCAGGAGTTCATTTCGCCTCGTTTCGTGTGCCGGCAGGTAACATCAGAGCATTTGGTGGATTAATCAGAGCCTAAAAGTCCCACACCGCGTCCCAACATACGACAGAAGAATTTAAATTCAATCGGAAACACAGGACCTGCTCTGATCGCCTTGATTACTTGATTGAGACTAATTACTTCTTTGTTCCTTGCCGGTTGTAAAGTTTGTCCCTGCTGGCCACCATACTGTCAGACTGTGAGCCAATCAGATCAAAGCAAAACACAAAGCAGCACATTTTGATTGATTGTAAAGCCAGGAGCTGATTTTACAGTGGGAGGGTTTAAGGACAGGTAAGGAGGCTTCTCAGAGGTGTTTCCTGTGAGTCTGAACAGAAAGTGAACCCTGCCTCTGCTGTCTGAAGGTGCTTTGGTTGGATTAGCATTACTGGTTCATTTAATACATTTGAAACAATTTGTTTATGATAATTAGTCTGAATAATTTTGGTAATATATTCAGTAATAATTTCAAACACTGGTTTGCTGCTGAAATCTAAAACCCAGTCAGAGATGACGGCACCCCAAACATGAGCATCGGCTTTCTTTGCCAGCCCGGGCCTCAGGCTCTGAGCACGCTCACATAATAGCAGGACGTGACATCATTTTGCTCACCTGCAAAATAACTGAGTGCTGCCCGCTTCACAGACATCACAACCGCTAAAATTATAACAGCAAAAAACCAGCTCAGTTGCTGCGATTCAGACGAGAGCCTGAAGATGGAGAGGTGGAGATCAAGATCAACGTGAAATGCAGCTTCAATATTCTCTGCGATAAACGGACAAGAAAGAGACAAAAACATTTTCCAATCCATGTTCAAACAGGCTTAACAGCCAATTAGGACCAAACAGAAAAGTGTAAATATGCATTTTCTGAGTTATCAAATGAAAACATAAAAATTCAGTCATATTCCAGTTTGCACTGCTGCAGCTTTACTGCACAGCCTCCTCCGGTGCTCGGACTTGAGCTCAGCATAGCTCGCTTGCTTCGTACCGATTCTGAAATGTTTCGAAGGCTGGTTCACGTCACTAGTCAATAATGCAATTAACTGCAGGCTGCTGCCCACGAGTGTATGAATATGAACATTTAAAAACAGCAAGTCTTTATTTTTTTGGGAGGTTTCACAGGTCGCCTGGGAGCTGAGCGTGAATCGCAGCAACATTACTGCTCTGCTACAGTGTGTTAGTAATTTAAAATGAAACATAATTAGGATAAAGTTATTGACTTGTTTTAAGACAACTTGTTGAAATATTTTTTAACAACATAACAAACGTACTTGGATCAAGTAAAACTTCAGCCATGAACATGACGTTATGGCAAGTTGTTAATAAGATAATGGTCTGTAACAGGAATCCTTCCTCTTACCCATAAAATCATCAGATTTACAAACATGCAGGTTGTGTGAGTACTCTGTAATATTCATAGCATGGCTGCAGTTTCTTCTTGATTGTGTCTTGGGGGGTTTTTACAGTTGGACATGGTGGTGTTTTTGCATGACACAATCATAAAATCAAATAAAAACAAACTGGAGTCTTCAGATTCTCCATTTTATCCAACCAAAATCCAAAGATACTCCGGTTACCAGCGAGGAAAACAGCACCTTCACATTAAAGAACCATAGAAGAAGAAATAATCTGCTTTTAGACCAGTTCTTGATTCAATCTGCGTCAATGAACTTATCTAATTGGCACCAGTCTCCCGTATCCGGTTGTTGTTAAAGAACTTGAAAGCTCCCCATAAGCTGCACCTTCCTTGACCAAAACAAAGATGGCTGCCAGAAACAGAAACCGCTTCCTCGTTTGCATAAGAACCGATTTACTCTGTCTAATAATTTCCCAGATTTCTGTTATTTTTTTAAACTAGACTTTGAGCTCGTCGTGGTGCGATTCGCCTCCGCCAGCTTCAGCCACGCACTTGTTGTTGTTGTTGTGGATTAAAAGCCGGGTGTGTTCCTGCAGCAGATTGCCCTCGGAGAGAGCGGAAAGGCCTTTTAGTGTAAAGGTATTAAGCCCAGGTCTAATCCTGAGCGAGGAAAGCAGCCAATTTAAACTGGATTCAGCCCATGGGACCACACAGTCTCTCTGCTGCTGTCTGAGAGTTGCCTCCATTTATGTCTTTGTCTCCCCTTTGTTTTTGAATATTTGACTGTAAGGATATGTGTGGTGACGTCCTGTCTGTAAGTTCAACAGCAAGAATGAAAAGCAACAGGAAAACCTGCAGGGCTTTCTCCTGTGAATACCAGAGGAGCACACTGTTGGTTTTGGTCTTTCAAAATTTAGTGCTATACAACGCAGTTAAACAAGAACAATGTTTAGGATTTCCTAGTACTGTGCCAGGACAAAAAGCAGAAGTTTGTATTTACAAAGACAGCGCAGCTACAAGACTGTAAGAGCTGAGAATTCGGAGCTTTCTGCAGCTGACCCTGTTGGATGTGTGTTTCTGGGACTTCCTTTCTCAAGCTGCGAAATATCAGGGGAAGAATATTTAAATCCAGTGTGCAGACTGATTTAAATACTTATTTGTTGATATTGAAGTGAACTGACTGTACCTGGATTTAGACAACGGCACAATTTCTTTAAATCCCCCATAAAATCACAACTATTTGGGCTTTTTGTGATACTTTGCCCCGTTTAGTAAATCTGGCCCCTAATGTCTGCAAAGGAATAGAAACAAGCATTGTCACCCAATTCAATCTGTTTTCACCTCAAAAAATGCATTCTGGGTAAACTTTAAAGGGTCACACCACCATGCAGGACAGTTGGCTGCTCATCTTCTAGCCTTGCATCCACCCGTGTCAGGAAAATGAGAAAGTTCTCAGGGTGTTGCATTTACAGAAGAAGAAGCTTGGCCAATGAGTTAACCGTTTGAACCTAAATATCAATTATTAGTGCCATCCATCCATGTAATGCACTGCTGGCTGGGCCCTTGTTCATTTGTACTTTCATAGGTGGTCCTTTAAAAAAAACAAAAAAAAAACAGCTGCAGTTCTTCAACAATCCTCCCAAAAATGCAAGACTTCCTGCTCTTTCTTTCCCTGAATAACCAGGAACAAACGCTCTCATCTGAACCAGCACACACAAATCTTTCTTTCTTTTTTGATGAAGGAGTTGAGAATAACGGGACCCTCACTGCGCTGCACATGAAAGCCTTTTCAGAGCACCCCTCCTGCTCCTGATGCAGAACTACGACAGCACGGATAATTAGGGAATTGTATTTTGAAAATATAGGTCTGCATGGTAATGAGGGCACAACGCTGAATCAAAAAGCCTTCAATTCAGCTCAATCTGCCAAAGAGCTGCAAAAAGGAGAGTAGCTACAAGGCAGATAAAGAGAGAGAGAGAGGGGAAAAACACATTACTACTGTGGATTAAAAACAGATCACACGTACAGTGTTAAGTCTCCACAGGGCCGTGACATCTGCAGTAATGCAATAACAACACAGCAACCCATTCAACCACTACAAGAGCAGAGAAAAACAAGACACCGCTGTCCTCCTGATTCATCCTTCAGTTTAAAAGAGCCCACAAAAGAGGGTAAATATCCCCCGAACGCTGACATGTTAAACAGTTTGTCCTGAAACTCAAGGTTGTTGGATTTGATAGCAACAACTCTCAGTGAGAAATAATCAAATCCAGGAAGGCAGGGCCAGTTTTGCACAGCAGAGCCAACGTTTTACCAAAGAAAATGAAGATATGAGAAAATATGTTTAGTGTCCTTTGTCCCGCAGCAGATGAGTCCCTGAGCCTGGTTCAGTCAGAGGCGTATCCCGTTAAAAGGGAGTTTTTCTGCCCCGCTGTCGCCTTGCTCAGTGGAAGCCCCTTTTTTATTGTTGGGGTTTTCTCTGCATTATTGCAGGTTCTTTACCTTACAGCGTAAAGCACCGTGAGGTGACTGCTGTTGTGATTTGGTGCTATGTAAATAAAACTGAACTGAAAAGGCCACGTCTATGAAGCAGACTGGCTCTTAAAAAGCTAAGATAGTGCTGTTTTGCACGTGTGTAACCACACGTATACGTGATGGACGATTAGGTTTGTGACACGGGGTTTGTTTTAACCCAGACCACCATCTTTTTTAAAGCCTCCGGTGAACCTGAAGTAGAAAGGACAGAAATGGAATAATCTGCGACTTATTCTTATACCCCACCACCAGCCTTACAGCCACTGAGCGCAGACCTTATTGCCGTTAAAATTAAAACCATGAAACATGCTCTCTGATCTAAAATGCTACCCTGATGCACGGTGGGGCCGCGGGACCACCGTCACCTCCACCCCGTGTCTGGCTCTGACACTAACCTTCATCTCTGACCACAGAGTGCAGAGGGTCACAGACAGGACGACTTCGCTGAGCCATAAAGTTTCAAATGACACGGCACGTGCTTTAAGCATGTTAGATCCATCTGCAGGATCAGCAGAGACCACACACAGTGTCCTCACACAGGTTTGCCTGTGTAGGACTTCCCTCACACATCTTCAGTGTTGACATAAAAACTTGTTTAAATGGATTTGCAGCAGAACCAGCAGTTTCTGCTGGTTTAATCAAAATCAAGTCTAACAAACACAATTGCTCCGAAATGTTTCTGAAAATCATCTGACATGTGACCCTTCGCTTTCTTGAAAATTTGTGCAGCAGGTTCGTTCCAACAAACTCTCACAGCAGTTCATGAAGGTCCATTAAAGCCTTTAATGTGACGATAAATAAGGATTACTTTGAACTTTAGCGCTTCAGCTGTGTTAAGGTTACCTAGGACTTTCAATTGATGCCACAGGTGCAACTACTAGAAGGCCGAAGGGTAGCATTTTAAAGATTTGGAGGCAGCCTCTAGTGGTCATTAGAGAAACTGCACTTCAGTGTTGGCTTTTTCAGCCTGCCGGTTGGTTAAAAGTTGGCGAGAAGGGGCTCGTCTTCAAAGCCAGGCGCATTATCCTAGCAGACAACACTAAAATTCTTTTTGTTTAATCATGTTTCACCATCTTTAAAAACCTTGATGGATCATTTTTGCTTTGCCAGAAACTTTCAGAGGACACGAACGTGAAGTCTTCTGTGGCAGCTGTGACCCTGGTAGCAGCAGAAAAGGCCACAGTGGAGTCAAACTAATGTCACCAGTGTCCAGACTCAGACCCATGGCACAGAAATCTGTGTCGTGCTGCGTTTACTTTTTACAGTGATTTGACACTAGAGGTTGAAAAGCTGCAACTTGTAGTCATTCTGTGTTTAAATCAGTTCCAGTTGGAGTTCTGTTGAGAAAGGCGAAGAACTCGATGAAGAAAAGCGGACATAACGACTTTTTGTTGTATATTAGCTGTCGGGACACACTGATACATCAGCTCAACCACTCTATTGTCTGGACTGGCAGGTATGTAGATATAAAAGCATGGTTCCTCCATTTAAAATGATCAAAACCAGTCAAAGTTACTGTTACTGCACAGTACACAGAGCATTCAGCCAAGTTGGTGGAGGCCAAGTAGAAGCTTGGTTTTATCAGCCTTTTATGGAGATATGCATCTTGTTCCACTTGTCAACTCTCATATTAAACATAAAGGTTAACATGAAAACAATCCCAGTGAGCGAAAAGCTCAGGCTGCTCTAAACACTCAATTTATAACTGTTTTTTTTAACTTTTGGTTCTGTATGATGTCATAGAGAGGGGATATCCCTAATATGGTCATCTCAGGCACAAATGGAACCGCCAATCAGAAAAAAAGTTATCCCAAAAGGGGGAGGGACTAGAACAACTTCTGTCAGACAGAAGATGAATTGAGTGGTTGCACTTAGACCGAGTACAAGACACACAAGGATTATTTTGAACAGTGAATAATGCAAAGCTGCTCTGATAGAGTCCATGAATAAAAATATGGAATTGAATAACTGAATACCAGTAAAGCTAACTGAATAATTACCTTTACTGTTGTGCACCCACTAAAAGAAAAATGCAGTTTTTGGAGATGGCACAGACAGAGTCTGAACTCACTGAAATCTTCTGACAGCCAGTAAAACCTAAAAGGGGGAAGTCTCTGTCACACCATCTTAAGATGGATGGAGACAGCAGTCCTAATCCAGACTAATTTGGGCTGATGCCAAGCAAGGAGTAAGGACAGTATTTAAGATTAATTTATATCCCCGGGGCACCGCTGTAACTTTGGACTCTGCTGTTTCACTTGCAGCTTGATTAACAGCACGGTTTACATTTTAACTGAAGAACTACAGTGACGGTTTCTGTTTGAGAAAGTTATTCATTAATTTAGCCAAGCGGAGGAAGTCTCAGAGACCAAACTGTCCATGCACAGTGAAGTCAGAGTTTAAGGTCTGTTTTTACTTCCTGGTTCTCTTACAAGCTGAAATCAGGAGTTTTATTTTATCTGCACCACACCCGGAGAGTATGAACACACAATCTGGGAGAAAAAAAAAGAAACATCGGAGCTGTCGGCTCATTGTTTGTATTGATCTGTTAGAGCTGTGTGAGGTTCTCCTTGCAGACATATGTATGTAGGTCCATGCAGGTCATGATGGGCTAATATGCTTGACTCAAGACAAACTGGGTGACTTCTTATGTCCTCTGCAAAAGTTTCATCTGAACGGCATCTTCAGCTTTAGAAGCTGAAATGTCTTCAATAACCTAAAAGGCCGACTCAAACACTGCATGGACCCTCTTGGAATTTGGACCCGGTGTTTTCCGTCTTTGCTGTTAATCATTTGTCAATATTTTAAACTCTGACACAACAAAGGTGAAACCTTTTCTGACCATATCACACCAGTACTCACATATGCAAAATTCAGATTTGATGCCTTCCTGTTTGCCTGCATCACCTCACACTCTGACACAGTCTAACTAACAATCTTCCTGTGTCTGGTTCAGATTCAGCCCTCCTATGAATAGAAAGGATGTTTGTGTCCAAGTTAGGGATGCACCAATCCAATTTTTTTCCAGGTCCAATACTGATACCTTTGCTTCTGGTACCTGCTCATGCTGGGTTAAAAAGCTGTAACCCTGACTGTGAAGCAGAGACTAGGAATGATAGGACAAAATATTTTAATGTTATTCAACAAATTTACTTGTGATAGTTTGATTTCAACTCAGTTTGAGAGTCATTAGGAAACTGCTGTTATTGACTTTCCTCCTCTGACTCGGAGTTTACCTTCCTTTACTGCTCCTCACAGACACATTTTGGAGCTGATCCGAGGTGACAGGATTGGACTGATATCCCATTCAAATGTCAGATCAAAGCATTAATATTCCATTTTAGTGGACTTACTTCCTTTCTGTTCTTTAGGCAGTGGATCATCTGCACCTTATTTGTGGTTCAGAGCATGTGTGTCCCATAATTCCCACCATCCAACAGTGAACCAACAGACCAAACTTCCCTCTGACAGAAGTGATTTAAACAGTGTTTTCTATACATATATCATTATCTTTAAAATGCATTATAATGAATATGTCATAAAATCTTAAGGCACACCTGGAAGTGCTGCTCATAGGGGGTCATATGATTGTTGGGTTTTTCTCTGTATGTATTATTGTAGGGTCTACCTTACAATGTAAAGCGCCTCGAGGCGACTGTTGTTGTGATTTGGTGCTGTGTAAATTAAACCGAACTGAATTGAATTAAATAGGAAAACAGCTTTGCACCATGTTACAAACACACATTTAATGTAGAATCCTGTGAAAAGTGTTGACGATATTTCACATATGAAATACGTGACTGATAATAAGTCGGTATATTTCCTGACTTCATTTAAATGGATACCTGAATCTGAAGCTGCTGTCTGCTCGTCCTAATAAAACATATCATTCACTAGTTGGGAAGAAGGAATTTTCCTCTATCTGGTCAGATATTTGTTGACAGTCTGAGAAGAATAAAGGTTTTTCTTTATAGAAGTCAAAATGAAATCCAGGCTGTACAGATGTGACGTTCTCTCAGAAGTCAGCCTTTTATTTTATGTTCAAATTCGAAGCTGCAGAAAAGACCAAAACGACAGCATCTTCTGTTTGAAGCTTGGCGTGAAGGAAGCGTGGGCGACTGGAAGCACAGATGCATCGTGGACAATGAAAAACATCCACTGCAATTCCAACTGTGAAACTACTTCCCACATTATCTGAACAATAGGCAAGTTTCCCCAACCATCAGCCCTGCTTCTCTTCTTTAACGACAGAATGATTTATATTCAAGGTTCAACACAGGAATCCAAACTTAATATGTAATTTTTGCAAACCTATAACATTTCCAGTTAACACTTATTAACTTCCAATTAAGTTCTCTTCCAAAGAGACCAGTTGCTCATTAAGTGAATATATGAAAACTCACGTGTGAGCATTAACCAAATTCCCCAAAACAATGCTTGGAAGTCCTAATAGAGTAGCTTTGCATGATTCACAGTTCAAAATAATCCTTCTCAGTTCATTCTATTTAAAACAAGCTGTTTTAGCTCCTCCTCCTTTAAGCCGACTGTCTTCTGATTGGCTGTGCCTCACAAAAATCACAGAGAAAAGCATATTTGGTCTATTTAATGGTTTAATAGTCACAGTGGAAGATTTTCTTTTCTTTGCTCAGTGTTATTTTAGCACAACTCGTGAAATTAATCAGCAAATGTTCTTTGATACACTTACAGATAAATTTAATCTGTGTAGATTTACGTTTTTCCTCAGACTGTATCCTCTTTGGGGATTTTAATCATTTTCTTTCAATCCACTTTTTACTCACCATGCATTCTTAAAACCCATTCTTTAGGCACCCATAATTAATAACTCACATATTTTCCTTTCATTGGCTGCCCCTCATAAGCAAGTCTATACTGCAGGTGGGCGTGGCTTCTCTGCGTGAGATGACCATATTGAGGAAATCTGCTGTCTGTGACATCTAAGAGTAAAAAACTGAGCACTGGGAGCAGAGAGAAGTCTGACCTTCGGTTTCAGGGATTACGTGTACATACTCTGACCTCACTATTCAAAACTTTGCCCATGAAGTAAGGAAAAGTAGGATAAGTTGACTTTAACAGAGAGTCCATGTTACTGCAGGCCCTCCAACAGCTCATCCACCTCCTTCACACTACAGGCATTTCTCACCAAAAGCTCAGTTTAAAGGGACATTCTGTGTTTTCTCGTCCCTGTCCATAGTGGCATCATTATAAGAGCTTATTATGGCGTTCCAGAGGCCGACTCACAGACTAAATGCCTTGTTTCTGTCCGCCATGGGAGATTTCTATAGAGCCTGAACTCCCTCCTTCAACAGAGAGGCCCCTTCATCGTCCTGCCCTCCTCCTCCTCCTTGCTCTCTTCTCCCTCTGACACAGACGAGCCTTTATCTGCCCATCATGTGCTCGCTCTCGTTCTCTTTTTTCTCCGGCCTGACCCTGTTTTCCGCAGGCATGCTGGGTAGGATTTGGGGGGAGACACACACACACACACACACTCTCAGAGTAATGTGGGGGGAAAAGGCTGATTTGGAAATCCAGCTAAATATTTTATCCATGGCAGCGCTATCTGTCTGCGTAGCTTAATACCGATTTGATGTTATCTCTTAAGTCTTTCCAGCAGAGGTTTTCTTTTTTTCCTCCACATTTTATTTTCTGGTCAAATAATCTCTTCATATCAGCCATTCAGCATCAACACACAAACATATGCGAGACAACAGCCACCTCAACGAGTCAAAACCTGCTGCGGAGGTGCAGGTTGCTGTTGTTTTTAGTTATTCCCAGTTTGTTCTGGAACATCTCAAAACTTTCCCAAATCACTTGTTTTGTTGGGTGAACAGTCTCGACAACCACAAATATTCAAAGAAACAAGGGGGGTGATTATTAAAAGAAAGTTTGAGAATTTCTGGTTAACTCTGCACCTTTTCTAATGTTATCTCTTCAAAAGATTTTAACTCTTCTTAAAATGTTAAATTCTCAGAGAAATGTGAACAAAATGCAGCAGAGCATTCCTTAAAGACATCGTGTTTGGACTTTAGTTAAATTAAGTTAAATATTTCCTTACTCATATATTCTTCAGCTTTGAAAATCCAGTTTATTTACAGCCCAAATCCAGACACCTCAGTGTATGTGTCATCCAGTATGTGCCAATATAAAACCCTTATGACTGGGGTGCTTCAGAAATGGCGCCGTCACATCCACGTCCATTCACTTCAGTGTTTTTAACTCTTTAACTTTAACTTGTCTGCAGCACACGCTGGAATCTGCAGCTCAGACGACAGTGAGTCGAGCTGCGTCTTCACCTTAAGTTGCTAACCAGCCCATTCTCATTCTGGGGAGTTAAGGTGACAGGGCAGTTTTTAGAGCCAAAACTTCCTCACCACTACTACAGCTTTCCAATGTGCACCTTGTAGGTCTCCCTGCATCCAACGCTGCTGCGTCAGCTGGCACCTTTGCTAAGCCACAGGTGATGTCTGACAAAAGCTATCATCATGTCACACTTCAGGGGGAGTATGTGATGTGCCAACTAGTTCGCAATCACAATGCTGATACCAAAAAATGAGCAATGCATAAGCTAACATATCAACCAACCAGCATCCGACCCAGAAACGCAGCGCTGGTCAGACACTTCACATCATAAACTCTGTTTCTGACCTACCAGAGCGATGCTGCAGACACATCGCTGCAGACATGCAGAGCATTACATAAATCAAACATACTGAAAAAACCACGCTGTAAGGTGAGAAGTTTAAAAAATGAGCATGACTAAGCTAATCAGAAATCAGGGTGAAGCCGTATCCCAATGATTTCCCATCGATGCTAAACACGTGACCTTTTAACGGTAAAGATGAGCGTATACGGAGAAACTCGTGGATCCATCGTAGTCTTGCATGACAGAAAAGCGAAGACTTTGCACATGTTGTGCATTTCACTGAATTTAAAACAACCACATGATCCACGCGTGACCAGAGGAAACAATCCCCTCCTCTGCTCTCCCATCGCGCTCGCCGCGTTCGGCATCTATACATCCATTTTCCTCGCTGATTGTTCGCGGTTAGCTGCGATACGTGATGCTGAGCACTGCCTCCTGGGTTCCCACAAAACTTCTGTCATTTTCCTTTTTATCTTCTTTATATTTCACTCACTGATTGATCATTATCACCCTCAACTATTTTGTCTCCTCTTCCTTTAAATGCGACCTCCTTCACCACTTCTCATTCCTCCCTTCCTTCCATTTATTACCCTTCACTTCTCTTATTTCTTCACTCCTTTCCTCACTGTCTCTTTGGCTCCTAATATCCTTCTGCTCCATCTTTCTTTGTTAACATCTTCCTGTTTCCTTTTGTGCCTTCTTTCTCCTTCTTAACCTCATTTCTTCTCCTCATTCTTACCGTTTTCTTCTTTTTCTGTCTCTTTAATTTGCCGTGCCATCCTCTGCATCGCTCTCTCCTTTCCTTTATGCATGTTCCTCCACTTATAAGCCATCATCCATCCTTTTGCTCCTCGTCATTGCTTCCTGCCCATTTCTCTTCTTACTTTCGCCATTTTAACCCCAACAATAATTTGTCTTTTTTGTCTATCGTTCATCTTCGTCGTCCCGTCTTCTCGTCTCCTGCGTTCGTTCATTTATCTCCCATTCATCATTCAGCCCATTAACCTTTGCTTATCAGCTAATTACTCTTCTTTCTGACACAAGCTGGGACTGCGTGTGTGCTGAAGGTGACCATATCGTGTTGGTACTGAGTCAAAACTTGAAATATGTTTTTAAACGTTATACTGACTGTGCAACGATGAGCAGCCTAGGGTCAAAGGTCAAACTAAACGTTCGACATGTTATACACAGATGTTTGTAAGAAAAATCAGAACTGGGTGTGACATCACAACTGGACCAATAGCTGACACCGATCTCTCTCTCTATTAGTGATTATTATTTATCCCCCTTTCCTGCAGACAAACAGAGAAATCTTAATCATAAATATTTACTAAATGCCATTAATTTGGTGAAAAACTGATGTAACGCAACTGACATCGGCTTCTGACTTCAGTAAATGCCGTTTTCTTCTGTGCCGATGTCAGTGGACAAGGCCAATACCGATTAAAACACGGGGCTCTAGTCCAGATTTCCATCTTCTGTGCGTCAATGAATCAGTGTTTACTATGAATTCTGTCCCAGCATCGATGTTTAAAACAACCAAAGCTAATGGCGACATTTTTCCTCCCTTTGATCGTTATGTAAAAACACCAAACTGCAGCCTTTTAGCTTTTTCAGATCTTTAAACATTTATCTCATGAAAAATTAATGTGATAAATGTCAGATTCTGACATCAGTTTTATTCTTTAACCATATCAGCAAACATACAAATATTCTGCAGATTTATTCATACTGGTAGCAAACTGTTTGTAAAATGTAAATACTATGAGTTTGGGTTGGATGCTGATATTTTAACTTTGACTGTTGAGTTCTGATTATTTTTAATGTTTATTTTGGTTTTCTAGTTTTTCCACTTCTACTTCTTTTTTTATGTAATGTGCAAATATTATAAAGCCACAAAATCCAGGCAACATCAGGTAAATATCAGGCGCTAAAATCAATAAATCTATAGATGTTGGACGGATATACTGACGCATTTGTGTGAGGAAGATTAATCTATTTAACTGAAACTAAACTAAAGGTGTTAAAAACATTTAAGCTGAACAAAATAAAACTAAACAATGTGTAATAAGAAGAGTATCATTTAAATTAAATAAGAAATATAAAGAAAAATATAACAGAAACAGGAGAAACTATGTGAGAATTCAGTTTATGACTAATATTCAGACTAAAGTATCTACTACATTTTTCCCTGATAAATACCAATATATAATCTAACTAAAACTGAATGTATTTAATAAACTTATGGAAGCTAAATTTAGTACAAAATACATAGAAAATACTGCCCTGTGTCACAACTAGGGCTGCCACGATTACGTCGACTATCAAAATCGTCGACGACTGATTTAATAGTCGACGCGTCGTTTGAAGCTTTGTAAGATCCCAAAAGACGCAGGAATAAGTAGTAGGATTTAAGAGTGTAATAACGGACTGAAACAGAAGATGGCAGCACTGCATGTACAAGGATGCCAGCTGCCGTTAAACCCCGAAGAAGAAGAAGAAGCTGTGTCCCAGAATTCATAGCGCAGCCCAGCTCAGTTTCCAACAATGGCGGCAGCTAGTTAGTTTTAATATTACTCTTATTAATCTTTCTGGGTCACAAAATAAACGTTTAACATATTTTCAGGCGAGAATGTAGCTGTGTAAACCTCAAATATCTGCTCAGTTTATCAAGACACCACATATTTTCAAAAGCGCTCCGACGTTTTCAGAGACGTCTGTTACCCACTAGCTCGATAGCTAGCCGGGGGCAAGGCTCACTAGAGCCGTGAGAACACCGGACTCCCGGCAAATAGTTTTCAAACCCACCGCCGTCTTTCGCTACTCAGGTTAAACATGATATATAAGTCACTTAGATAACTTAACAATGATATTGTTTGGCTTTTTTTCGTATTTTATTTGTTCCTGAGTAAATCGGTTTGGCTGAGATTAAATTATAGTTTTTACACAGCTGAATAAATGTCAAACAGACAGCTGATCATCAGAAGTGTGAGATGCTCGAGAATATATTCCGGTGTCCCGTTATATTTTAGATAGCAAGGAGTTTATTAAACTTCACCGAAACAATCTGAAAATTTAATAAACTGTCATCTTGCCTTTATTTTTAGTTAGCACCTTAAACACTTCAAGCTGTAAGCTAATGATAGTTATATAAGAGCAGATGCTGCTGGTGCAATAAGCTGTACGCTGTACGTCCAATGGATGATGATCTGATTAGTCGACTAATTGCAAAAATAATCGGTGACTAGTCGACTATCAAAATAATCGTTTGTGGCAGCCCTGTGTCACAACACACTTCACTTTGATCACAACTCCAAAAACACTCACACTGAAAGTTTCCTCTCAGACTTGTTTCAACCCCTCCACCACCCCAGCATCCACCTGTAGCCTCCAGGCAGACGTTTGCTCATCATGCACCAATGTTTACATCCATGATAAAAAAAAAACAGCAAGCCCGGAGTCTAAACACCAAACTCTAAATTTAATCTGCTGCTGTGACAAATCAGTCATTTCAGACATGAGCCGTCTGAACGAGGAGACGCTTGGCTCTCCTAGCGCCATTTAGCTGGGAGCAGTGCACCAGACCACCTGACGGCACCCTAAAATATATAAAAATGGGTGTAACAATAGGCAACAGTGTTGAGCAAATCACATAAAAATACTGCAGAGTTGTAGCACAGCTGTATGCTTTAATTTCTTCTATTTTAGCATCTTTGAGTCAGAGGGAGCTGAAAGGATTTGGAGTGCTGTCTCAGGGTTGGTTTGATTTTAGAACCTGAAGGAGCGTTTGGACCCATAAATGTATGACGTCAGACTTTCCAAGCAGATAAAATAACCCTACATGTGCGTTAGACCACAACTATCTATATTTTATCCTGTGTGAATGTGAAATTTGAGTTTAAATAAGGTGACCTCTCATTCTTCACTTTTCCTTCCTTTTTTCCTCTCTCCTAGCTCTGTGTCCTTCTTCCCTTTCTAGTTTAACTTGAACCCTAACCCTCCTCCCACATTTTTATTTCCCCTCTTTTCCTCCGTTTATTTCCACCATGTTCTGCTAGAAGCTGCATGAGAGGGAGGAGTGCACGAGCTCTCCTCCTCCTTCTTATTTTATTTATTTATTCTTTATCCGTCAAAGCTCCTGCAGCGTGTGCGCGCAGTGGAAAATGGAACATAAGTCTAATGAGAAGGAGGCAGAGGGAAGGAGGGAGGGAGGCGCGCACACGAGGCCCGAGGAGGACGACGAGGGGAGGAAGCCAGCCAGCCAGCCGCGCGCATGCTCGAGACAGCAGGTGCCCGAGCCCCCGATGAAGAGGGGAAAAAAACTAATTTGCATTGCTAATGAGCTCCTCTCCGAGCCTCCTCCCCCCTCCATTTTGGGGGGCAAAAAAAGCTTCTAATATGGCGACATGTTTTAAAATCGTGTGCCCCTTCGTCTTTCCTCCCAAACACACCAAAGGAGGGGAAGACGTTTAAAATCCTACCACCATGTTGCAGTTTTAAAGGATAATTCTGTAAGTTATGTATTAAAAAAATCCAAATCAGAGCTGAAACACTGCAGAAATATGAACAAAGCAATAAAAACATGATGATCCAGAAGGTCAGCAGACTTCAGTGTTTACTACACCTGCTGCAGACACACTTCACATCGATGCAGGAAGGACAGAAAAATATCAGCGCAAACATTCGCATTCAGCTCCAACTGGACCCAGTTCAGTGTGTCTTTATGAAAAGCTTTACACGGGGAACAATGGACGGCACATGGGCCCCCAAAACAACCGCTAAATGATCGATTAATCACCACCTGGTAATTTAATCATGATCAAGATAAGCAGCAAATGAGTGAGGGGTTCATGGCTTTACGATCAACAACAGAGAGAGGGGGGCTCGCAGAGAATCCATCACTGAGCAAAACAAGTGAAGCGCCAGATTCCCAACAAGCACGTCGTTGTCTATTGTTGGAGGAAGAAAAGAGTGGCATACTTCTCACTTTTAACCCCCAGCCTCGACACATCAGGGCCAACAGGACGGGAAACAGCCGATAGTGACACTACATACACGAGTTTTCCCGCTTTCCTCGCGCTGACCTCGTTTACGTTTCTCACGTGCACGCTGGGCTCTGATTGTGATGTGATTCTGTCTGTCGCCATGTGCGCACCATTTTTTTTTTTTTTTTTTTTTTTTTTTTTTTTAAAAACACGCGCTTCATCGAAAATGGCTTAAAGACCCTCACGCGCCCTCTCCCCTCCCCGCCCCCTTTCCAGTCTCTTTTCTTCCTGCGCGCGCATTCAGACTGAGATTCTGTGTTTATTGCGCTCGCTGCTGCCCGGGCGCGTAAACAACCTCACGCGCCTCGACGGGTTGTTTTTTAAATTATTATTATTTGTTCTAATTCACTGATTTTATTTTTGTGGTAGGATATTTTCCAGACTGCACGCGCTCAAAACAGAAACACACACAGGCGCGCGCGCGCGCGCAAGTAGGAGAAGATGACAGACACACATGTCAGAGCCACAGGGACCGACCTAACCGTCCGTCCCGGAGAGCAACAAACGCCCCTTGGAGCCGCGTGGAAGCACGAAGAGACATTAACAGCTCCGTGTGACATCAAAGTATCAACCGCAAGCCCCGCGCGAGTATCATCACCTATCACACACAGCTCCTGTGAGGCTCCATAACGTCACAAAAACACGCCAACCATCCTGTGTTTCCCCCCCACTCAATTAAAGAAAAAATCTATGTAAATAAATATATATAAACGTGTCTCTTTGCAAACAGACTCAATTGGATCAAAGGCTTTTTGGGCACAAGCGCGCGCGACGTCGCCAAACAACAGCCCCCGTTCATTGTCCCCCTCCGCAACCGTCACCGCCGACAAAAACAAGCCCTCGCACGAGGACCCCGGATCAGCACACCCGCACGCCACCACCACCTCCACCACTACTACTACCAGGTTAATATGACCGTTAAAGGCTAATTACCCGCCGGCTAATCGCCATTAAACACACTCCTGCGACCTGTAGCCTCCAACTGCAGCCGAAATAAAAGCCTCCGCTCATTAAGAGGTGAGCAGGAAAACATGAATAAGACGCCAGAGATGTGCCACTCGGCAGAGTGATGGTCAGAGTGGAGAAATGCAGAAATAAAAGAGGCAAACAAACCTCCTTTCGTGTGCGTAAATCCGTTTCCAGGCGCGTGGACAGAAAGGTAATAAGCTTGTTGTGTTGGACGGGAAAAGACGCTGCCGGGGCTAAATCCTACCAGCCATCCCCTCTCTCTCTCTCTCTCTCTCTGTTGCTCGCTCGCGCGTCTGCCTGCGTCGTCGCTCTCTCTCTCTCCCTCTCTCTCAGCCAATTGTGTGAGATGAAATTGGCGCGAGGGGTTGAGCAGCGGGACGTTGGCAGGTTCTTCTCTCTCTCTCACACACACACACACACGCACCGTTCACCTCTCAACGTTATTTGGTTGCCCCTAGCAACCACGAAGACCACCACCCCTTCTGCGCCCCTTGTCCAGGAGCCCCATCATCTCCACCCTCACCACCATCACTTCACCCGACTCCACCTCCTTAGACTGCCCAAAAAAATGTTTCTGAGAAAATGTGAAAATGATTTTTCTCTCCATCCCTCGTGCGAGGGATGCGCGTGCAATCTTTGAATTAAAAGAGAGAGAGATGAGTGAGAGACAAAGGGAGCAGATGGAGTGAGATAGTCAGCGGCGCTCCTCTGTGCGCCAGCAGCTTACAACTCTCCCTGTGGTGGCTGCTCCATTCACGCTTCACGCATTGTTTTCCATCTTTGTGTGTGTGTGTGTGCGTGTGTGTGTGTGTGTGTGTGTGTGTGTGTGTGTGTGTGTGTGTGTGTGTAGGCCGGAGAACAATGGGGGCAAAGCATCAATGAAAGAAAAGAAGAAAAAGAGAGGAGGGTGCAGGGCGAGGTGGCCCCTTCCTCCTAAATTTAAAATATGCACAAAAAGCTCGGATCTTCTCTGGATTTCCTCCTTTTGTGTCCACACTGCATCTTTACTGTGTGTACATTATGGCTGCAGTTTTTCTTTCAGCACAACTGGAAACCTGCAGAACTGCAGTTGCTCTGAGGTCCACTTTAAGGGGAAATGATAGCTCAGTGGAGGCAGCTCATTGGTAGCTCGCTGGAAGCTACGGACTGCAGAGAGGATCTGCTGTCAGAAGGGGGCAGTGTCAAAAATATTTGGCTGTACTGTGATAATAACAGTCTCACAGCAGTTTGTAAAATATTCACAAGTGTTAATTTACTAATTCAAGGCAGTTCAGTTTTATTTAGATAGCAGTAAATCGCATCAACAGTAAACAGCAGTAAAGGTAGAAAACTGAAAAATGACCCCCATGAGCTAAAACTTGGTGACAGTGGGAAGGAAAAACTCAGTTTTACCAGGAAGAATCCTCAGCAGTTGGGGGTTAGGGGAGCAAGACAGGACAAAAGATTCACATTTCTGTTTCTGGGCACAACATTTCTAGTTTTTAATGTACCTGAACAGACTTGGCACAACCACAGTCTAATAATCTTCATCCTTTAACTGCGCTCTGTTTCTGAAGAAGCTGTCCTGATGTGACATTTTGGGGGAGTGTCCAGCAGTGACGGATGATACGGTTGGTTTTACAGCATTTCAAGTGTGTTTGCAGAGCAATAAACAGCAACTGCACTTTACTCCTTGTAGCTACTGCAGTAGTGTGACACACCAGCTTTATTTTATGTAGGAGAGTCATAAGAAAGCTGCTTCACAGACTTAACTGATAACACAACTCTGAATTTCTGCACAGACCAAACCAAATCACAGTCTCTGCTGAACATTCACTCCATGCCAACTGTTCAATAAGCTGCATTCATTGGATCTTAACAGATATAACTGAATATTGTTGGACATTGCTCTAAACACAGATTTATTTTTATTTGTTTTTTTGCTCTTAGCTCTGGATGATGTCACAAAGTGAGACCATCCATAATCTGATCATCTCACAAAGCTCCACCCACCTGTTGTTTAAACTTGTTGTTTATGCGGGACAGCCAATTAAAAAAGCTGTTGGCTTAAAGTGGGAGGGGCTAAAACAGTTTATTTCAGACAGCTGATAAACTGAGGGGCTGCACCAAGGCCCAGTATATTCAAATAAGGATCATTTTGAACTGTGAATCATGCAAAGCAAATCTATTAGCAAGAGCATGAAAATATAGAGCTGGAACTGACTACAACTGATCCCATTTATCCCAACTCAGTGACCCTGCTGTGTGTCAGTTACGATTTTTAATTTCCCTGCATGAATTTTTAGAGTTTCTATTGACCCACCAGAAATGCTCATGCTCATTCTAAAAAGATTTCACATGGGTTGTTTATACTCTTGGATATGCATCAGATCCAAGAGTAGTAAGGTGCTTTCCACAGAAGATCATGCAAAGCTACTCTGAAATGAGGAGCTGGAAATGAGAAAAATAAGTCCAGTTTAAAAACAAACGTCTGCTCCACTGCCCAACACTGCAGTGCATTCGTTTGCAGATCATTAAAGAGCAAAGAAGAAATGTAGCTGTTTTATTCTGAAGCCTAAAGCATCCGGGACTGGGTTAATTGTCACGTGCAGACACAGCGCGGTCCAACGCCGACCCCTTAAAGGATCTCAAAAGAGACACGAAGAACACGAGAGAGTGAGCGAGCAGAAAAGGGATGTGTCACTCAGCGTGCCGTTGACTCTGCAGTCTGATGCTGATGCTGATGATGATTTGACATGACAGCCAGCAGCCTCCTTTTCTCCTGCTCCTCCTTTACCTCTGCTCTGCCCTCATCCCCCCTCTGTGCCTCTGAGGAGAGGAGACATGGGGAAGGAATGGATGGGCAAAGGAGGAGTACCAAGGAGAGAACAAAGGAGATTCAACAGAGGATCCTAGTGGATGAAATCAAACTTGTTTTTTCATAGTTTAAGAAAAGTCACTAGATGAAGACGTATTATTTGACTGCACATTTCCACATGAATTGTATCCCTCATAAAATCTGATCTAGCACCGTTTTCTGGGGTGCACATCTGGCCATTTTGACAAGATGTTCTAAAAAATGTTCAAAGCTTTTGGACGTTGGCAGCAATGAGACTTAAAACATGACTGCAGATGTCTCAGCCCACAGCTTCTGACCATAAAAAACGTGACAGTCTTTTTAACAATGCCAAACATGCCATAATATGAGCAATATAAAGTCCGGCAGAGCAAACAGGACCTCACACTGTAAATGCACACAGCACCTTTAACTTTATTTATACTCATATTGAGTCAGTGACTCGTACTTGGTTTTTCAAAGTACAGAATACTCATGGGAATATTTACCTGCCTTAGTTTAGTCATGTTTATGTGTTTAACTGGTCGTTCCAGTGGATGAGAAGTGCTTTCCAGTGTTTTTTTGGAGCGAGAGCAGCAACAGGCCACCAGGACCGTACCCGTTAATGGCTCCTGGTCAGTGCTCGTGTTCAGGGTTAATGATTAAATGTTAATTAAAAGTAGTGTTTCTGTAACTGTGGTGTTATGGGGCATGTGAATGAGGCAAAGTGTGAGATCACAGAGAGTTAGAACATAATTTAAATACTGTGGACTCACAGGCTTAGGTTTATAGAAAACATTTAATCATGTGAATTTCTGAGTTTATTTACTAAAAAAATGTTACATAAGTTAACAGATAGATAGATAGATAGATAGATAGATAGATAGATAGATAGATAGATAGATAGATAGATAGATAGATAGACAAATCACGACTCATCAGGCAACGTTTTGTATTCATTATATTATATTTTCATTATATTAAGTGTATTTAACGTATCCATTTGAAGTCCTACACAGTCGGTCTTTTTTGAGGTAGCAAGTTTGGTTGACATTTTTAAAGTTTAGCCAACTCATCATGTTAGGTAAGCTGCCTTTTCCTTTGGCTCATATGTCAGCTAACAAGAAATAAACCTCGCAGTCAAAGTGACACACTGTCTTATTAGTGTGTACCGACGAGAAAGTCCCTAGTGTGATGTTGGTTTACCGGTCAAATAGCCTGACAGGAAACAAAAAAGCTAATCTGTGAGGCACACTCTGTGACTGGAACGTGTGCAATATTGTTGTTTTTTGTTGCATCAAATCTGGACTCCAGAACCTCTACAACAGATTCAGTATCATCAGCGGTGGCTGGATTTAAGGGGTTAAAATGTGCAGCACATTCTCAGTATCCTGCATCTTCATGAGGGAATATAAACATCTCCTGAACTGATAGAGGCTGGCAGCTTTCTCGTCTGCAGTAATTACACTGCTGTCTCGACATTTAAGTGGTAATGATATATTGATGTTCTACTGCACGCTCTGATATCTCGAAACATTTCAGGAATTAATGTGTCTCCATTTTATTACCAGTGGTTCAGACTGCCCGCAGGGTCACAGCATGCTGAAATCCCCGACTGAACCGAGGAAAAATCATTTTCACCTGACTGCTCCTGCACAGCGACCCACAGTAACAGGTCCATCCCTCTCAGAGGACACTTCCTGTCTGTATATTAAAAAAAGGTTAAAAGGCAAATTAAAATCATTTTGTACCTTTTTAAAGACTGCATAAAATCTCTGCGGACCAATAAAACAAATCTCGGATATTCGAAGGTAAGTCATGCGAGTTTTAGTGTGTTCTACTCAGCGCGGTGTATTAAAAGCAGAGAGGTAAAACCGTCGAGCTGTAATTCAGCAGCCGGAGTGCTGAGTCAGCCTTGTTTCTGTTCCCCATCACCGGCAGACCTTTTTCACTCATCACTCCATATGCTCACCTAATGAGCCTTTGAGACCAGGAGCACTGACACACACATAAATATGCACTGATGCTTTCAGGTAAGCGTGTAATTCCATTCACAGCTGCTCCGTGGGATTCCTCAGAGCAGAGGGATCGGCACGTTACGTTTGAAGTGTGGAGGTCCTACTTATACGTGTACAGTTTACGGCAGAAATGTCTACCTGGTTTAAAATCTGAGAGTCTGATTCTGTCTGTCGGGCTGACAGATTTTGTGTCTTATGTTTGGGGAAGTAAAACGCAAAGCAAGCAACTGAAATCTGCAGTCGGTCTGACGGCAACCAGGGGGCGACTCTTCCTGTAGTAGCAGAAAGCAGAATGAGGCCCCCGTAGGGAGTTTTTCCTTCCCACTGTCGCCACAGTGCTTGCTCATAGGGGGTCATATGATTGTTGGGTTTTTCTCTGTATGTATTATTGTAGGGTCTGTTGCTGTGATTTGGTGCTGTATAAATAAAACTGAATTGAACTGAATTGGTCCACATATAGTCATTTTTGGCACCAAAAAAAACAACAAGGCACTTTCAACCAACCCACCATTTTAATCACACTTTTGTGATTAAAGACCTTGCTCTGACAAGGCCAATATCCTTCAAACTTCTGTTTATCTCTGACATTCTTGAAAGAGCAGCTGTAAAACGACTGACCATCAGCAGAGAAAAGGTTTATTTTAAGAGTTTCAGTCGGATTTCAGCATTAGCTTATCACAGTACAGAAGCAGCGTCAGTGAAGGTTACATGTGGCCGCTGACAGTGGACTAATTTCTGCGCTTGTCCTGCTAGACCTCAGTGCAGCGTTCGATACTGTCGACCATAATATTTTATTACAGTGATCTGAACATCCTGTAGGTATCAAAGGCACTGCCCGGCAGTGGTTAGAATTATATCTGTCTAACAAGCCCCTTTTCCATAAGTACCTACTCGGATCGACTCAGCACAGTTGGCCACAGTTTTCCATTAGGTCATAGTTCCTGGTACCAGGTACTTTTTTAGTACCCGCCCAGGATTTCAGGCGATCCAAGCAGGTACTAAAATGTGATGTTGCCAGACTGCATGCCACTGACTGGCTGGTCAGTAGCTTCACTACTCATGAGAGTTTCTCATTCATGAAAATTAAAACGGCCATTTTGAAACCCGGCGAACAAGAAACAACGCTGTTTTCCCCGAGTGTAATGAAAAGCCACAGACCGAGCAGCAGGTATATTCTTGCTTCGACATCCACCTGCTTTGTTCATGTTGCATATTAATTACGTTGCATGATGCTTGGACACGTTGCTATGATGACAATCACGCATGTTAGGTAGTACCGGATTGTAATGGAAAACCAGTCGATCCAACTCGAGTGTGGTGACTACGTACTTATGGAAAAGTGGCTACAGACTCCAGTTTGTTCATGTAAATGGAGAGTCCTCTTCACACACTGAGGTTAATTATGGAGTTCCACAGGGTTCAGTGCTAGGACCGATTCTGTTTACAATATACATGCTTCCCTTAGGCAGCATCATTAGAAGACATAGCATACATTTACACTGCTATGCTGATGACACCCAGCTCTATCTGTCCATGAAGCCAGATAACACACACCAATGAGTTAAACTGCAGGAATGTCTTAAAGACATAAAGACCTGGATGGCCGCTAACTTTCTGCTTCTTAATTCAGATAAAACTGAGGTTATTGTACTCGGCCCTGAACATCTTAGAAATATGGTATCTAACCAGATTCATACTCTGGATGGCATTACCTTGGCCTCCAGTAACACTGTGAGGAACCTTGGAGTCATTTTTGACCAGGACATGTCCTTCAACGCACATATTAAACAAATATGTAAGACTGCTTTCTTCCATTTGTGCAACATCTCTAAAGTTAGAAATATCCTGTCTCAGAGTGACGCTGAAAAACTAGTTCATGCATTTATTACTTCCAGGCTGGACGACTGTAATTCATTATGATCAGGAAGTCCTAAAAACTCCCTGAAAAGCCTTCAGTTAATCCAAAATGCTGCAGCAAGAGTCCTGACAGGGACTAGAAAGAGAGCAGATTTCACCCATACTGGCTTCTCATTGGCTTCCTGTTAAATCAAGAATCAAATTTAAAATCCTTCTCATAACATCTTGAATAATCAGGGCCATTTTTATCTGAAAGTCCTCATAGATCACCCAACAGAGCACTGCTCTCAGACTGCAGGTTTACTTGTGGTTCCCGGGGTCTTTAAAAGTACAACTGGAGGCAGAGCCTTAAGCTTGTCTTTACCTTACAATACAAAGCACGTTGAGGCAACTGTTGTTGTGATTTGGCACTATATAAATAAAATTAAATTGAATTTAAGTTAATTAATTTCCCATGTGAGCCACAACAAAATCTACAAGGTGCATGTTAAGAGCTGGTTGTGTCACATAACCTTCAAAGTAAAACTAATCACTAATCACCTTTTTTGTATAACCTTTTATCGTATCTTCCTTTGGCTATAACGTACCATTTTTCATTTTCTGTCTGTCTGGTTACATTTAGACACTAAAACTACAGAAACATCCCTTCATAATTAAAATATGCATTAAAAGCAAACTCTGAGTACAAAGGCTAAGATGGCTTCTGGTGTGAAAAATGCAGCCAAGCTAGAAGCACCGTTAACGTCCTTTCTCAGTAATGGTCAGCAGGGGGCGACTTCTTTGGTTTCAAAAAGCGCGTTTGTGTCTTTTTACCGCTGATTTTTAATTGTGAGGAACAACAATAATCTAAAAGTGTCAGCACTAAAAGATAAGTTGGGTGGCAGAATTCACAATCGCATGAATTCAAGCTCTCACCTGGACCACTTCTCTTTACTTATTTGAATTTTTAATTGCTCTTGTTTTTGACTCTGCCTTTTCTTCTACTGTGGTTTTAAGTTTAAGTATTAAAACTAGTAAACTAAAACTACTCTTAAGAGTTTTAATATAGGACATAAATAAGATAAATACCATTTTGAGGTGATGAAGTGGCTTAAATCTGAATTCTTTATAACGTCAAGGAGGGGGCGACTCCTCTGCTTTTTTAAAAAAATGTATAGGAGCCTGTAAAAAATATTACCCAACAGCTCATCTGATTTATTCCATTAGCAAACACTTCCTTCATGGGTATATGTATATTTTAAAGCCCTATTAAATACAACATGATGTTTTTGTTTTCAGTTATGGTCTCCATTAGTGTTTAAATAGACAAAAAAAAACAGGGAATCCTTTACTGTGTAAAGTACATTATGTCTATGATCACAACAAGCTCACTGGTGCTCAGGTAATGTTCTTACAATTATAGCAGCGGCAGGAAGATTTCAAGTGTATGTCAAAGCAAAAGAAAAAAAAAATAGAATTCGATTTTTTCTTAAATAATGACTTTAAATAATCAACATTTTTGGGTGGTTTCATGCTTTGACTCCCAAGAAGCCAAATCAATCGATAAAGGGGTTCGATAAGAAAAGTAAATAAGGTGAGAGCTAAATTGGAACTTGCTGGAGGAGACACACAGTCTGGCACTCCACTGTGTTTGAGAAAATGACTTCAGGGCGAAGAAAGTCCCCGAGGTGTTTATGTATTTGTAATGAAGTTGGTTTGTTGAGGTTTGGGCTTGTATTATTGTGGGCTGGAAGGAGAGCAACTTACAAACGGAGATTAAAACTGTGGTGAATTGACTATGTGCACGAGACAATGCTAACTTCCTGGTTTGAGACCGGATGTGGGGTTGTGCATTTCCGGTAGCTTTATTTTGCGGTCAATCGCTACTGCGAAGATATACTCCAAAATCATGTCCAAAACTCGAAAACGGAAAGATCGCGTTAAGTTACAAAGAGCAGAAGGTGGGAACACTCACCACTGTTGTGTCATAAAAAATCTAATGATCAATTTTGACGTTTAAAGCGTTTAGATCGATCAGTTGTTTACATCACTCAACACAAGCAGAACTGCATCACTGCAGCAGAAGACACATCGTCCACATTCAGAAGCACATCTCTGTATAGTGACTGGTCTCATGATTTAAACAGGCAAATGTTCAGCATTCAAACTACAGGTGAAGAATAGTCAAACCAGATGTTTCCCCCGTTATGTCGAGATCAGCTAGTCAAGTACACACCTACACAGCATGTTAACAAACCGTGAAAAAAGCCACACAAAAAATGAATGATTGCTGGTAACGGTTTCTATACATTAGTATTTACGAAGGGTATGTTGTGACTTACCTTCAAAATTACAGCGGTCCCTCGCTATAACGCGGTTCACCTTTCACCTCGCTGTTTCGCGGATTTTTTAGTGCAAGTTTGCATGCTTATTTTTACGTCACATTGTGTCCTGATCGCTGCAGACGATCTCCTCCGTGACGTCTCTCCTGTACAGTACAGAATCGCTGCATCGATCGCTAGCAGTGTGACTCTGAAGTGCAGTACTGTATGTCCACGATGTCCACCAAACGTTTTGCACCGTCAAAAAATAAAATTGGCTACTTGATTTCACCTATCGCTGGTTATTTTTAGAACATAACACCCGCGATAAACGAGGGACAGCTGAGAAATATAACATTTGAATCCCTTTTCTCTTTTGCTCTGAGGCGCAGGGGAAAAATATCGACAAGTCGATGAACATCATTTACAGACATATTGGGTAAATGCCCAAGACATCTATAGAAATGTAAATCGCCGCTTGATTCATTCATTTGCTTAACTTGTTTTGGACCGTAAACAGGGCGCGAATAGGACACCGGAAACAAAGCTCCCCACTGGAGTTTCCGCACCGGAAGTAGCATATGCTAACGTGCACATAGTCAATATTTGCAATGATGAGTGACATTTATGGAGCCTCATGTGGACATTAGAGGAACTGCAGTTTTTCTAAAAGTTGATTCTGTTCATCTGGACGTAGCGTTTTGTGGGAGAAACGTTTCGTCACTCATCCAGGTGACTTCTTCAGTCTCAGCTGACTGCAGGTTTCAATCTTATAAACAGTACATTTGCATAATGACTGAAACCAGTTTTTGGTTTTTGGCTGAAAGGCTGATGCTTTTGGTCCTTTTCATGTCATCCTCAAGCAGTTGTCTGATTTTGGTGTTGTAACAGATGATTTTAGGAAAAAGTGTCGTGTTATCCTAATAATTCAGCTTCCCTTTGGCCAAGCCTGAAGCCTCTGGATGATGTTTGATGTGTCTGGATTGGTTGGCACACCATAACTGAAAGTCTTCCTAATTGAAGCTACATTCGTTAGGATGTTCCCCTCTAGAGGAGAATAGACTTTCCCACTTTGACCTTGTGATTGTGAGGGGACCATCCCACTTTGGCCCACATTATCCTTCTTTTGGTCTTCCACTGTAGACTAATGAGTGTGTGTTGAGGGCTAATTAGGGCTGCACAGCTGTAAGTGGCTGTAATTGTACACACACTCACACACAGCTTTAGGGTAAAGTTGACAAACATGCCAACATGGTTTCATCTGTAATTCCCTCTCAAGTCTCTCTCTCTTTCTTACTTGCCCTCATCCCCCCCCCTCTACACACACCTCCACATTCATCCCCCCTTTCATGAACTTCATCTCGCTTCCCCTCACTCACCACCTCCTGACTCCATTCTTTGATTTCTTCATCACCACATACCATCTCTAATGAGTGAAAACACCCCTTATTTCCTATCTATCTATCTATCTATCTATCTATCTATCTATCTATCTATCTATCTATCTATCTATCTATCTGTCTGTCTGTCTGTCTGTCTGTCTGTCTATCTGTCTATCTATCTATCTATCTATCTGTCTGTCTGTCTGTCTGTCTGTCTATCTATCTATCTATCTATCTGTCTGTCTGTCTGTCTGTCTGTCTGTCTGTCTGTCTGTCTGTCTGTCTGTCTCAATAAAGAGAGGGGGATGAACACCCCCCCGTAGCAAACACACACAATCCAATGTCGTCTGGATGTCACCAGACAGAGAGGTGTCTGGAGAGAGCCTCCTGCCTCTGGTGACAGCAGTCTGTGTCTGTATGTGTGCAAACAGTGATGCCGATGGAGGGGAAAAAAACACAAACAGAGGATGGAGCACGACAGGCGAATAACAACAGACAGACGGCAAGACAGAGGAAGAAGAAATGAGATGCAGAATGTGCCAGACAGTGGCATAAAACGAGAGAGAGGGAGAGAGAGAGGGAGGCATCGATAAAGTGAGAAAGATGGGTAATGAAAGAGGGAGAGAGTTTGCCTGAGGACAGAGCGACCAGCCTTGGCATGCTCGGCTAAAGCCGACACTGCCGGGTAATAAATAACAGTCATTGGGATGTCAGGAAAGAAATGGATACAGCAGAGAGACAGACAGACAGACACAGAGACAGACAGGCTTGATAAACGGTGTTAGGGACGGTCAGTGGTCCTAGGGATGGCAAACTGTTAGGAAAAGTAATTGGATAAGCCCCTCCCACCACACTGTTCTGGCGTAGAGCTTTTTTATGTTCACAAGCTGCGATGACACGTCATGTGGGCGGAGCTGAACTGGTGGCAAAAAGCAGCAGTTATGCAGTATCTTCCAAACCTTCAAATCTTTTGATGGATATAATTCTGAACTTTGGCGTGATTTCAGTGACATTTGGTTTCAAGATTTGTTCACTGATGTTTATCTAAAAGATTTAAGGTGCACTAACACGCCACGTCCCAAACTAAAAGAGGGGGCACAAAGCAAGGTGATCCTAGGATTGGGTCAGAGAGGGCAAAATGCATAAAATCTTTGCCAGTTCAATGATGTGGATCATCAAGAGTGAGATTTCCATTCCAGAACCACCCGCCCTGGGTTCACTGGTGGCCAGCAGGGTGGAAACTGTGCTGCTGATGACCAAAGACAAAGGAAGAGGAGAAGAGGAAGGTGTGTTAGGAGGCAACAAGAGAGAAGGAACGCCAGAGTGTGGAAGTGAGAGGAGGAACTTTAAACACAGGGACTAAGAGGAAGACCACGGAGACGTCATGAGACAGTCTGGTTCTTGTTGCATTAATAGATATCAGCTATTGGTTAGCTTTAGGTAATAACTACTTAGTTAAGTTTAGGCAGATAAACTATTTGCTTGACCAGTGAGAGCAGGAAGCAGGTAGAAGAGAGGTTACATGGTGGTGACTGATCGTCCTGGAAGGCTGGCTTTCCAGCCTCTAACCTCACACCGTTGACAGACAAGAGGGTTGACCCTTTCTGGATTTTCTATGCGTGGACTACATGGTTTTTAAACGGAGATTGATCGATTGATTTCAGATTTCCATAACAGGAACCAACAAAAGGGGAGGAATCTGAGCTGGAGGTGCCAGAGCTGAAGATCTTTACCCTGAGTGATGGACAGGATTAGAGATGAGGACACCAGAGGAACAGCTCAGGCTGAGCGGTGTGGAGACAAAGTTAGAAGGACAAGGCTGAGATGGTTTGGACATGTGCAGAGGAGGGAGAGGGGCTGCCAGGCAGGAGGAAAAGAGGAAGACCTCAGAGGAGGGTCATGGATGTAGTGAAGGAGGACACGGAAAGGGTCGATGTGACCAAAGAGGATGCTAAGGATAGGGTGAGATGGAGGAGCATGATCCGCTGTAGTGAACCCTAAAGGGAGCAGCCGAAACAAGAAGAAGAAGCTTTAGACAATAAAAACTTCCCGGTCAGGTTAATCAATCAAAACTAAGTTCAGCGATAGACAGAGATCACAGTTTAGGTGAAAATATAACAGAAACCTTTTCAGACCTTTGTATTTTCTGGCTTGGTGTGGTGATGCGCCCTAAGAAAAAGTCATGGAAACATTGTTACACTTAATTTGTGTTTGTGGAGATGAGCAAACAGGTTTTCAGCTGTGAGACCGAGCTGTCGGTGAGAGCGTACATTATAAACCTATGGCCTCTGTGCACCTCTTCACGCTCGGCTACATGTCTGTGCACTCATGAGTGAGCTCATGTATACGTCGAGGGTTGGGCTGTGTGTGTGTCATCAAGCTCTTTGTGCTACCCGTCAAATTAATTTCCCGCTCGCTTATCATGCTCGCTTATTTTCAGATATGCGGTGTGCACGTGCAGCAGGATGCAGCTGTTGCAGACCAATACGGATGCAGTTTAGATTTCCAGTCAGCAGCAAGGTGGTCTCTGACTGGTTGAAACGTGCGGGCTGTAAGTGGAGGAGTTTAGCCGAGATTAACTTCAATATCTAATCAATGTTGGCTGGTAGCATAACAGCGAGAAGAAGAGGGAAGCAGGAAGGGGGAAGAGGTGGAGGACATGGGAACGGGAGTAGAAGAGAAGGGGGTACGAAGGAAAAAAATGAGGAGGAGCTGGTCTCCTTTCAGTGGCTGTGCGTTGATGCATGTCAGCGTCCTCCGCCCCCAAATATCCCACAACCCCCCCATTCACATGAATTAAAGGTTGTGTGTGTGTCATTGTCACCCTGAGCGGTCCAAGCCATCGGCTGGAACTAAAGACCGCCACAAAATAAAAGTATGACTCATCACACACACACACACGCTCACACAGAGGTGAGGTAATGGCAGCAAAATGAAATGAATGAGAAGCTGGGGGCTGGAACAGCAGATGGAGAGGGCTTTGTGAACTTGTGATATTAGTAAAACCGTGAAAAATAAAACCATTTTTCTCAAGGCTTCATTAACTGTGTGTGAAATGCTGTGCACAAATGTGTAGGTGCTAAATGTATAGTGTGAGTGTTTTTGCTGATAATGCAGTAAACCAGTTTTTGAACTGTTAGCTCCACACAACGTGCACTATAGAGTTATCACTTAAGACTCACCGCATCTCACGGCACAACATGGAACAAGTTTAGTCGGTCTGTGTTTTGATCACACTCAATGATCCAGGTAAGGAAAGTCTCAAAAAGTTGACTCCAAACTGGCACCACTGACTAACCTTGAGCTGTGAGGTCAGTTTCATGATCATTAACATGCAAACTGTAGTGAAGACTCATCAATGACCATGACTGCATTCACAGAGAGCTGGAGAATTGCTGCAACCGTCCGCTCTTTAAGTGTGATGTCATCAGCCGTTTTCCGTTCCAAACTCCGCTTCAGGTCCCAAAGTCAAAGTCTGAGAGCTACAAACTGTCTAAAGTCTTTCATCTTTAATAAAATGATCAGTGTGGCTGCTCTACCAGGTGTAACAATTAAGTTTAACATCCAGGCATCCATGAAAACAGAATTTATTACATTTAACGGCGTTAGAAGTTAGCAGGAAGTTAGCTCGCTAGTTTCCATCTAAAGATTGAGGGATTCATGAAAAATTCAAACGTACAGCTCTGCTATCATAAATCATAAATGAAGACAGAAAAACTAAACAGCAGAAAACTAAACAGCAGTGACGTTTGTAGGGTTACTGAAGTTGGGCTAGCTGGTATGTAATGATGTGCTACATGGTGGCTAGCTACACAGCTATGTTAGCATAACATAAACACAGTGAAGCTGGAGGATGAACGCTAACTTTTTTTTCCCACTCGATAAAAGTTAACGTGAAGGTTCCCGATGGTTAGAGACAAATGCAGTCGCATGGCAGGATGCTGTAAACGGACCAAACTTCAGTCAGAAGAACAACTGAGATAATCCATCCACAATACGAGGTTAGTCATTAATATACTGCTGCATGGGCTGGGCTGTAGTTACATCATAGCTACAAGGTTTAAAAACTGAGCTTTAAAACGTGCTGTGAATGAGTAGTGGTAATAAAAACTGAGAGAGGCCAACAGTGATCACTGCCTGTTTTTAGGGGCTTGTTCAGATGAAATAGAACAAGATACAAAGCATTAAAACATGTTAAAAACACATCAGCCTTAATAAATGCAGAGTAGTTTGGACCCGGAAGCAGGGTTCATACGCAGTGTTGGGGAGTAACGGAATACATGTACCGCTGTTACGTATTTAAAATACAAAATATGAGTAACTGTATTCCGTTACAGTTACCGTTTAAAAGGTGGTATTTAGAATACAGTTACTTTGTTGAAATAAATGGATTACACGGCGGTATTTTCCTGTTTCATATTGTCGCGGGTCAGGACCGTTTGGGTTTTGTTTGACAGCCATGTTGTTGTTCCAGGCGGCAGCGTTACAGTTTCCATGGTTACAGGGCGATGCGCACTCTCTCTGCGACTGTGTGTTTCCTGGGTGAGAGAGCGCCTTTTTGTTGTTGTTGTGCTAAGCTAATAGGCAGAATGCTACAGGCATAGCTCTAAAGAATGTAGCCTCATGGGCAGTGTAGTCTGTGCTGCGGGGAGAATGGACTGCCATACCCTAACCCAGACACTCTGGTTCACCCTGACGTTTGGCTTTGACTCATCGGATAGGATTTCAAAAAGATCAGGCTACATTTTTTATGCTATGATGGTCACAACTCCACCTGATGTTTTAGAACCATGAATTCACATCATCACAACCAAAGTAATCTGGAATATTCCATCACTGATCTAAAGCTCATCAAATAGTTTTGTTGCTTAAACATAACCGAGGAGGTTTTAGTTCCAGTTGTTAATGTCTGTAATTTCCCCTCACGTCCAGCTGGTCATGACAGATGGATGCTCCCCCCTCCTGAGCTTTGTGCTATCAGAGGTGTCTTCCTGTTAAAAGGGAGTTTTTCCTTCCCACCATCTAAAAGTGCTTTCCCACAGGGGGTTGTCTGAATGTTGGAAGGAGGTTTTCTCCAATACTGTACCTCACACCATAAAGCCCTTTTTTTTTTAAAGTGAATATTGTTGTAAATTGGCATTATATAAATAAACTTAAACAGAAAAAATGCTTAATATAGAGGGTAATAGAAGTGAGTTAATATGTCCATAAATCAGCCCACTCAGGACTATTTCTATGAGGTGTTAACCCAGTGCAAATGTACCACCTGAAATAGAAGTTGCCTGGGTAACCGCCTTCACCTTTCCTTAACCATATAGTTAGGAAAGGTGCCAGAAAATAACCAGTTTCCAGTTCTGCACTATAACCTGTTGATGCACTATAAATGATGTGTTCAGGCCAACAGGTTAATAAGATGATCATATTGTGCACACGTTTACTGATGTTGAAAGAACAGAACAGCTGTTCTGTCTGTGGAGCCCCTCCCCAGTGTTTGCTGTCTGTCAACAATAAGAAAATACTGGAAAAAGTTATTTCAGAAAGTTCTGCAATGATTTAATGTTGCACTTTATGTAAACATAAAGTTGAGGGATTGTAAAAGAATGGTGAAAATTGCAGCAGCGGAGGCGGAAACCTCCCAGATTTACTGTTTACCTCAGAATCAGTGAGACAGACGATAAAGCAGCCGTAGCTGTGATAACTCTCCGGAGTTGTAAAACTGTTTCTGTGCAGCCTTCAAACTCACACATCAATCCATCAAACGGGACTCTCTGGATCTCGAATTTCATTAGTTCCAATTCTTGGTGATGTCAGTGATTTGTTTCAGAAACGGTGTAATGGAAACGTGTTAATCTGTCCTTAAAAGCCACTGAAAATCTGCCCACTCGGGATGGGCTCAGTCATTTCCACGAGGTGTTATTTTGTTCGGCCATGCCACACGCTGAACTGCGCTTTATTTCACTAAAACCATCGAATTGAAGTGAAATGACAAAGAGGGAGAGGAGAAATTAGAAAAAGTGAGGGAGATTATAAAGTATAGTGCTGACACATGCTGTCTAATGAGAACGAGCGAGAGAGGGTGAAAGGTATAGGAAGCGGAGAGAGAGAGCGAGCTGGGAAGTCATCTATTAACATTAGAGTCTGGAGCATCATGGAGTCTAATAGTCTCTCTCTCTCACCCGCTCTCTCTCTCATTCTGTCTTTTTAGTCCATTTGGGTAACTGCTCTCTCCACGCCACATTAATCTGTGTAATTAGGTTCGAAGCTTGTTTTACCTCCTTTCCTCCTCTTATCTTTTTCCTTGGCCTTCCTCTTCTGTTTCCTTTTCTTCTTCCTCTACATTTCCTCCTCTTCTCTCTTAATTTTACTCCATTACCTTTCCTACTCATTCGTTCCCTCTTTGTATCTTCTCTTGTTTTGTTTTCTGCGTCATTCGCTTCCTTTTTCCTCCCGCTTTTCTACAAACTCCAGCTTCTCTTTTTCCTGGCTAAATCTCTGGAGCCCCGTTCACACACAGAACCTGGAAGGACTGAGTTTAATTATTCATGGTGGATAGAAACAAGGAACAAGACTACAAGCCCGCAGTCACAGCTCTACAAAGCTGCACTGGGTCGAACACTAATGTCACCTTGCTAACATGATAATGACAAACCAATGCGCTACCTATCTGCTCGTTAAGTCTGACGTCATTATCCATTACCGGGTCCAAACGCTCCCTCAGACAAACGCCCAGGCTCCCCTGAGAGTTAAAAACAGTCCAAATTCTTTCAGCTGTGATAACCAATCAGTGTGGCCGGGCATCCAAGAGGGTTAACTGAATAAGTCAGCAGGAAGTTACCTGATAAGCCATGTTCTGGTTGAAGTCTAGTACTGATCTTGAATCAAAGGAGCCAGGCTTTCTTGCGATGTTTTAAAGTGGTCTTGAGCAACAGTTCTCCTTTTTCTTTTGACATTGGCTGCTTTTTCACTCCAGTCTTTGTATCTGACTGCTTTCAGAGGAGTCATTTGTTTGTTGAGCCACTTAATACTGACCTATGAATCATTCAGGCATGAAAAAGGGACTTACACATAACACATCATTTAACAAATTGCCTACATTTAGGCGCTTTGTTACTAATGGCCTGTCACATTTCCTTTGTCGAGGATAAGACAGTTTGACAGACATAAAATAGCGTTTCTGCACCATTCTTAAAGACCTGTTATCTGAAAACATATCTCAGCGCGGTGTGCAGGAGCTGAGGAAACTGGATGAGTGGAGGACCAAAGTGTAGGGCCTAAAAAACTATCCGCAGCAGATAAACAGGATCTGAAAGTCACGTCGTTAAGAAACAGGAAAACATCCAGCAAAGACCTGACACAGGACCTGAGAGATGCATCTGATCCATCTACTGTTCACTGAAGCCTCATCAGAAATGGTCTCGGGTATGCTCAGGTGGCAGTTTTCACAAGGTGATCACTATCAGTTATGAATCGGTGTCCCTGGAGCCCGGACCTCAACGTTACTGGAGCGGTGTGGGATCATCCGGACAGGGACCAGAACAAGAAGAGACTTCAAGCTATGCTGAAGAATAGAGATGCTCACACCAAGCTTAGTGAGACTGTACTGTTATTTTACCATAACAGTGGAGAATACGAAGGGATGAGGAAAATCCTCCATGTGAGTGTCTGCTTATTGGCCTCCATAAATGCATCAGCTTGTGCTGTTGTAAGTAGAAGCAAAGAGCTGTTTATCTGTAACATCTCTAAATCCTGCAGACTGTAGGGAAAAGCTGAGGGGATGCCGTGAATCCTGGAATTTGGGTTTGTTCGCTCTATCATCTTTACAAAAAATCCCAAAGTTCAGTCCAGGTGGAGCTGAGCTGAAAGGAGTAAGGAGCCACCAGCTGCTTGCTGGAGGCATCAAATAACCTCTACTTAAGCCTTAACCTGGATAAAGGAGTGAGTTTGAGATTAGTGTCACTTGATTCAACATCAAGTCTGCAGCTCAGCACAACGTTTGGCCTATTTTTACCTAACTGACACGAGCACAAGCACACCAACGGTGAACACACAAAGTTCAAAGTTTTACATACGTGTGTGTGTACTCATCACAAGAACATCGAATTTCGGCGTATCTCCCCAGATGTCAGTCAAATGTGGTATTATTTTGACCTTCTGAAACAAAGGCGAGGTTTGATCTTGATGTCTACTAAACATTTTTAAATCCCCTTTGGGGTTGTGTGAGGAAGAGCATCCAGCATAGAACTGCAAAATCAAATAAGTGAAACTACCAGCTGTGGCTGCAAAAGATTTCCAGTCCTATAGAAGTGTGTGTGACAAACAACCATGACGCCTGTCAACACCTCCCTGATGGGTTCATGGTCTCAGTCACGAGTTTCAGGTCTTACTGAATGAAACATGAAGCATTTTTTTAAAATACATTTTGGCCATTGTGTTAGAAAGGTGGATCATTGTGAATTCACTCACCAGTGGGTGATGTCAAAGTGGATTGATCCATCTTTTATATGTTTATGAGTTGATGCCAACTTCTGAACAAACCATAGTTAAAAATTATTAGACAACTTTGTGAAAAATAAGTACTGACCAGGTAAGGTTTTACTTTAATAACGAGAACAAGTTAAGGTGCGATTAAAGCCCAGCAGGAGCTTCCATGTGTGTAGAAGCAGCTGGTCGTGGTGGTTGGAGAGGATACCATCAGGAGGCTGCAGCTAAAAATCTTCTGCTGCTCACCAAATGCTTCGGCTCGTGGTGCTCAAACATTCCTGATACTCACAGAAAGGTATTTTACTATAGCAGAAACCAGTCGAAAACAATCTAAAAATTCCACTATATCTGTTATCTCAGCCCCTTCTGTCAAAAATATGATGAAAATTTCCAGAAGAAAAGTGTTTTCCCCACAAAGTCTACATTTCACAGAGCCCCATTCACGCTGGATTCTTTGACATCCTCATTTCTTGCTTCCACTGGCTGAAAAATGTTTTGTGATCTTTCTGTTTCAGTTGGGAATTTTCTGTAAGTGCTATATAAATTGATGGTTGAATAGATGGATGGATGCATGGATGGATGGATGAATAGATGGATGATGGTTGAATAGATGGATGGATGGATTTTTAAATAGAATTTGAACATGAAAATAAATCTTATGAAGGGTTAAATACCAGATTTGGTACAAAATTTACCCTCCATGAAGCTTTTGTGCTTAGTGGGCGGTAATTTTGCACATATTTAAGATGCATGATAAAATGATGAAGTCGCTTAATTGATTTGTTTACATGCAGTATTTCCATCTCTTCATCCGTTTGTCCTTCTCTGTGTCTCGATGGCCTGTTTCCGTCTGTCTCTGTGTTGCTGATTCATGGCAGAGCTGCAGGGGCTGACATGACAGTCAGGCTGGTAGCACTCAAACACAAGTCCTACTGGCTGCTCAGCCCGCGCGCGCGTGTGTGTGTGTGTGTGTGTTATCTGTGCTGACTAGTGCTGTCTGCTGTCTCCCAAACAGCCCTGAAACCTCAGCAGCAGCAGGAGGACAAACAGGGTCAGAACGGCTGCAGACAGAAAATAAAAACTGAGTTTATTTAGTTTGCCCTTTTCTTGTTTTGTCTGGAAAATTCTTATGCTGGAAGCATAATAAAATAGCAGAAACTCATATTTGGGTTTTGCGCAGAAGAATTAAGAAACCTGGCAATAATTTTTATAGTGATGTGTTCTTGTCTTGGGTTTAATTTTGGTAGGAATGTGCTGCATTATCACTTTAATCTCATTACAGTTATGACTGTTTCACAGTTGGAGATTGGGTATATTATCCTGATAGAGAAGCATAATTTCAACAGAAAGGAAGAAAATAACTTCATATTTCATGTTTGTATGAAAGAAAAACATCATGTATGTGTGTTTGCTTACCTGCAGCAACATGACAAAGATCCACACCAAGACTTCAAGTCCGGGTTCCAGTTATTGTTTATGAATGTAGGTAATCTGCCGTAACTCAGTCCTTCGTGTGCTCTCCAAACTCAAACATGAAAGCCCACTCTGCTTTGGTGGACTTGGACTCCACTCAGACTACAAATGGAAATCAGAAGGCTTCTACTACCAAAGATCTTGACCTTTGACCCGATGTGAAAGTGGGACTAATTACAAAAAAAGGAAATTTAATTCTACAGTTTCACTCCCTACCTTTGGTCATGAGCTGTGAATAAAGAAAGAAGACACGCCTCTTTTGATGGATGACTGAGCTCACCTTTAACCTGACCAACAGCCACCCAGGAAAGGTTCTGGATTGAACCAAGTTAATATTATTTCTGCCTGTTTCAAACACTGAAATCTAAAGTCAACTGTAAGGCCAAAGTTACTGTGCGTGACTTTATTTAAATGGTCGCATCTTCAGCTGTATAAAAACTGCCATTTCAGCATTTGGCTAACCCTGAACGGGTCAGAACCTGCCTGCTGTTAGCAGGTTAAAGGCGCATCTGTACGGGTATTCAAGGCTCGCTCTATCTTAGAAATATAATTCTAAGATATTCTCCATTAACCTTGTGAGACCCAACCCTAAACTAACACTGAGCACTCAGAATGTGTCATTTTATTCTTTATTAAATTCTTCTCCTGAATCTTGGCAGTCAGGAAACAAACAAACAAACAAAAACCTAATTCAAACAAAAAACCACTCATAATATTGTTGTTTTTGCCTGTTATAGTTAAGGGTTGTGGTTAGCGCCAATGATGAGTCGGACTACAGAGGTTTATAAGCTGGAGGGAATGGATTACACCACAAGTAGGAAACTCCAGGCCTCAGGAGCCGGTGTCCTGCAGGTTTTAGATCCTGGGTCAAAATACCTGAATCAAATGATTAGTTCATTACCAGGCCTCCGGAGAACTTCAGGACATGTTGAGGAGGTCATTTGGCCATTTGAATCAGCTGTGTTGGATCAAGGACACGTCTAAAACCTGCAGGACACCTCGAGGCCTGGAGTTCCACCACCCCTGGCTTAGACGAAGGAAGAACACGCTAACGTATTTAGCCTGATGCCACTGCGATTACACACAGTGAAGAAAATGCCATATCCAGCATGAAGTTACATGATGTTGGTGTTTTGAAAGCGGACGTGATGAGTGAAGGACACGTCTGACTGATGACATTTGTGTTCTCACATCGTAGAACAGTTCAGGGCTGCTGTGCATGTGTGAACGGCTTTGGAAGATGTAACCGCTGAGTTTATGAGCCAGGAGTGCTGCGGTTATTTCTGTTACTGGAGACACTTAGGAAATATTGTCCTCTCAAATACTTATTTAGCACTGTTGCTATTGATTATGAGGTCAGCCTCATACGACTACTCCTTTGCTTCTCCTGTACACCTTGGCTCAGTTCTTGTTGGACTAAATGTCGCAGGTTTGTCAGCCAGGTCTTCCATCCTGTTTCAACCTTGTGTTTTACTCTTTTCTGAATAAAAATAACTGATTCCAACTTTGAATCATACAAAGCTACTGTAGCAGAGTCCAAGAATGAAGAAATGAAGCTGGAAATTTAAGAAGTAGTCGTTAAAAATGTAATTTGTTTGGAAGATCATGGAAGCTCAGCATTACTGGGACTACAGACGTCTGTATTTTGAACAACTACTTCATGTTTCTGCTGCCTTATATGTGAGTTACATTAACACAGTTAGTGAGTGATGTCTTGCCCTCGCTGGCCTGCTGACTGCTGTTTCTGACCTGTATCAGTTATTGAGGGTGTGAGGCTTTTTTTCAGGTGGGGGTCTGCTTTCCCGTCACTATGGCAACAAACCTTTGGGGCAGTCGTGTTGCTCTTTAGCTGTGATGCGAAAACGCTGGAGCACAGCAGATAAACTTTGGATCCAACGCACAGCGACACAAACCCTGTCAGAGCAAAGAGGGGGGGAACAAAGCCTCCCTCTCCCATCCCTCCACCCCTTGTCCCTCCATAATCCCATTATGTGTAGCAACGACCTGTCAGTGTCAATCAGTGTTCTCGTCATGCCAACCTCCCGCCATGAACCAGACCGGCCAATGGGAAGCCTCCCTGCTGATTAGCTGGCATGATCTCATTATGTAGCCCAACCTACTCTGGGGGGAGGGGAGGAAGGCTAGCGGTGGGGGTGGGGGTTACACAGAAAAGAACAGAAGGATTTTCAGGTGATGTAACGCACCTGCTGGCGGCCATATTGGATGTTTTTATCGGGCTGCAGCAGAAACGAGGATCCAGATTTGAGTCGTGCTGCTTCCAGGAGTTAGAAAAAAGGTTTTTGTGCTGCGTTGAAGTGGCACCAAATTTATACGATCAGACTCTGTTTGGTGTTTGTTGCAGGAATGATGATGAACGCCTAGAAGAAATGACATATAAAATTAAATCCACACAGGATAACAAGAGCATGGGAAACACGAGGGAACACAGAGGGAACTAATCAGACATGAGAGACAGAGGGAAGCAAAACCTAACACACTGAACACAGGAGAGACTGTCAAAATAAAACAGGATGTACAATAACCATGGAGACAAAGACTAAGACGCGTGGGAACGGGGGGAGAACAGGCATGGGAACATAACTGACTGAGGAGACAGAAAGGGAACGCCGAACATGGAAACGTGGAACACGGGAGGTAAAGACTAGAAAATACAAACATAACACAAGCAGAAAACAACTCAGAGACCCGGAACCAGATAAATACTCAGTCAAATAATAATAATTAAACCAGAATAGAAATGAACAAATCCATAAACACAGAGCCAGGACGTTACCAGGACACACACTGTTACCCTGTGACTGTCATGTCTGAGCAGTGCTTCTTGCCCATCTCGTCTGGTTTATGTTTGAGAATTCAAAAAACAGAATCGGACTGAAAGCAATGCTTCTGTGTCCTTTCCTGATAAAATATGTCGTCTAAATAAAATCTAATCACTGGTTCGTGTTCCTGTCGGGTCTCACAGGATTCATGTCTGTGTGCATGAAAAGAATGTTTTCTACTTCAAAAAGGTGAAAAAGTCCACATCTGAAGGTTGGAGGTTTGGTGGTGGGGCAAATCGTTTCACCGCTCACATCAGACACAGACTTTCACACATCCTTCAAAGTGCCTGACTCGAGATGTGTTATAAAGAGCTCAAATTTGAGTTCAAATAATAGCTGTCGCTTCTTTTAAAGCTGATTTCTTTTGTTTCTTTCTGCTCTTTCATGATTTCATGATTTACTGTGAGACCAGGCCTGTCGCCTCGTGCAGGATGGAGAAACTAAACTAAACTAAACCTTTCACAGCTGTGGAGGACCGGATGGTTTTCGCTGAAACACCACTGTCTATGGACGTAAACATCTGTCACAACTTCACCCACTGGATAAATAGATCCAAGATAAAGTTGCTCAACCAGGATTTGCTAATCCGGTTTATTCAGTTTATCAAAGTAGCCAGATTCAATCACCTGTGATGATGACTTGCTCGTGTACTAGCTGAGCAGGGGAAACGTATCAGTATCAGAAATCATGATCAGCATCTCTATTGGAGGAATGATGAGAGATGCAAATGATTTTCCTGACAGGATTCACCAAAAATGAGAGAAACAAAAGGTGACTGAGGTCTGGGAAAGCAATAACGTGGCCGGTCCTTCTCCCGCTGATATTAGAAACGCTTTATAACATACTTTTCTACTGCACAGAGAATGTAAACATGAAAGAGAGAAACAAAAGTCTGTAACAGGAAGTCCAAGATAACAGAGGCGAACACAGAATAAAGGTCAGTCAGAAAACTCAGCGTGAAGGAAAGGATAAGACGAGGAGGAGAAAGAGATTAAGAAAAGCAGAAAGAAGTGAAGAGGGACAAATGTTCACTCATCGACTGATCTTTCCTTTTATTGCTCTTTGTGATTTATTCCTTAATATTCAGAGCGAGCAGCAGCAAACACCAGGTCGGAAATGTAAAATAATCTTCAAACAGGTATATTCGATTTTTCTGCCATTGCTCTGTGACCTATTAAAAGGTCACAGAGCAATTAATGTTTTCTGTTTTTAAATCAAATAGGAAAAACAAGATTTCTGCACATGCAGAGAAAATATTAATCAGCTGAGGGTTTGGAGCGGTCTGTAGGGGTTTGGCTCGCAGCGATTACGTTTAAACTTTGACGTTTAAGATAAAGAAAAATAAAATATGTGCACTTTTATAGGGGAGTAAATTCTGTCTGGAGGATTTGACCCAAATCACCCAAACTTGATTGGCTGAAACAGTAATCCATGTAGAAAACAAACCAAAAGCACATCCATAATTCTTGAGAAATAAAAAATGGAAATGTAGGGCGGCATATGTAATACGCACAAAGAGGTCGGTGTTCACCTCACCTGTGACACACCTGATGGCTCCGGCAGGAAAGTTGTTGTTGTGGGCAGCGTAACCAGTCTGCTGGCTCGCCAACAATCAGCTGTACAGTCAGGCTAAAGGCTAATCTGGTGGCAGTAAACATGGTTTGAAACTGGCCAATGGGTGGACAACAGGGCAGATTTACAAGTCAAACCAGGACAGTACGCTAAGCCCGGCAGCAGCTGTACAACACTGTAAGTGAAACAAAAACATGAACAGGCAGTGGTCAGCAGAAAAAAGACACTGGGAGTATTTACTGAGGTAAAAAGACATTTTTCATACAGCGAGGACGACAGGATACGAAACTAAATGGGTTAAAACATGAACTCTGGAGTTATTTTAGATTACTTCAAACGGATGGTTCAGGATCTTTGTTTTATTCTGTCGCTCACAGACATCTTACCTTAAACTGAAACTGTACAGTCACTGAATTATCAGGATAAAGAAAGACAGACAGGAGGTTATTTGTAGCTCAGGATATATAGACCACCTCCATATTTAGATAGCAGTGAGAAAAACAGCATCTGTGTAAGAAAGATGCAGCACAAAAATCTGATACAGCTGCTGAATGTGGACCTGTTCTATTGCTCTTTATTGTTGGACTCTATCAGAGTAGCTTTGCATCATTTCCCGTTCAAAGTAAGCCTTCACATTTTGGTCATGTTTAATATGAACACCCAGCCTTTGGAGAAATATCTGCTCCCTTTTAATCTCCAACAGTGACCAGGCTAGGGCTTTGTTACCTTTGTCCTGTATGCTTACAAACTCACACCCTACACTTGACCCTAGCTGGGCTGGTGATGAACTGGTGGATGTTAAAGGGTTAAAGAAAATATACTTTGATATAAACCATGCCGACTGTAGGACTTGTCACAGTTTCAGGTTCCAGCATCAGTGCTCCTCATTGGTGTCTCCCATGGATGATGTGACTGTGGCTCAGGAGGTACAACAGGTCATCCACTAATTGAGAAGGTTGATGGTTCAATCCCTGATTGCTCCAGTTTGCCAAATATCCTTGGGCAAACTACTGAACCCAAGTTTCTGTGTGATGCACCTGTTGGGGTATATATGTTAGAAGGCACTAAGATGTAGAAGAAACTGCTGTGTGAATGAGGCAAGTTACATAAATCACTTTGAATGAGCAGAAACATGCTTGATACAGACCAGGCCTTTCACATTTCTTTAAATTAATGAAGCAGATTTTAGGTCCCAGAGTCGTCACTCATGCATCGCTTTAGCTCACAATAATAATTGGGGGCGATCGTGGCTCAAGAGTTGGGAGTTCGTCTTGTAATCGGAAGGTTGCCGGTTCGAGCCCCGGCTTGGACAGTCTCGGTCGTTGTGTCCTTGGGCAAGACACTTCACCTACCGCCTACTGGTGATGGCCAGAGGGGCCGATGGCACAATATGGCAGCCTTGCCTCTGTCAGTCTGGCCCAGGGCAGCTGTGACTACAACTGTAGCTGCCTCCACCAGTGGGTGAATGTGAGAGTGAATGAATAGTGGAATTGTAAAAGCGCTTTGAGGGGTCCCGAAAAGCGCTATATAAATGCAATCCATTATTATTATTAAGTAAGCATGTAAACTAAACTGTGTTCACCATTAGACCACAAGTCACCAACCTGTGTTAAATTCCTCTGCTTCACCTGCTGTGGCCTGATTTGAGCTTCGTTTGTGTTGCATCCACTTCGTAAATGGACGTCTGAATCTATCGGAAACAGTTTCTGTCACGTACTCTGATAGAAGCCGCGACACAGAGCCCGGCTCACTGCTACAGATTTATTCTACAGTGTTGCTCCAGCTCCTAGTGAGATCTGTCCCAGAGAGGCAGACCTACTGCTGAGTGTACTGCACACACACACACACACACACACACAGTGTGAGCTCTATATTCTGGGACAGTCAAATCTTAACCAGACTGCCCTAAAAACACAGTTTTTTCCTCTTTCTGTTTTTTCTCTGTGACTCACTGCGAGCTTGCAGGAGTGAGCCCCAAAACTTTACTGACCCCACGCCTCGGGGTACAGTCAGCGCCTTCCCCACCTCCCCATGATGCCATTTTGTCAGACGCACCAGGTGGTCTCTGGCATTTGTGCATTGATGTGTGAGCCGCCAACAGTTTGCTCGGTTTGCTCCGAGGTTTGACCTTTGAGTTTCAGATCTGTCCGTCACAAACCATTTGACATCGCACAGATCAGGCCAACTCTTCCTTCTGACCAGACGCAGTTTTCTGCACTGTCTTTTCAACATCCTCATACTGATGAAGTGCACTTTCACTAACGCAGTTTGTAGAGGGTATAGCAGCCGTGGCAGTAACCGGAATCTCCACATTTTTAATTTTATTCTCAAAGCGATCAATAATATGTTTTCCTAATGTGGCCCTGAGGCTCCGTCGTAGGTTCCAAAGCCTCAGCATGGTGACAGTGAAAACGGTCAGTTCAAGGGGACTTCACACTTCGCACACACCTGAACAAATGAAGGGAAACGGTGCACCAGACCACGAGTGAGCCCGTTATGCCTGCTGTGTGGTTGGTTGAACTAACAGATCATCTAAGAAGTACGAGGAGTTCATTAGTCTGACTGCAGGTTATCCGAGTCTCTGCAGTTCAGCTTTCTATGTGAGCTGGCTAACATTCGATGATAACTCCGATCTAAATAATGCTGCTTCTAAATACAAAAACTACAGTAAAAAACCTACGTGGTGTTTAATTTTTCACAAACCCACCTGGTGATGTCATGGCGGCTTCGTCCAGACATATCGAGTCTTCAACAACTCGCAGCGTGTCACCACTCTGTACTGAGGAAGCGGGCGTGGTTGTTTTCTGTCACTCAGATAGTCGAGCACAGACAACGCCCCATGTGTGAGGATGTTTTCACTGTGTGTGTGTGTGTGTGTGTGTGTGTGTTTAGCATCAATCCCCTGATGCACGTAGCACAGCGCACCTGTGTACATCTGCATGATTCAGTTGCATGTGTAACTGCTCTGGGTCCACAGTCCCTGGAGTACACTCACCTAGTCAATAGAGAACATAATGTTGTGAGTTTACCCATAATGCCCCAGGGGAGCGGTGGTTGAGTGAACTCATAGCGGTTTGACTGGTGTACTGAGTGGACCCTCGGGACGAGAGACATGGAGAGAGGCAGATAGTGATGTGTTTCCACAGCGAACACACACACACACACACACAAAGAGCTCACGTCCGTACAAAATCACTTAAATGTCAAGTCATTCAAAAATAAAAAGCCGGAAGCCCGCGAGGCATCGCTGCTCAGGTGGAGAACAAACGTCTTAGATCGCCTGGACGGAGCCGCACAGCTCGCCACAGCTCAGCTGTCTCGACCGTCTTTATTCTGACCTCAGAATTTTAACTGCTCACATAAAGAACACAAAACTAAAAATGAACATAACTGATGATTGCTGAAATAAAACCTGAGTATTTGCACAGGTGAGCATCCAGCACTCCACCATCGTCTCCACTGGGGGGCTGGGCTCTAACAGGCGGACAGATGATTGGACCTGAGGGAGCACTGACTCAGGTCAATACTAATCTACTGAGGCTCTAACCTCAGTGACCTTTAACCCTGGGACGCTGACTGAAGACCACCCACCGTGATGTTTAAACCTCTGAATATTTGGCTTTAAATAATAAAGACACACATGTGTAGTGTTACAAAAATCTGATTACAAATAAATGTTTGATTAATTTAATTCATTCAGCTCATTTTGCAGTTTCGAACTGCTCACTGAGACTTTTTTTTGTAGCTCACCTGTATGGATGATAAAGTTTGAATTATTAGGGCCGTGGCCTCTTTGACTGACAGGTGGAGGTAGCTGCTAGCTGCCTGCTCAGCTTCACCGGTTGATTTTCTCTGATCAGTTGTATTAATTGTACTAACGGACCATCTGATGAAGCTCCAGCACAGACACAGGGAATTTTCAGTGTAAACCTGGTTTAATTATTGTGTTTTTCTAAGACTTTTTGAGAAATTGACGGCGTTTAAACAGCTACATGAAGCTTACAGCATCAACTTCTTAAATATTCCAGTCAGTCTGCTCTGGTGTCGATCGCTTCAGAGGCTCATTTTAAATAATTAAGTAGCAAAAACACCCCAACGTCTTCCCCTTTTCATGCTCCGGATCCAGCGTGTCACTTTCAATTTCCAAAAAGCATCAGCTTCCTGCCACACACACACACACGCTTCCCACCATCAGCTTCCTGCCTCAGCTGGTGTGTGTGTGTGTTGAGTTGGCAGAGATCCAGATGTTTTGCCACAGCAGCCGGTTGGTCAGTCAGTCACTTCTGTCACTGTCAGGCTCTGATCCAAAGCGGTTAGCTGGAGGAACATCCTGACTTCCTCCTGCACTGCAGTACTAACACACACACACCTGTCCTGTCCTACAGATGGGTGCAGGTAATGCTGTGTTAATTGGTGTGTTTACAGGCTCAGGACTACGATTAACCTCCTTTGGATGCTTTTATCTGCATTAACGCTCGCAGCAGAGCGATGATGGTTAGCGTTATTAGTGATCCGAACCCGTGACCTCGCCAACATTAGCAGCGCTTTAAACAACAGCCTGAGCTGGAGGTCAGGATGACGTCCTCCTACTTGATTTCATAGGTTTTTGGGGTTTTTTTGATTGAATTTCTTTCTCACAAATTTTCCTACCAAAAGATTTTTTCTGCTCACTTCCAGCTCCACACTGTAATTCTTGATGCAAAGCTACTCTAGTAGAGTAGCTTTGCATCAATCCTTTTCTTGTACAGGGCTTTGGTGCAGCTCCTCCCGTTGTCAGATACTCTGCTTCTCCTTTGCTGCAGGTTTGTCTTTACAGCTGCTCTGTTGAGTTCAGATCAGGTGACTTGATTACTGAAGAATCTCACATTTCCTCTTCTTCATGTAGAAAAATTAAAAGATGATAAAAGTTTATATTTCTCACAGTCATGATAACATTGGCTTTCAGCCACTGCCGTTCCATACACTAAAAACAAACTGCGTCTGTGTGGATGTATTTGTGATGCTGAAATGCAGAGAATGTGTTTGGGACAGAAGTGATAAGAGAGTCTTTTAAGGGTCCTGAAACCTCGAGAAGATGGCTGTCCAGGATGGTAATTTGGACGATTCATTAGTTTTAGAGATCAGGGAGAGTGTGTGTCCAGCCTGGAGCCACACTGGGTTATCTGCACTCCCAACACACACACACACACACACACACACACACACACACACACACACACACACACCGAGCCTAAAAAGAAAGCTGCATTTTTCTGGTTTTGTGTTTTTAAGCACTTAATAGACTCCATTACATCTCCATTAAATCAGGAATGTTTCTCTCTGACATCAATTTTCTTTAAACGTCACTAAAACCTCAGTGTGTTTTAAATCTGATTAGCCACAGCAGCTAGCAGCTGGCGTACGCAGCTCAAATTAAATCAAATCAGTGCAGGAATTTGTTTTTTTTTCCCTTTACATTTGCTCCGTTGGTGCTCCGAAGGAATGGCGTTTAAAATTCTTTAATGAGAAACGTTAGCATGTTAAAATGCTAAACTGTGGCCTCAGTGCGAGGAAGCAGCTGCAAACAGAGTTATCTATAGCCTGGAGGCTGAAGGAGGGTTTGTGGATGCAACAACACGGCCTGTGTGCTCTTCCTAAACATGCTCTGAAATATCTCACATTCCTGAACGCAGCTGCAATGCGACTGGAATCCATCGCAGTCTTTTTCCTTTTTGTGGTTTGTTTCTGCAGTTTGGCTGAGTTAACTTTAGTGCAGTTCACAATGTTGTGCAAAAGTCTTGAGCCACCCTTCAATTCTTTATATTTTGCTAAGAAACTGTAAAATATGTGCAGGAATTATTGAAATTTGCAAGTATAGACAGAAATACAGCATGGGTGGCTCAAGACCTTTGCACACTGCTGTTTGTTTCTAGTTTAGATGAATGCCTGCACATTTATAAGTCTTAATAAAGGCATCTCAGTTGTATTTGTTGAAAATTAGGGTGATTTTACACATGAACTCTGGATAAAGTGAGGATATTTCTCAGGTGTAGCACAAAGCAGGAGATATTCTGGTTCCAGTGACCGTGAAATGCACTTTGCAGATAAAGAACTATGTAATATGTGCATATTTGACTGACTGCAGTAACTTTCAGGATGAGTGGTGAAGTTTGCCAATGACTGCCTAATTTATAATTACAAATTGAAAATGTTGCAATCAGTCTGAGCCGGTCTGAACTGACAAGTGCAACTCATCTGCAACGCAACTCTCAAACAGCGGACAGCTGCTTTCCAGCTGTTAGCATTCTGGTTACATTCTTATACATATAATAAAATAAAAACTGTCATAGTCTGTGTATGTAGATGCCAACAGGTTTGTGATTTTTGATGATTCCATGAAAATCCAAGAAAACAGGATTCATGAAGTAACTGAGTTGGAAGTTAGCAGGAAGTTAGCTCGCTAGCTTCCTTCTAAACATGTTATAGCATGTTGTGACTGATGGATTACTGATAAATGAAAACGTACAGCTCTGCTATCACTTCCAACATAAATGAAGACAGAAAACTAAACAGCAGTGACGTTTGTAGGGTTACTGAAGTTGGGGTAGCTGGTATATAATGATGTGCTGCGTGGTGGCTAGCTACACAGCTATGTTAGCATAGCATAAGCACAGTGAAGCTGGAGGATGAACGCTAACTTTTTCCCACTCGATAAAAGTTAACGTGAGGGTTCCCGATGGTTAGAGACAAATGCAATCGCATGGCAGGATGCTGTAAACGGACCAAACTTCAGTCAGGAGAACAACTGAGATAATCCATCCACAATACGAGGTTAGTCATTAATATACTGCTGCTGGGCTGGAGTTACACCGTAAGGTTTAAAAACTGAGGTTTAAAATGAACAGAGAGGCCGACAGTGATCAGTGACTGTTTTTAGGGGCTTGTTCAGATTCAATAGAACAAGATACAAAGCATTAAAACATGTTAAAAACACAACAGCCTTAATAAACGCAGAGTAGTTTGGACCCAGAAGCAGGATTCATACATCATCACTGAAAGACTGGATCGTCACCAACAGATGACCAACTTGACCCCATTCAGTCGCAATCTGATAGCAGACTGACTCTATCATACTGCTGTTTTACACCAGCTTGGTTCATAAACAAGTTGGTCTGTGGTTAAAATCCGACAGTAAAAAAACCAAAAAAAACCAAAAACCTTGATCACTGATTTTAATTTTTTTTTTCTTCCTCTTAGTTACCATCCTGTTTTTTTTTTACTTTCAGTGTGAGCCATAATGTGGTCTTTGGTTTGTCATGTCCTCAAGACGGATTACAAAAATCTCATCTTACATATTTGTGTGTTCTGCAGTAAAAATGAGGACAGCCCAGTGAAAGATATCACTTAATTACAGCAGCATCTCAGGGGTTTCCAAGAACTTTGGTAGTCCATAAAACCGGCAGGACCTTTTCCTGAACTCGGATTGGATTTCAGTTGTTTTTGAGTAGGACTGCTTCCGAGAATTAACCCACTGCTATTTAATGCTCTTTGGAAGGGAAACATATAGACTTACATATAAAAGAACTCCCTTTCCAAGATAAATATAAATTCAGAGTAGATTTGTTCGTGCTCTCTGGAAGTCAGGCAGGCTCTTAAATAATGCATCTTTATTTTTACCCCCCCACACACACACACAAACTGACATGTTTGTCCTTTCTGTAGGCAGCATTTTGACTTGACCTTATGGTACAGGTCACAGAAAAAAGGTAGGACATTCCTCCAAAGTGGCAGAGAAGCTGTGGGAAAGTCTCTGCTGTCCCACAGTGACAACACTTTTAGGTTTGTGGTGAAAGTTTCACTCACATCATCTTTCGAACTCTTCAGTCTGCAACAAATGTTTTGCAGAATTATTTTGAAGCTTCCAGTTGTGATGTCCATTTTACACAAGCGTGTATGTAACACTATCCTCCCCACTCACCTCACCAGTCCGAGCCATGGTCTGAGTAACCCTCATCACTCGGGCCACTCACACATGGACTCTATACTCAGACCAAGCCCTTCGCACTGCTTCCAAACACTTTGCTCTTCAATGTGTGCCTTTCTCGTTTTGCATGTATCCATCTTTGTTGTAGATTTTGTGTTCCTCCTATTTATATTTGATTCCTGCGCTGTTGGTGTGGAGCACCCGTAATTTTGTTGTACATGTACAGTGGCAATAAAGGGCTATTATATTCTATTCTTTTATCTTCTCTTTCCATCTCTTTGTGTGTCACAACTGCCGGGTTAAAAGTCCACTGTTGAATTCCTCTGCTAATGTGAAATTATTTGCCCTCTAACTGAATTTGTGCCGATTTCTCAGTTGTTGGAAACAATCGTGTCCATTCATTTGCTCGCCGCCCTCGTACGCTTTCCGCCTCCCTGAACCACCGTCCCATTTCCACGCGCAGAGGCTGAAAAACAGGCCTTGTCCATCCAAACACATGCTATCTCTATCAGACAATGTGCAGATTTAAAATGGGAATCCAGCTTATTGATGGGGTTTCAAAAAAAAAAATGCTGCTGCTACTCGCAAAGAAGCTAAAGAAATGAGATTTGTGCGAGTGTGTAAAACCTCAGATCTTCCAGGAATTTGTTTGTTCTTAGTGTGAAGAAAAAATTCAGTCCCCCGCGCTTTTGGCTTAAATTTGAAACTTAACTACAGTGCAGTGGTTGTTTTGGTCGTCTTGTGGTTTCAGTGAAGGAAGTTTAAAATTTTCTTCTCTTTTTCCCTCCTCTTAATGAGCGGATATCATAATCATCATTGTCTCAGCTGCAGGCCTGCCGGCGCTCCGAACAGATGGAGCACTTTCATTAACTGGATCACCAGCAAAGCACGCACACACACACACACACACACACACAGAAGCTGGAAAGTCACGCAGATAAAAGTATATTATCAGTGGAGTCATTCATAAGAAACCACACACACAGACACACACAGATGAAAATCCGTCTCTGGAGGAAGAAACACTCGTGCAGGCAAAAACAGGCAGAGTGTGACAAAAATATAGCTGAACATAAGTGTTCAAATAGTTCCTGGTTTAAAAACATAATTTAAGGATGCCTTAATTGAAGCTATATCAGTAATCAGGCCCTCACAGAGTGATGTCAATTAAAGATCAAATAAGGTTCTCTGTGAGTAATACTACTTCTAACCACAAGATGGTAAATGGCCTGTATTTGTATAGCGCTTTACTTGGTCCTAAGGACCCCAAAGCACTTTACACATCCAGTCATCCACACATTCACACACTGGTCATGGCAGCTACATTGTAGCCACAGCCACCCTGGGGCGCACTGACAGAGGCGAGGCTGCTGGACACTGGCGCCACCGGGCCCTCTGACCACCACCAGTAGGCAACGGGTGAAGTGTCTTGCCCAAGGACACAACGACAGAGACTGTCGGAGCCGGGGCTCGAACCGGCAACCGTGCGATTACAAGACGAACGCCCAACTCTTGAGCCACGATCGCCCCATGATGGTACAGTCAGTCAGCGAAGCGTTCAACCTGCCCTCTCGAACTAATCTCGGCTCACTGTTTGTACAGGATTCACGTTACTGTGATATTTGTCTGACCTGCCTGTGATCGAACGGTTTACACCAGAGGCGTGCGCACTTTTTCAGCATGAGAGCTAGTTATAAAAATGAAACTGAAAATGATCTACCTGCTATAAAAATGTAAAACATTTATAAAACAGAGTATTCTTTATTTGTACAATACATGTTGATGTACCTTGCATAACTGTATAAACCCATATTGCACAATACATTTTTGGTTATTACCTTACTCTGATGACTTGGACTGAATGGACTCAGCCAGGGATGCATAGTCCAGATATCTCGATGCACGCTCAATCATCCAGGTAAGTAAATCCCAAAAGGTTGATTCTGCTCATCTGGATGTAGCGTTTCAACCTTGTGGGATAGTCCAGTTAGCAGCTGCTGCCAGGCCCACTTCCAAATGATCATCATCATGGTGGAACAGTAGAATTTGATACAGTAGAATCTACCGGTGAAATTTCAGTGAGCAGTCCAAACTTGCCGCTCCACACTTCGCTTCTTTGGAATAGCAGTGGTAGACTGGCAGATGAGGGCAAACGCACTTTGAATGTGACATTACGAAAAAAGTCCTCCTCCCATTCTGTATGGAGATGGGAGGTTTTTGGCTTCTTACTTGGCTGATGTCAATTTTTTTATTAAATGCCATGCGATCTACCCACGCTACCTTTGCGATCGCCGGGTAGATCGCGATCGATGTCTTGGGCACCCCTGGTGTACACACATCAGACATCGAGGACTAGGAAATCCGTGGGCAGTCTGGCTTCTCATCACAACGACAGCTAGAGGTCACTGAGGTCTGGACTGGCACAGATTAATGATGTTAAAGACAGCTTTTACTTTGAAGGAGTCTACAGGAAATGAACAAAGTTATGGCCCACTGCGCAGTGCCCCTGACTGGGTTGTGTTTGAGCTTCAGGTTGAGGAATGATGATTGTTTGGTTTAGAAACTGATCCTAGTCAAGCTGAGCACTTCATACAGCCACTTTAGTTTATATTAGTAGAGCTCTATATGTGAAAGGAGAGGCGACCGCAACATCTTCCTTCTTGCTTGCTTACCTGGTCTCTCAGCACAAACAGGTAACTTCCCTTATCTCGTCTGTGCTTCACTACACCTGAGAACATGAAGGAAAAGGAGGGGAGGAGGTGTGGCTGTCACACCTGTGTTCTCGTGCGACATCCAGTGGTGCCGAATGTCAGGTACAGAGCTCCATGCACACACCTCGCCCTGCAGCATTGATCCCTTTTAAGTGTATTAGCAGTGTCACTGATCGCTGTGACTCGGCCTTCTGCAGACACGTGAGTGCGGCATGAGAGCCAGCATGCAAATCTGGGCAATGCAAAATCTCTCACGCACGCACAGCTCTAGATTGGATGATGCCTCGAACATCGCACAGAAATTCAACCTGCAGACACGCTGCAGTCAAACTTGACCTTCCAGTGTGGTTTGCACCAAACTGGCTGTTCAGCTGGAATTGTTAAAGCTTCCTGGAGTCTTCTGGTCCTTCTGGACATCCAGGTCCTGCTGAGCTGGTTTGTAGCTGACACAGCAAGGAGGAAAACTGGCTCCTCCAAGTCCAAGTCCCTGATTATTGGCTGGAAAATGATGGACTGTGCACTGTGGGTGTGAGGTTTTTCTTTACAGTCAACCCTTTAAAACCAGCATGTTTCAGGGCGTTTCAGGTCTGCAGCATGGACGTTGTCTGAATCCAAGAAAACAGATTATGAAATAAACTTTTTTTTCTCCAAACCCAGTTTGCTGGTTGATTCCTTTCTAGTCTCACTCGTGGCAATGAGCTGAAGACAGGGACTGAAAGAATAAGCTCAAAGATACAATCAGAGTCCTTCACAGGGTGTCTGAGTTCAGCTTTAGCAATAAGATGAGGAGCTTATTCATTCAGGAGGAGCTCAGAGGGGATCCACCGCTCATGATGATTGGGATGTTCTTTGGATGGAGACTGCAGGAAAGCCAGAGGAAAGACCGAGGTCTGTCGTGGAAACACCTCAGTATCGCCTTCAGAAGAACTCAAGAAGGTGGCTGTTAAGAGGGAAGTGTGGTCATCTCTGCTTCTAGTGATTTTCTCACAGCTTAGACGGACAGATAGACGTTTAACTGCCAACTAAAGTGACCAAAAGAGACATTTTCTTCATCACTTTATAATCCTAAACTCCCACATTACAGTCCTCCCCCCCTTTCTGAGAATCAGCAAATACCATTTCAGACACCACCTCAGTGAATATTTAAGATTGAGAAGCTTCAGTGGAATTACAAAGGGGGAAGGAAATTCAGGAAAGTCTGTTTGGCTCTTTAGATTCAGTCAAAGCTAAACTGCAGACAGTAACGTGGACTTTGACCAGAAACTGATCAGGAATTACTGAGGTCATTGATCAAAGATCAGAAAATACCACTTTTTCCATTTAATTAATTTTTATTAATCTTTACACATTTATATATATAAAAAAGACATTTCATTGGACAAAAAGGCTTTTTTCAAATATTCAACAACACATCAAGAATTATTCTTGTATAAAAAAAAAAAAAAAAAAAAAAAAAAAAAAAAAAAAAGTGAAACGTATGAGGTGGCAGGCGACCAATACAAACGTCAGTTTTACAGTTATTTTGCCAAACACATTAAAGCTTTAAAAAAACAAAAAACAAACACATAATCTCATAATTATGTAGCTCATGGCAGCAACAGAAAATGACTTTTCCCTCAAACATTTAGGAAGCTGTGCTGAACTCAGACTCACACATGGCATCAAACAGCTCTTCATACTGAAAACATGCTCACTTCTTCTAATGTGTGAGTGCGTCACATACCTCTGCAGAACGTGACTGCCGGTCAGTCAAAGCTCGTCTCTCTGTTTAAAAAGACGCCATGTTGACTTCCACAGGCCCTGTTTACACCTCTCATTAATGTGCATCCACAGCTCCAAGAACATGAGGGGACCAGTTCTTCCAGGATGTCTCTCCCTACATTTTCTTTATGTTTGCAAAGACCAGATGCCAGAGTCCTGCACGGGTCCTGGTTTGCAACCCGGCCCCACATAGCTCGGTAGACTAGCAGAGCTGTGAGCTGTGTAGGTGGTCCTTCGGTGTCGCCCAGACCACCTTCAAAAATGGTCTGAGTAATCAGGTTTTAGTGCGGTCTCAGTGCGTGAGAACAGCTCTGAACTTGGAAATCAACAGAGATGATGTCAGGTACCAACAGGGCCAAAGATGGGCTCTACAGTTTGATTCTCACAGAAGTCTGAAACCTTAGAAATAACAAAACGTACTTTTTCGTAAATTGTAATGAAAATATTCCACCACAAGGTGGCAGCACGTTGACCAGAAGGTTTCATTGTTGCCGTCAAACTGTCATCTTTTCAATTGTATTTTCTTTTAACTATTCTGAAGGATTAACTCTAACGAATCCAGAATAAGTCGGATTAGCTTGGCTATTTTTGGGACGTCTTTACCTCAGTGCGCCACCTTCTGGTTTAAAGTCTTCTTACACACAAAAAATAGAACCCGGCCCCGTTTAAAGTCTTTAAAGACTGAAGTGGTTCAGAAAAATGTCAACGTCACTCTCGGTCATGAGCTTGGACACAAACGCTGATGTTCACTCAAAGTAAAGCATTTTCCTGTAAAACATGCAACACTGTACAAAGTGAATTAGGAAAGTACCGTCACGGGCAGACGTGGACTATGAAGTACAAAATACTACAAATATTTGATATAAATGGCAAAATTATATACAGTCATGTAGTGAGGGGGGAGGTCAGTTTGTAAGCTGCATTTTAACATTAGCACAGTTTGAGGACACATCGTGGATATATAAACCTCTCCCATATAATCTTTACAGTTTTTACGTAATGTGAGGTCCCTGCAAGTCAGACTTCAGAGTGAGAAGATCTCCAACATTTGGTGCATCCTGTGTATCATTCTATACAGACTTTCTTCCATCTTCTAGCAGAAGATCTGATTGTTTTTCCTCCTTTTTCTGTTATTTTTGGTGGGTTTTGTTTTTAGATTTGTCTGGTCTTCTTTCAAGTTATTGCTGTTTGAACTGCTCACAGCGAGCTGCAAACCTCTGTCCTGAAGAGCCACAAGAAAGCGTTTCCACTGGCACTCAGGTAGGCGGGGGTCCGTTGATGTATCTCAGTGTCAGGTGGCAGGTACGGGCCATCGTGTTGCTGCGGTGACATGGCTGCTCCGCGAAGACCCAGGCCAGACAGGCCAGCAGAACCAGTGCTGTAGCCAGGAGGAGGCAGAGGAGGGTGGGGGAGAGCGAGGAAGCAGCCCCGCTGCTGCTGCTGGAGGTCACACAGGGAACACTGCAGGGGAAGGTGGAGGCGTTAGTGTTTGGTTTACCTGCCCGGGGAGTTTAAAGGAGCTCAGTGCAAACCATTAGGTTTTAAGGAGACCTGCTGATGTCAGATAAACAGAGTCAGGGCTGCGGTTTGTCATGTTTGATGTAATCTGATTTTGCCAACAATAACATTAGGAAGCAAGATGTAGATTCATTGGCCACTTTATTAGGTACCAATAACATGGCAGCAATTCTGCACATTTAGCCCTGCAGTTAAGACAACCTGCTGAAGTTCAAACTCGGCATCAGAATGAGGAAGAAAGATGATTTTACACACTCAGGTTTACAGATAATGGTCAGAAAAAATTCTCTGGGAGAAAGTGTCACGATGATGTCAGAGGACAGACTGCTTTAAGCTGAAGCAACACCAACTCCAACTGTAGAAGAGCATCTCTGCATCTCAAACCTTAAAGCAGACACAGCAGCAGAAGACCACCGGGTACCACTGCTGTCAGCTAAGAACAGAAAGCTGAGGCTACAGCTCACAGACCCACCAAAACTGGGCAATAACAGATGGAAAAAAGTTTCCCCATGTGTCTCAATTTCTGCTGCGACATTTAGATGGTGATACTGACAGGATGGATGCATGCACCAGTTTGGGGGAGGTTTTCTTGGCACACTTTGGGCCTCTTGTTTAAACTCCGTAGCCTGCCTGAGCGTTGTTGCCGATCATCTCCATCCCTCAGTGAGAACAGTATCCCATCGTCTGATGGGACTTCACTGTGCTCACAGTCACCAGACGTAAAAAGTTATAAAGTCATCAGAAACTGCCCTGGAAATACTCCATTTAAATAAAACCTGCAGAAAATATAATTGAGGTACTAAATCAATAATTAAAACATGAAAAGTTGAATAATTAAAGCATTTTAAGAAATTTGCTTTGGGCATCTGAAGTTTGAGTAGAAAGGCGAGTAGCTGTGCAAATGGAAACTGACTGTTTATGTAACAGTTTTCTTCTCTTCCGGACCTCTCAGAGCTTTACACCATATCCACACAGTCACATCAATAAAGGCAGCTTGAGCGCTTCATCTCCTCTCAGTCACCAGCCTGAGATACGCGTCTTTGTGGTTCGAGAAGAAACGCGAGCAGCCGGAGAAACCTCCTCACACTGAGGCGACACCACAAACCTCATCTGGTCTCAGCATTTCAGGGACTTTAGTTCACAGGCCGTGCTGATGGGACACACGACGCACACTGATGCTGATCAGCTTTCAGTTTAATCAGCCAAACAGAAGCTTTAGTTCCACTGAACAGAAATACGAGCAAATCACAAAAGGTTCCCATCAGGAAACAAACTCGATCACATTTCTACACGGACGACACGGCGTTCTGACTTTATGATCGTTTCACACATGACATCAAACTTTATGTAACAAATCCAAGAATCGCTTCCCGGAGAAACGAATCTTTGCTCCTCTACGATCAAGTATCATCATTTTAGTTGTTCTGTCATCGGCTGCATCTTATTTTACTCTCTTTTCTTAACTTAGGTTTTCCTTTATTTACATTTAAGCGTTAATGTTAACAGGTAAAAATGAATCAAAGCAAAATATACAGAACAAGGTTAAAAGAATATATTTAAATACTAATATTAAATATTATATCCAACTGTCTAATCATATCATAAATCTAGAGGTCAGATATTTATGTGACCAGCTACCAACATGGTTTATATTCTCAGTTAAGTATTGAGTGATATTTAACCATTTTATGGCTCCAAGCCTTTAAAAACAATACAGTTATCATCCTACTTTTGCATGTTTTCAGGTGAAGCGTAGCTTGAAGCCCAGTTTCTTTAAAAACACAGGCTTCATTCATTTTTAATACTTCAAAAATGAATCAGTTAATATTGGGCTGAGACTTATCAACCATCATAACAGGCATATCTGCTCCACGTGACATCATACAGATCCGACAGTAGAAAAAACACTGATATAGTATTTACAGCAATCTGAACTCATAATTACTTTTGCATTTGCTGACCTGAACAAACTGTTAGAATGTTAGAACAGGACATATGTGACAGTTTCCTGTTGCATCTGAGTTCCTCTCTGAGGGATTTCTGTGTTTCCTCACCTTTGTTCAGAGATGAGACGCTCAGGTTCCTCACAGCAGTACAGCTCCTCTTCCTCCTAAAAGAACAGAGAGCCTCCAATAATCCACACCAGTGTCAACAGCTTATAACTTTATAGATTTAAAACGATCTACCAACACGTCCAGATGCTTATTTTCTCCTTGAAGTAACAAAAACAAAGAGTTGTTATTGAAAACCAAGGCCGTCAGCTCACCCGTGCTTGTGACTGATAGTGGTTCCTCATCCTATCAGAGCTGGCCTTTAAATTCAGGTGATCTGACGGTGAAGGAGAAAGCCGGCGTGTGTCATCGTAGCAGCCATGGCTGCTGCTGGATGCATCAGCGTGGTTTTCATCCATGCAGCACTGCGACATCTGAACGTGGGGATTTTGGTAAACAAATGTAAATGTTAGAGTTTACTTCATCCTTCCTCAAATCACGGTCAATGTTTAAAGATGGACGACAACTCAGACACGGACGCTGTGTTTTTGAGCTTAGAGATTATATTCGCATTGTTATCCGTCAGATCGGAGAGCAGCAACATCGGGATTGAAGCATTAAGCAAATGTGGAAGTCCCAAAAACCCGCAGCTCCTCAAACGTCCACTAGAAGCACCAGCAGTGAATCAGTCCACAGACGCCCAAGACACGTGGTTACAAACACCTGTTTGGTCTCTAGGGCCAATGTCCTCCTTCATAACAGCTGTACGGGGGATAGATTTTGTTTTATAACTCATTTTTCATCACGACTGTCTCCATCTTTTATATACAGTTTATATCCTGTCGCATGAACAAACGCCACACAGTTCTGTTTTCATCACAAGTTTGCAGCTGCTGCAAAACATCGACAAACTTTGTGACTTTCTCCTTCGCTGCTCTCGATCTGGACTTGCAGCTAATTTCTCCTCCAATTTGTTTTGCACTCACTCGATAGTTTTTTCTGTAATGAACCTCCATTAGAAAGTCCCAGTGCTATTTCGCACAAACACTCGCTCAATCAAATTTGCATAATTCAAATTCAAGTACATAAAGAAATCTGATACAATAACACTTTGTCCTCTGAATTGACCCCTAAAAACTAATCCACAAACTTTCTTCCCTCTCTCCCTCATCTTTATAGATTTCCTGCACACGGACAGTTATGTGGACTGGCTGTAAGTCAGACGGAGGAAGATGAGGGCAAGGAGAAACTAAAGAAGGAAGAAGGAAAGGAGGAAGTCGGCGTGCTTCTCTGTGTTTATGGTGACAGTTAAAATGCAGTCAGACGATGCATAAATCAAGACTTTATGGATTCATTCGGCGGCCCGAGGAGCAGCAGACAGGACGGAGGAAGAGGAGGATAAATAGATGCTATTCCCCAGTAATGAGAGCGAGGGAGCGAAAATGAAGGCTGAGGCCAATGAAGTCTAAATGGAGAGAGAAACATGAGGCCTGGAGAGGAGGGAGAGGACAGTTATTCAGGAGGATGAATCTGGGAGGAAAATAAAGGCTGACGGGATCTGTTGTGTGAGCTGCAACTTTAAACTGGAACATATAGACTGTGCGGCTGCGTCTGTGTAAAGTCTAAACCTGTATTAATGAGCTTCTGGGGACACATCTGCCTCTTCACCCACACTTCGGGGACCCGACTACCATCTCGGGACAAACCAAGGTAGAAAATAAGGACGTGAGCGAGCGCTAAACAAATCTGTGCTCTCCAAAGTTGGGCCGCAACTCGACATCTGTGAGCACGCAGGACAGATTTGTAAGAGCTGAATTGGATTTGTGTGTGTGATTGAGGACAGACTCATTAATGCAGCAGCTGTTTGGAGCCATGCAAAAGAAATTGTGTAACTAAATCTGAGAGATCAACAGAGCTTCTCTTGCTTACAATTATCAAATCTGCTCACTCTCACTTTTGGCAGCCAGCGAGGAGAGCGTAAACGGTTTAAAGCTGCGCGTCTGACATGTCGCTCACAGCTTCGATTTCTACAAACTTGCTTAAAAAGAATTTAAAACTTTCTAAATCCATCAAAAAAAAGATATTACAGATGTCCGTGTGATATCTGCATAGATATCAACTAAAGTTGAACTAGAGCCGAGCTGTACTAGTGTGTAATTCCGCTTTTAACCACAAGGCGGCGTTCGATTTACCCTCCAGCACAAGACCTCTTTTTTCAGGCCACTGCTTTCATGTTAACGCCACACTTTGCTGATTTATTTTGGTAGCTTCAGGAGCTCAATCTGTGCCGCTGTCGTCGTCGTTTTTAAATAGAAAACAGTACAAACATTAAATTAGGCCAAACTTTGTGGTAAACTGCTGCCACCTTGTGGTGATGTTTTTTCTTATTGACATTGTCATCTCATTTCATTCATTAAGTTCATTCAAATCTGGTCTTTATTTTTCTTTTACTGAATGCAACCAAACATGAACTCTTGATGCAGTCAAAGCAGTAAAACGAAGTAATACTAATTTGTCCCAGGTGACAGGAACAGAGGAAAATCTGTGTTTGCGGGAGTTAAAAATGTGCTATTGTCATCACAACCCATCAGCCGGGCTTCTCCTGACGCCCCCGACAGGCAGAAAGGAGGAGGAGCTTATCAATGGCGTTTGAAGGCAGCTGGCGGTGGTTTAGCTTCTCTCTAAAGCACAGACGCTGCCTCGGGAAAGCCACCAGCAGCTGCAGTGACCCCACGCGCCTGCCTGAACTTCTCCCACCGACCAAACCCCACAGAGGCTTTCATTCTTCAACCTCACTTTCAGTCTGAGAGTCATCCTGGTAGAACCGTTTGGACTCTCAGTTATAACGACCTCACTGTGACCCTGCAGTACAACCACAACATTACACAACCCGAGCGATTCCATAAACAATTTACCCCACACGCATGTCTACATCCTTTAATATTGTATATTTTATTTTTTTTAATTAATATGTTTTTGTTTTATTTTTCATATAAGGTGAAGTTGCAACCTAAGTCTAATTGCAGTGTGCAACCACAAAGTTCAATAAAAGCAGCAGAGCTTCGAGAAACGTGAGAGAAACCGTAGGACTTCATGGAGACGTGAAAATACTGAGACTTGATTCCAACCGTCTCCTCCTGCTTGGCCCTGTGGCTGTTAGAGGTGAGTTTCCATGTGAGGGGTCACCTTACACGAGCATGTTATTGTGACGGGTGCTGTTTATATCTGCAGCGCTTTGAGCTTTTCATTTGGAGTCTTCATGTGTCGTCTGTGATGAACATCTGGAATAAAACCAAACCGACTGTCCTCAACCTTTTTTTTTTTTTTTTTTTAAACTGAACCTGTTTTCCTGGAGTTGAGCATTAACATTCAGCACATGAATATCATCTGCGTGTAAAACCTCCTGACCTGCGTCTGCTGACATTCTGCTTCACTCTCCCACAAACAGACGCTCTCAAATGAAGGGCCGACCTCGTGGGCACCGGCTTCGTTTTGGAAGTGTTTAAATGGAAAATAAAACCGTTCTGAATGCACAGCTCCACTCGTGAACTTCTAATGACATAAGATTTGTGAGAACCGCAGCAGCACCAACTGTTTAAGCATCTTGGAGAATGTTATTTGTAAAGAATAAACTATAAAGATAACTTCAGTGATCGAGCGCGCTGTTCGGTTGTTTTTCATGGTTATATCTGGACCACAGAGGAAGTATAACCATGGATCTTGAACATGAGCATTTTTTAAGACAGTACCTTCAGCCTCCCATCAGTCTGCACTTCTTTCGAACAGGACGTGCTCCTCTCTGGCAAAGCGGCGCTCTGGACTCTCAGCCACGCCTGCACGCGGCCTCCGTCAAAGTCAACCGGCTCGCCGTCCTGTCGGTCGGGAGTCGAGGTCTTCCACTGGTCCCTGCAGCCCAGAGCTTCTTCCTTTTGGTCTGCGACAGGCGAGAAGAAGCCCAGCTGAGTGTGATCAAGCCATTCCTGCAGACAGAGTTCATTATAGAAAAGTTTAAAACCTCACTGAGATGATTTAACTTCTTTTTTATTTTCCAAGTCAAACCCAGAAATCTATTATCCATCCAGGTTTGCAAAACTTCCAGTTATTCTGCTCATTCCCACCTCCGTGTTTTATTATCTGCTGGAGCAGCTTAGCAAGAGTTAGAGTAGAAAAAGCAAACAAACAGGAAGACAGCATGAAATAAAGAAAAGCAGAAGGTTAATTTTGTTCCACAAAAGGGGAAAAAGCAGGATGGTGAAGTGGAAAGTGCATCCAGGCCGCTCACCACTAACTCTGCTTTGCGCTTGTACATAAAAGCTAAATGAAAGATCCTGTGTGTCCTCATGCAGACAGGGTCTATGCTGGTGTGTGGGACTGTAGGTTTATATTAACTTTATATTAACTGGTAATTATGTGAAAATGTGTTTTTAGATCTTCAAGTACTGTAACGAGTCGTGTAATTATTTTATTCTGGCAAGTAATTAAGTAACTTAATTTTGCTAAAAGTAGTTTAGTATCAAGTAATTAAGTTATCAGTTATTTTTGAGTAGTCACCTCATGAACTGTAAGGTTTAGTTTATATCGATATTGTTATTTTAATCTTATAGCAGCTCGTGTGCATTTATTTCTTTAATTTTTTTTAAACATTGTGGGAAATGATGCAAAGATTATCTGTGCTGTAAACATGTTCATTAAGACGACGCCACCTTGTGGTGCAGGTCGTCATTACACTTTGCAGAGGGCTCTCACAAAATGTACCTTTAATGAGTTAACTGTATAAAAAGATGACCAGGAACATTTTCAGTCATGCTGCTTTTTCAAATCACAAGAAATGGAAAAAATAAATCTTTTTACAGGGAGCCGGCGCTGGTGACTGTAGTGGGCATGATCACAAAACTCTGCAGGCACACCTTTTGAGTAGCACTAAGAATTCATGCAGCGTGCGAGCCCCCAGAGACGAGGTCACACAGTCGCAGATTTAATGAAGTACAACCACACGAGTCCTCGGGGCAGGTGGTGCCGAGCCGAGCCCGTGGGGATGGCACGCTGACATCACGTCTTCGCCAGCCCAGTAAATAATGAGGCTGGGCTTATAAGAAAGCAGAGCGAGATGACACAAACTTTGATGTCTTTGTTATGATCCTGCAGCTGTAATCAGATGCTAATTCAGTTTTACGTGCGCCTCTCGTTTGTTTCTTTCCTGTTGGGCTTTGGGGTTCAACAACAGTGCGACACAGTGCGTTTCTGTCTGAAAGAGACAGAAATACACAAAAACGAGGAAGCTACAGGCTGCCAGAGGAGGACATTCAAATTACTTCAGACTCTCTGACAACGTCTGTCCTCGCCTTTGTTTCCCATCTTATTTTCCCCTTTTCCCCTCCTCTGCCTGCCTCATACAGCAGCTTTTTCAGCACACTGCAGCGTCTCGCCACAATAAAGCTAAAAAAGGAAACCCGACAACATGCAGAGGTGCCACGTTCTGCAGGCATCATCAATAAATCAGCAGAAGAGGAGGTGAACTGCTGTAACCAGCTCATACAGCCGACAGCCGCTGATGGGGAACGTTTTTAGAGAGCCGCTGTATGTGAACATCAATGACTGTGTGAGAGAGACAGAGGCAGGCAGACAGGCCTCTGGGCCATGCAGCATCTGGGTCAGAGCAGAACAACCAAGAGGAGAGAGTAAACAACAAAATTAGGAGGCCAAACGCCACAAAGGCTGGCTTTAATTTCATCCAGAGGGTTTTGCAAGAAAAGGTTTTCCAACATCAGTGTTTTGCTGGTTTATATCATCACGGTGTGCTCCAGACTACAGTTTGGTGGAAGCAGTGATGGAGGGAGAGATGGGAGGTTTTGTAGCCATTTCACTGACTAAAATAACCAAGTGATGTCTTTTTTCAGAACCTCAAGAGAAATAAATGACTTTATCCTTTCAAAAAACAAAAACAAAAACCAAACACACAAAAAACAATGTGGTTCGTATCGATCGAGCTAAGGCGTTAAACCGGAGAACAAATCAAACACTGCTGGATGGTTTGACAATCACCTGTCATACAGATGCGAGTGTGCGCAGGCAGAAGGAATCACTTCTACCATAATGGAAGTAAAGGTGTTCCCCAGGGTTCAATTCCAGGACCACTCATTTGTTTAATTGTGAGAATCTTGGTGGTATCGTAACAGCAAACGTTTTTTTAGAGTGAAACAATCTCTGCGATTTAAAACTCGTTAACTGGTGACAAAAACAACAAATGATGATTTCAAATGAGAAAACCACTCATCACTGCAGTCCAGGGCTCGGAAACTGGAACCAGATTTTTACTTCAGAATCCAGTCCTGTCCATCCTTAGAGGCCGGTAACGGACGAGCTGCTTCCACTTTTGTGCCACTTTGTGCGTGTCAAATTAGAAAATTTAAGTTTACGGTATGTTTGAGGGAATAGAATAAATGTATCACAGTAGGATAAGATAAGATAAAAAACTTTATTAATCCCTCGGGTGGGTTCCTCTGGGAAATTCTGTCTGTATCAGTATCCTCCATCACCAAAATATAGATGAACTATTGACTCTGTAACAGTTTGATCAATAACAAATTAAAGTGAAGTCACCGCAGTCGGCCGATTCCCATCCTTTGTTACTCCGTGCTTCTCTTTCAAAGTAAATAAAAGGACACTGACAAATGGGCGGCAGAAGTGGAATATTTCCAAGAGTTTGTGCAGCAGGAAGTCTGTGGGGTTCACTGCAGATCACAATCAAGATTTCTTTCTACTAACCTGTGGAAATGGATCAATGTTAGATTTTAACTCACCAAGTCTCCCTCCTGGTTCCTGATGTCGGCGCTGATATCAGACTGAGAGTCAAAGGAACTCAGGTAGCTCCACCTCTTCAGACCTGCAGAAAAAAAAAAATCCTGTTGACAGAACAAATCTGCATTCTCACGGTGCCACCTTAGATTTCTTAAGGCGGTATTCCCGTGTAAGGTGAGGCATCTGTTCTGTCGCTTCTTACCTGTGCTGGCACTGAAATACGATGAGTCGGCGTCGTCACGGGAGACAGAGCGTCCAATGTCAACTGACGGGTCCCACTCCAGCCCCAGGTGCTCATGGGTAGGAGAGGATGGAGGAGGAGGCTGGTGAATGGGTGAGGGAGGGTCTGAGGAGGAGGCAGATGAGAGGTTTATGGTTCGTTTTGATCTTAAGCCTTTTGTGAGTAACTGATCAAATCGACTCCTTCAGGTCAGAGATGTTGGTTTACCTTTAGGATGGTTTGACGATGCGGGGAGGTCCACACTTTGCTTTTCAGCTGTTCCCTCATCTTCTAAAAGACTCTCCGAAGGACAACCAGAGTCTGTAGCCTGGGACAGGATGCAGTCGTCCTCAAACACCTGGAGGAAGAGGATGGGGAGGAGGAAGAGGATATTTATGAGTGCTGGGGTTTGGTTGATGTGCATGTTTTTGAAGCTCACAGTACTCAGTTACTGGAGCACTCATGTCAGACCACAACATTAAGTCCTTAATACGCCCAAGTTTTTACTGTTACGTATCTCTATGACTGGAATATCTGGATAGTCCATTCAGGATTCCTGAATCTGGGAGCTGCTGCCTGCAGACACGGCTTGTGGGAAAGATGGCCAATGTTTCAGATGCAGCCAGTAAATCTGGGCCAAAGAAACAAAGAGGGGCCTGATATAAGAAAGTCCAAAACACGGAGGCTTAGATGATGACAAAGAAAAGAAACCTTGCTCACAAACAATAGGAAGCTAAAATAAAAAACGACAACTGATGCCAGTATATTCACTCTATTCCTCAGAGACCTGTTACCTGCATGCAAACTAACCCTGAATTGTCAGCATGATGAAAATAGTAACCAGGAAGCTTCTTGGAACCAATCCGAGGGTTAAGTGGGCGTCCGGTTCAGTGGTCTCAGGATCTCGTCTCCGCTTCTTGGGGATGATGGTTTTATCGGCTTCGTCAGGTGGCGGCCGAGGTTGGAGCAGATTGAATGAAAATTGGCGCCTCAAAGTCTGAGGGCATAGTTCTCAGGTGGAAAGAGGGGAGTGTCAGGAGTGAGTTGCTCCCACAAATGGAGACGTATTTTGGGTTCTTCTCTGTGAGTGAAGCAAGAGATTGAAGAGCAAAGCCAGTCTACTGGGAAATGGCCACAAACCTTCAGTGGTGATAGAAAGAATGAGGTGGTGGATAAAAGCAAGAGAAATGAGATTCTGCCCAAGGGTGTCTGGGCTCAGCCTCGGGGATGGGATGAGGAACTCTGGGAGGGGCAAAGAGGCGGTCCACTAATCCTCATCATCGAAAGGAACCAGTTGAAGTAGTTCGGGTATCTGACCAGGATGACTCCTGTGTAAAATGTTCTGGGCATCATCCACTGGGAGAAGACCCTGGGACAGACCCAGGACACGGAGAAGGGGTAGACTGGGAATGCCTTGGCATCATCCCAAGGAAGGAAGGAAGTAGTACAAAAAAAACCTCATCCCTCAAGTTCTGAATATTCCCACTAACCTGAACCTGAACGTCCCTTCAAACATCATAAACTCATCCTGGACTTCATGAAGCACAGACGGCTCCACTCCCCCCCACCCCACACCTCTGCTGATCTCACCTGTGAGGTCTTTGCACTACCTCAGAGCACTTTGCATCTGGTTCTCTGATGTGTGCCTTTATCATTTTCGAACATATTCCTGTTGATTGTACACAATTCGCCTGCATATCATTTATTCCTGATGTCTACTATTTATATTTTATTCCAGCACAGTTTGTGTGGTGCTATTGTTGTACATGTAGAATGACAATAAAGAGCTATTCTATTCTGTTCTATTTTATTGGGAGCTGCAGAGAAGTTAAATTTTACTTTCAAGAGTTTAAAATCAACATTTCAAACAGGTATTTGTTTGACACACTGTTTGTCTGTTTTGTGCCCTCAGGTTACCAGACTCATGCTGACACGATGCACAAACACCAAATGAATGATAAGTGTGATTACTTCAGATGCTGACATGTTTTTAAATGTCAAAAGCACAAAAATCAAACACTATATTAATTACCTGTGTGTGTGTGTGTGTGTGTGTGTGTGTACCAGTCTCATGCTGAGCAGCCGGGTGTGTGTTCGTCCAATGTTGTTGTAGACGTGGCTGCAATGCTGCAGCAGCTCCAGCAGCTGGCTCTCGACGTGCTGAGCGTCAGAAGGCACACTGTGCTGGATCAACGCTTCGCCGCGCTGCAGCAGGGCATTCACACGCCCCGAATTCTCGCACACGCACTCCTGAAACGACTACGCATAAAAAAGATGAAATTAAATGAATAACAAAGTAAAAACATGCAGAAAGAAACTGATGTGTCACTTCAAAACAAGCCCACACCTGCAGCTGTCTCAGTTTTTTACAGGCGTTTCCTGTCAGCTGCTCAACCTCGATCAGGCGGACATCCATGTCAGCCAACCAAACTGCAAGCTCCTCCCTTTGTGCATCAAACGCCTCCCACTCTGAGACAAAGAGCTGAGAGAGAGGGAAGAGTCAACTATAAAGAAGAGAGAAGTGAAACCCTCCTCAGAAGGTCTGACTCGCGTACCTGCAGTTGGCCTGTGATGGACTGCAGTTTGGCGCTCACGTCATCCCAGCGGCGGCCGCACTCCCTCGCCGATGACAGCAGCCGAGCCTGCATGGTACCCTGGAAGAGCCGAGTTAGTGTTCGATTCCTCCGGGTCAGGCTGTCCAGCTGGATGAGGCGAGGCCCCGCCTCTTGCCGCAGCCTCTGAACACACAAACACAAAGTGCATCTGAAGCAGATGTTCTTTGGTTTCCCAAATCCAGGCTTGATCAGGTGGAGATATTCTTATATTTGGAAAACTTGGACGAGCCTGCGACTGTTGTCTTCCAGAAAGAATGAAACCCAAATAAAATCTATATATGCAATCAGTTCAGAAGAACACACTATAAAAGTCCCGTTTCTGCCTGATTTCAACTAAATTGTGCATCAAAACAGGCTGACACAATTAAAACGAGAGTTTGCTGCAAATGTGAGCACAAAGCCTCACTTTGTACAAGCCTGCTATGAAAGTTCTCCATGCAGACGACTTTCCTGTTCTCAGGCACAACTTAGATCTGTTGTAGAAATCTTATAAATACACACTTAATAAAACTACAGTGTGCACGACTCCAGATCCTGATCCCTCGTCCTAATGTGGCTCACAAAAACCAACATAGCAATAAAGCAAATGCTAAAGCTTCAAAATGCAAAGTCCATAAACCAAAGGCTGACATGGGTTTTATCACAAGGATGATAAATATACAACATATGGTCTTAAGACTAAAAGTATAAACAGATTTTAATCCGTTTTAGAGATTTGATGTTCATTTACCTGCAGATGCAAACCTGATCAGAACATTTTGCAAACCAGTATTTAACCTCCGAGGACCTGGCGTCCACATATGTGGACATCACATTTTGGGTTGTCTAGACCAAAATACTAAATTTTGCTCTACATGGGCCTGATGTCCACTTACGAGGACGATATACTGCCAAGGTCATATCATCATATGTGGATCTCAAGTTTCTCAGAAACAAAAATCAGATTAAAAAAATAAATAAAATAAAAATCATGCAATTCTTTGTTTTTACATTCATCAGGTCCCAATCAGTCCAAATAGCAAAGAGAAATTAAAAATGCCATGACAGAGTTCGGGTCTTAGGAGGTTAATACAGGAAGTAGGTGAACTACATTAGGGGCGTCTTTCTTTGTGAGAGGATCGTATTAATGACAGGAAACCTCAGTGACATCATAGAGATGCATAAAGACGCTCATTCTCCCGATTCTCTTCCTTCTCCTTGTCCTCCTTTTCCATCAAATTCTAATTCAGTCTAATTGTGTTTCTCCTCTTCCTCATTTTGTTGGAGCTGCAGACACAATTAGTGCGAACCTGGATTAATTTGTGCAAACAAGAAGAATCTACAGCTTTTCGGTCAGAGGTGGTCTTGTTATTTAAGCCGGCAGCACGAGTAGATTTATGTGTTGATGCTGCCTGCTTCAGCTTTACGACTGGCTGCTGAGTGATATTTACACCCTGGCTGGATGACAACTTTAACCATGTGCTGAACTTTGGCCCAGCTTTGCTCTGACCCAGGTTTTAATTTGTGCGAGTGCCTGAACACAAACACAGACCTCAAACATCAATTCTGTCACAGAGAGACAACAAAAGAGATTCAACAAACATGGCCAACAAAAATACAGATCAGTCCAAGGTGAAAGATGGTTGCTGGTTGCTGTAATCCCTGTGAGGTTAAAACACCTGAAGCCAAGTTTAGATTTCAGTTTCTGTTTAAGTTATTTCTGTTTCCCCACCTCAAACTTCTTCATTTCCTCCTTGGCGGTCTGGTAGGTAACGTGGACGGAGTTTGGGGAAGAGACGGCCTCCTCGGCCAATCTCAGCCAAGCATCCAAGTGGTCGTACTCCTTCATAAACTCATGCCAGAGCAGCCATCTCCTCTCCAACCTGGCAGAAATATGCACAGTGAGAAGTTTTCAAGCTGAACAAGAAACCTGAGAAACTGTGCTGTTATTAGTCAGCAGTGCAAATTCATCGTTCAAAATTACCAAGCAGGTCACTCATTTTTTAGAATATATAGTTTCTGTCCACTCAGAAAAATAAAGTTGGTACTTTTAGGCTCATGAAAGTATATATTTCCAACTTTGAGGTAAAAGTGACCTCAGCTGAAAAAATGCTGCAGAGTAGCTGCACAGCAACTCTTAAAAATCTATCATCTGTTTTACTGATTACTCAGGTCTGATTAGCAGCTGACTCACTGTCCACAGTCCTGCAGGTCTCCATCTTGGCTCCAGCTGCTGTCGGCTCGCTGCATTTCCTCCTTTAGCTCCACTGGAGACGAGTGGACAGGAAGCCGGCACTGGTACAGATCCAGGAGGTGCTCCGTGTCACTCACTTCATCTCCGGGTACAACATCACTTCCTGCAGGGTTTGGGGTGATGCTGCTGTGGCGTTCCGAGGTGGGCAGGTCTATGCCAGGCATTTCAACATCATGTGACCTTTACCTGATGGAGAAGACGCCACTGATTAGAATTCACATTAATTCAGAGACATATGCCTATCACAACACGGCAACAATATTGGTTACACTAACCACTGCCAACCACCCCTCCGTGCTCTGCTGATCCAACTCTGGGTCAGTTTGTGTTTTTCTGGATTTTTGGTTGATATTCTGTCCCTGTCCATTAATATTACAACAAAATTAATTCATTTTATTCTGAGAAAACTTAAATTCAGCAGGGGGATCAAATAATTTCCTCACTCTATAGCCAAATATGGAGTTACTGTATTCAACGACTAAACGAAAGTCCCAGTTTTGCCAAGCGTTTGTGGGCAATAAGGAGAATCTTTTTATTCCCACAATCTTTAGTTGTTCCTGAAGTTGAAGCGACTGCTTTAACAAGGTGACACGAACACGTTTGAGACGCTCCTGGAGAAAAGCAAACAACAAGAAATCAGGCTGCCAGTCGGTGGTTTAAATCCTCCGAGCCAGGAGGACGACCACACACAGCCATGATTCACCATTATCACTTCCACTAGGACACACACACACACACACACACACACACACCACTCGGGTTCTTTATTGAGATGGAGCCAGAACTGTTCTCAATGAGTGGAGACAGAGAGCGGGTCTGATTTATGAAAAGCAGGACAAATTTACACTGCACCTTTCATTCAGTCGGTGCTCACAGTCTGTGTGTAATTATCTCCCAATTTACAGACGCAGCAGGTGATTACACACTCAGGACCTGTGACCGACATCCAAGCGCTCTCTGCACAATAAAACGCCATTTTCCCCTCCAAGCGTCTCAAAATTAAGATGCTCAAAAACATTTTCAGACAGCATTTAGGGGATTTGGCAATGTGGAAGTTAAAGTAGACGATCATGTAATAAAAGGTACGTAAATAGGAGATTTTATAATTTAGCCCAGTTACTTGTGCTGCTGACTAATCTGCCAGCTGTGCTTCCCCAGATGATGGCGAGAGACGTCTGTAAAAGCTGTTACAGCCCAATTTAAACACGTTTAAATACGCTGCTCTTCTCAAAGAAAAAACACTTTCATATCTTAGTGATGACGTCTAATTAACATAATGCTAACCATAACCTAACTGTAACCCTGACTCTAAAAACCAGTTTGAGCCCCAAAAACTGCTTCAAACTTTTAATGCTGGAATATTAAATGACAGCCGTTTGGTCCATCTGCGCTTCATCACGTAAACGGGCAGCAGAGACACGATCAGTTTCCTGTTCTTAGAGAGTCTGACCTTTCTCCTCTGACATCAGAGTTTGGTCATCCAATCATGACGGGCTGAAACATTATTCAAATAAATAACTACGTCTCATTGAATCACATTCCTAATCATCTGGTGATTGATTAAACTCACGACTTGTTGCAGCACAACAGAGAAACTAAAATCCGGACACTTTCGACACCACTCGAGCAGTTTTTTTAAATCAGTGCACGTCCATGTTTATGTAGCTATGTGAGGTATATATGGGGACAAAGTGCCAGTAAATAGATCATCACAAAGTTGAGACTAAATGTGGTTTTAATGTCAGGCTTATGTTAGGTCAGGGTCTGGCATTGATTTTTGATGGTTAGGGAAAGCATTACGTCAACGAGGTCCACGCAAAAATATGAAAACACGAGTCTGTGCGTGCGTGAGAGAATGTGTACACACACACACACACACACACACACACACACACACACACACAAACTCAAAACACTTCCTGTCATAAATCATACCCATCTATTGTGCGTTTAGTGGAGGAGCAGGAGGAGTGTACTCTGAGATAAAATGAACACAGAGGAAACGGTGATGGCAGATCTGCCAGTCTGAGCTCAGTAAATTCAGACAAACGCAAACTGTAGAGTCTCATCAGAAAGTGTGCTGCAGGGATTTCACAGTTCAGTGAAGCTGAAGTTCAAACTCAAGTTTAATGAAGAGAAAACTGCTCGTCCTCTGTGTTTGAAGACAGTCTGCTTGGTTTCCCTTTCCAACACTTAGTTTTCTGTGCACCTTTATTTAACCGCTTAAGCCCCAAGCCTACCTGATCTCCTGCTTTTTGCCCCCGTATCAGGGGGCGTTGGGGCTTAAGAGGTTAAATAATTAACTCTTATGATAAGGAAATAAATAGGAGAAAATATTATTTATGGTCACGTATCGGTCAACATCTTTACTAGTTGACCGGTTTTTGTCCACCAGGGGGAAGAACAACAACATCATCAAGCTGACAGAGACAGTCTGTCCTCCTGCCAGTGAGCTATAAATCAGCGAGCCATCCCAAAAGATGTTTTCCTGAATCCCCAAGGTGCACGGAGGCGGTGTAGTAAGTGTAGTAATGCACAGCTGTTTTATACAAGCCACATCTGGAGAAAGACTCTACATAGCAGCCCCCTTATATTCAAATGCTTTGGCGACCTGTCCACGGCGTGCCCCGCCTCTCGCCCTATGATAGCTGGGATAAGTTCCAGTAAACAGTTTCCTGATGAGTTTATGGTCTCAGATGTTGGATTTCAAACTCTCAGCACTGGCTTGTTTTTAGAGTTTTTGTGGCCTTTTCAGCCCCTCAGGCTGCTGCTCAGTGATGCTATGATGGCCATCTTTTATATACAGTCTATAACTGTAACAGATTTCACCGTGTCGTCCGTTTGCTCCTCGTCCTTCCCTCTCCGGTCAGACAGCCACCTCAGGTGCTCGCACACACCTTTGTGTTTCCACCTGAGCGCTTTAGTATCCCAGACTCATAGATCAGGCGCTGCCTGTCCTATCAGGCCAAGGCCGCCTCCTCCAGACTCCCACCTGGGGACTGAGTGTGTAACAGAGTTATGAGGCCAAGGCGTCAGACCTGGACCACTGAGGCTGCATAGATCCTGCTCACCTGTCTGCCTGCTACAGCGGAGCGTGTGCACCTCTCCAGTCTGCGTCCAGTTATATTTTAACCATTACACACCATTTATTTCTTACACAGCGAAAGCATGTGTGCGTGTCTGACCTGGACTTTACCTTCACACCAGTTTTATGGCTTCAGGCCTTTAAAAGTTTTAATCAGGTTTGATTGTCAGATGGTAAAGCAAGAGCAGCTTGTAACGTCACGTCTACTGACCAATCATGTTTGAGCAGCAGGTTTTAGTTGCCTGCAGGTAATTCACTGCACAGGACTGATTAAAGAGGAACTCCCTGAACCGAACCACCGGTGGTGGGGAGGGAGTCGACACGGCATCTAGATCCATCTTTTGTATAGGATAGAATAAAACAGCCGTTCATTGCCATTGTACGTGTACATCGACGCTGTGGTGCAGTCTGTGCCTGAAGTGGGCGATCGTGGCTCAAGAGTTGGCAGTTCGTCTTGTAATTGGAAGGTTGCCGGTTCGAGCCCCGCCTCCGACAGTCTCGGTCGTTGTGTCCTTGGGCAAAGACACCTCACCCGTTGCCTACTGGTGGTGGTCAGAGGGGCTGGTGGCGCCAGTGTCCAGCAGCCTCGCCTCTGTCAGTGCGCCCCAGGGTGGCTGTGGCTACAATGTAGCTGCCATCACCAGTGTGTGGATGGATGTGTAACGCGCTTTGGGGTCCTTAGGGACTAATAAAGCGCTACACAAATACAGGACATTTACCATTTGAAGTATGAAAGCGGCAGACAGGCAGGTTCATCTCAGTTCATTTAGTGACATTTATCACCTCAGTCTCCACAGAACAGACGTGAACATCTGCTTAACATCTGAACACACACACACACGGCTGTTTTCCCACTGAGCTCAAAGTGTGAATTAAGCTTCACTATGTAGATTTACCAGACACAGAGAGAGCAAGCGAGCATCTTTATCTGCTGATGAGTCACCAGCTGCCTGCAGTTCAGACACACACACACACACCTGATTTAATGACTGCATCAACCTCACCCCGCACTCATTGAGTCTTATCAGAGACACGAGTGAACCCTCAGTCCCGAGCTGTCCTCTTAGTGCTGTCAGTGCAGTTTCAGACCCTGGAGGAAGTCAACATTAGTCTATTTTAGACCCAGCAGGTGTAAGATGTCGGCGTGACAGAGGAGGATGCTGGGACAGGAGGAGATGGAGGCAGATGATCTGCTGTGATGCCCCTTAAAGGGAACAGCCAAGAACAAGATGAAGAAAACCGACTGAGCAGATCTAACTTTGACTCTTTCACATCTTTTCTCTGTAAGTTGATTCATAACAGCGTTTGGAATTGAACCAGTGAACAACATCCGACTCCACAGATAAAATAAACTCATTAACCTGTGTTGCATCTAAAGGAAAGTGCAATAAGAACAATAAAACATTTCCAGATATGCAGAATGCTTAAAGTAAAGATTAAAAAGGGGAAACAAAACTATTTTCTGTTACTCTGCTGATCCCTGCTGCACTTCTCTCAGTAAAAACAAATGTAAGTTACGCCAATCAGCAGAAATTAAAAGTGAGTTTGAACAACACAAAATGTTACTAAGAGACTGGAAATTTGACAGGGTGGGAAAAAAGTGTGGAATTTCCTGTCAGACTGAACAAATGTGCCATCTTCAGTTTCCTTCGTTATGCAGCAGCCTGGTGTAACAGACTCACAGCACAAGGCTGAAACCATTTCAACCAACCGAGGACAAGCTCATTATATATTCATTATATTTATACAGGGAAAAAAAACCTCCATGCTTGAGAGAAGAGCTCGAGACAAAAGGATCACTACTTATTATTTGAAACATTAATATGAACACGAGACATGACAGGAAATAAGGAAGAACAGAACAGGTCCACTTTAACCCCAGTTCCCTGTCTGTGTGCTAAGCTCGGCTAACCGTTTGTGGCATTAGTTTCATGGCCATCTAAACATATTTGCTTATTGCTGAGAACGATGAGTGCGCTTCCCCCGAACTGCTGAACCAGTCCTTCAAATGTGGACAGGGTGCAGAGCTCGGGACAACAGCAGGCAGGTGTCTGGAAATTTTCCATGACAGGGAAAAATTTGAATATGAGATACACCCACCCGGCTGAATTACAGGAAGAACTGCTCAAACATTAGAGTCTCATCAGGTCTTAGAGGACATTCAGGAATGCAACGCACATGCACACAAGTCTACTACCTGACATACTGATGACATCACTTATGATGTCAAACATCACCAGCAGGACCAGGGAGGCAAAAAATAAATAAATAAAAATCTTGTGATCGTATTGGACGAGAATACAAGCAGTGAAGTCTGATTGGCTGTAATGATTGATGCTTCGTTATCCAATATGATTCCCCGACAGCTGTGCGTGTCTGTGCGCACGTGCGTGTGTGCGTCTTCCATGACATTGACGCTGGTAACACCTGTCTGCAGGGACAAACAGCCAGGCTGAGGCTCAGCAGGGCGTAAAACCAGCTGTCCTTATTCTCCTCTCTTTTTCAGCTGGATCCAGAAATCTTTATTTCATTTTATTGGCCCACTTTTCATTATTTTAACACCTGAACTTGCATTTTCAGACGTTACCAGCCTCTAGCAGAATCTAATTTCATCAGATAGGAAACAATATCAGGGCAATCTGCTGCAGAAAGAGAGCAATGTTCGCTCCCGGAGCCGAGAAATCAGTGTAACCAATCAGTTTTGGGAGATCTGGATTCATTTAAACCTTTATTAACCAGGAAATCTGACTCTTGGGACATTTAGGAGCTCTGTGGGGGTTACTACACGATGTTTGCCCTTTCAGCTAAAAATCTGATCTAAATACTTTAATATGCTTAATCCCACCTTTTTTCCTTTTCCTCATCCCTTCTATGACGAGTGGGGTTTAATAGGGCTTGTTTAATGTCATGTGACTTTGACTGATGGACCCGTCCTCCCTTCATTCAAAGAAGAATAAAAGAAGTTGACACAGTGTGAACCCACAAGCGTCTTGCTGTGTGTTGTTTTCTGGCACAGTTTTCACTTTCACACACCCCGATTAGGTTAATGCAGTGGTTAAAAATGTCTTTGTTCACATCATTTTCTTTCTGAGGAAGTGAAACTGAATTAAAATCTTTCACAAACCAGACCTGGCAGAGACAGCAGCCATATTATTGGTCAGATAATTGCATTAAAAAGGTCCAACAGCACAAACGTGGTACAAAAGGTCCAGTTCAGGGACTCCAGGTAGCTGAGGTGACACCTAGCTGACAGCTAGCAGCTGCAGCCACCTGTGTCGCCATCCACCTGTCAGTCAAACAGGCCACGCCCCAATGATGCAAACTTTATGCCTTAATATAATTTAACCAGAGTTACGCAGTTATTACGTATTAAACTACTCATAGAAAGCTCATCAGTAGCCGCCTGTAAACATGTTTATTCTCCCCTTGAAGGGCGCCAGGATGTAATCAGCTGATTGAATTTTTGGTGGAAACCAGGTCAAGGTCATTAGGTGACAAATGTGAAAACCAGTAAATGGATCATCTTCAGGTTTAACCTTCGTCGTTTGCAGCCAAAGTTAAACTTAAAATAAAAATCTATCAGTAAATATGGTTTCTTGAATATCGAGTGAAGGGCAGGCAGAGAGCTGTGCAGCACACTTCATTTTTTCAATACGACGCCATATGATGTCACAATGACATCACAGGCTGACATCACATACTGTCATTTAAAAAAAAAATAATAAAACACCAGTTTTAGTTTTACCTTTGACCTTCTGGTGTTTCTGCTGTACAGTTTTAACATCGAGCCTGACGTGTGTGACTCGCTGTTGGAGCCTCGAGTGGACATCAGAGGAACTGCAGTTTTTCAGAGTACTCTTTAGTTTGCACTGCGAGTCAAAAATATTCATCTTATAACCTCTGTTTACCTGAAATGGACTAGTTTAGCTCCTCCCCCTTTAAACCCCTTCCGATTTGCTGCCCCTGCATCTGCAAGAGTAGGAAACACCGATGGTCTGAGAGCAGCCACTGACCATTACTGGAAGTTTTAACTTTAACGTTGAACGTGAACGCCCACGGATGGAGCAGGAGATGTACCACGAGACGTAAGGAGAAGCAGAATCCACTTTATTTCCATGTTCCTGAAACACGGAGGGTGATTGTGGTCGCACTGCTTCTGAATAATGCTTCATTTACATCTTATTAAAGGTTAACTACTCTGACAACCCGACCAGAGTCGAGGGAGAGGATGGCGTTATCAGATCTCTTAGATTACGTAAGATTTTATTCACCGTGCCATTCTGTTCTGTCTGCATGAAACCACAAGCAGGCAGACGGAGCAGCGTGAGGGAACGAGGGGAGGCAGCTCATCACTACTATTAAGACCCGTCCCTGCTGGGATGAGGAGGCTATCACCTCCTCTGCTGTAAACCGCGCTGCAGCAGAGATAGGAAATGAATTCGAGTTATTAAGATTAAGGAAATGGCTCTGGTTGAGGCTGATATTGATATCGAACTGAGGGAGAGATTAAGATGAAGAGGAGGAGGAGAGGGGAAGAGGTGATTCTGCTTCCTCTGTGCCCTGATCCACACTTTATTATAGCAAGATAAAGGGGCGGGGCTTAACGTCTACATAGCTTTATTAGCACAGCACTCTGAGGTGGTTTTATCCAATTAGATGTGCAGAATGTGCAGCTGTGAAGGTGACAGGAGGCGAGTTTACAGCTTCAGAGCAGGATGACACTCCCACAGTGCCCCACACTGTCCTGAGACTACAGAGCAGAGCACCAGCGATACGCAGGATGTGTCTGAGGTAGAAGGGGCTTGCATGCAGCCAGATTTACACTTTAACTGTGTGGCATTCCCTAAAAAAAACGTTAAACACGTTTCTAGAATATATAATAAGAATTGGCAGAATTAGCAGACAGGCCACAAACAGGGGTCTGCGAGGGCCTTCCTCCAAGTGGGCCATAGCTGCTAGCTGTCTGATAGGCTTCATCTCAGCTAACTGAACTGGACCTCTGGACTGTGTTTGTGATGTTGGAGCCTTTTTAATGACATTATCTGATCAGTAATATGGCTGCTGTGAGGTTACTGTACTAAGATACCATCCAAGAAGGCGGAGCTACAGATTTGATGAAATTCTGGGATTTCGTGCAGATGTTGGTCAGCTGTGATTAGCACGTATCTGTGGGTATAGCTGAACACTCCAAAAATCATCTGATCACTGTGTCTCAGTCTTTTTAATCAATGTTGAGCTCACGCAGTGATGGATAATTCATAACGACCACCGCTCCAGACTTTTGTTTTGACGCGTTTGCCCCTGAACGCAGCGGCTTCGTTGGAAAATTGGATTTTATTCACGTCAAAAGCTCCAAATACAGAAACAGATTCATGCGGTGTTTTCAAATCTAACCCACTTGTATCCTGTGCAATTATATCATTAAAGAATAAAGTGCAGCTCAGCTTTTTAAAGTTTTAACTGCATTACCTCGATTTATCTATTAGACCAGTTTCACAGTAAAATACGCTGAACCGGAGCTTTTCCCATCACCCTCCTTTCTGTGGATGCAGCATAATTTCCAATGAACAATGCAGGAAGAAATCCATGTTTAAGAAATGTTTCCATTAAAAATAAACAAGAAGCAGGAATCTGGCTCTCCATTTGTTTCCACGTGCATAGCTGCCAGTCAAGGTGACACTTTAATTTGGCTGTGACCTTAAAACTGGCATCGAGCATATTGTGCATGCAAAGCAAAGCAGCGCAAGTCAACGAGTGCAGTTTGGAAAACGCTGGAAACGCAGCTCTGAAATGCATCACTCGCTGAAGCTTCGGCGGCGAGGAGAAGAGACGAATGGCTCCTATTAGAGCTCTGCCGCTTTAGAGGGAAAGCGATATTCAGCTGAGGAGATGATGAAGGTGAGAGGAAATCAGGACTATTAGAACCAAGACTGATTAAAATAACGTCTGTGTCCTGAGACAAAGTTAATCATCCCCCCCTGCTCCTCAGCAGAGAACACAAACACCTGAAACCTGAGCTTCTGTGGCCTCTCGGCGACCACATTAAGCATCGTTTGTTGTATCAACAGTTTTACATCATCTCAGCAGGAAATCGACGATTCTGGAGCAGAAACATGTCTGAGAGCAGCCGGGCTAAGACCCGAAAGCAGCTTTGCATGAGTCACAGCTCAAAATAATCCTTCTTTATCTTATAAAGAAGAGCCTCAGTTGATCGTCTGGTTTAGCCCTTTCCCCGTAAGGCCTTTCAGCATTATCCACTTTGGCAAAACACTGAAATGACTAAACACAGGCATTCATGAATATTTAAATCCATTAAAGTCTGTGTTCACACCATTATTAACAAAGATCTATCAGGGCAGGGGTGGAGAACTCCAGGCCTCGAGGGCCGGTGCCCTGCAGGTGTTAGATCTCACCCTGGGTCAGCACACCTGAATCAGATGATTAGGTCATCACCAGGCCTCTGGAGAACTTCAAGACATGTTGAGGAGGTCATTTATCCATTTAAATCAGCTGTGTTGGATCACATCTAAGACCTGCAGGACACCGGCCCTCGAGGCCTGGAGTTCCCCTACACCTGTATTAGGGCCACTGAGGGTTGAAGAAAATTTTTTTTAAGAAAAATTCAAGAATTTCTTTTAAAATTCCTGTTAAAGCTGGAAAAAGTGGTGAAACCGGATTTTTATTAATTAAAGACTTTTAAGTTGAATTTAAAAAGGAAATAAATTTCCAATAAGCTCAGTATAGCAGGCGACAAACTACGAGCTCGGCTTTGTTAGACCGCGTTGAAAAGTGTTTGCGCTGTCGTGCTGCAGTTTGCTGAAAGAAGATTGAGCAATAACTCAATTTTCTGGTTTGGGGCTTTTCAGTCACCTTACACGAGACGAGCGTCCACTTTACCTTTAACTGAGGAGCACTTTGGTCGATCTGCTCATCAAACACAAAAATTAGGAGACACCAAGTCTCGATTACATGCTGATAAAAAAAGAGAGGATAATGACCCAGTAATCACTGTAAGCAGAAGGCCTCTGCTTAGTTTTTACAAGGCTGCCAATCAGAGGAAAGAAGAATTTAAAGGGGGAGGAGCTAAAAAAGGCTCCATTCAGACATTTTCTGGACTGAGGGGTTTCCTCGAGGCCCAGTAAGACAAAGATGAAGAAAGATGAAGCCTTTTATTTGTCACATGCAAAGTTTACACTTTACACACAACCATACACACACACAGCACAGACATCACGCGGGAAGGCAGGTCGGAGACAAGTAGGAGTCGGAAAAACAATGACGTGTACAATGAATTATTATGAGCTGTGAATCACGCAGAGCTACTCCAGAGGACTCCAATAATAAACACATGTAAATTTAATATAAATTTAATAAACTATAAACAGGAAGAAACTTGCTGCTGATTTTGTGATGTTCCTAAATTTCATACACTAGAAAAAAAAAAAAAAAAAAAACTTTAAATAACTTGATATAGACACTCGTGTTTTTCACAGGCATGGGTAAAATTGGTCTCTTTTCCTATTGTCACCTTTTTCTCCATCTAACTCACTTTTTCCTCCTCCTCCTCCCCCCCTTCGTCCCCTGGAGTCACTGCATTGTCTGTTCTGGACAAAGGCAGGCAGGCTGGGAACAAGCAGCCTTTGTGTCGTCCTCGCAGAGAAGAGAGATTATGTAGAAGTAGACGAGGATGCGAGATGATGGAAAGTGAGACGGTGAGAATAGGTGGACGGTGTAGAGTTTACCGATCATCTCCAAAATAACTGACCGAGAAAATACAGTCAGAGCCACAGGGCCACGTGGGACAAAACACTGAGGTGTTGTGTGTTTTTCTGGACAGCTAACAATGGGCTCATCTTCGTGACTCTCAGCAAACAAAGTGCATTTGTTATTGGCTCTTTTTGGCAGCAGATTAATCTCATTTAAAGCCGTCTGAGTCAAAACAAACTTCAGTGTGTGGGTTTGTGGTCATGCAGAGCTGACGTGTTATCCAAATATTCAAATCAAGCTCCTCTGAAAAGCTTTCACAGCAGAGGAAGTGACGGGCAGAGCCCAAGAAGGAAGCTGTTGTTCCTCTAATGTCCACACGAGGCTCCAGCAGCGAGTCAAACAGTCCCGCGTTAAAATGTCCGACTTTACAGCAGAAATAAACACGTTTACAGCCCGATACGAACACAGCTGTGCAGGGGATCATTTATTTTATGACTCATCGAGTTGGACACTGCTGAAGTTTAAGGTTTGCTGTTAGCTGTCTGCTCAGCTTCACCAGATAAAAGCCTGAACTGGTCCTCTGGACTGTTTGTGATGCTGGAGCAGCTTTAATAAAACTACCTGACAAATAATACACCTGCTGTTCATCAAGAAGAATCAGAGGTGCAGTCCTCAGACCTACATTTGGCTTTATTGGGTCTGTGACTCATCGTGTTTTGTTATTATTGTACAGAAACTTGTCCCGAGGCTCGGGCGCCGTCTTAGGAGCTCAGCTGCAGTTCAACAGTAACCAGAGGATTACAGAGCGAGGCCTGCAGAATGGAAACGGCTTCAATGTCACGGTTTCTGTTCCACACTTTTCACATGCACCCGGGTTTGTCCTGCTGTGGCAGCAACACGGTTTAAATGGATGGTAAAGTATTTCAGATGGAAGGTAATATGAGCCTCTGCTCCTGCTGAAGCAGGAAAACGCCGCTTCAGTGAAACGTGAGATGGTTTCGTCCTCCGTTTGCCAAATTTAAGAAGGAGAAAAAACAAAAGTGCACATCACAAAGCTAAAAGCAAGAGCTCTTCTCTGGAGATTTGCTTAATTTAAAGTTTAAAGTTTTAAATTTCTCCCCGTTTTTATCCCCCTCATGTTCTCAACCCAGATTGTGGCCGATGATGAAACTGAAGCTGACAACAACAGATCAAAGTCTTCAGATAAACTTTCAAGAAACACATTTTGGGCTCACACTGAGCACCGACAGCTTCCAGAGACCATTTCAAGCTTTACTTTGTGACTCCGCTGAATCTTGAATGTTTTAAGAAATGAACCGAGCTCCTCAGGAGGAAACTCAAAGCAAACAGATGTTTCCGTGAGCACGACTGTGGTGAACATGCAGTGATGCAGAGAAACGTGGGTTTGAAAAAAATCCAGTTTATAAGAGCTTTAAGTCTCAATCACTTTAATTCTAGTTTTGACTGCCAGACAGAGCAAATGTACGACTTAAAACCTTCAGAGCTTTTTTGTGTAATTTTCAAACTGTCAAACTGTTCAGACAAAAGCAGATAATGGAGTTTAAAACAACCAAAATGTTTTATATTAAATGTGGAGCGACTCGTGTGGATTTAAAGTCTTTAAGAGAAAGAAAATTCAACCCCACAAATACAAAAAGGATGCACTCGCCTGCTGTGAAGGACGGAAACAATGATCCTTTTAAATGAAATTAGCCGAATACTGACGGGTTTGATTCCTCTTAGAAACTGCACAAAGCCAGAAGTACAGCAGGCAGCGTGGGCATCAGCAGCCACCCATGGCCCGTTCAAACAGGGGTTGGACCTCCACTGGCCTGGACCCGGCGGCTCTGGTCCTGGAGGCCTCTTAGGTGACGGTGTTGTGGCGTGTCCTACCAGGAGAAGAGCCCACGACTGCGAAACTGTGTCTCGGGAATGTCTCGTTTAGACGCATTTGATCCAACCCGAGTGACTCATGTGGATAGAAGACTAGAAAGAACCACGAAGTAAAACTCGTGGTCTGTTCAGTCCAATCATCAGTCCAACGACATCTCCATTATCGTCTTCTGCAAGGCTTAATTAAAAGGAAGCCCCTCCCCTCCACACACAAACTCTTCTTCCTGCAGATTTCGCTCTGTGGAGGCCACAGGAGGCTGAAAGTCACATTTCTTTGTGATCATTTTGGCCAGTTCTTAAAAATTAACGAGGCTCTGACATGTTGATTTTACAAACCAGCATCTAACACCTTTAATGGAGCACAGAGGCCAGCGGAGCAGGCGATAAACACACGTTTATAAATCAAGATAATTACATTTGCCCCGGAGAGCTCCTCAGTCGAGGCCAGCGAGTCGTTAGCGTCCTGCTTTTATTTGGCACTCTGACACCAGCTGCTGTATTGCAAAGACACCGAGGCGTCATTTCTCACACCGTGGCACTAAAACAGAACAACTCGAACCCCAGATTATTTTTCCTAAAATGCAAAAACAGTAGTCTCAGTTTTCTAAGAGCACATCGGACAGATGTGAGTTCATAACTCAGGCTCAGTGATTATGTCCCGTTTGGTTTCAGGCAACAGAAAAAAGGACTTTCTAAAGGTGTCGGAGGACTCTCTTTTTACTGCATAGATCTTTATCTCATGACCCAAATACACTAATGCTGCTCTGGAGATTTGAATGTTAAACCAACTCATCTGGAAGTGGCGTCACGAGGCGGCGGATCGCGATGAATTAAAGGCAGAGGAAGGAGCGAGCGTTTGAGACGAGAGGATCACAGAGTGGAGTAGCGTCTTTCCACACGTGACCCTAAAAACGACCGTTGTTACTGCCATGTTATCTGCAGGCAGCAGGTCTCTACATGTCTCATTATAATACTTTTTATACACATCAGGAGACTTCTGGATCAGACTTTTACGACCCCGTGACCTTTCTTCAAACTTCACCTTCATAATGAAGAGATCAGGTATCTCTAAATGGCTTTTCTATGAGGTGTAAGACTGCATGTCAGTATTTCCCAGTAAAGGCGTAAAGAGAGATGAGCTAAAACATCTTGTTTCAGGCAGAGGATGGACTACGTGGCTGCACGAAGGCCCAGGTAAGATGAATGAGGATCAATGTGAACTCTGAATCGTGCTAAGCTACTCTAATGTCAAACATCTGGCTGTAAATTAGCATTACAGTCTCTTTAAGCAGGTCATTGAACTCTGGAGGCCGAGTGCATAAGCACAGGTGTCGACACCTTAAATCCAGCTTTCCAAGGTGTGTGTAACACTTTTATTTGGCTGTACTTCAACCCCAGAAGCTCTTTTTCCAAGCAGCACACATTTAAACTGATAGTTAAAGAAGGCAATAAAGTTTTTAAGCAGTTCTTAAATACAAACGTTTTACTTCATCCATTACATTGTGCTCAGTTTTCTGGTTTCCGATATATCGACTATTAAATCAGCTTTACAAACATCCTGATTAAACTATTTATTCAAAGAGGCTTCTGAGTTTGCACAGCAGGGAAACAGCAGTTACAATAAATAAAAGTCTGGACCTGGCTCGACTTTTGATGCAACCTCATCCGGTAACGTGGAGCACCGAGGCTCTCACACGCATCCCTCCAGGCGGCACTTAGGTGCAGATGCACTGCTGTTATTCAGGCATTTGCCTCACTGAACTATCAGTGCAATTTTCAGCCACATCCTGACAGTAAACACTGCAAAGGAAGCTCGTGTGGGTCTGCAGGCTGACTGAGTGTGTTTGTGTGAGAGGACTGCAGGTAACAGCAGCCATAAAGCTGAAGGAAACAGGCTGTTTAATGGTGTAATAACATTATGTGTTGTTATGGCCATCAGAGGGGACATTAGCCTGCAGATGTTAGCTAGCTGAGAGTTAGAGCGGCCTGCCGCCTCGGGGTGGGCGGAGCCTCGGGACACGGTGAAGATTATCTGAGTCATAATGAATCCCAGCAGCCTCGGCTGCTCTAATGAAACACATTAGAAAACGCTCATCAACTCGTAGCCTGCTCCGTTTACCCTTCCTGTGGTTTTCCTCTCGTTCAGGTTCAGATTCACAGCTGTCAGTATTTTGGCTTTTCCTAAGCAGGTTGATCTCAGGGCTCAAAGAAATGCACCGACTGTTCCAGACAGCAAACATCGGTAATCAGTATCATCATCAGTATCATCACACACATTTCTTCCAAACAAAACACTCGACTCGAAGACCCAGAAGTGTTTGTTTGGAGCTGAAACCATGAGATGATTGTTTGGTGAATGATTTCATAAAGACATAAATCTGCTGTTTGCTGCAGCTTCACAAAGAGGAAAAATGCTGCTTTTTGTCTTAAATATCAAAGTGACTCCCTCCTCTTAAATCCAGACCTCTGGATTAAAATGACAGAGCAGCTCTGCAGCAGTAAGAAGTCACTCGGGGCGTTTTCACGCCTGTAGGTCATTTACTCTGAGTTTGCAAACTTGTAGCATTTTCTCGTGATTTGAGAAAAATTCAAGCAAACTCCAAGCGAACCGAAATGTCACTGAAACCACGTGACAATGTTCAGTCTGCTTATTGGCCAGATGTGTCTGGGGCGGAGCAACAAAAGTAAATACAGGAAGAAGAGGCTGTGTTCTGGAGAATTCACGTCAGCTTCACAGCTGGCTGCTAGCTCGTACAGACCGTTACACGTCTATAGTACTTTGTCCAACACAGCCACTCTCCTCTGCACGTCCACATGTTTCAGCCGTACCTCTTTAACTTTGTCTCAGAACCACTCAACCTGAGCTTCATCTCTGCTGCCTCCAGCTCAGCCTCCAGCTCCTCAGACACCACCCACCATATCGTCTTTGTTTCGTCTTCACCCACTCCACCCTGCCTGGAATCTCTTCACCTCTCACGTGCATTGTTAATCCAGGTATTTAAACTCGTCTACCTTCACTATCACACTGCACGTCTCCATCTCACTCACACGTGCTCTATCTTGGGTCTTCTGACTTCCATTCTTCTCTCCAAAGCATTCCTTCACCTCTCCAGGCTCTTTCCCACCTGCTCCCCACTCTCACTACGGCTCGCCAACTCCACAGACACTCCTGCCTGACCCCATCTGTCAGTCTGTCCATCACCATTACAAACAAGAAGGGGATCAGAGCAGATCTCTGATGTAGTCCCACCCCCACCATGAACCCACCTGTCACTCCTCCTGCACACATCACCACTGTCCTCGTACCTGTCCCGCACATTTCTCTGCCACACCTGACTCATGCAGGAAGTCAGGTGTGGCCTTTAATAGAACAGCGGTCTTCTAAAATGACCTGCCAGGTCTTTTGTAGTACAAAAGTACTTCAGTAGAACTGCGGTCAACACAGCCCAGACCCAGCAAACATCTCAGCACTGACCAGCTGCTGTCAGGCTGTCTCCTCTCACAGGTTTTTATTCAGAATGATGTTGGAGGTGAAAGTTCACGTGTGTTGGGGGTCATTCTTACACATTGCTTTGACGTGCTCATTAAACTTCCTCTTGCTAGAAAGTTTGAGTCAAAAATGATTTTAAGCGCTTTTTGAACAAAATGAAACAAACTAATCTCGATGGAGAGAAGAATAAAAAACTAAACCGTCATACTCCGCGTAGACGACTCAAACTCATTTCTCACAAACTGCTCACATCACAGGGTGACATCACAACGCTGACATGGTTACAACCGTCCATACTAGTCGAGTTCATCATGCACCAAATCCAAAAATCACATGTTGGCAAATTGAGCGTGTTTATATTCACCGGTGTGTGCACGGGGACACGCTGGACCTGCGTTATGGCCCACAAGGAAACACCGTGAACCTTCGTCTACAGGGTGAATTTTGCCATCACACCCTGATGAGTTTATCTGAGAGACAGCAGCATCGTTTCAAACGTGTTTGCTGGGAAGTTTTGGGAGATAAAGTCAAAAATGTCTCTTCAAATTCTGCTGACAGTCACATTTGCAAGCTTTCAAAATTATTTTAAATACAAGAAGTTTCCTTTAAAGATCAAATAACTTTACTTTTAAATTTCATAGCGATAAACACTGGAGCTTCAGGGTCAGGCGGATCTCTCCAGTAACTCCATCAGGTCCAATCACCGTTGAACACCTCAGGCTGAAGTGAAACGGTAGACAGTCATGTGATCTGTCACACAATTAAAAGCTGCAGGTGACCTCACCTGTGCTCTGTGACACAGTCACCTTCCCCTCAGAGTTCATACAGGAGCCAACCAAGTACATTTAACAGCTAATTTAAGCCTGCACGGTCAGATCTAGCTCCTCATCTAATAAGGTGAGGGATTGGTTACTTATCCACAGTGACATCAATGACATCATACATGGGACAGCCGTATAACGCAAGTCTGCAGCCATCAGGTTTAAACTACAGAAAGACGAGAAAAGCCGACAGTCTGAATGTTCCTCTGACAAACATCCAGACCAGCCAGAGCTCTTCAGTAAGAATCAGCGGCACTAACATGTGACCAAAACATACAACCTGAAAATCTTAAACCTGACACAGCCGCACGCGCTCAGGCTCGAGGTTGCATAAGGACGCAGTATGGACCTGATGCCTGCTCTGGCAGCACATTAGCAGAGCAGGTGGCGCCTCATTTCTTCCAGGTATTTGTTTAATCTCGGACTTTAAACCGATCAAATTGACTCAAAGTAATTGCCAAACAGACACCCGGGCATCATCGGAGCCGTGAAGGGTTTAGCTCGTGGTGACGGAGTCTGAGCTCGCAGCTCAGCTGACGCTCGCCAGACTTTACTGAACAGGGAAACCTCAGGTCAAACATTTTTAACTCTGCAAGGTGAAAGAAAACTGTAGCGGACACCTGGAGAACAGCGAATCCTTGTTCTGTGAGCATCCACCAACAATCAGAAAGGGACAAATTAGTCATGTTGTAGCAGTCACGGTGCTCGGCCTTTGACCCGGAGTTGGTGCTTCGTGCATTTCTTTAGTGTATCGAGTTTAGATTTCTCTGTTCCTGGTTGTATTAGCGTTTAGTTTTTCCATCCTCTCGAGTCCCTGATCTAAAGTAAATGTCTTTGTGTTTCGCCGTTTAGTTATCATTTCTCACTTCCTGTTTTATTCTGATGGTTATTTATCTCTAGAGCAGGGGTGAGGAACTCCAGGCCTCGAGTGCTGGTGTCCTGCAGGTTTTAGATCTCACCCTGGGTCAACACACACGAATCACATGATTAGTTCATTACCAGGCCTCTGGAGAACTTCAGGACATGTTGAGGAGGTCATTTAGTCATTTAAATCAGCTGTGATGGATCAAGGACACATCTAAAACCTGCAGGACACCGGCCCCCGAGGCCTGGAGTTGCCCACCCTGCTCTAGTATCATCCAGCCGTGTGTCTGGTTGCTTTTCTGTGCAGTTGTCGGTCTTTGTCAGAGTGTCTGCACGTACAACTTGTGGTTCCTTAGTTTGGACTTTGTTTTGTCTCTTGTAAATAAGCAGCTCGCCTATTATTGAATCCTGCCTGCTGTCCACGTCTACGATTTGGGCCGTCAACATCCCAGCTGCCGTAAGGCGAGAGGCAGGGTACGCTCTGGACGGGTCACCAGTCTTTTACACGACTTGTTGATTAAACAGTTGAACAATGAAATGTTCGAAAACTTAGAAAATAAAGATGCTGTAATCTGACAAAACCTGGAAGAAAAAAAAAACTGAACCAGGCAAAGGAGGAAAACCTAGAAAAGCCAACTTTTAGATTTGAGATGGGTTGAAGTCATTAAGCTAAGCCTAAACTCATGTCTAAGACCAGCTGGCACGCTCAGTGTTTGAGGCGTAATGTCAGCCATTAAATCCGGACTGCAAGATTAAATCTTTAATCACAAAGCAAACCTCCTTTAACTGAGTACTCATTTTGGGTAGATAAACTCTAGTGTTTGCTGCCCTGTGGTGTCAGACGGGCTTTTGTTTGTTCGGTTGGTGGAAAAATTCAGAGACCGACACAAACGCGCATCTAATTGTTTCTTAGCTCAGGCGTGGCGGAGATTCAGCCTGCTGTTGGACGCCCACGGTAGGTATGAGTATTTTTCTGCTGTCGCTGGGTGGAGAAGCTGTTCAACCACAGCCACACATTCCTGCAGCGAACCAGTCAACACAGACCGGAGGAGGCGAGGGTGTGCCTGAACGTACACTAATGTTTGGATTAAGACCTGTTGATAATACTTTACTGTGCAAAACATGGGAGAGAGAAGACAACTTATCGAAATTTAGAGAAAGCTTAATGTTTGGATTTAAAGCTGGAGTCCAGGGTGCTTTGGTCAGCTAAAGATAACAAGTTCAAAGTGATATAAAACTATAAAATGTAGTAAATCTTCTGATTTGGGAGGTTTTTAATCAGTTTGACTTTTTTAGTGGCTGAAAGATTAAGACGAACATAACATTAAATTCATTCATCTGAATATTTTCAGTCACCACTGTTACTCCTGAGACGTGATAAGTTCTTTAAGATTGTTTTGCAGTACGTCACAGTGCTGCAGACGCTCTCTAAAGTCCACCTCGTTTATGGCCCTTTTTAGAGATAGCATGAAAGAGCTGGGGTGGGGCGGCAGCAACTGAATTCGATCATATTATTGCAATAAAGTAAGCAAATTCATGTTCTTTGTACTTTCAGTGCAACATTTAAATGACAATGTACTTGGTTAATGAATGGTTGGCGGAACAAGTGTAACCATCTATCAGAGCGTTTCCATTTTCTGTTCTTCCTCCTTTATGTTTGCTCAAACTCATAAAAGCGTGCAGCACAAAAAACTTCCAATAGCCAAACTTTCCTTTGATCCAAAGTCCAGGAAGCGTGAAACAGAGCCGAGCTAACGGCAACAAAACCTCCAGTTTTGGTTAAAACGGCGCAGAAACAGACGATGAGCGGCTGTTCGACATCAAACCATCTGCTGTGGCCCGACGCTCACAAACTTATTACCATCCACTAAATATAACATACGTATAGTTCATATGCAATGTTTTTACAAGTTTTAAGGATTTGTAGAGTTTGTTTTCAAAATCCCGTATCAGTGTTGGTTTTGTCCTCAGGTGGTTTGCACAGGTTCGTGTTAGTTTAAGTCAATATTAGGTTAAGTGACGCAAACATTACGGCGCTGCTGGATCGTGAAGCGGACTCTGCAGACGCCGCCAATAACAAAGCATTTACTAGATTTTAAAATATATGTATGCACATTTAAATTAAGTGCGTGTGAAGCTGAAGTGACCCCAGCAGCATGCGTGATGTCACTGTAACCAAGGCAACAGAACCATTTGCACACCAAACACTCACGCACGCACCTCTGCAAACTCGTGTCGGGAGAGCACACCGGACACCGGATACACTCCCAGCAGCCCTGAATCCAACAACACGCGCGTGCACAAAACCAGTTCTTACGCAGGTATGAATTACACGTCACAGTCTCGCATTAAAACCGCATGTTTCCTGAAAACAATACGAGCGTTGATGGAGTTTCGCTGGAAGTGATTACTGAAGTCTGCTCTCACGCGACAGACAGCCACAAACAAACAAACAAACAAACAAACCAATAAAAAACAAACAAACACACAACCAGAAACCAACCAGCCAACAAACGGCAGAATAAAAAAAAGAAGACGCTCAGGCTGTGAGGAGACGCTGTGCAGAGGCCGCAGGTGTGAGTAACGACCGACTCACCTGCGGGTGGATGATCTCCGCTCTGCGACTCTGGGCTCCTGAACGGCTGATCGATAAGTGAACAAACTCATCAGCAAACACTGAATTATGTTCTTCCAAAGCGGAGCAGAGACTGGAGCGCTGCAGGTAACCCGAACCTTACCTGCTGCAGGTAGTTTATAAGCCACGCCCCCCTCCACAGACCTGTCTGCACGCACGCACACAAAAACACCTGCTGCAGGTCACCTGCATCACGCTGCAATAGCTCGTCCTATTTTGGTTTCCTGCGTCCTATTTCTGTGCCAAACCTTCCTCTGATGTGTCCTCGTTCGCCTCCTTACTCAGAAAACCACGACCTTTCACGTCCTCGTGAAGCTTTTGTGCTCTTTATTTCACTCGTGTTTAGTCTGTCTGAGGATTGCCTCGGTCCACAGGTGTCTGTTAAGGACGCATAGACGTGCTCCGAGTTCGGAATGGGACGTGGCCACGTCAGCCTGGCCTGCTTTCAATTTGTAATCAAACCATAAAGCAATAAAACTCAGAAACCATCTAGCTCAGAACTGTAAACACGCAGCTTAATTTTTAATGAGCAGACACACTTTCCAAGGCCTCACATGTGATGATGCAGCATTTATAATCACAGCGTTAATTATAAACCTTATTCAGGTATTGTTGTGCTCACCTGAGCTGCCAGAGCACCGACACTGAACCGCATTTAGTCTTTAAGCAAAACCTGAAACACATTCACACACAGTAACACGTTTATGATGAAAACTGCACAACACTCTCAGAGCACTTCATGAAACACAACACTTGTGCTTACGGGCACCTGCTCCTCTCCAGCTCAGCCACAACACTTCACGTGTGTTTTAAAACACATCCATGTACACGATGTTTAGTTTTTGCACTTTAAGTGGATGAAAAAGTCGACCTTTGAACCCTGGAGAGCTCAGTTCGACTTCCTCACACAGCTGATTGCTACAGACTATTTTAATCTCACTATTAATTATATAAAGTTAAAGTCAAGCCTTAAAAACTTTGTAAGTTTTAAGAATTTCAATTTCGTTAGACGTAACCAGCAGAAAGCTCAGAAAACATTTGTGTTTTCGGTTCAAGGAATTTTTTAAAGCCCTGTTTTCTGGGTTGCCGTGGTAACAGATCCCTACTGAAGACAAATCAGCTCTTATTAAAATCCATGAATATTTGTGACTGTGAGGAAAACTCGGACCCTCCGTGTCAACGAGCACAAACACGTGCTGCTTTCTGAAGTGTTGGTGTTTGTGTCTCATGAAGCTGCTTCATGATCAGGATTGAAACGTTGCGGGATGGAGACGTGAGCGTCCACCTGAACCAGCAGTTTCACCAGATTTGCAGCTGTTTTCAGATAATTATTCATTTTTTTAGTGTTTTGTGTAGTTTAATTATAGCTTTTGGTCTTTTTGTACATAACTGTTGAAATTAAAAACATTCAAAGGCCACAAAAGGAAAAGTGAAGCCCGTGTGGCCGGCCTCGCCTCGTTTCCCGGCGCCGTCCTGACCCCTGTGTGAAAACATGCCCAGGCGGAGGCTTCGTCAGGCAGCCCATACAACACCTTTGTGCGTTTTATGTGCAGAGGGGAAGGTGTTTGTTCAGCACTCGCGCAGTGACAACATCACCATGGAAAAAACTCGCAGTCCTTTATGAACTGATGTTTTCTTTCCTTTCTTTTGTCCGTGTGATATACGTCTTCATGTCACTCTCTGAGTTTGCACAGTAACTACAGTCGTAATGAGCTGCCTGCACATACGGGCCGTTTCCTCAGCAGTGAGGACAAAAAAGGCAGACATTTCAAAACCTGACAGTTTAAAAATGTCTTTAATTTTGCAAGATAATGTTTTGGTGCCAGTGTTCAGATAGAAGGAAATGTGAGATGTTGAGATGAACAAAAACATGCTTATTTTAAAACTTTCTTCTTGTATATTTTCTTCTTTTTTGCTGTTTTCTTTCCTAAAACTGACCCAGATATCCATCGTGCGTCTGAGCCAGCCTGAAACTAGCCTGGTGTAAGTCCAGAAAACCATTATAAGTGACCGTGGAGGCCCTTACATTGTGAATGAAACACATCTGACAGCTAACAGAGCCTGCATGTGACGTACCTCAGACTATGTTCTTCGAGTCTCTGCAGGCTGATGTCACAGCGCTCTGTGAAACAGTCACCTTCAAACATCTGATTCGTGTTTCTGAAAGCAAATTTTCGTCTCTCTGGTCTCACGTGTTCATAATTCGTGTCAGTGTATACAAGATGAACATTTTCTACTTGTAAAGAGCTGAAAAGTCCACATTTGAAGGTTGAAGGTGTTGGTGATGGAGATGAGATGTGATGTTCATGTCTAAGAAGACAGATTACCGTTAGGTGACCATGTCATGTGTGGCTTTGATATCAGGCTGGAGAGATGAGTTAGCATCATGGATCGTGTTAACTGCTGGTTTGGTAAGCTAACAAACTATTTCCTGTCTGATTTTGTTATCAGTGAGATTACAAAGGGAGATACAGTTAGCCGTGCAAAAGTCTTGAGTCAAACCTTCCAAGGAGCCAAATGTCTGATAATGTCTTATCTGATAAGTGCTCCTGAGCAACAGTTTTCCTTCTGGAGACCTGTCAGAGTTTTCCTTTGGACACGAGCTGCTTTTTCACAGGAATGATAACGCAGACGTATGAATCGTTCAAGCATGAAGGGCTCCCAGCTCAACGCACGAACAACGTTGTCTACACATCGCAGAGGACTGAGCAAAGAACCAGGTCTAAAAAGTATCTTTAGACACCTTGTTACCAGCAGCCTGTCACACAACACATTTTTAAACAATTTCTTTAGTTGAATCTATAAAAAATCTCAAAGAAAACACAGTTTGACAGCATAAAAGAGTATTTCTGCACAAACAAAAGAGCTGTTAAAAATTCTGAGGAAGCTGGGCAAAAGAAGTGTAACGTCTAAAAAACTGTCTGCAACAAATGAACAGTGTCTGAAAGAAACAGGAAAACAATCCAGCAAAGAGCTGAGACGAGAGCAGAGAGACGATCGGGACCTTCGGCTGATCGTCTGCTGTTCTCTGGAGTCTCAGCAGAAATGGTCTCAGTGAAGGACGGCTGTCAGGAAGCCGTGCTTTACGAAGGGAGAGGTATGAAACTGGACTGAAGACCAGAGGAACCGGTCTGATGGAGAGATGGATCCACGGTCAGGAGGAGGTCAGCAGTCAGAGTCTGCAGCCATCTGTGAACACGCTGGAGGCTCTGTCATGTTTGGCTTTTTAATCGGTGATGTTGGAGATCCTTCGAAACTGATGGAATTACGAACGCAGACGACACCATCAGATCTATCCGGAAAGCATCTGACTGATAACAGCGTCACTGTTTTCCTTTTCTTTCTTTTTTCTTTTTCTTTGTTTTAGTTTATGTTTTCATACATTTCAATAAATATATTGTCTGTAATATAAAGAGAAGAGGGGTGGCGTGAGACTCGCCCAACACTGCATTCACTTTTCATTTGTAACGTAGCATCTCTGGACTATAACGTGAACGACACTTTGGATGATTAACCATCCATGATCATCATCGTCCAAAATCACAGATTTATAACACAGAGCTGAATCTGACAGCTGAAGAGGAGTCAAATTATCTGTTGTGGGGGCAGACAGCAGAACAAAACTGAGCCTCAAAAATACTTTTGAACTTGTGGGGACCAGGATTTTGGTCCCCACAAAACATATGAATACATGCTCACATACACACACAAACACATTAAAACAGACAGAAGAAATCAAAGTCCTGCCATATTTTGTGGAATTGTAGACACGTGAGGCTCATTTGCATATATGTAAATGAGGGGACACACTCTGGGCCATAGATTAGCGCAATGAGTTTATCGCTATACAATTATGTAAATGAGACCCGGTGTTGTAGGACAGTTACGTAAGGCGGCGTATTTCAAAGAGAGGTTTAGTAGGAAATTACATAAGATGCTGGTTCTGAGGCTATTTACGGCCACGGCGAACGGCGTGCTGCCAACACAATCCCACCAGGACAATGAGCTGTATTTATGGCTACGAGTAAAAGGGAATTTAACGGCCGACACGAGCCAGGGAGCTGGTAAATTTAGGTTGTAGCTGCTTGGTTTGTCACATCTGCCAGTCATGGGAAGCTGTTTTTGTTCAAAAGGTTTAACCACCAGAGCCATCCATGAGTTTTTAAAGTTCCCTGTTTGATAAACTCATATTTAATGGTCTCCTGCTGTCTGCTGGGTGGTTGCTCTCAGCCACACTCTGATCAGCTGCTTTTCAGACTCAAAACTAAGCAGATTTGAATTTGGACCAAGGAAGGAATCCACATCACCTCCCTCTGCTCTGTTTTGTCATTTTTGGCCCAAAACAACTGTTTACACAAAAATCTTGCCAAGTTCAGTTTTTGGTGCCACTGAGCCGAATGGATGACCTTGTCATGGCCCCATCTGTCGCCTTCACGCTGATTCTGGCTCTCTCAGCTCACCATGATAATAATTCATGGACTGATCACTGCTCTTATTATGTTGGACTTGCTTTTCTTATGGTTAAGTGCATAAACATATTTTTTTACTTTCAATAATTATATCTGAACTGTCCATCCTGCTTGGTGCCTTTATGAGGCTTAGACGTTGCTTTAAAGCCCGTATCCACCTCTTTTTTCTTTAATGATGTTTCTTTACCCGCAGAGGGTGTGAAGGGAACAAAAAATGAAAGAAATGGGTGGTTATGAGGAGTTTGGGGTGGGTAGTTGGGCAGACAAAACACTGGACTGGACTTGAAGTTGTTGTTTATTTCCAGTTTCACACAAAGAGTCAGTGTTGCTTGTTTTTGTCAGTTTATAACCTTTAATCACATGACTGCTACTGTAGCAGTGATGCTGAAGGTGCTTGAACCTCAACAAAACTCACCTGATGTGCAAAACAAAACAAAAATCTTGATTGACTGAATATTTTCTTCAAACTGAGCTGAGGCCTGAGTGGCAGCTGAAACTAACTTTCATCCAATAAACATGAACGACTGTAGAAAAGTTTGGGTTCTGTTCTCCAGTATTTCCTTTAATCGATAAAACCTTTTTATTTTTGTTTCTCATTTTAACCTTTTGAAGCCTGAACCATAAAATAATCCCCAGAAAATTCTATTTTCTTGAAAATGACAAATTAAAAAAAAATAATAATAATAATGATACATTTTATTTGAAAGCACCTTTCAGAACACTCAAGGACACTGTACACAGTAGAATAATAAAAGCAACATAAAAGCAACATAAAAGCAAGCAGTTTACAGAATCATAAAAGACATAAAACTAATTTAAAATAGCAGAGTTAAGAGGTTATGTGGGATAAGCTGTTTTGTACAAGTGAGTTTTGAGTTATGACTTAAAGAGAGAGAAGGAAGCGAGATTTCTTAAATCAGGAGGTCGGGAATTCCAGAGTCGAGGAGCAGATCAGCTGAAAGCCCTGCTCCCCATGGTGGCAAGACGGGGGGAGGGGACGGAGAGAGAAAGGGAAGAAGAAGATCTAAGACATCGAGATGGAGCGGTGATCTGAACCAGATCAGAGAGACATGGAGGAGAGAGATGATGAATAGCCTTAAATGTGTACAATTGATACGATATTTGACCGGGAGCCAATGAAGCTGCTGCAGGACAGGAGTGATGTGGTGGACAGAAGGGGTCCTGGTGATGATACGGGCAGCAGAGTTCTGGACGCGTTGGAGCTTGTGGATAGATTTTTGAGTAAGACACAAAAGAAGTGAATTACAATAATCGATCTGGGAAGTAACAAGGCTGTGGACAAGAATGGCAGCGGCATGTGGGGAGAGAAAAGGACGGAGACGATTAATGTTGCACAACTGAAAATATGCAGACCGAGTGACATTATTAATGTGTGAATCGAAAGATCGAGTACTGTCGAGGATGACACCCAAGCTTTTCACAGAGGAAGTAACAGAGACCGGCGAGTTATTGATAGTAACAGACAAACTGTTGGTTCTGGATAATGTTGATTTAGTGCCGACCAAGAGAAGCTCGGATTTATTACTATTGAGTTTGAGAAAATTAGAAGAGAACCATGAATTTAGTTCAGCTAAGCAGAGGGTGAGGGAGGATGGGGGGAGGATGGGGGAGAGCAGAATCAGGTAAAAGGTAAATATTAATTTGTATTATGAGTTTTCATTTGTTTACATTGGCTACATTCTGCTGTTTTTCTTTTTTTATTTACTAAAATGTACTGTACAATTTATTTTGGCTTTTCAGGGGCTGATGTAGACGTCTACGAACTCATGTATTAAATATGATACACTCCATGTTAAAGGGTTACGCATTAGGACAGGCGGTTCCTCTGTAGCATTGCTGCTAAGGACTGAAGTGAAGTCGACTATGAAGTTTGAGTAATTTTATCTTGCATTGCGTTTCATCCATCCATCCATCTTTGTGCTTATTGTTTGGATCCGGGTCAGGACACAACGGTCTGAGCAGAGCTGCCCCGGGTAGCTAGCTATCCTCCAGCTAGCTAGCTGAAACTTCTTTCTGTAAAGTTTCAAACACATCTGTGACAAAGGATCGCTCTGAAAGCCCACAGTCAGGTGCTGCTGGGCACTAATCTGACTTATTGTCAGGAATGCAAACCAACCTGTTGCTGTGGTTGTACAGGAACTACATCCAACCAATGTTCAGTATGGAAATGGGGAAGATTGTCTTCTTAGAGAAGTATGGGGTACGGGCCAAAAGCTTCCGAATTACTGTATCCATGGTTACCCTTGAGTAAAACATTAGTTTCATCAGAATCAAACAAACACCTTCCCCCCACCCCTGCCCACCCACCTCACCAATCTGAGTCTCGGTCTGAGTAACCCTCATCACTCACGTACAGACTCTATTCAGACGAGTCTTTTCTTTGCACCTCCGAGCACTTTGCTCTCCAGTGTGTGCCTTTCTATTGTTTTGTATATATTTCTCTAGTTTGTATAAATCTCTTCTGTTTACTATTTATTCCTGATGTCTTTACTATATATATAGTTTTTACTCCTGCACGGTTGGCGTGGAGCACCTATAATTTCGTTGTACCAGGACAATAAAGGGTTTTTCTTCTTCTTCTTCTTCTTCTTCTTAAAACAGAAAACGCTGGATACAAAACCCAGGATCATGACGTGCACTCCTGTCCATGAATATTCATGTGTTGTTTTCAGTGGTTGATTAGCCTCACTTGGGTCTAAGAGCAACTTAAACCGGTGGATAGGGATGAAGCCGTTACTGAGCTGAGTGCATTCCTCTGATGGAGAGAAGATGCTACAGAGCGGCTGTGGAGGATTAGCTGATGGCAGTTTGATGGGGGCTGCATCTCTTGGCTTCAGTGAGCTAAGGCTCCTGAGGCAGAGAATGGGAGTATCTATGATAGCTTTAGCATCAGGGTCTGCTTCAGAGGCAGAGATAGCACTGATTAAACTTCAGGCAGTGTGGCGACAGAACAGTTTTTCTGTGCCAGGGTTTCTATGGCCTAAGAGATTCATCTAAATCCAGAAGATTCAGCTTTCAGGTTTAAAGGAAACTTGAGATCATTGTACAGACACTCAAGATATCAGTCAGTTATTTCAATTCTGCCCAGAGTGCAGGAGGGACCATAGAGCGTAGGGCAAACATCTACTGCGTGTGCACCTCTCATGTAGGAGTCTGCACTTGGAGGCAGGAGGGCTCAGCAGTGGTGTAAATAACATCATCGCTCCCTGTGGTTAGAGTATTTTTACATATTCCTAATAAAACTCCTTGTTTGGAGGCGGCTGTAGATCACGATTTTAAAATAAAACTTGTGACGCGTCTCTGTAAAGTCACTACAACAAGAAACATATTTACTACTGAAATGAATCGATTTCACAATCATGTGATTTAACATTTGTTTCCTGACATGCAGCTAGTGTTTTACACTCGGATGATGAGGCGATGGATACTGTGGATTTGTGTGAACAGGTTGAAGAATGAGCTGCTAGTGGCTGCGATCTGTTTGCCGTTCATTCTAATCTTCGGGTCTCTCTTGCCTTTGATGCGTCACACTCCCATAATCCCCACTATCTGACAGCTGCATGGACAGACAGAGGTTCCCTTTAATGGTACTTACTGTTAAAAATAAATAAATTCAAGTTTTCACCACACGGTGGCAGCATTTTTAGTATAGTTGTCCACCCCGACTGGTATACCATTTTTTACATATGTTGGAAGTTATTTTGTATTGTTGCTTAAAAGACGTCTTCTAATCTAATGTTTCTATTCTACCGAAATAAGTCGGCTGAGTATGACAGTTACATGAATTCATGTTGTGCATGTTGCGCTAACATTAGCTAGTAATCTGTATGTCATGTTGGGTTCAGGCCAGGCTGGACATCAGCTCCTGGATCAAAGTGATATTCCATGAGAGTTCAGCTATTTCAGCTTCTATCGATATCTCTGCAACAAAATACAATTAAATTACCCAAAACAGCCCAGTGGGCATCAAACCTGCCTGAACCTAAGACGAGGAACACAACACAGAACTAAAACCACCGGGTGCGATGATAACGCCGAGGTTTCGTTTTCTCTTAGAAACAGTTTTTTGCGTGCTTCTCTCCAGTCTTTTATATTTAACACGCGTCATATTAACAGGACAGCACAGTGGTTAGCACGTCCTGTGTTCGTCTGGGGCCGTGGCGTGGAGTTTGCACGTTCTCTCTGTGTCAGTGCGGGCTCTCTCCAGGTACCCCGGCTTCCTCGCACAGTCCAAAAACGTGCATGGCGTTTCTAAATTGGCCGTAGGTCTAAACGGTTGCCTGGCTCTCTGGGTGACCCCGCCTCTCGCCCTGTGACAGCTGGGATAAGCTCCAGGCCCCTGTGACCATGAATCAGATAAGTGGAAGAAAATGAATGGTAATGTTAACGTATGGATTTTCATGGTGCTTAGCTTGAAATCCAAGAACATACCAGTGTTACTGATGGATGGATGTGTGAGTAAAATTGCAGCTTGTATATTTGGTATAAAAGCCTTCAGGCTCACATTTCCTGGAGCTGATTTGTGTGCGATTCATTCGAGAGCAGAGGGAACATGTGGGCTTCAGCACACTCTCCGACCTCCTCACCTTTCCGCCTCGATGCCCAAACAGCCTTTTGTTCTCTAAACTGACCAATGGCACGGCCGCCTGTCAGGCCGTCAGCCAGTAACAGCTCCTGTTATGATGCAAATGAGCCAATCAGGACTCCATATGTGCCCCCAAAACCGACCAATGAGAAGGCAGTTAGACTACCCAGTCTTTACGCCTGACCCAACTCCACCCGTGAACACACGCTGCGGGATTGAACTCCACTCGGCCGTTCTTTGTGTTGTTCACTGTACACTTGTGCTCTGTGTGTGTGCGTCTCCTGACCTTTACAGCTACATCGGCTGCGACCTTTTTAGCTGCATTTTATCTGACACGCTAAGAGGAGAAAAATGACAAAAAAGGGTCAAATGTCTTGTTTTTGTTGTCCTTGTTGTTAATCGCTGACATTTTCTCACATTTTCACCGGGCGACCACGACGCATCGTGCACTGGAGCTAAATTTGCATTTTAATCGCACCTGAAGAGCCGAGACGGCTCCACAGACCTGAGAATAAAGAAACTGATGCAACAGCTTGGAGTCACTTCATGATTGTCTGTTTGTCTCATTTCTGCAAACTAAATGATTCAAACATTAAAACTGCTTCATGGTGGGACAGTTTTCAGGTCTGCATTTTTACACACCGTCTGATCTTTGAGAAATGAACATTTGTTTCTGTCATTTTCAAATACTGACTAACACTCGTCCCTGGAAGGCTGACACAGTCAGTCTGTGCCCCTCGGAGCAGTGACAAACATATGTGAACAACCACACACAGTAAAAATGGCCATACAGCCTTTTAATGTCCACCAGGGGGCGATACCTGTGGCTGCAAAAAGACGTCTACAGGAAAACGTCCCTCTGTGACCAAAAATGGGAATGTTACTATACTTGTGGGGACCAACAGTCACTTGTGAGGACAAAAGTGCCCGTCCTCACGAGTTTTGGTTTTAGTGTCAGGGTTAGGTTTAGGTTATGTTTAGGTTTAGGCTGAGGGTTAGGGCCTATCCTTCAGCATCAATGAGATGTCCTCTCTAAGATATCAAAACGAGCATGTGTGTGTGTGTGTGTGTGTGTGTAATCCTGTCTTTATCCTTTTCTTTATTTCACCAGCTGATCGGTGTCCTCGCCTGCTGTTCGACATGCTGTTGTTCTTTTGGAGGACTGTGTGGAAGCACATCACTGTCAGCTCTAAGTTAGAGCAGTGATTCTTGAGATAAGGGACAAAACATGTCCGGCAGATAAAACCCAATTTTGTGGTTAAAAATATGCATACAAGTGTTACCCAACTGCCTAAAAGACAAACCAAGGCAATGTTTATACAACAAAAGTAGGATTTTGCATTTTTTATACATATTTATTTATTTTAAATGGTACAATACATTACCAGTACCTTAAAAATCCATTGTCCAGAAGCAGGTGTGATAATATTAAAATACAGAAAGAAAAATTAAAAGTAATGTAAAATTAAACATCATGGCTCTCGTCACTGAGTATTTAAGTCAATACCTTATATAATATCAAAATATGCAATTGAAAATTTATTTTTTAATATTTTTTAAGTGATTAAAATCGTGTCCAGAGTTTTTGTCAACACCATCAGATTTTTTTAAAAGTACAAAAAAATCAGGAATTATTGTGGGCAGCTTACACTCTGAGGACCCCTTTACCACTTCCTGTTTGAGACACATGCCATGAGGTCACTGCTGTGATAATGTTTTTGTTTTTATTTCATTTATTGCACACCTTTCTGATAAAACTCTGTGTCACAACCATAGTGCGTCAACACCACAGTCGATGTAATCCAAGATTTAATTATTTTTCTTGTAAAAACAGCCTCATTTAGGTAGATTGTTGAGGCCATAAGCAACTGATGAAAAACAAGATGGCTTCTGTCAGAAAAACATGTGTTATGAGAGAAAGTCGGGTATTGTGTCAACACCATCAGGATTTTTGTCTGACGGTGTTGACCCTTTTTCTAATGGTGTTGACAAATGTGTGCTATTCATCAATTATATTAAGTTATTTTTACTAATATTTCAGATATATTACTTCTTGTGTATTTTACTGATATTTCTGCTTCACAGATGTGTCAAATATTATCAAATTTGCTTTATCTTGAATCTCATTGTTTATGTATACTTTATTAATCCTGTAGGAACATGCTTAGTCCTCTGCATTTAACCCATTCACTCAGTGATGCAGTGGGCAGCTACCGATCCAGGACAGCCTCTGTTCGTTGGATTTGAACATCCAACCTTCCGATCATGTGGCATCTACTGAGCTAGCTGTGCCCGAGAGCTGTTCTTTAAGTGATGATGTATGAATCCTGCTTCCAGGCCCAAACTACTCTGTGTTTATTAAGCCTGTTGTGCTGTTAAAATGTTTTAATGCTTTTTATCTTGTTCTATTTAATCTGAACAAGCCCCTAAAAACAGCCAGTGATCACTGTCAGCCTAACCATCAGAAACCCTGCATTAACTTTTATCAAGTGGAAAAAAGTTAGCGTTCATCCTCCAGCTTCACTGTGTTTATATTATGCTAACACAGCTGTGTCGCTAGCGATCATGTAGCACGTCACTATATAGCAGCTAGCCCAACTTCAGTAACCCTACAAACGTCACTGCTGTTTAGTTTTCTGTCTCCATTTATGTTGGAAGTGGCAGCAGAGCTGGTGTATCATGTTCAGGTGGAAACAAGCAATCTAACTTTAACTCTGTTAAATTTCATATATTCTGTTTGCATGGATGCCTGGATGTTACACCTGGTAGAGCCACACTGATCATTTTATTAAAGATGAAAGAATTTAGACAGTTTGTAACTCTCAGTGATGTCGCAGAGTTCCTTTGACTTTGGGATCTGCAGTGGAGTTTGGACCTGGAAACGGCTAATGACATCACACTTAAAGACCGGATAGCATCTCTATTGCTTAATGCATAATTGTGTTGTGAATATTCATCCTTAATCTGTGAAAAAGCATAAGGTTCAGAAAAATTATAGTGATTACAAAATGGTACATTTCAGGCTAGAATAGCAAAGGGGAAGCTGTCAGTAGAGGAACGAAAGAGAAGGAACAGGGAGGATCAAAAAAGAAGGAGAGAAAACATTAACAGCCAGCCTGAGTTGAAGAAAGAGTTTCTCATAAAGGGAAAGATGGAGAAATAGAGTGAAAGAGAGAAAAATGAAGAACATCAGTGATCTGGAAGGAAGAGAAAAAAGGCAGAAGAGAAGGTTTTGGAAACAAGCACAGAGACAAAAGGAGAGAAAGTCCAGCAGCGTCTAAACACACAACCACAGAGAACTTTAGGAATCAAGGAGCAGGCAGCTACTTGCTGGTGAACGATTAAGATGTAGAACTTGACGTGTGCAAAAACAGAATTGTTATGATGTGTCTTGTGATATTACAAAGGTTGTAAAGGTTTAATGGTCATTTTGAAAGAAATAATATCTTGTTTTATATCTTGTCGCCTCTGTCAGTGCGCCCCAGGGTGGCTGTGGCTACAATGTAGCTGCCATCACCAGTGTGTGAATGTGTGTGTGAATGGGTGGATGACTGGATGTGTAAAGCGCTTCGGGGTCCTTAAGGATGAGTAAAGGCTATACAAATACAGGCCATTTACCATTTACCATTTTCTACTAGTGTGTCACCACCGTCAGCACCTTGTCAACTCCATAATATGGAGTTTTTTTAATTTTTCTCTTTTGGAGAACCGAGACATATTTTCCTCCCTCATGATCTTCCAATAAAAATACGTAATTTTCTCAATAAATGTGTAATTTGCATTCTGCTTAATATGATTGTTTCTTATAGAGATTAAATACAAGCTTCTGAAAATATGTATGTCTGTAACTCTAATAATAAAAAGCCAAAACAATCTTACTTTTAAATGTGGTAATTACTTTGAAAACATGTGTGCATAAACAGAACAGAGAAGCTGCTAATAGTCAAAATAGCTGAAACAACTTAATTTAAAATATATATTTTTGCATTTCTTTGTGTCTGACGGCATTGACAAAAACCTTGCACTAACACAAATTATTAAAAAATGTTACACCTGGGAGATTGTACCAAAACATGGTGAGACAGCCACAACTTTGTGTAACAATTATATATAAATATGTTTTTGAAAAATCATAAAATATATTTTAGAAAATTAAAACCTGTTTTGTCCCTAATCTCAGGAATCACTGAGAGACGAGTAACACAAACAGAGATACAACCCTGGGACCACAGATCCAGAGTAAAACTGTTTCCTGCACGTTACCTGAAATCTAGGCTACATTCACGCTCTCAATTTCTGATGGGTGTAAAACAGGAATTATTCTTTCCATGTCCGTGAGTCCACTGGCCTCTGCTTGGGTCCCAGTGATGTTAATCTTTGTTATCAGACCTTTAGCCTGAGGATCTGTGCAGACACCAGCGTGCCTTTATTTGTTTTACCACGAGGAATCATCTCCATAGAAAGCAGCAGCCACACGTGGTTGATTGATGACCTGATGCTGCAGAGGTGAGAAGTAGCATGTCCAGGTCTAAGACCTTTGTTCTCAGTAGGAAAATGATGGAGTCCTAACTCCAGATTAGAAATGTGGAAGAGTTTAAGTATCTCAGCGTCTTTTTCAAAAGGGAGGGAAGGAGGGAGACTGACAGACTGCATTAGTGAGCAGTCAACCCGCATTTCACTGCTCACCTTTGAACATCACTTTGAGTGACTAAAAGAATGTGGCAGAAATCAGCTTCCACTAAAGGACTTCCTGTTACAGATAGGGTGAGGAGCTCCGTCATTCAGGAGGACTTGAGAGTAAATGCACTCCTCCACCTTCCAATGGTTCATGGTTCACCTCAGGGACGTTCAACTCAGAGGGCACACGCTAAACATCGACCAGAACCAGGATGTGCAGATTACCCCTTTTAGATGGCTTGGAAGAAGTGAAGCAGCTGGTTGGGAGAGGGAGGTCTGGAGGTCTTTACTTAGACTGCTGGCCCTGGAACCTGAACCTGGATAAGCAGCAGAAATGGATGGATGGATGGATGGATGGAGTTTGGCCCTGAGGGCAGTCAGACCTGATCCAGGCTCCACGGTGCCGTTAGAGGTCAACGTCTTTGAAAGTTCAGGAAGTGTCAGAGCTTTGAAATCTGACGATTACTTTACAATCATGTCAGACTGAAAAGACTTATTCACAACCAGCACTGTCCCATCCAGCCTCTGTGTCTCTTTCTTCTTCATCCTTGCTAGAAGCAGAGTTCAGCGCTCAGCTCCGTGGAAAGCTGGGGGCGCATTTCATTCATTAGAAGGAGTAAAGACGGGCGGATCTCTCTGAGGTCTCTGCAGAAGAAAAAAATCCTGCAGAGCTGAGTTAAATCAAGTGCGCCTGAAGAGAGATCACATTATTCAGAAAAAGACTTCTGTACCGCCTCAGGTGTGGAGCAGCACAGCAGGATGGAGGCTGTGTGTGTGTGTGTGTGTGTGTGTGTGCGTGTCCTGTGGGGTATGCAGCACTGTGAAGGTCGGACAGTTGTCTAATGACTGTCTAGCGAGTGTGTGTCTGTGAGACAAAGAGAAGAGAGCCTGAAGTCTCTCGAGGGTTATTTTAAATTATATACGTTACATTTAAGGCGGAAACAGGTGTAAGGTGGCCGCAGAGAGACAGAGAGAAAGGGCGAGCCACATTAAGAAAGACTGGTGTGCTGTGTGAGAGAGAGCGATGGAAGCTGAATGACAGATAAGTCGGTGAAAACATAAAAGAGGAAAACACAGACGTTACATAATGGTTTTTACCAGCAGCCTGTCTGCGCCGCCGCCTGCTGGTCACAACGGTGAACTGCAGCGTCTGTGAACAATCACTCAGAGTCGTCATTATGTAAGTACGCTGAAAAATGAGAGAGAGAGAGAGACCCTCTGTTGGTGCAACATCCATGAAATCAAATGCAAACAGGAGGAAGAGGAAAACGGACTTTTGAGCTGCACAGTTTCGTTTTGTTCCAAAGAGTCAAATCACAGTTTAAAAGAACGAAACTCAGGCTTGATTTTAAAGTGCCAAGCAGAAAGTAACACAGTAAGCTAACACCACATGAACACGTCGAGCCAGCTAGTTTAACAGTTTAACAGGTACTTTAAACTTCAGCTCCACCCTCTTGGATGGGACAGTTTGTTCTCTTATTTAAGGACAATTTAAATCCAAATTCCATTTTAACTCATTTTTCAGAAATTTGCTGCAGTTTAGTTGGAGGTAAACGTCATACATTTATGATAAAAAGGTTTTATTTGAAAATTTAAAAAATGTATTCCTTGTTTTTGATTTGCTCTAAGTTCTCATGACAGACCAGTTGTGCTACTTGCAGTACCTCCATGAGCCACCAGGGGCCCACATTTATAATTCATTAATTAGAAATGTTTTCTATGTTGATAAAAATGTCATCACTGCAGTTACAAATAATAGGACGTTAAAGATGAGGTCCGGGTAACTGTGAACACGCTAAAGCATCACAGAAGTCTTTTACTGTGATTTCCTTCCAGAGTTTCTTCTAAAAATGAAAAAAGGCACTTACATGTAAACGTCAGACACACAGACTCAGTATTTCCAAACTCTCTATGATGAGTCATCCACGGAGCAGAGACTCAGAGAGCAGCAGAACAACAGACTGAGCTCTGAACAGTTTCTGATAACGATCCCAAATGCCCTCCTCAGCTGATCCGAGCAGACAGACAGAGGGGAGCGATCCTCTGCTGTCCTCATCGATAAATAACCAGCGTCACTCTTACCCCCCCTCGTTCTGTCTCCTGTCCTCAGATGATTCGGGTCATCGCCGGGTTCCAGGCCGAGGCTTAAACCTCAGACTCGCTCTCATCTTTTTGTGCCTCATCACAGCATCACAGCATCTTTAAAGAAGGTGAACAGCTCGTGGACACATTTTCTGAAACTTTCCTGGGCATTTCCTCTCCGCCTTCACCTGTTTCCTCTGACCAGATGTTCATACTCCACTGCTGATTATTTTTATTTAACCTTTATTAATACAGCTCCTCCCCCTGAAACTCCAGGTCTTATTTGTTTCAGACAGCATAAAAAATCGAACAATAAAAATAAAAACAAAATTCTTACAGTCCATGTAACATGTACATGTCAGGACGTTGTATTCTTCTTTCCCCGGGCTGATCGCAGATGGCTGCCCCTCGCCTCTCCTGGATAGTTCTTCCTGTTAAACGGGAGTTTTTCCTTCCCGCTGTCACCCAGCGCTGCTGAGAGGGCATCGTCTGATTGCTGGACTCTTTAACACTGTAGAGTCTTACAACATAAAGCACACTGACGTTGTTGGGATTTGGTGCTACATGAATAAAACTGAAGCTGCACACACAGCCCACTGTGATCTTATGTGGAGTCAGAATGTGGAACTATTCAAAGATGCCCCTTTGGGCTTAAACTATAAGAAATAAAGTTATAGAAATCTTTCACTTCATTCTTTGGTGTGGTATGAATCGCCACTGCGTCTTATTCTTTATCTGGGAATTATTTTTATTTCATTAAAGTGCAGCAGCAGGTCACCGTGGGTTCAAAGATGGTACGATGCCCCCCTGCCAGTACCCAGGCCTGCAGCCCGACCGAGCTCCGCTCTCTGTCTGTGACTCGTGGAGAAGATGCCAAGAGGAACTTTGGAATGAGCTTTGCTGTCTCGTTGCTGTTTGCCTTTTACTGCTGACCAGCGTTGAAAACCCTCCAAAAACAGACTGAGTGAGGCGTCATAAAACTGTGCTGCTGAGGCAACAACACAGTTAAAAAGCAGCCCAAACACAGACTGAAGGACCCCTGAAAGCAGCTGATAAAAAGACAGCCAGTAAACCTGTGCAGAGCTGCAGAGTGCTGACACACATCCCCAAAACATGAACAGATCCAGCCCAGAGGAGCACTGGGCAGCAGCACTGCAGGCGCAGGGAGGAGACGACAGATGAGGAATGAAACGTGCCCAGAAAGCCCTGCGAGTGAACCCCCGCCGCGCTCACTGACCAGCAGCCAGAGCCAGACAGCGAAGCAGGGAGGGAGGGGCTGGGTGTCTGGAGCCCAGCTCGGAGAGCAGTCTGGGCATCACCGCGATTTGCTGATTCACGCTGAGAGCGACGAGGCAGACGTAAAGCAGTCAGCAGGCACAGAGGGGAAAGGAAGCTGCAAGGCAAATTAAAACCCGCACGACAAAATAAGATCAGGTCCACGACTGCGGGGCCTGCGCACCCACTATCGTTCATCTGCACGCGCTGAATCACGAGAAATGCCAGTTGTTGGGGCGGATGCTGCCTAAACCCTGTGTGACCTCTGCCGTTCTCCTGATGCTTCAGACCAAGCTCGTTCCTTTCTCCAGCTTTTACGATCAGAGATGAACAAACACGATGCAAATGTCACAGTAAAGGCAGAACATCGTCCAGCATAACTGGAGCCCTGACTTCGTTAGCACAATTAAGCTGAGCAGCCGTGTTATCCCTCTGCCTGCCTCCAGTGGACATTAGAGGAACTGCACGTTGCTGCTCAGGCTTGTATCTTCACAGCTTCAGTTTCACGTCCAAAGCCACACGAGGATCATCTGCAGAACTTTATCTGCTTACTTGATGAAGAAAACACAGAGAAGCCAACAAATCCAGCTTTCTGTGAACGGACCAATTAAATCTGCTCCCCTGATACAAACACAAGCTGCATATTAAAGCTATATTTCTAACCTTCCTCCAGTTTAAATACAGGGGCCCTTATTGTTTTATAGCATTTTGTCGTCCTCTATAATATTCAGACTTTACACAGACGATAAGCACTTTTATGTATTTTTCCTTTAATGAGCTACTTTATTTGATCATATTATATTCTATTTTATCAAACTCCTCTTTTTTGTGTTTTAGGCTGTGTTTACTGTTCTGGATGTTACCAGTAACCCTTTAAATGTGATTTAAAACACAGTTTTAAAAAGCTCAGCTTCTAGACTCTAATCCAGGCTTTTCTTATCAAATCTCTGTAGAAACTCTGCACAGGTTTAAATGTTCCCTTTGATCTTTGAGAAGTTGCTCTTTAACTGTCAGTTTCTCCTTTTCATTTCTTAACGATCCGTCAGATTTGAGGAGGAGACTTCAAAGAGAGGAAACTCATTGATCTGCTGTTGATTACTGATTGACCTTCCTTCACTGTCCTGTTCATGCAGGGGTCTTATTAGCCTGTATGTAAGATGAGATTGACGTGATGAGGCCAATAAAACGGTGCTTTCTACCTGTGATTAAAACTGTAAAATGTTCTGAACTGTATATACAAATGTGACAGCTCCTCTAAACCTCTGATGGAAACTTTCATCAGACTATTGTCTGTGAGCAGTTTGAGGCGCTGAACCTTATTTTTATGGTTGTGTTCAGTGTTGGATCCCTGCTGGGTTTCATGCTGGACTTAAGATGATCAAACCAGAAAAAAGTGAGATAAGCTCATCGAGCTTTTGATGCTTTGATGTCTCCAGTTTGTGATATCTCCACATGATGAAAGCAGCGATGCACAAACACGCTGGTTTCACTCCAGAGCTTTCATCCTCTCGGAACCACGTGACCTTTTTTATTTCTTATTAAACTTTTCTTTAAAAAAAAAACAAAACTTTATTGGTAACAGTGCAGGAGGCCCATCTGCCTGTTAGCAGATTTGTATATGTAACTAGACTAGACTGCGGCGACATCTGGTGGTCACCAGCACACACTGCAAGAAATAAATACATAAAAAATAAAGAATGAAATAAATATACAACATATGAAATTCATTAAATAAATAATTTAAAATTAAATCAAATTAAAATAAATCGTTCCATTGTCACTTATTAAATACAACAAAAATATCTATCTATCTATCTATCTATCTATCTATATCTACATTGTCAAGAATGTTCATTTAAGTACGTAAAAAAAATAAGTAATTATCTGGTTGCTTGTGTGACGGAAGATAAATAAAATAAAAACACATAAATAAACGAATTTTATTAGAGTGTTTAATAAAAATAAAATGGATAAAAAAACCATTTAAAGTTTTTTTCCAGTATTATTCGCTCTGCCTGCTTTCATAAATAATGATCCTCTCTCCTGTATGTTAAAATGTTTGTCAAAATACAGATAATTTACGGTAAAAGACCCGTTTTAAATTTACTTACTAAACATATCTCGAATATTATTTTAAGTCATATTCAAAGCTAAAGAATAAAGAGGAGTTAAGCGGAACTAAAGGGATTTGAAGAGCGTTAAATGTAAAACGTCGTGAGATGAAAAGTAAATCTCGTATGTATTTACATCAAACTATTCTGTTCTTACACAGAGTTTCCAAATGTATAGAAGTGTGTCTTTCATTGTGTACACTATGGGTTTTTACATAATGTGGTTTCATTAACATTTAATCTATGAGGGTTTGATTCGCTCCAGTCTTGGCTGTTGTCTCTGAGGCGTTTACAAACTGGGGTTAATTAAGATCCAACGTCTTTCATCTTTTCAGAGTGAAACAAAAGTTGAACTTTTAATCAAAAACTTCTTTAACAGCTAAAACTGCGCCATCACTGATGAAGGAGCTCTTTGAAGTTACAGGTAACACCCATTACAGGAGCTGCTGTCAGTCATTGTCCACTGCAAACCATCAAAGGGTCAGGGGTCAAATCAAAGTCCAGATTTCTTCTCATGTCTTAATTCAGGAGCTGATTAACATGTTAAAGAGCCGAAGGTGTTTAAAAGTGGACGCTGGAGCTCTCGGGTCACAGAGAGAAACCATGGACCGAGGCCGAGTGTCGGACTTCAGCATCGAGCGCATCCTTTCCCCGCAGCTCGGCCCGAGGCCGCCGCTGCAGGACTTTCCACCGGACGGGTATCACCGGGGGGTCATCGGCAATGTCAGAGCTCCCTCGCCGGTCCAGGTCCCGTTACGGGCGATGGGCTGCCAGCAGTGCAGAGAGATGAGCTTCGGAGAGGAACGATTCCCGCTTTACAGACCCGCTGTCCATCAGCAGCACTTCTACTCAAACCCCGGAGTTTACGCGCACTTCAGCCAAAACCGTGCCGGTAAGCAGAGACTCTCAGAGTTCAAGTTTTATTTCTTCACCAAAACTTTGAGACTATTTTTTTAAAAATGGGAAACTTTTATTATTTTTCGGATTTAGTCACAGTCAGGATGTGTTTGCTGTGATATTCATGCTTCTGTTTTGTCTGGTTCTTTCTTCGCTAAAAGCATTTCTGGTCCTTTCCCCCCCAGATATGCAGCCTCTGGCGGCTTACAGCGGATACCCGCAGCCCTCGGCGGTGCCCCCGCAGCCCTCGGCGGTGCCCCCGCAGTCGCTTCAGAAGTTCCGGACGAGGACGGTGTTCACTGACAGTCAGATCAAGCAGCTCGAGGCGCTGTTCGAGATCACGGACTACCCCTCAGTGGAGACTCGTGCCGAGCTGGCGAGGCGCACCGGGCTGAGCGAGGAGACCGTCAGGGTGAGTCCGACATGATGATTTGGGGTGTGAGGCTGTCAGGAGGCCGTGAGGAACGAACGAGTGACCGTCCGTGCGTAAAATCCCTCCAAGTTACACAAAAGGCTCCCAAGTTCCATTTTACTTTGACTCAAGTAATTAAAAATAATAAGGGTATTTTATTACATGTATTAAAGGCCTTTTTTAATCTTTGCGCACAGAGCAGCCAGGGAATGAACAACATACGAATTCACTATTTAGAAAAACATCATTAAACCCGAGTTTATGTTATTATTTAACAATTTTAGGATTTTGCATATTGAAACGGAAAAAATAATAAAAATGTCTCATGCAGGAGCTGTAAATGGTACATGTAATGACAGCAGACTCACTGATGGGGGAAACTGAAATATTCCTGAAATTTGACTTAATTGTTTTGACTAAATTTGACTCGTTTCATGTTTTGTAGAACTGACTCATTAAATAAGAGGAGAAAAAATAGTTGCCTGGAAAAGTTCGAAGACTTTTAAATGTTTAGTATCAGTGAAGATGGACGATACTACGGTGATCCAGTACCTTTGAATCCCTTTAAAGTTCCCAGTACTAATACTACACTGGTTACTAGTTTTCAGTATTGGGCCTTTTGAAACATTAGGTACTTTAGACCTTCCAGGGTGGTACCCGGTATTTCTAATACATGAAGATATTTGAAGATTGCAGTTTGTAGTTCAAGATTACAGTTTTGGTACTGAACTGTTATATTTTTGTAAGCTGCACTGTCCTCTCAGACCGAAATGCGCACGCATATTAGAATCACGAGACTAACTCTGTGTCTCCTTCGTTTCCAGGTGTGGTTTAAGAACCGCAGAGCTCGGAGGAAGCGCCAGTGAAGCTCGCTCTTCTTCTCCGAGAACATCTTCACCTCCCAGTCTGCCCGCCTGCTGTTCACCTGAAGCCGAAGTCCCTCAAACCTGCATTCTTCTTAATGGCCAGTAGGAACACGACCCTTATTTATGACACTGCCCCCTGGTGGCAGTACACGAAAAGACTTTACGCTGCACATTTCTGAGCCTCGTCTCACCTCAGGAAGAATGAATGATGAAATGTTTGGCCTAAAATTTAATTTATAAAATTCTTCTTTTTTTTTGAGCATTCAAAAAAACAAAAAAAAAACAATGCGCACCTTTGAAGCAGAGTTTGTAACTTGGAGAGGTTTTTGAAAATAAATGGAGTTATGATTAAAATCCATAAAATCCAGTTCTGTGTGTTTGTGCCTTTATTCACAGAATCAGCAACATGATTTATAATGTTCTTTGTATTGATGCAAATTCAGGAACACATGGCAGGTAGTGTTACTGCAGGGCTGGACTGGGACAAAAAAATCAGCCCAGGCATTTTGACTAGTGACCGGCCCACCAGGTATTATAGGAAAAGCCATAAAGCCTTTATAATAAACTTAAACCTACACCATCCTCCCTATTCTGCTATTCTAAACAGTACTTAAAAATATAAAACAACCCAATTTATAATTACATATTCCTCACTAACAGGGTCGCCAACTCCCAGCAAAAAAAGAAAAGAAAAAAAAAATAGGGAACCCTCTGCCTCAAGATGCTTAACTGACAAAAACGTTTTTAATTTAATGTACGTATAAAACAAATGCACAGAAATCTATTATTTTTCTCCAGTAATTAAATAGATTCAACGTCTTTCTTCAGCAGCATTGCAGACTGCACAGATGGTACCTTCCCAAAGGAAAGAATACTATAACTTACTAGGATATATTTACTGAATACAATAATGGATTTCTATACACTTTACATCAGATGAAAACTTTGGTTGTAAGATTCAGATAATTATTTAATAAAAACGAGACATTTTAAATGAGAATAAGAAAGAAAAGTATTTCTTTGTGCCCCCCTCTCCCTGTTAATGCCCTACCTGCCCCCCTGGCAAAACTTTGCTAGACCCGCCCCTGCACAGTTACCAGCTGTCAGCTACTTAGAAAAAGGATCCTGGTGTTATTTGTCTCTCAGAAACAGTTCATAACTTCAACTCATCCATGTCACCTAAAAGGTAAACCTGTTTCTCCATCACAGCTCTGATGATTCAGTAAGGACATCTCCTGTTTCATCTTCATGTTTCCCTCTCACCACATATCCAAACCGACATCATGACCAGCAGCTTTACAGCTGTGGCTCCAGCAAACATCAGCTGATACTAGAAAGTAATATTAAATAAATTCTAACAACAGCTGATCAAGCTTAAACGTGCTGCTGTTGTTTAGCGCGACACCCGCTGGTTTCCTCTTTGTGGCGCAGAGAGAAAAGCCGATCAGCTGATCATTGATCAGTTTCATGATTGAATTAGCAACTTTCTAGCTGCAGAGGAACGGGGACAAATCGCGTTCCTTTTCACCTCCACTTTAAAGTTCGACCTCCTCGGCTGTAATTGGTCCAGCCCAGAGTCGATCATGACCAACTGGCCAATCCACCACCTTTCATTTATAGCGTTAAAAAAAAGAAAAGAAATAAAACCCCATCGGCCCATAAAAACGATGGCCAGTCCAGACTGGGGTTTGTGTCGTAGTAGCGACGAAGACTGTGACGAGAGGAAAGTGTGTTCTGAAAACTGGCCACTGGGTGTCACTGTTAATCATTTTAATTGTGGTCTTCATATTTCTGGAGTAAAATAAGCTGTTACGTGACGTCGTTTTGTTGGAGACTAAAAGAGTAACACAAGGCTGCCAAGCAACCATAGCACAAGAGGCAGGGTACACACAGGACAGTCTGTGACAAAGAAATGTTGCTGCAGTAAATGTAGTAAACTCTTTTTATTAAATCTTTGCTTAAATTGTAAGAAGTAAATGCGTAAAATTACAGAAATCTATCATTTCTTTGGTGTATTATAAATGGCTGTGGGTGAGGTCTTCGTCAGAGAACAAACAAACCACATTTAAAATCCAAAATCATTTTCCTCCTTCACATTTTCCAAAGGGCCTCATGTTTGATACCCCAGGTCTACAGACACCTGTGTGAGCCAAGGAGGAGCTCACGGTGAGAAAGAAGCACAAAGAATCCCATCAAACTAAAATCAACATGTAATTATGCTGGAAGTATGAATTGATTTATATTTATTGTCGGTCTAAAATAAAAAAATATGTATATAAATAATTTTCACTCTGTAGATTTTGTGGGTGTGCTCTGATAATTGGCTACAAAGTGTCAGTATGAATCCTTTTATAGTCTGATGAGTCTAATAAAAAAGATAATAAATGTATCAGTTTTATTAGTTACTGTTTCACCTGATTTTATCTGAACGCAGATAAAAATTCCAGCAGACAGAAGGGTTAGAAAAACATCAAATCTTTATTATATTCATAGTTGTTATTATTAGAAGCATTTCCATGCTGATGAGAAGATACACTGAAAACCCGAATGAGAAAATACTGAGAGAGAGCATGCAGTGAGGATCTGTTAGGAAGAAGACGTCGATGCTCGTTCTCTCCTGTTTCTGCTTCAGCGCCTGTCGGCTTTAAACACACTTTGGAAACAGGAGTGACTCACACACATGGACTAAAGTAACACACACGCACACTTTACAAAACCAGAGAACAAAAAGTACACTTAGTGAAGTTATCAAAATATAGGCTATATACTGTATAATCTTCAGACTCCGAATGTTGAAACGAGCAGTGCCGAGTTCGTTTCTGTGATTTCGACGTTACATCCTCAGACAGCCGTCACTTCTTTAAAGGACACCGACTCTCTCAGTTAACTACAAATCACAGTTTCCATTCCTGCCGATCCAAACGTGACCGATTTCTTTCCTTTAAGCAGCCGCTGGCGGCAGTGCAGCTCTGAAAATCTGCTTGCAGAGAAGTTATGTTGCAAACAAGAGCTGAGCCGCTAAAACTGTCCAACGGCTCCCGGCTTCACATCAGGAGGAAAGAAATGACAGAGGCGACTGACAATAAACTTCTGACTCAGCTTCATCTTGAGTTGTGGAAGATGAGAGACGATCGCCGTGTTTGTGCTCATACGACATAATAACAACGCTTCTCCAGAACCAACCGTGATCACGGATGCACTGATCGGATATTTGGGTTGTCTGTCAGTCTGACGCCGAACAAGTCGTTCAGCTGTATGTAGTTTACACCACCCATCAGCAAGGGCCTGTCAGAGGCTTTTCACACCTCCGATGCAAACAGCTTTTATTTGTGGATGATACAAACGTGCATGTGAGGAGCACTCAGACCGAGAGGACCAAAGGAAACTAAAGTAACAGACGCGACGCACAAATCAGTTCAACCAATGATATTTTTGTCTTCCAGACATTTGAAATACAAACAGATTTCCTGAATATCTGTTGTGTGTATTTGTGAGTCTTTAATAAGATAATATTGTCATAATCTTGTTTTTGTTCGGTTTGTGTTTCATCAGGGAAGCTGCCCTCTGGTGGACCAACGTCAACACTCATAACGAGGCTAACGGGAGCTTCTCTTCTTTGCTTTTAAATTTTCACTTTCAGGCTCCAGCTCCAGTAAAGGTCAGTAAAGATCACTGCTTCCTCATTCCAGACTGTTCCTGGGTCAGTCCTCGATATCAGCAGACACCCAAAGCCAGGCTACCACACTGGAGCTGAAAAAGTTTGATCGGTGCATCCCTGATCACGATTCTCAGGATACATATATTTAACTTCATCTCATCTTGTTGTGGATGAAGTGTGGAGAAACGAAGCCAGCGTGGGCGATGAAGGCATCAAACAGGATTTTCATTTGAAACCAAAAAGTGGAAACATTTCTAGAACATTTTTAATTTACAGTCACATTTTGGTTTAGATCAGGAGAAGATGATGGCTACGACGTGACGGAGTTTCAGTGGCTGAATCTCGACAAGGACGCAAAATTTCAAACATTCCTGCTGCCTCAAAGTAAGGAAACCAATCTTAAAGTAAAACCATGTTTTAAATCCAATCAACAAAAACGACAAAGTGAGAGTTTGTAGTTAAAGAGCTAAATCAGGCAAAAAGAGCGGCAACGGCCTTGGATACAGAAACCAAAGTGAAAATATGTGGTGATAAAAACGTCTGTAACGCTTCCTTTAGCGTGAGATTAATAACTGGTGACGCTCCACATCTACACAGTACGCTACGTTCAAACCGACATATCGACTGTACTGTTACTGTACGTTTACTGTACAAAGACAAACCTCCACCATCACTGCGGTCCACTAACGCTCGCCCGACTGGGTGGAGCTTCAGCATCGAACGCCGTGCTACGACAGCTGACTTGTAGCGATGAACTTCCAGTGCGAAACTATAAACAGATGCAAATACAACACGTGGACTGACTTCGGTTCGTCTGGCTTGTTTGGGCTGTGGCTGTGATATTTATTTGTGAAGGTAAAGCAGTAAGTCATCTGCACGTCGCTCGAACGTCTACTCCCATTTTTCAAAAAGCTGCTTCTCAGGACAGTTTTGGACGGTTCCAACAACTCGATGGATGCAGGACTGACTTTTTGTGTTCACCTCATCCATGATGATTTCAGGACATCCTTAAAGCAGCTTAAATGAACTACAGTCCTACCAGGACACCAGTTTGTGTCCGTGGCGAACGCAACATGACTCAACCTACCGCTCGTCTGGCTGACACGGCGCTGGTTAAGTCATTCAGAGGCGAGGCTCAGGTCAAGTTCAAGCAGGAATGAAAGGTTTGTGACCACATGGACTAAATCCTGCAGCTGACTGAGTTAAACTGAGCGCCCGGTGAGTGGAAAAGCAAAAGCACTGCAGTTCTCGTTAGTATAATGTTGAAGCTGATTCCACGGGCACAAACAGGACATTATCCACAGCAGTGTGCACGAGCAACCACAAATGTCTCCTTTTGCCGAGGCTGCAGAGCACACGGAGAGAAAAACCGGCAAGCCCCGCCTGAGAGGCTCTTAACGACCTCTTCATTCTCTAAAATGACCTTCAACCAGTGTTTGCAGGAAGGTGGTTGGTCATACTTCATAATTCTCATAATTTAAAGTTTTACATCTCTGGAAACAAGTTACCAAATCTCCCCGGTCTTGTTCATGAGATCTGAATGCTCCGTCCAAGAATCAGATAACAGAATAATGAAGCGTGCACAAACTGAGGATCTGACCTCACCAAATACGCTCCACGGTCTTCCTGGTGGCATCTGGGTCACTTTCCACTTGACTTGGATCAAATCTGAGGATGGATTTCATCCCTTCGCTTGTCCGGTTATTCTCTGGGCTCGCCCCAGCAGCCTCGGCCATCCGAGCGCGAGTGTGTTCATCTCTCTGTATCGAGTGCTCACAGAGTGTAACGAGACATTAACACAGGAAACGTTTCCACACAGAGATAGGTACACTGTTTACATATTGCTGTTTCTCAGTTATGCAGAGATTTACCATTAAGCACACATTTAGGTTAGCTTGTGTTTTTCTTTTCGCGGATGCTCACATTCACAAAAGATACCAAAGTCTTATTTAAATGGAGAGAGAGGAGCGAGAGAGGAGGGTCAGAGGAAGATCAAAGATTTGGACTCTGGAGCTCGTTTGGGGGTTAAACTTCTAAGTAAAGGTCATTAAAAACCTCGAAATGGAGGCGCTGATGAAGGGACACTTAATATTACAAAGACATATTCAACCCAGAATGGACTGGACATCACATTTAGCTGGAACTGAAGCTTGTGTTCAGAGGCAACACAAAGACATGACAGTCTCATGAAATGGGGCCGGAAATGGTTTGGGTCAGTTAGCAGTTTATGGTTAACAGATTACAACTGGAGCCTGTTATTAGTGTTAAAGTCAGAGTATTTGGCAGTACGCTGATTAGCAGTGACTATAATCAAAGGTACTTTTTGTAAAGAATTCTTGGACAAAAGCGGATTCAATCCTTCAAAAAATAAACCAGCTTACGCCTTTATGTCAAAGACATTTATGTTGCAGATGCAAATTGATGTAATACCTCTGTCGACCACCAGGTGGACCTAAACTGCTCACGAGAAATTCTAAAATAAGCTCAACATTCGTACAAATGTTGCTAATCAGACTTGTTTTATTCAGTTGGAGCACAAAAATCGTTTTGTGCATGTAGACGACTGTAGTGCTGGTGGAAAACTACACTGGAGCTCAGATGAAACGCTGCCACCTTGTGGTGAAAATGTTCGTTGCATTTCCTGCCAGACGTTTGCAAAAAGTACCTTTAAAGATTAACGGCTGACAAACAGCAGGATAAACATCAAATCCAGCTGTTCTTTGTGGTCCGGATCGCTGGAAATGTAAATTAAAGATAAAGCTTCTTCTTGTTATTAAATGTTAGCATCCACACTCCTCCACATACAGCGAGTCAACCCGGAGGCCAAGAACCACTTACTTATCTCACACATCTGCAGTGGAAATAAAGTCTCCTACAGACAATTATTGGCTGTGTTCAAGTAAAAACCAGCAGCTGTTAAGCCTGTTTTCACTTCTGACTTTCAAACAGTTTGGAGTCGGGATGTTTTCTGGGATTTTCCCTCCATGCACTCAGGATTTTTACATCTTAACTCAAGCGGAGACGGCAGAGGTTCTTGGTCTCAGACGAGCAGACAAACTTTATTTTGCACAAACTGTTTGAGCTCTCGTGCGCTGCTCTTGTTCATTTACGCAGAAAGCGTCTGAGAATTTAACAAACACATCTGCCAAACCACAAAGCACAGGCTGAATATCTGCATTATTGTCCACGTTTGAGCTAGCTTGTGCCGAGCTTGGCATTAATGAGAAAATCTAAAAAGACCCAAAACTAGTAGCAGCAAAAACAAAAGCATGTAGCAGCACAAACGAACGTTTTGTGGTTGTTGTTAGGCCCCGAATGACAGCACAACACGGACAAATACCGAGCTGGGACGATGAGGTGATAAGACGTGAAAGGTTGGGTTTTTTGGAGGAATCAGATTCTCGGTTTCTTCGAAGGAATGCGGAACGTTTTGATCAGATACAAGGCACTATAGATTTTGCTATAGAACGGCTAAATTAGGAGGTTCTGGGCTGAGATTAAGAGAGGAGGGGGACGGGGTCACCACGAGAAGTTTGACTGACGACGGCGAAAGTCGGTGAAAGCAGGAGTAGAAGATGGAGAGTAAGTACAGCGGAGAGACTGATCTGGTGGTGGAGTAGAAGAGAGAAGAGGAAGGGCGTAGTTAGGACTGCATCTCAGCGCGCAGCATCCACGGAAACCAACAACAGAAGAGCAGCCTGCAGGAGACGAGGAGGAGGAAGAGCAGGGTTCAGTAAGTCTAATCCTGCCTGCTTTGCTGGACTTATTTGGACTTTTGATAAAAATGTGAAAACACAGTTTTATTTTGCTTTTCTTTTAAAAGCTCAAATTCAACCGTTTCCAAAATTTCCTCTTGTCAAAAAGTCCAAGAAAGCCGAACAGCAAAGAGCGCAGGACTGTTTGTAATGTGACGGAGCAGGGCTGACCTGGATATGGAGCTCTCAGACGTGAGGTCTTTAGGAGAACGCATCGTGTTGAAGTTACGCTTCGGCTGTGACACTGCAGCGCACAAGCACACAACGGTTGTTAGAACAAGGAGACAGTCTTCAAAGACAAATACGGTTTTCAGGGGTAAAGAATGATAATAATAAAACACTATGGTCGTCACTTACTGGTGATCTGGTGGACCTTCTTCACCGTGGAGCTGTCGTTCTGCGAGCCGTCCTTAGGGCCTCCGATTCTGACAACAACAGTGTTTATTGGTGACTTTTAAGGCGTCGCTCGGAGGAATCAATCATTTTAAAAAGGCTTAATGTCACATCGTCCTGGTTACTTTGAAGCTTCACTTCCTGCCAAGCTTCCACAGCTTTTAATGTTCTGCTGTATTTTCAGTTTTTTTCAGATATTTAATCTTTTTCATTTCCAACTAATTAATCCTGAAGCTGATTATCTCTCCATTCTCATTTATTACACACACAAAAACATCACGGTACCTTCGACATATCCTCACCTCTGGACACGGGAGGGCGGAGCAAACACTCCATATTTGGGCAGGCAGCTGAAGTAGCGGACCCCAAACACCGAGCCGTCGTGTTTCCCTGTGGGCTGGTCCAGCTCGATACCGAACCAGTAACCTGCAGGGACACAGATCCGGTCACAGCTGCTCTGTCTGATAAGCATTTCTGCAGGATTAGTGCAAAGTTTCTCAGGACTGGAGAAGGACAGACAACACAGTCCTAAAAGTTTCCACGTGTGCACAGTTCAGAGAACCGCCTGCAAACGCACCTGGAGCAAAGTCTGTCTTGCCAAAGTAACGAACGATGCCGTGCTTCTGTCCGGCCACCAGAACCTGATCTCCGACTTCCACATTCATTCCCTCTGGATCCAGACTGGCTACTGAAGCCTTCTTCTTCTGGGCTGAGAATGCAGAACAAAACTGATGAGAAGCACAGATAAACTTAATCGAACGAAGCTATTAGCAAAGATTGTAGCTCGGTTACCTTTCTCTCGCTCTTTCTCCTTCTTCTCTTTCTCCTTCTTGGTCTTTCCTGCGAGGCGGGAGGCCAGATCCATGCGGGGTGTTCTTGGGGTGGAAGTGACTGATGAAGGCGTCTGGTCCACAGATTTGGAAATCTTTGAAACTGGAGCGAAAATCCCTGCAGGGCAGAAGAAGATCACCGCAGTGAGAAACAGCAACAACTCCTGTTTCCATGCTGAAAAGATGACGAGCGTGCTCCTCCAGAAGTCTCACTTCTTCACCAAAAACCTCCACAAGAACAGTCGGTCAGGGAGTTTGTTTATGATGAAATCAAAGAGCTCAGACCAGGACTTGCAGCAAGGACAGCCGACTGAACACGAACAAGAAGATGACTTTAAACGGTGAAATGAGGTAAGGACTCTTCGTGTTTGCCTCCTGTGTTTTTTAGCGATGCTTTTGAGGAACAGAGATATGACGTCTTTAGATGTCACCTTCTCTGATGTATTCACTGATTCGCTGGATGTTCTAAAGCTTGGAGGTCTTGAAGAGCCACAGTCACTTCCTGCAGATTCAGGAATTGTTACTAAACTTGAGTTAGGTTTGCCTGATTCCCCTTTGGAGGTTTTCTGGGAACATCCAATGGGGAGCAGATCAGAACTCACTTGTGAGAACCCGGAGCAACTGGAAAAATCCTGGGAAAAGTCGCCTAGAATACGCTACGTAACACGGTGACTTGATTTCAGATAACGGGAACAAAATGAAAGGAGTCTTTGTCTCGCCTGTAGAAACCACAAATCTCTCACCTAACTTCGGAGGGCAGATGAAGTAGCGGACGCCACCCACGCTGCCATCGTTCTTGCCCTCTGGCTCGTCTAGCTCCACGCCGACCCACTGCCCGCTGGCGAACTCTGTAGTACCACAAAACCTCAGAGTGCCAGTCTGAGAGACACAGAAACAAAAAGAGAGGGCGGAGTCAGAGGTGACCTCTCGCACTCTCGGAGCATGACTGCAAAAGAGATTTTTTCTGGTTAGGTTGCATGGGGGCAGATAGTCTGGGTGTCTGCTGCTGTGTTTTATGAAAGGGACGAATGTGACATCAACGCTACAGATGGAGTGACGGTGATTTCATAGGAAGACAACATGTTGTCAGCGTGGTGAGTCACTTCAGTTAGTCTACAATCCAGCCACTCCAACCAACCTGTCTGCGTTTTGCAGCCGGGCTGTCGTCTCTGCTCTGGTCTCTGTGGGGCTACACAGTGAAAACACACTGTTCAGAGCTCAAGAAGCACAGTCTGAAGGACAAACTGGCACCACACACACACACACTGCTGTTTACATGTTGTTAAAAAGAAACTGCTGATCAGATTAACCTCTTAACATCCACAGGCAACCCCCCCAAAGGCTACAGGGTCCTATTTAAACGCCCAAATGTAAAAGCTGTTAATAAAAAACTGCAATTCGAACAAGACTTTATTTGAAATGTAACATCTTCTAGTTTCTGAAAATCTGCCGACGTAACTTTTGGCCAAAAATGACGTCTTGATGCTCGAACATCCAGGTAAGTAAATCTGTTGAATCTGTTCGTCGGGATTTAGACTTTTCAGTGGGAGAAACATTAAGTCATCCAAGTAAAGCCATTGTTCCTTCAGTGCTGCTGGTTTCAGTCACTGTGCAAATGTCCTGTGTATAAGGTTGAAACCTGCAGTCAGCTGAGAGTGAAGACGTCACCTGATGATGATGAAACGTTTCTCCCACTGAAAACGTCCAGATGAACAGAATCCTGCAGAAACTGCTCGAAAATCCACCTACGGAGCAAATTCCAAACCACCGTTCCCTTCCACATGTCAACCCAGATCAATCCAGGTGTGAAACCCCAGGTGAACATCAAGGAAACACTGGACAAACCTGGAGAGCATTACTCCAAAAACCTGACAAAACTAGTTTCCAGGCAGGAGGGAAACTGGAATGAGAGTTTTGACACCAAAGTACAACTTCTGGCTTTCGATAAGAAGAAAGAAAATGCTGCATTCAACCATGAGAACGTCATTAAATCAGTGAGGCATGGTGGTCATATCAAGGTTAAGATGGCTTATAATCATCAATGAAACGATGAATTCTGAATTATAATTAGCAGAAAATATCAGGAGACCTGTCTGTGAACTGAACCGTGCAGCAACACAAGAACCATCATCGCATCCTACAAAGAAGAAGACGTCCTGACTCAGAGCCCCTCCCTGCCAGGAATGGGATCAAATCCCTCAACAGCTGCCTGAAAAGCTTGTTTGTAGTTTTTGATACACGAGGTGGCTCACAGCAAATATCCAAAGCAAAGGTCCACATACCTGTAACCCTCTGGAGTATTAGAAAGTACAAACCTAACATTTTAATGTAATTTCCTGTACTTGCATCTCTTTGAGTCTCCTTGACCTCCATCCACCAGGCTGCCACAGAACATCTTAGGGGTAGTTTGCATGTGAGCGACACGCTAAACAAGCACCGGCTCAGAAACTAGAAGATGCCACCTTCCAAATCTAGTCTCTTACATGAATTCGGTCTTTTGTTGCAAGTCTGCATATGAGCACAAATGTCATGTGAGTAGACGTGAACCAAACTGTACCTCTAACCCTAAAGAGGTCACTGTCGACCTGGTGGATGTTCAGAGGTTTAGAACCGTGATGTTTTAGGTCATGTTTATGCAGAAATACAGAAGATTTGTTGTTTCAATGTCCGTCAATCCATTTATCCCAGTTTGATCTCAGCGTGTCTGACCTTCATGTCGTCCAGCACCACGCGGTCTCCCAGCTTCAGCCCCAGAGCGGCCAGCATCAGGTTTCCTGGGATGTTGTCGTAGTTGGGCAGCGTGGCTCTGGGAAGATTGCAGCTCAGTGGAACGGCGTCCAGTAGCAGCTGCTTCAGCTCTTTGGCCACCATTGCCGCCTCCGCCTTGTCCAGGCTCATGTCCATTGGGTCGGGAACCACCTCTGCTGGAACCTGACCCTTATCGTTCTGCAGAAACAAGTCAGAAAGCCAGATTTGAGACGATAAATCACCATTAAGGGTCTCTGGATTTCAACTTTAAAGGAACAGCAGCACAAAAAACTCAAGGAGCTGAAGCAGTCTTATTATCCTTATCCTCCACCTGCAGTTCAGACCTTCACAGATTGGATCAGCCAATCAGAGGAGAGTTTGGCAGAAGCTAAAAAGGCTTGTTACAGAATTAAAAAGACCTGAGGGTCTGCACCAAGGACTGGGACAAGGTAAAGAAGGATTACTTTGAACTGAAAATTATGCAAAGCTACGTTAATAGAATTCATGAATTAAAAACAAACAAACATGGAGCTGGAGATGAGCCCATTTAATTAGCCCCCAGTAGTAAGTAAGGACAGCTGTCCTTACCCGGACGGTGGGGTTGGCTCCGTGCTCCAGCAGACATTTGACTGCACCCAGGCAGAGGTTGGAGGCGGCGATGTGGAGAGCCGTACCATAGTGGAAATCGCTGCATGTGGAGTTCAGGACTGAGGAGAACACGGAAGGAGAATCTCACCTCCACTCCTGTTACCTTCAGAACGATCACTAAAATACTGCCTGGTGTAGAAATTACCTCTGGGTTTGGCTGCTTTGAGCAGGACTCGGATCAGCTCCGGGACGTCGAAGTACGCGGCATAGTGCAGGGCGTTCATGTTGGTCCAGCGGCTCCTCAGACTCACGTCGGCGCCCAGCGAGATCAGCTGAGTGGTGAGACGCAGCGCTGCCGCCGGGTCGCCTGCACACACAACGAGGACGAAACTCAGACGCAGAGGAGCTGAATCCACCACACGCACAGACGCCGGCCGCCCCAGAGCAGGTCCAAGCAGCTGCCCTGTACAATAACTTGGAACCACGTGAGAGCTGGAGTCGGCATTATTCCCAGTTGTTACATCAGGACGAACTAGAGGAACGTGGGACCTGAAACAAGGATCGCTCCTCTGCTCTTCTTCCTGAAGTAAAATCTCTTCTGAATCGAGGGTGGAAGGATTTGTGACTTTGGACTGAAGTTGGTTTGTTGCGTCGTTGGGATTTTTTATTTCATGTGATTTGTGATTATTAGAATTCAACCCTCTGAGGTCCACGTTTTCACAGGTAATAACACAAACTCTTCACAGAAGGTTTATGGGAAAAATATGTAAATAGTTTTATTGTTTTCTCGCGGGTGGAGTCAGAGTCATCAGCAGTAACGTCGGGTTAGACCCAGGATGGTCAAGTTGAAGATTTGTGACATTCTGGGCTGATATCAGCGTTTAGAGTCATTTGTCAGACATTTATTCTGGGATGATTAACAGAGACGCACTGACTCCAGTTTTCTTGGAAAATGTTTTCCAAATGTGACCTGCTGACTTAGATGATGTTTCTAAGAACCAAAAAAGCAGCTTTTCTTCATAATTAAAGAATCTTTTTAAACATAAACTGTGGTGAGTTACAAGAGTTTCTCTCACTTAAACTACTGAACTAATGAAAGTGCTGAAAGTGAAGTGAGATGAGCTGTATCCGGATACCCGACCTCACCGAACTGGGCTTCACCAGCCAGCAACTTTTTTTCTGTTTTTCACTCGTCTCTGTAGCTTTGCTCGTAGCCGCCTTGATCCTTTGCTCATACCGAGGCTGCTAGCTTGCGGCTGAGGTTTGGATAACTTTGTTAACTTGTTTAAAAGTCAGCTGGCTGAGGGTGAATTACGAGTCTCGTGAGGTTTATTGTCTTCATCACTCACAGCGAAGAGCTCGCTAACAGCCACAGCCTGCAACTGAGTATTTGAACACATCGCTGTGTGTATGCTGCACATATATGAAACAGGCTAATTAAGTCTGAAACTGTCTGATCCTGGTCTCTGGTCGGTCGGTCGGTGCACCTCTAGACCGATGCTTCCCTAATAAGTATCAAATAAAGTAACTTACCAACTCCGTGAGCTCCGGCCTTACAGCTGTAGTGAAGCAGCGTCATGTCGGTCAAACCATCGCGGTCGTTCACATGGCAACCACGCTTCAGGAGCTGAGACGGAGGAAAGACAGTTACAGGTAACCTGACCAGAGATCTCACACCCAAACTTTACAAACTGATATCTGCACGTGCAGGTTTCTGGAACTTTCCATTTCTGTTTAGAGACACTTGTACTCTGGGTTTTTAATCATGTCAGAGCATGTTCTGGTTTTCACACAGCAGTTACTGATATCAGGCTTTCAGTTTTCTGGATTTTTAGGCGTCACTTTCCTGTCACACCAAACAAAAACGTTAAATAAAGCCAGGAGGGGCAGATAGCTGAGGACTACATTTCTAATATTTTATTTAACATCAGTATATCGCTCCTACAGGTGATGTTATGGTTGTATAATAAACTTTAAAGTGGGAAAACCCTGAGTTCACATCCTGGCCGTGCTGGCCGCCAGCCTTCCAACTCGTTGGCTGATTTCTTCTCCGCGATCGTCGCCGTGCCGCTCTCTCCTTGTTTTTCTTTCCTCCAGGCTGAGTCGGCTTCACGCTGAGTCACGGTGAAGCCTCACTGACTTTCCATCGCTCCCTCTCCCTCTGCACCACTTGCTCTGCCTCCTGTTTCCATGCAGCCATTTTAACTGGGTCATTATCACCATCTCTCTGTGTGCAGCGCTGCTGTCAGTGTGACCATTACAGAAGGTCTGTACAGATAATGCCCCCTTCATAAACCTTTCCCCTTCCTAAGGGATGGATTTTTTAAATAATTGTTTAGGTTACGATGAGCGGATGGGCCTGATGATGCACATGGATGCTGCTGCTTTAGGTTTGCTTTGGAGCATTTTCAGTGCAGTGATCTGACAAACAGCATGTCCAGCTGTGGGGCCCGCGCATCCAATCTTCTCTAGGATGTTATTTGCATGTTGCTTAGCAACAATTACATGGTATCTGTGCCTTGGTCACCATGGTCGCTAAAAACGTGGCACAGCGGCTTCTTCTCACTTTTGACTAAAAATAAAGTAACGGCAGCAACAACCTTTGAGACGCTGCTGGTGATGTAATCAAAGTGCACATACAGGTGTCTGAAAGCCTGGGACACTTTATCACATGGAAGAGCCTCCACATTGTTATCTGGTATCCAGTCCAAATCAATCATCAATAATAAATAATCTTCCAAGCCTGTATTTTTTAATTGCATGGACCATAATTTGTGCTTTGAACAGAAGCTTTCAGCATTCAGGCTTTAAGGGCCTGACAGGAGCTGCTCAGAGAGACATCACTGTGTGTGTGTGTGTGTGTGTGTGTGTGTGTGTGTGTGTGTGTGTGTCCAGAGGGTTGAATCTGGGTCAATGTGACAATGAATCAGTGTTGGCTTTAAGCCAGTGACACAGAGGACTGCAGCAGGCTGCACAGACTGAAAGAGAAGCTGCAGCACTGCCGAGGTTTCAAAAACGGAGACATGAGCTCCAAAGTTTAAGCCTAATGGAAGTTATTAAAAAATTAACTATGAATTTATGAATCAGGAAATTATGTGTAGAAAGCAGCAAGTTTTAATGCATCAGACTGTAAACGTGTTTATTTCTGCTGCAAAGTTTGAACAGGGGAATCTGTGGGGACGGACTCACTGCTGGCGCCTCTAGTGGACGTTAGAGGAACTGCAGGTTTTCTAGTGGGTTTTTTTTTTTACTTTTATGTTCTCACCTCATTGCCGATGATGTCAATCTTGTGCTGCACCTGGGGAACCCACTGTCGCACGATGGCGAACAGCTCAGGGACCGTGGTTTGGGGATTCATGAGGATCTCCAAGCAGGCCGGGTCATTTGGGTCGAAGAAGGTGAACGCTGCACGCAAACAGGAAGAAATCACAGATGAGCTTAAAGAGACAAAGAAAGGTAAACGGAAAGGAGCGAGGAAAGCAGGCAGGAGATCGTTCCAGACGGTGACACCAAGAAGAATCTGTCCCCGTCATCAAATCAGAAATAACCTGCGAGTGCTGCAGTTTCTCTTCCTGCAGGCTCTGCAGCTCTGAGGAGGCTTTTATTTCACTGCCATCAGCCTGACAACCTGCCCCACTGCGACTCACTGTCAGCAGCTCCGGGAGAGCCATTCCACTTCCTGCTAATAACAATGAAGGAAATCAGCTGCATATTCATCTTGAGGCACAGCAGGGGGCGCTCATGAGCTTGTCCTCAATAGCCCCTTTTCCATTAGTACCTACTCGATCGACTCAGCACGATTCGCTACAGTTTTCAGGGTTTTCCATTAGGTCATAGTACCTGCTCACTCGCGGTTCCTAGCGATCCGAGCAGGTACTAAAATGTGACATCGTCAGACTTCATCCCACCAATTGGCTGGTCAGTAGCGTCACTCGATTGTTTACGAAAATCAAAACCACCATTTTTGAAGCTTGACAACGAAGGAAACGGCCACAAAAACGACGCCGTGATCCAGAGTGTGAGAAAAGCCACAGACTGAGCAGCAGGTATATCGTCACCTCGACGTCCACCTTTGTTGTGGCAGTCGTGTCATTAATTACGTCGTGGGACACGCAGATATGTTGCTATGACGACAAGCACGCACACTGGGTTGTAATGGAAAATCAGTGGATCCGAGTAGGTACTGATGGAGAAGGTCTTATGAATGGGACTGAAATAAAACACCACCAATGTCTAACTTTATCTATAAAATGCATTCTGCTAATGCAAGCTGATCGGTCACTTAAGGACGTCCTCCCTCAATGGCGCCCATTCCCAAAAGATAACCGGACGTTAGAAGTTAAAGAAGAAGAAGCAGCTGGTTGTGGTGGTTGAAGGTGATGCAGCTACACAGTCTCTGCTGCTGTTTGCTTCACGCCCCAAATCAAAATGGCAGCTGCCATTAAGCAGCTTGTGGTGCTGTAACATCAGTAATACTCAGATACAACAGAAACCTGTGAGAAACATCTAAAAATTAAAGCCAAACATTTACCTCACATTTATATTGTTGCTCTACAGCTCCACAGAGCGCCCCCTAGGGAGCAGGAAGTGCACAGAGTAGGAGTTAATGCTGAAAGAGTAAAAGTCAGCTCCTCTGTAGGAAAATCTAAAGCAATAAAGTTTTTTTTAATAAAAATGATCTTTTTGTCTAGAATCTAGTTTGAATAAATTATTTTAAACATCTGTTCAATCTTCTTCATTGAGCATTAGCTTGAGAGCGCCCTCTGCTGTGCTGCTCCGTGAACTGCAGTGATTTGCTTACTGAACAGTGATTGGCTGTCATCAATACAACAGGCCGATCAGTCGATCAGACAGACTGTGAGTGCTGACAGTGATCTGTGACTCCAGCAGTCTCCACTTTAACAGCGTGACTGGCAGCATTTAAGGTGTCTGAATTTAAGGTGGTATGACGTACCGTAGTCTTTGGGCAGCGGTGCCTGGGCGGACGGGTGCACCATGGCTCGGCGCCGCGGCTCGTGAACCGGACTCTGGTACTCGGACACAGACACGAGCTCTGGCTCCGGTTCGGCCGGAGCCTCCTCCTCTTCCTCGCGCTCCTCTCTCTCCTCCCGCTCCTCCTCCTGCTGCTCTTCCTCCTCATCCTCCTCCACTTCTGTCCTCTCCTCCTGCTCCCTCTCTTCCTCTAGCTCATACTCCTCCTCTTCCTCTTCTTCCTCCTCCTCTACTTCTTCCTCCTCTTCTTCAGTCAGCGCCTCCTCCTCCTCTCTCTGGACCCTCCCCTCCTCCTGCTCCTCCCGGTCGTGCCTCTCCTTCTCCTGCACCTCCAGGTTCTCCTCTTTTGTCATGATGAGGGATTCTGCAGCAGGGCCTGTCAGAGAGGACGCAGTAACAGATTTTCATGAGATTTTCTATTATTTTGTCCTTTAAACAACATTTTGCTCACATTTTATTCAGGAATTCTCAGCGTTTGTGCTCCTCAAACACTAATGAGAATACAAGCAGAGATTCAAACAGGAAGCTGGATGTTGGAGAGCACAAACTGTCAGTGAGTAGTAAATACTAATAACGAAGGACATCCCTGATTCAGGGAGCCTTACGTCCTCGGTCAGGACACCATCCAGTCTGACTGACCTTCATGAAGAACCAGGTTTCACAGCCTCGCTCAGTCATTTGTTTCCTTGATGTTTTACTCCATCAGACTGCTGGACCTTCACACTTTTTGACTGACTGTACAAGTCTGATCAGAGAAGACAGGTGTGTGCTAACAGCCACGGCTGGCGTGACCTCAGCCCGTCTTTGTAACTGACCTGAAAGACTTCTAGCTGCAATGATTACCCCTCTTGTTTGGTTTAATATTCGCATTTTGTGAAACAGAATCAACCACAAGAAGTCCAAAACTGCGACACGGGTGAGACTGCTGCAGATAATAAGCACGATATGAACCAGAACACAGGATATCACGAAACCGACCTCGTCATAAGAAGCACGACGTCAGAGAAACCAGAGCCACAAAACACGGGACACAGATCAAAGCAGGAAATCCAAACTTCACCCAGAAACAAATGAAACAGAAAACCTGAAAACAACTCAGAAAACACGACATTCAGCTGCTACGTCACATAAAAGCTCATTTTCTTTGCTCCAAAAAGACAGAAAATCTTCACCTTTCAGATGTTTGATTGAATCTAAGGTAAAGTTACTGTTTCAGACTAAATCTGCTTCGTGTGCACAAACACTCTGTTCACCAAGTTTCACTGCAAAATTCAACACTCAAAATAAAGCTTTATTGGCAGCACATAAAGACAATGACCGTCTGCACCTTAATATCACACCTGAAGCTGTATGATTTCTGGGTCTTATTACCCTGTTACATGAAACTAACATTACTCAGATAAACCTACTGCTAATACTGGGCTCGAGCTTAGTTATTACTTGGTATTTACTCAATAATTACATTTTGTAATTACATAATTATTCCTTTTTTTTCTCTCTTTTTTCTTTTTTTATTTCTTTTTCTTATGAGTTTCAGAAGTGCAGATTGGTGAATTTTGATACATTTTTTGAAGCCAAACTGAACTTGCTGCCTGCTGACATCAGTTTCATATTTATTGTAACAGTGTAACATTACATAATTATTCCACTAGCACCACATTATGTTTCTGAGCTGTGCTGTGACGCGCTTCAAACAGCTTTACTTTAGGTTTCTGCTGCAGAATGACTTTAAATAACCAGATTCAATCAGTGACGCAGTTTGTTGCCAGTAACACAACATTTCAGCAGTTTGTCGTGCTGGACTCGGACCGCTCCCGGCCTGAACCACCGCACGGCTCTGCCACGAGGGCGTGGCCGGGATGCAGCTGAGACCGGCCGAGGTTTGTTTTCCTTCAGCGTCTTGTTGTCTCTGTTTCCATTCAGCATCACAACACGAGTGCTAAGTATAACTCCAGAGAGAGGGTGAGTGTGTGTGGGAGTGAGAGAGAGAGGAAAGAGCTGAAAGCAGGCTAATTGACCCACTGCACAGTGGCTTAGAGGGCTAACGCTAACCCTTCCTGCCCATCATTAGCTGTTGACTGGATTAAATCCACTTTAGCAAATGGACACGATGCTGAAATCCATCCGACTGCATCCATCACTGAGTCAGCATCATGCAGAGTGTGCTGCGTTTAGGTTTAGGCTGCTTTCAGACGCTGAAGGCAGCCTTTTCTTTATTTCTTCACGTTATTTATCAAATGTCTGTGTGACGCAGCCGTGCAGTCTATGGATGCCATGGATCTCATGTATCTGCAGAATCTTCCAGAACAGGCCTGAACGTGTCACTGTGGGCTGTTTACACGTGAAAATGACCTGAAAAGCATCAGTGGGATAAACACTTCCCTCTGTGCACCATTTAGTGGGTTTAATTTCTCTGATTAAGCTCATTATCAGTGCTTTATGTAATCTGAGATCCCAGCGGGACACAACGACAACAGGACTCAGCTGAGGCCACGATCGAGGTTACGCAACACGACCCTATGAGTCAGCGTGGACACACACACACACACACACACACACAGGTGAAGTGCATAAGCATCGCTTCCAGGTCAAATGATCCGGACTGATTTAGGACCAGTGAAGGCGACACGCACATACATGTTACATTTATTCACTTCATGTTTATGGCACATGTATTAAACACGACTTCATGTAGATTTACTGAAACAAAATAAAGAAATGAGAGATTCCTGATGAAAGCCTGAGCAGCACCAAAGTTACAGCCAAGCTCAGCATTCTGATAACAGAGATCATCTGTGTTAAATAAACATGAGTTTGGATTATATTCCAGATTATTGTTGACTGGACAAAGACACCGAGAAACAAAAAGCCCGTTTCTGTCCCTACAGGTACAAACTGCAGCACGTGGCCTCTAAGGAGGCCACTGTGCTACATCCATGTTCTCAAACAGGAACAAACGCGTTCACAGTCACAGGCTCTTCTAGATTTTTCTATGTGCACCATCAGGAGAAAGTCAGTGTTCAGACACGTAAGACTATTTCCCAAAATCTCCACGATGTCCAAGATGTTCCCGTTTTAAAGATAACCACATTGTCCTGTGTTCAAAATGTTCCTTCATTAGCAAAACAAACACATGCAGCAGTTTGCTTATGCCCCAAACATCCCAGCTTTCCAAAGTAGCAAAACATTTCCCAATAATAATTTTATCATCAATACACTCCAGGGAATTTTTTATACAACCCCAAAAAAGCTCATTTTAAGGAATAGCTAACAAACTGCCCCCCCCATAATATTCCTGCTTTCTAACAATTCAAACTTTCCAGTAAATTTCTAAAATCTCCAGATGTTCCATAATGTTCCGACTTTCCTAAGACCTTCCAGCGAGCCTTGAATCTGACCACACGAAAGTATTTTCACTTTTTTTTAAATGTCTTCTCGTGGAAGCAAATTTTCCTCTTTTTCCTGCAATATTCCTCCAACACAATGTCCAAGAATACTCCTACTTTCCAAAACGAACATTTTCCCCCAATTTTCCTCCTGAACAAAAATATTTTAATTTCCACAAATCGACCGGCTCAGTTCACACACTGGAGCAACATCGACCTCTTACTGGGAATACTGGGAAACCTCTGTTACCACCAACAAACAGCTCCTTTTACAGATTACATGACAAACTGCGCACTATTTAAAATATCCATACTTTCCAACATATTATGGATATTTCCCCCCAGAAAATCTCCTCATGCACATTCAAAGATGTCCGTGTTTTCTTAGATCGGCCCACTCAGTTCGCAGACTGGAGAAGGATCGATCTCTTACTGGGAATACTGGGAACGCTCCGCTCTACCCAGCAAAGAGCTCGTTTTAAAGATTGACCGACACGCAGACCTGAGCGCTTATAACGTGACAGCTGCGCGATATTTTTGTCGGTTTGTGGTGGTTAGAAGCTGTTAGACGCCACGTGACGTGAGAGGCGGAGGAAGGGAGGAAGGAAAGGAGGAGGCCATGGCAGCTTCAGCATCCTCCTCCTCCTCCATCCAGCCTCCATTTTACATCAAACCAAACATGAAGACAAAATCGCTGCAAACCGAGTCAGAACATGCCCGAACCCACGGTCTCCTCCCCACGCAGCGTGTTTCTGACGCTGAATGATGAAAACGTTGGGATTCGGGCTCGGTGCGCGTTTGTGGCGATGTGCGCAGTGAAGGCCAGGATGGGAAAAACGCCCCTGTGACACAATGAAAACATCGGCAGGCTGCTTAAAGCCCACCGGTCACTTTAAGAGATTTGAAGCGCTGAGAGCTGCTGCTGTTTTCCCCATCCTTCCTCCTCATCGTCGTCATCCTCACTAAAGCACCTGCTCTGCCTCCATCGTCTCGTCGCCTCCAAAGCCCGTAAATGAAGCTCAGCTCGGACTCAAATCTGCGCTTTGACGTGTTTTACTTACCTGAGAACAAGCCGCTGGTTGATGAGTGGGTGACGAGCTTCTCTCCTGTCTGATGGCAGCTCCGCAGCACTCACCTCTGTGACGCTGCGCTCCTTCCGCCGCTGTATATAGTCCTCCCTCTCTCTCCCCGCCCAGACGGTTCTGGCTGTTTCCGTCTGCGTCGCTCCACCGCCTCTCTCGCTCGCTCGCCTCACCGCAAACACTTTAAAAGTCGATGAAACGTCTGAGGAGACGTTAGACTATTTTTTAAAAGTGGTAAACGTGTATGATTACAATGACTATAATATCCGAAGTATGACTCACAGCGGCATAAAGTGAGCTAAAGAACAAAAATGACACTTTCTGTAAATCCAATAAACTTCATTTCACCTCTCAAATATCACTGTGTGTGTCTCCTATATGATATATTTAACTGACATTTTTTATTGTAACAACCAACGATTTATACAGGAAAATAATGACTATGAACAAAGTTGCCCAAACGTTTGCATCCCGCCGTATAATTCTGGTTACTCACACTGAAATCTACCATCTTCATTACTGCCATGTTCAGCTCTGCTTCCTGTCATTCTGTCAGCGCCATCATCTCCAAACCACACATCACAGCATGTCTCACTACCATTTATTTTTATTTAAAAAGGACAATGCATATTAATCTACATGAGCACCTGTATTCATTATGTAAATATGCCATATTTAGCTGCTAGCCAGGTTGATGGCATATTAAATTATTTCACGCTTGACACTCATCCCCACCCTGCCTGCCCGCACTCTCTTCTTCACCTTCATCTGTTGTTTTGAATGGTTGACCTTCATATTTAAGCTCAAACACAAGATCTCCCTGCATGTTCACCTTTCCACCCGTCTCCCTCTCATTGGCACACGTGTATTCTCTCTTACTGCTACTGGCCTTCATTCGTCTTCTCTTCGGTGCATACCTCCACCTCTCCAGCTGCTCCCTACTCTCAGTACCAATCAAAATACCATCTGCAAATATCAGAGACTCATGCCTCACCTCTTCTGTCAACTTGTCAAACAAGAAGGGGCTCAGATCATGTGTGTGTGTGTGTTTTAATGGTTTTGTTTTTGCTCTTTGCTGCATTGTTTTCTGTGTTAGTTGCCAAGATTTGGATTTGGCGCCTTGCCTGGCATTGAACCACCATAATGACCCTAATATCACTGAAACGCACAGTTGCAGCTTTCAGGAGTCATTTGAATTTTGCGATTGCGTGAATGGTTCAAGAAGTACGTTAGTTTGACCTAAAAGACCTCGTGGGTTAACCTAGTTTCAACAGTTCTTTCATCAGTTTTACTGCAGCACTGCACATCACCTTTGTTCTTGAAACTCGGTACCATTGCACTTCTCAGTTCCTCCGGTATCCTCTCACTCTCCTGGATTGTGTTAAACAAGCTGGTTAAAAAGTTCATCAGCAGGTATTTCATCTGGACCAACTGGACCCTGCTGTAGCTGCCCTCACTTCCTCCTTAAATCTTCTGCATTTCCTGAAGAACAGTGAACTATGGCTTTGCCACAGTCATTTCCATTCTTATTCTTCTTTTTGCAAAAATTTCCCACTATTTGTTCTTCAGCATTTATCTCATTAACACCACACCTGCCCAACACATCTAAATCACCTCTGTTCCCTTCACCTACATGTTTACTGAGGCTCCAGATTCTTACATTTGAGCTTCTTCCCTCTAGTCTAATAGTTACTATTCCTCTTACACTTTCCAGCTTTCAGTTTAAAGTTCTCAAATTTAATCAGTTGTTTGATCTTAAAATTACCAACAGCATTATTTTTTATGTAACTCCTCTGAGCTCCATACAAGCAATGACTACTTTAAGACATGCAGATCAGTGCTTCTTCTCTCACACTTGCATGTGGCTTAGATTGTTTAAAGCCTGTGCACTGTCCGTCGAAGTCCTCCGACCATCCTCTCTGAGATTAACTTAAGATCTATGTTACGAACAGAAGCCAAAACTGGAGTAATATGTGATTTCCTGTTAGTGCTATAGTTATGTCACGTACAGGGTCTGGTGACCCACTGTTTCTGTGTTTGGTTTAAGTTATTTTATTTGAATGATTGCTTCCTGCTTGTATTATATTTATAGTTCCTGGTTTCTGTTCTGTTTCTGTGCCTCCCCTGAGTTCCTGGTGTCGCGTCTCCACTCAAGGTTTCCTTCTGTATTCTTGTTCTCCTTATTTGTCTCCATGTGTTGTATGTTTGTCTGAGTTCTCTGTCACTGCGTCTTCCCTGTGTTCCTCCCCAGTCAGTCACGTCTCCTTGTCTGTCTTCTGTTTCTTGTCCTGTGTTCAGTGTATTGAGTTTTGAGTTTTCCCCTTTGTCTCATTATGTCAGATTAGTCCCAGCTGTGTTTCCCTCCTGTTTCCCATTTCCTTGTTAGTCCCTTGTGTATTTAAGTGCTGTGATTTCCCCTTACAGTGCTGTGTTTTTCTTCTGTGCTCCTGGTGATGTTCTGGTTCTCTGTTTTCTAGCTTCATGTTTTGAGTTTCTAGTTTCGTTTTCTTGTATTACATGTTCGAGTTTTCTCCAGCAATGAAGCTGCCGTTTTGAGTTTATTCCTTCGTGCACGAGTGCTGCGTTTGGATCCTTCATCCTGCCTGCCACAGCACACACCTAGACAAGTTAAGTCTTACCACAGCATTCTGTATAGTCTGAAAGGGATCCAAAGCTTATTTGTTGAAACAAGTAAAAAGACTTTTACAGTAAATCAAACAATAAGAGATTAAAAAAAAAAAAAGACTGACTTTTCCAGGTTTTTTTATGCTCCAAACCTGAAAACAACCAATGACTTTTGTTTCTGGGCCCAAGAACCACAGGGTCGTGTCTCTAATGTAAACTTGCAAAATTAGAAACTGAACATACTCCGACTGAAATGCCCTAGAATTTGAGTTTCCTTTTCCTTTTCAATAAAAAGGTTAAGGGCAATTTAGTTTTAGCATTTTTTCTTCCTCGTAATGAAAGTGACATTGGTGAACCGGTGTGAGAAGAAATAATAAAAACATCTCTTCCCATGATTCAGCGTCTTTCACACTAAGTATTAACGTCAATAACACAATATAATATTAAGCGCAGATGATATAATAAGTTTATAATAATATAATATCAAGATGGCATAGACACAGAATCACAGCTAAACTGGATTAAATCTGTCATTTGTGGATCAACGCCGCCCTCTAGTGGACACAGATATTCACATAATGTCGCTATGATGACACGGAGCTGTCAGCAAACACAGGTTTGTATATTAACACAGTAATTACAACAGATAACACCGTCTGGTAAACATTAGCTCTGCACAATAACAACAACAATGAACGTATAAATGGAAATATAGCCTGTGAAGCCAGGCTACATGCTTCACTATTACAACATGGCTACTCTCACACTGGCAGGAGTAACAACGTGTCTACATGGGTGAATTTCCCGTGGAAATCTGCTCAGGTCATCTCTCAGTAATCCTCCATTAGTCTGGTAACGCAGGAAGATAAATAAGCAGTGTAAGAAGGCGGGTGTATCCACCCCCACTTACTTCCACCATTAAAGTTCTGAGCAGTCCATCTGATCCTGGGAAAGTTTCTGTGATTCATCCCACCAGCCACAGTGCACGGGGAAGCCGTGGATCTACAATCATAACTGCTTTGCCCCCAAGAATGTCAGGAGTCTTGAAGTGCCACTCTTGTCTGCTCTGCAGGCTCGGAAGAAAATATTTAAATGAAACGCTTCCAAAAGTTTTGGCCAGTACCTGGTTGTGACGCCATGTCTGTTTAATCAATAGCTGTCTCAACTCAGAGGCCGCATCCTTCCAGGACCCGGCCTTCTCGGTCTACGTGGGCCGGGTCCTCAGAAGGTCGGGTAGGCCGGAAGTGAGCGGCTGTGAAATTGGACGGTGTAGCCTTCAGATCTGCGTCACCGCTGTCTCGGTGGAGTTTATCTAAAATTGCTATCTAAATATAACAGGACACTGGAGTAAACTCTCGACCGTCTCACACTTCTGTTTAATCGGTTTTCTGTTTGACGTTTATTCAGCTGTGTGAAAACTAAAACGGATTTACTCAGGAACAAATCAAACATTGAAAAAAGCCAAACAACAACATTTTTAAGATATCTAAGTGACTTATATATCACGTTTAACCTGAGTAGCCAAAGACCGCAGGGATCTGAAAACGATGTGCTGGGAGTTCACTGTTCTCATTGGCTCTAGTGACCTTTGACCTCCCGACTAGCTATCAAGCTGGTGGGTAACAGGGTAACAGAGTATGAAGGGTATGAATTCTGGGATAGGTCGGGCCATGAAGGACACACCGACCCATCCTTCAAATTCGAGAAAATGAAGTACGCATTTTCATCCCCACAAGACATGCAGCTTGTGGGGATAAGTTAATTGGAAAATCCAAATTGCCACTAGGTGTGAATGTGCGAGTGAATGTGAGTGTGAATGGTTGTCTGTCCCTGTGTGTTGGCCCTGCGACAGACTGGCGATCTGTCCAGGGTGTACCCCGCCTCTCGCCCTATGACAGCTGGGATAGGCTCCAGCGCCCCCCGCGACCCTGAAAAGGAGAAGCGGAAGCGAATGGATGGATGGATGAAGTACGCATTTGAAGCAGCCTTCGTCTCGTTGCTGTGACGTAATCTGCCTTCAAATGCGGCCTCAGGAGGAAGCAGCCCCTGAATTGAGACACAGCCTATATCTCTGATTCAGGGTGGACAATCTGTGGACACAGCCCCAAGCTCAAGTTTGACAACATGGACGTCCCTTTTTACTCTCTGAATCTCTGATGTGTAGGTGAGGACCTGCTCTGATGAGTTCAACAACCTCTGCTCTGCGGAGCAGAGGAAGCACTGCCTCCTTAGGTGCAGTGTAGGCATATTAGGATCTGAGGTACTGCAGGGTGGCAGGAGGACTTTTTAACAAGTAACAGTAGTAATTTGTTTTTGTTAAAGCCACAGAGAGACACTGTAGTTGGATGAAAGAGTCACATGATCCAGATAAAGATTCAGAACCACAGATTTGTGACGTATGCCCCAGGATGTAGTATGAAGACTAAAGATGTGCTTCAGTCACTCTGAGTCCTGCACAGCTTACGCAGCGTTGTGGGAATTGCAGAGCATACTGGTACACACAGTTCTTCTGTTAAAAAGCATTTAGATTTAATCATGACCAGAACAAAAGATTACAAATGATCAGCAGATACATGAAATATATCTAACAGAACACATTATTGTATCATTGCAAATATAACTATGTAATGTTAATTAATATAACAATGTGCTATATGAGGTCCTGAATTATTCATAAACAAGGCAAGTATATAAGTCCTCATGTAAGATAAATGAACTGAACAAAGCTACGCTGGAGTCCAAGAAAAACACTTTAGAAGTGAACATGAGCAGAACAGGTCTTTAATCTCTGGGCTAACTTAATAATGAGCAGGTATTTATGATGGAATCATTATTCACGCAGAGACTGACTATGGCTGCTTCCACTTACTCTAAATTCCAGTCTTAACCATTAGGGTCAGAGACTTCGTGATCAAACACTTTTTTCAGAGAAAAACATAAAATATTTCTGCATCAAAGTCTGACGTGTCTCAAAATATGTGGTCAGGTGATCACAGTGTGGAAACAAAGGTTGTTCTGTGTGGCACTTAAGCCAGAGTAGTTGTTTACATTTGGTGACTGCTATCCCTGCAGGTCACACAAAGCTGCTGAGCACTTGTACATTTCAAGTGTAAACCAGAACCAAAGTGCAGGGTAGAGGGGCTCAGTGAACCTGCAGAAAAAGGTGTGGAGGTGAAGCCGAGTGTCAGAGGAGACATCAAAGAAGGACAGAATGCCAGCTGGCCAGTCCAAAAAAACTCCAACTTTTTGAAAACCAGCGGGGCGGCGAGAAAGTCGTATTTCTGTCACTTTGTAATCGTGCCACGCTGAGTAATGATTATCTTTGCAGAGCAGCATCCAGGATCTGTCATTTCCTCCATGCCGGGATTCATCTGGACCTTTGTCAGGTCCAGCTTTGTAAGTTACACCTATGGAAACAGTTCCCTTCCACTCTACCTCCCAGTAACTTAAACCAGTGAGACCCTGTGTACATAGCACCTGCTCCCACTTATAATAAACCTCTGGACTGCTCGGAAATAAATCCCACCGTGACTGTAAAATTGGTCGTTTTGACCCAAGTACTGCCTTTCTGTCTGCAGAGACAGCAAGGTTCCTGTGAGCTGTATCGGGGTCCAGTGTGAGACTGCAGGCAACTGTTGGAAGAAAAATATACAACACTGTGAGATGTTTCATCACTGCAGTGTTTCTTTCAGCTTACAGGTTTTACACATTTGTCCTGATGCATGCTCAGTCGTCAGGGTAAGTAAATCATGTTCATCTGGAGAAATGTCAAAGAGCTGACCTCACAGTTCATTCAGTGCTAGTTTCAGTCATTATGCAAATGTACTGTTCATAAGGTTGAAACCTGCAGTGAGCTGAGACTGAAGAAGTCACCTGATGATGATGTAACGTTTCTAACACTGAAAACGCTGCGTCCAGATCAACTGAATCAACTTTTGGGGTTATACACATTGACATATATTTGTTTTGGTTTTACACATAATCCAGCTGCTCAGACCACAAAACATCTGTTGATGTCTGCTGTCCTGTGCGCTTATGCAAATAACTGTAGTAATTCTGACATACGCTTCTAACCACAAGATTGTTCTTAAGACGACAATCATAACCTTTACGTGTTACTGACATGTCCACAATTCCAAGAAGTTAGCCCAAAGCTACAACAATATGACAAAGGTAGTTTTTTTTAGACTGAAGATAGAGAGTCATTCCATCTCAAATCAGCCTGTTTTTACAACATTTTCTCATTGACCATTATTAATTTGGATACATTTTTATGGTCCAATGTTTGAATATTAAAGAGCGCTTTGAAAGTTTCGCTTTATGAATAAAACACTTGAAGTTATTTTGTTTTTGTTTTGACAAAAATCAAAAACTTTGTGTGCAGCAGGATGCTGACTATTCAGTTAACTAACCACAGGTGCCATTAATAACACGTTCATGTAGGTTACATTAATGCAAAATAGCACACACTGTTATTGACACATTTTCAGGAATTAAATATAGTATTGAGCTTCCCAGTTAAAAAAAGACATAATGAATTACTTACACTTCTGCAAACCTGGCTTTAGCCTCTCTGCTCCTGAGTAGTCCATCCTGAAACAAAGAGTAAAAAATGTCAGACCTCCATGCTTTAAATTTATCCATCCATTCGCTTCCGCTTGTCCTTTTCAGGGTCGCAGGGGGGCACTGGAGCCTATCCCAGCTGTTATAGGGCGAGAGGCGGGGTACACCCTGGACGGGTCGCCAGTATGTCGCAGGGCTAACACACAGACACAGACAACCATTCGCGCTCACATTCACTCCCGTATTCTCACCTATGGGCAATTTAGACTAATCAATTAACCTATCCCCACAAGCTACATGTCTTTGGACTGTGGGAGGAAGCCAGAGTACCCGTAAGGAACCCACACAAACACGGGAACTTGCAAACTCCACACAGAAAGACCCCGGGCCTGATGGTGGAATTGAACTCAGGACCTTGTTGCTGTGCGGCAACAGTCCTAACCACCGTGCTGTATAATAATTACATTTATTATTTCCAAAATGAAAATTAATTAAAAAAAAGCAATCTAATAGTCAGTTTTATATGTATTTTACGCATGTCTCATGCAGCTTATGCTTTCCATAGTTCGATTTGTTAGTGAAAAGTGTTTTTTACATTTTTCCTGATACAACATGTAATTAAAAGGTTAAGTAAGAATGAGGCATATAAGTCTCACTGGAAGGTGCTCCACCTGGACACTCTGTTGTCCTGCTGGGAGACTTCAATGCTCACGTGGGTAACAACAGCGAGACCTGGAGGGGCGTGATTGGGAGGAACGGCCTCCCTGATCTGAACCCGAGAGGTGTTTTGTTATTGGACTTCTGTGCAAATCACAGTTTGGCCATAACGAACATCTTGTTCGAACATAAGAGTGTCCATAAGCGCACGTGGCACCAGGACGCTCTAGGCCGTAGGTCGATGATCGATTTTGTAATCGTATCACCAGACCTGCGACCATATGTTCTGGACACTCGGGTAAAGAGAGGGGCTGAGCTGTCAACTGATCACCACCTGGTGGTGAGTTGGATCAGGTGGCGGGGGAGGACGCTGGACAGACCCGGTGCACCTAAACGTGTAGTGAGGGTGTGCTGGGAACGTCTAGCAGAGGCCCCAGTCCGCGAGATCTTCAACGCACACCTCCGGCAGAGCTTCAACAGCATTCCGAGGGAGACTGGGGACATTGAGTCCGAATGGACAATGTTCAGCGTCTCCATTGCCGAAGCTGCTGCATTGAGCTGCGGCCGCAAGGTGGTTGGTGCCTGCCGTGGTGGTAATCCCCGAACCAAATGGTGGACACCGGAGGTGAAGCGAGCCACCAGGCTGAAGAAGGAGTCCTATCAGGCTTGGTTAGCCTGTGGGACTCCGGAGGCAGCCGACAGGTATCGACAGGCCAAGCGGAATGCGGCTCGGGCGGTGGCTGAAGCAAAAACTCGGGTGTGGGAGGAGTTCGGAGAGGCCATGGAAAAAGACTTTCGGACTGCCTCGAAGAGATTCTGGAAAAACCGTCAGGCGTCTCAGGAGGGGAAAGCGGTGCTCTACCTGCACTGTGTATAGTGCTGGCGGAGCGCTGTTGATGTCGACTGAGAAAATTGTCAGCCGGTGGAAGGAATACTTCGAGGACCTCCTTAATCCCACTGACACGTCTTCCGAGGAGGAAGCAGAGTCTGGGAATGAGGGGAATGACCCGCCAATTTCCGGGGGCGAGGTCACTGAGGCAGTTAAACAACTCCTTGGTGGCAGAGCCCCTGGTGTTGATGAGGTCCGCCCCGAGTTCCTGAAGGCTCTGGACGTTGTAGGGCTGTCCTGGTTAACACGCCTCTACAATGTTGCGTGGAGACCGGGGTGGTGGTCCCCATCTTTAAGAAGGGAGACCGGAGGGTGTGTTCCAACTACAGGGGGATCACACTCCTCTGCCTCCCTGGGAAAGTCTATGCCAGGGTGCTGGAAAGGAGAGTTCGTCCGCTAGCCAAACCTCGGATACAGGAGGAACAATGCGGTTTTCGTCCTGGTCGCGGAACACTGGACCAGCTCTTTATCCTCTCGAGGATACTTGAGGGTGCATGGGAGTTTGCCCAACCAGTCTACATGTGTTTTGTGGACTTGGAGAAGGCATTCGACCGTGTCCCTCGGGGTGTCCTGTGGGAGGTGTTGCGGGAGTATGGGGTGTCTGGCCCATTGCTACGGGCCATTCGATCCCTATACAACCGTTGCAAGAGCTTGGTTCGCATTGCCGGCAATAAGTCGGACTTGTTCCCGGTGGGTGATGGGCTCCGCCAGGGCTGTCCTTTGTCACCGGTTCTGTTCATAATTTTTATTGACAGGATTTCTAGGCGCAGCCAAGTGGTGGAGGACTTTCACTTTGGTGGCCTCAGAATCTCATCTCTGCTTTTTGCGGATGATGTGGTTCTGTTGGCTTCATCGGGTGAGGGCCTCCAGCTCGCACTGGAACGGTTCGCAGCCGAGTGTGAAGCAGCGGGAATGAGGATCAGCACCTCCAAATCTGAGGCCATGGTTCTCAGCCGGAAAAGGGTGGAGTGCCCACTCCGGGTCGGGGATGAGTTCCTGCCCCAAGTGGAGGAGTTCAAGTATCTCGGGGTCTTGTTCGCGAGTGATGGGAGAAGGGAGCCGGAGATCGACAGACGGATTGGGGCTGCAGCTGCAGTAATGCGGACGCTGCACCGGTCCGTCGTGGTGAAGAGGGAGCTGAGTGTAAAAGCGAAGCTCTCAATTTACCGGTCGATCTACGTCCCTACCCTCACCTATGGCCACGAGCTGTGGGTAGTGACCGAAAGAACGAGATCGCAGATACAAGCGGCGGAAATGAGCTTCCTCCAAAGGGTGGCTGGCCTCTTCCCCTTAGAGATAGGGTGAGAAGTTCGGCCATCCGGGAGGGGCTCAGAGTAGAGCCGCTGCTCCTCCACATCGAAAGGAGCCAGCTGAGGTGGTTCGGGCATCTGACAAGGATGCCTCCTGGGCGCCTCCTAGGTGAGGTGTTCCGGGCATGTCCCACCGGGAGGAGGCCCCAGGGCAGACCCAGGACACGCTGGAGAGATTATATCTCTCGGCTGGCCTGGGAACGCCTTGGTGTTCCCCCGGATAAGCTGGAGGAGGTGGCTGGGGAGAGGGAGGTCTGGGCCTCTCTGCTTAGGTTGCTGCCCCCGCGACCCGGCCTCGGATAAAGCAGATGAAGATGGATGGATGGATGGATGCAATAAAAGCAGCCTCTTTGAGTTTACTCCTCCGTCTGAGTGTCCTGTGTTTTGGGTCCTACATCCTGTGTGCCACAGCCGATTCATGACACTCAGGCTGCTATTCCCACAACTACTCATGAAGCCGATCATGGATGGATGAAGTAAACATAATGTGAGAAAATGCATAATAAAGCATAATGAGACACATCGACAAATATTTTGTATTTGAAAAAATACAGTGTTCTTGTTTTCAGTCATGTAAGAATCACATGAATGTCACAACCTTGAATTCTGCACTGAAGATGATCAGTATCAACTTTTATCTGGTTAATGGGTGATATATAATATAATGGGTGTATAATAATAAGATTATACTGATACACCCATTATATTATAATGGGTTAGTTCACAAACATGATGCTTAGACATCTGTACAAGACAAAAAGGCTCTTTATACCTGAGAGTCTCAAGGCTGCATTGGGGATCCTTCAGTTTAGCAGAAAGCAGTTTTGCTCCCAAGTCACCAGGACGATTGTAGCTCAGGTCCAGCTCCTTCAGGCTGAAGGGGTTGGATGTGAGGGCTGAAGCCAGAGAAGTACATCCTTTCTCACCTATCCAGCAGATTGACAGACTACAAAAGCAAAAAACAGTAGGCAGAGAATTAATTGTATGTCAGATGGACCCTTATGAGCAAGCAAGCTCAGAGACATGCTGTTTATAGACAGTAGTTGTATATGCAGTTTTGACGTCTTCTCCTACATCATTGCTTATGTGGTGATATTGTCTGAGTGCTGATTCTTATTGTTCAGAAATACTGCAGCACCTCAAAGCGTGTGTAAATACAACTGTGAAACGAGATTGCAGCAGCGAGTGAAGAGACCATTACACCGGGAGGATACAGGGTCACCTGAACCTGACTACATGCTTTATCAAAAAAGTGGACATGAAACACTAAACTTATAAAGGCTAATTTACACCACTGAGCCCTGCCCTCAAAAAGTGAAACAGATGTGAAGCTGGATATGAGAGCTTGGGAAAAGTGACCATTTCATTGCATTAAATACGCGTCAGCTGATTGCGCTGCTCAGTACATCCAGCTAGACCAGGAAAAGTGTGACTCGAGGTTGTTGATCCAGTGAACCACCTGTCACTGGACTCAAACAGGCCGTCCTCCACATAGTCATCATTCATAAAATGCTTTACAAACCCGAACATTACGGCTAACAGCTGGATTTTCCTGTTTCAGTGCCGCTAGCTAAATAATGAAGAACCACTAATTGCTTAAATGACAGACAGTGAAAGTGGACAGTATATCCTTGGTTTCTTAACACAAAGCTCATTGTTGCAGCCAGGGACAGCAGAAAAGTGTACCCTTTGATTTTGTTTTAGTGTCCTTATTTTTCTCTGAGTTACTGGTTCTGTTACTAATTAGCTAACATAAACTAATGTAAGCTGAAACCAACCAACCCGCTAAACTTGTTCTAAGAACTTAAAGCACTTATTTCTTAAATCCAGCTTCACAGACAGTGTTACATTTGTGTCAGTTTTTGGAGCAGAGCTCTATGATGTAAATTTGCCTTTGTAACTGTTGCGTGTCACAGCTGAAGGCTCCGCCTACTTTTAAATAGCGTAGGAACCGTGTAAGCCAGGAGTCTGAAAGCAGCATTTTGGATCAGCTGAAGGCTTTTTCAGGGAGTTTTTAGGAAATCCTGATAATAATGAATTACATTATAGTTCAGTCTAGAAGTAATAAATATATGCAGCAAGGATGTAAAACTATTAATTAATCAATCAATCAATTAATTAATCAACTTCGTGTGAGTAGAATTTATGTAGCTACTCTGCACTGTTTGCACATGACATTGACAATAACAATACTTATAGCGTTTTCAGAAAGACATCTACTGTAATGAAACGTATTCCCCACTGCTGTGAAATCCATTTTTGTAAATGTCATCAAGAAATGACAGCTTGCTGTCTGCTAATCAGGTTGTGAAGACCTAAGCAACTCAATGTTTAAGATAAGTATGCCAGTGCATAGAACACAGCTAATTTGTCTGATTTAAGGATTCCTTACTTGAGAGATTTTATTTGACAATCAGGACTTTGTAGTTCAGCTGAAAGCCTCATCACTCCTGAATCCAGCAATTTATTGGCACTTAAATTAACCACTTTCAGATGACACTCCTTGGAGCTGAGAAGTGAACCCAGAAATTCACAGCTTTTCTCTGTCAGCCCACACAACCTCAGGCTGGGGAGAAAAAGTATTTTCATTACTGATTAAGCCACACAAAAAGAAAGTGGGGATGATGGAAAAAAAAAATCAACATGCAATATTACAGTTAGAACTCTGACCTGAGAGTTTCCAGTCTACAGAATCGACTCTGTAGACCAACACAGAGCTGCTTGACTCCTGAATCCCACAGTCTATTGTCGCTCATATCCAGTTCTATCAGGCTGGAAGGCTGATTGCTGAAAACTGAAGCCAGAAAACCACAACTTCCCGATGATAGAAAACAGAAAGACAACCTGAAAGTGTAAAAATGAAGAAATGATAAATTGAGCAGTGCAATCTTAGTTTTCTAGGACCGATCACTTACAGCACCTTCAATACATAATGCTGTATTTCTTTATAGCCTCTTTTCTTTTGGCAAGTACTTATTGGACTGTGCTCATTGAAAGATTGTGGCTGCATTGTTGGAGTACAGGGATGATTTTAGGTGGAAAATTAGGTCTAAATAACAACTATGTTTACATTGCTAAAACAAACCGACTCAGATGTTGAAAGACAACAGAGACGACTCTGGCACTTCCTGCAGATTGCGGTACAATAAAAATAGTTAAAGCAAAAGACATAAAATAGGATAAAGTTAGAAGGGAATAGAATCATAGAATGATAATAAAAACAATAGTAACAGACTCATACTGATTTAAAAGCAAGACAATAAAAATAGGTCTTTAGATGGGTTTTGAAAGTCTCCAGTGTTGGGGAGGTCCTGATGTGCAGAGGCAAAGTGTTCCACAATTTAGGAGCAGCCGCCACAAATGCCCGGTCTCCTCAGAGTTTTAATCTGGACCTTGGGACAACTAGTAGCATTTGGTCCGCAGACCTCAAAGATCTTGCAGGAGTATACCAGGTTAGAAGATCAGAAAGATATGCAGGAGCTAGTCCATGCAGCGTCTTAAAAACAAGTGTTAAAATCTTAAAATCAATTTGAAAACTGACTGGCAGCCAGTGTAATGATGCAAGTATGGGAGATATGTGATCTCGCTTGCGTGTGCCAGTTAGGAGCCCCGCTGCAGTGTTTTGGACTAGCTGCAGTCAGCCAATAGATGACGAGGTAACACCAGAATAGAGGCTATTACAGAAGTCGAGGTGAGATCAGATGAAGGCATGGATCGCTTTCTCAAAATCTCTGAAGCAGAGAAAAGGCTTAAGTTTTGCAAGGAGGCGAAGATGAAAGAAGCTAGTTTTGATTACATTGTTCATCTGTTTATCAAAGATTAAATTGCTATCAAAGATCACTCCTGAATTTCTTGCAAATGATTTTCTGTTGTTTTCTAAGAGGCTAAGGTCATAATGGTCACAATGACATCAGTTTTCAGTCAACAGTTGATTCTTTGGTCTTTGCCACGTTGAGCTGCAGCTGATTCTGCTCACACCACGTGACAAAGGAGTCGACCACAGCCTGGTACTCTGTCTCATCATCCCTGCTGATGCATCCAACCACCGCAGAGTCGGCAGAAAACCTCTGAAGACGGAGGTCTCTGTGCAGTGGCTGAAGTCTGTGGTGTAGAATGAAGAGGAAGGGGGCGAGGACGGTGCCTTGTGGTGCCCCTGTGTTGCTGATCCTCTAGTCAGACACAAAATGTTGAAGATGCACATACTGTGGTCTTCCTGTCAGGTAATCAACAATCCAGGGCATGAGAGAGGATCCATCTGCAGCCTCGATGTCCACCTTTCTTGTGGCCTTCGTGTGAAATACTAATTACATCAGTTTTTGCTTTTTTGTTAAGCAAAGCCAGGAAGGGTGTGTTCCCATCTCATCACAATGTAATAATAATAATAATAATAATAATAATAGATTGCATTTATATAGCGCTTTTCGGGGCCCTCAAAGCACTTTACAATTCCACTATCCATTCACTCTCACATTCACACACTGGTGGAGGCAGCTACAGTTGTAGCCACAGCTGCCCTGGGGCAGACTGACCGAAGCGAGGCTGCCATATCGCGCCATCACCAGTAGGCAGCAGGTGAAGTGTCTTGCCCAAGGACACAACGACCGAGACTGTCCAAGCCGGGGCTCGAACCGGCAACCTTCCAGTTACAAGACGAACTGCCAACTCTTTGAGCCACGATCGCCCATAAATGTAGTCACAGTCTGAACCATATACTATTCTCACATCTGCTTTCTAGGTTCATATTATGTGGAGCACTAACACCAGCCTTTTCTGTCAAGCTCTTGGGAATCTACAGAACCACTGCAGATGATTGTAATTTTGTTTCTTCTTATAGTGACTCAGAGGCTGAGAGGGTTAGGAGGCTAACACTAACCCAAATTGTTGAGTTTTTCAATTCATTATTGTAGTATCTTGTCTCTACAATATAAAGTGCCTTGACACTATTGTTGTTGTAATTTGACACTATAGAAATACATTTAATTGAATTTTTTTCATGTTATTTTATGTTACCTTTGTAGCCCTGACTATGTAAATAGGTCATTATTTAAATAGTTCATTTATATTGATAGTTAAATGCAAATGTTGACTGTGTTCAATAATGTGTACAAATGCCTGTAAGGTGTGTGATGTGTGTCAGTTAAATGCACAACCTTTTTATTTGTATTTTGAGGTTTATGTCATTATTTTTGATATGGTATTGATATGTACTACAGCTCCAGTGAACCCTGAAGTAGTCTCAGGTAGAGGGGGTGGGGGTAAGTGGGGAGCCGTGTGCGCTCTGCAGGAGGTGAGAGAGACGAAAGATGGACAGCAGTGTCGAGTGGACGCGGAGTTTATAGAAGGGCGACGAACTTATTTTCGGGTTGACGGATATTTAGCTGGAGTGGAAATCTGTTGTACCCTACTGTGAGTAGGAGGAGACGGACGTCTTGCTGGCGTGTCAGAGAGGTCCCTTCTGCTGCTGTGATGAAGCTGTGTGTTCACGTGGGAGCACGTGGAGACGACTGTGAGTGCTGCTGCCGCTGCTGCTGGTGGCCTTGACCCAGTTTCCCCGCTATCCCCTTGAACTGCCTGGAGGTGTGAGTACTGTTGTTTGCACGTGCTTTTTATTTTACTGCTTGGCAACAAGTGAAGCGACCACATTGTTTTAGGTCCCACGTGTGGGCCCACAATATTATTTGATTATTTTGTTTCTGTTGAGGTAGATACCTCACCATTGTTTAACAAACTTTATTAATTTTACTTATTTTCTTTTGTGTTGTTGTTAATTAATCATTCACTAAAGTGGAGTTAACTTTATAATTGACCTGCTTGTGTGTGGTTTATTTCCATATAGTGTAGTTTTATTGCATATTTTATACCATAAGCATTAAAAAGGGAGTGTCAGTAGGAAAGTAACAACAGGAACCCAGGACCCCCTCAATAGAACGTGGGACGGGTGTTACGCCTTTATTTATTTATTTTTGTTTGTTCCCCTTCTTTGCACTTACTATTTGCTCTCTCACAAATACTCACTGCTGGGTTTAATAGAATTACAGGCATTATATAACATACACACTCACTTCAATATTTAAATATTACCATTGTCTGTAATGTTCTATGTATGTAATGTCTGAGAGAGAGAGCATATTCAAGAGTCTTGATGAGCACTGAAACTCCCTCTATGTAAAATACATCATACCTGAGAATCTGGAGTTTACACTGTGGACTGGACAAGCCAACAGAAAGCAGCTTCACCCCTGAATCCTCCAGCAGATTGTAATTCAGGGACAGAGTTCTCAGACTGGAGGACTGGGTGCTGAGGACTGATGAGAGTATCTGGCAGGATGCATTTGTGAGGCAGTTTCTTTCCAACCTAGATTTTAAAAGAAACACTTTTGTTTTGATTCAGATGTTTAACCCCAAAACAAAACAATGGAATTCCAAGATATACCACTGATCACAAAACCTGTTTATATCCAGACGGCATTTTGCTGTTCATATTCATCACTTCATAAAACATTCAAGCTTGTCAAAAAAAACGTATAAAATGTCCTACTATTCCATAAACTGGATCAACAGTACATCCATTACACATCCAAAGCATAGGCTGTACAGTTCATAAACTTCTTATCCCTATATGGACGAGTTACAACACTTACCATCAATTCTCAATTTAGTTTGATTTATATAGCATCAAATCACAACAACAGTTGCCTTAAGGCACTTTATATTGTAAGGCAACGATCCTACAATAATACAAAAAAAACCCCCAAACAAACAAGAAAACCCATCCACCCAATTATATATGACCCCCACTGTGCAAACGTTTTGGCATCTGTGAAAAGGAAGAAACTCCCTTTTAACAGGAAGAAACTTCCAGTACAACAAGGTTCAGGGAGGGGCGGGGCCATCTGCTGTGATTGGCTGAGGTGTGGGTAGGAAGACAGGACAAAGACACGCTGTGGAAGAGAGCCAGAGACTGAAAATAACTAATGATTAAATGTAGAGGTGTATAAACACATAGTGAGTGAAGAAGAAACACCCAGTGCATCATGGGAATCCTCCAGCAGCCTACACCTATTGCAGCATGACTAAGGGAGGATTCAGGGTCACCTGGTCCAGCCCTAACTATATGCTTTAGCAAAAAGGAAAGTTTGAAGCCTAATCTTGAAAGTAGAGATAGTGTCTGTCTCCTGAATCCAAACTGGAAGCTGGTTCCACAGAAGAGGGGCCTGAAAACTGAAGCCTCCCATTCTACTTTCAAATACTCTAGGAACAACAAGTGATATTCTGAGTTTGGGATTACGCTGTGCAAGGAACATTACGTTGGACTATCACCACTTCTACGGCTTTCTGGAGGACATAATAAGAACTCAGGAAACACAGGAAAGATGGCGCTGGGTGTCATGGCATGCTGTTTCTCGGTTCTAAAATGTTTATGTATTGTATTCATAGTGGTGTCCCTGCTAGCTTTGAAAGCCCACTCCCATCCGTGACTCACTACTGATGCTCCTCTGCGTTAGCCAGTGATTTAAAAGACTCCCGCCACCAATGGCACGGTACAGGAGAAACTGTATCAATGTGATCCACCCTGTGCCTGCCACCCACACTCGACCCGCTCCAGTTTCCATACAGAGCTAACAGATCAACTAAAGATGCCATTGTTACAACACTCCACACCACCATCTCTCACCTGGAACAACAGGCTGCTCCTTGTTGACTTTAGCTGTGCTTTCAATACGATACTCCCGGACAGACCAATAATAAAACTGCTGGATATCGAACTTCCTTCAACTACCTGCTGCTGGATCAGAGACTTCCTGTCAGACCGTGTACAGAGAGTTGGAGTGGGGCCTCATCTTTCCCCAGCCTTAACACCAACTCTCCACAAGACTGTGTACCAAGTCCCCTACTGTACACTCTGTACACACATGACTGTGTCAGTACCCACCCAGACAACGCAACAATGCAGTGATTAAGTTTGCAGATGATACCACCATGGTGGGGCTCATCTTTGGGGAAGACGAGACGGCATACAGAGCTATATACGTGTACACACACACACACACACACACACACACACACACACACACACACACACACACAATGAGCAATGTAAAATTTATCTAACCCGAGAATTTGGAGTTCACACTGTGGACTGGACAAGCCATCAGAAAGCAGCTTCACTGCTGAATCCTGCAGCTTGTTATAATTCAGGGACAGAGTTCTCAGACTGGACTGGGTGCTGAGGACTGATGAGAGATCCTGACAGCATGCGCTTGTGAGGCTGTTTTGGTCCAACCTATATGTTAAAAGAAACAAATTTGGTTTTATTTAAGAAACTGAAATTGAAATAAAAGTCTTCCTTACAATAAAATAAACAAACACCTGAGAGTTTTCAGTTGACAGTTTGGATTCTGCAGTCCAGCACAGAGTGAGATCACTCCTGAATCTTGGAGGTTGTTGTTACTAAGGTCTAGTTCAATCAAATTACACAATGGGGAGTTAAAAACGTTTGCCAGAAATAAGCAGCTTCTGTCTGTCAGTTTACAGTCACTTAGTCTGGGGGGAAAAACAGAAAGTTACAAATATTACAAATGGAAGTAATTATGTTTTTTTTCCCCCCCTTTCATGCTTCTATATATTGTTATTTATAAAAATCAACCTACAGAGCTGTGCTGGAGGTTTTGACCACTGGCAGCAGCCTCAGAAGAGCCTCCTCTGAAGCAGAGTATTTCTTTATGTCAAACACATCCAAATTTTCTTCAGATGACAGTAGGATGAAGACCAGTGCTGACCAGTGAGCAGGTGATAGTTCATTTGTGGAGAGTCTTCCTGACCTCAGTGATTTTTGAATTTCCTCCACTAGAGAACTGTCATTCAGTTCATTCAGACAGTAAAACAGATTGATGCTTCTCTGTGAAGAGACTTTTGTTATCATCTTTTTGATGTATTGGATTGTTTTCTGTTTAGGTTTTGAGCAACTGTCTTGCTGCCTTGGCAAACCTTGCAGGAGACTCTGGTTGGTTTCCAGTGAAAGACCCAAGAGGAAACGGAGGAAGAGATCTAGGTGTCCATTTGGGCTCTGCAAAGCTTTGTCCACAGCAGTCTGGTAAAACTTTGGAGCTGCGCTGTCCTTAAATAACAGTTCGGACAACTTGGATTTAGATTGTGCATCAGAGAGCAGATTGACTCCAGAGTTGATGAAGGTCAGATGGACATGAAGAGCAGCCAGAAACTCCTGAACACTCAGATGGACGAAGCAGAACAACTTTTCCTGATACAGTCCTCTCTCCTCTTTAAAGATCTGTGTGAAAACTCCTGAGTACACTGAGGCTGCTCTGATATCGATGCCACACTCTGTCAGGTCTGATTCATAGAAGATCAGGTTTCCTTTCTGCAGCTGATCATAAGCCAGTTTTCCCAGAGACTCTGTCATCTTCCTCCAGTATTGATATGTCTCAGCTCCTCCATCATACTTGACCTTCTTCACTTTGGCCTGAACCACCAGGAAGTGGATGTACATTTCAGTCAGGGTCTTGGGCAGCTGTCCTCCCCCTCTGGTTTTCAGCACATCTTCCAGAACTGTAGCAGTGATCCAACAGAAGACTGGGATGTGGCACATGATGTGGAGGCTTCGCGATGTCTGGATATTGCTGAGGACAATGCTAGCCTGTCGCTCATCTTTGAATCTCTTCCTGAAATACTCCTCCTTCTGTGGATCAGAAAACCCTCTGACCTCCGTAACCATGTGCACATACTCAGGAGGGATCTGATTGGCTGCTGCAGGTCGTGTGGTTATCCAGAGGCGAGCGGAGGGAAGGAGTTTACCACTGATGAGGTTTGTCAGCAGCACATCCAGTGAAGTCGACTTTCTGACATTAGTCAAGGTTTTATTTTTTTCGAAGTCCAGAGGAAGGCGGCACTCATCCAGACCGTCAAAGATGAACACAACTTGGGGCTTGTCATAGTTGTAGGTTTCTCCTTTTGTTTCAGAAAAGAAGTGATGAAGAAGTTTCATCAAGCTGAACTTTTTCTCTTTCAGCACATTCAGCTCTCTGAACGTGAATGGAAATATAAACTGAATGTCCTGATTGGCTTTGTCTTCAGCCCAGTCAAGAGTGTATTTCTGTGTTAAGACTGTTTTCCCAATGCCAGCCACTCCGTTTGTCAGCACTGTTCTGATTGGCCCATCTCTTTCAGATGACGTTTTAAAGATATCTTCACATTTGATTGTTGTTTCTGTTGTGGCTGTTTTCTTAAATACTGCTTCAATTTGTCTGATTTCATGTTCATCATTGACTTTTCCAGTTCCCCCCTCTGTGATGTAGAGCTCTGTGTAGATCTCATTGAGGAGCGTTGGATTTCCAGCTTTAGCAACTCCCTCAAACAAAACCTGGAATTTCTTCTTCAGATTACATTTGACTTTCCGCTGGCAGTTCATTGTGTTAGTTTCTGAATTAAAAACCAAACAAACAAAAACAAAACATAAAACAAAACAGTAATAACACAGAGTGGAGTTTGCAGTAACAATGGCAAAAGTGATACAACCTCATTTTCAAAAGAGTTTAGACAGTGTGTAAAATCCAAATAAAAACAGAATCCAGTGATTTTAAATACATATTTGAGTACTGTATTTTTCAGGCGCACTTAAAATGCTTTAATTTTCTCAAAAATCGACAGTACGCCTTATAATCTGGTGCGACTTATGATGAATTCTGGTTGTACTTACTGACCTCGAACTGATTTTATGTGGTACACGGAGCTCAAAAATCTGTCAAAAATGTTTTAGTATGACTTTCCTAAGCTACAAAGCCGCACCGCTTGATGGATTGTCGGAGCATTACGGCTGCCGTAGTCAGGAGCCTCACGGAGTAATCTGGCTCCTAAATTCCTTCTGCTTCAGGTCCCAAAGTCAAACGAACACTGCGGCATCACTGAGAGTTAAAAACTGTCTAAATTCTTTCATCTTTAATAAAATGATCAGCGTTGCGGCTTTACCAGGTGTAACAATTAAGTTTAACATCCAGGCGTCCATGAAAACAGAATTTATTTAATTTAACGGCGTTAGAAGTTAGCTCGCTAGCTTCCACCTAAACATGATATAGCATGTTCTGACTGAGAGATTTGTGAGAAAATTCAAACGTACAGCTCTGCTGTCACTTCCAACATAAATGAAGACAGAAAACTAAACAGCAGTGACGTTTGTAGGGTAACTGAAGTTGGACTAGCTGGTATATAATGATGTGCTACGTGATCGCTAGCTACACAGCTACATTAGCATAACATAAACGGTGAAGCTGCAGGATGAACGCTAACTTTTTTCCACTCAATGAAAGTTAATGTGAGGGTTCCCGATGGTTAGAGACAGGATGCTTTAAACGGACCAAACTTCAGTCAGGAGAACAACTGAGATAATCCATCCACAATACGAGGTTAGTCATTAATATACTGCAACTACATGGGAATAGAGCAGCTGCCTGAGAATTCAACATTAATGAATCAATGGTACGGAAGTGGAGGAAGCAAGAAGAATGAGTTGAGTAAAGTTTGACTTATCTGACTGTTTTGTTTCGCTTAATGCGCCTTATATGGTCTGAAAAATACGGTACACATGTGTAATGGAGTTGTAATGTAGTGGGGAGTGAATTCTCCCCACTAGTCACATTACCATGTGTATTTATTTGCCCATTGTCCTCAGTGTTCTGTGGTCCCTAGTTCTGTGTTTCCTTAGAGTCTAATTTAGTGGTCCAGGCCCATCTTCTGTTTTTTTGCATGTATATTTTGAAAGACTTAAGTATTAAACCTGTTTTGAGTTTATTTCCTTTTTTCACGAGTCCTGCATTGAGGTTCACTTCCTGCCCACCACACAGCAATCCATGACAGTATTATGGATCACTGTGGCATCATTAGATGTCATAGCTTTTGTCATTTTAATTATCATCATTTGTTTCTCAGTATTATTAAGATGTCTTACTGCTCTGGATGGACTCAGCTAGTTCGTTGTGATTCATTCTCCTCAGAAACTGCAGTGTGATCTTAAGAAAAGCCGTTCTCCTGATCCTGATCTGCTTTTCTTCACCAAAATCTCCCACCTCCTCGTGCTTCTTCTGAGTCTCTAAATAGTCAGAGTTTCCTTGACTCAAAACAGTCTGAATCATTTGCAGTTCATTCTTCACAAATGCTATAATGTTCTCCTGAAGTAACTGTAACAGAACAGACAGAACCACAATCAGGCAATGTTGTAGGAGTTGACAACACTAGTCTTAATAGCACTGCAAGGATCATCAAAACAGATAAATTTTCAATGATTTTAAAGACGGTGAAAAATGTTCTACAATCACATACTGGAAATATGGAGTCCAAGTCTTGAGGATTGTTATGGATAGATGGAAAACTGGCAGACTCGGTTCCATCCCCATGATCTCTGCAGAGAAATGAAACTATGCGTAATGTGTCATAGTTTACATGCAGTACCTACAGGTAGTTAATAGTAAATAATGCTTATCTATAGCAGAAAGATTTGTACGTAGTTTAACTAACACAGTTGCGATCGCATGACCGCCTGCAGTTGTGAGCAGCTGTCACAAAACAGACTGAGCGCAACAGATTCACATCTAAAAATGGCCAAATTTACAGCGTAAATAAATCAAAGGAAGAGAACACAATGACATGTCTCACTTCAATGTAGGTTAATCATGCTAACAGAAAGACAACCCCCCCCCCTTCTCAGTTAGTGAAGCCTTACGACTTTTTTGAGGAAGATTGTCCATCTTGAAATGTAAGTGGTTCAGACTTTGACCAAGTACTCTTCCAGGATGCACAGCTGGGTTCAGGGGACCTAGGATTCTCCTGATCTCTGCTGAGATACAATAAATGAGGATCAGAAACAACAACAACAACAACAACAAGTTAAACTGTGCAAAGTTTGACACTGAAATGTGAGCAACAGCTCACGTCTTTTTGGAAGGAGATTGTCCATCTTCAAATGTAAGTGGTTCAGACTTTGACCAAGTACTCTTCCAGGATGCACAGCTGGGTTCAGGGGACTTTAATGTTTTGTGGTGACTGCCGAGAGGGGGAAAAAAAAAAAAAAAAAAAAAGCGCATCAGAATGCTAATGTCTGCCAGAGAAACACATTGTAGTTGTGAGCATGACCCACATGTACACATTCAGAGGCAGGCAGATGTAATTTGAAAATGTTTATTGATTGCTAGTGATGTTCAGAATCAGAATCAGAATCGTGTTTATTGGCCAAGTATATGTGCAGACACATACAGGGAATTTGGTTCCGGTAGATGGTGGCTCTCAAGCACAGCAATCTAAATCACACACACACACACACACACACACGTGTCTATATATACACATTACACATACATATACAACGCTGTGTAAACCAACTATAAATAACGAATCTAAACTTATATACATAAAATACAGAAATGAATGAGGTGGAATGAATACTACAAAATGTACATAAGGTGCAGCTGCAGTCTGGCAGTGGGAGCAGTGTGACAGGTCAACTGTTAAGAAGGGAGATGGCGAGGGGAAAGAAACTGTTCCTGTGTCGGGTGGTCCTGGTCTGCAGGCTTCTGTACCGTCTGCCAGAGGGCAGCAGATCAAAAAGTCTGTGTCCAGGGTGTGAGGGGTCTGTGATGATTTTCCCTGCCCGATTCCTGGTTCTTGAGAGGTACAGATCCTGGATGGAGGGCAGGGGGGCGCCGATGATCCTTTCTGCTGCCCGTACAGTCCGCTGCAGTCTGCTCCTGTCCTGTTTAGTGGCTGCTCCATACCAGACTGTGATGGAGGAGCACAGGACAGACTCAATGACCGCAGTGTAGAACTGGATCAGCAGCTCCTGTGGAAGACTGTACTTCCCCAGTTGTCTCAGGAAGTACATCCTCTGCTGGGTCTGTTTGAGGATGGAGTTGATGTTGGTCTCCCACTTCAGGTCCTGGGAGATGGTTGTACCCAGGAACTTGAAGGTCTTCACAGTTGACACAGGGCTGTCTGATATGGTGAGGGGGAGCAGAGTTGAGGGATGTCTCCTGAAGTCCACTGTCATCTCTACAGTCTTAAGAGTGTTCAGCTCCAGATTGTGCTGACTGCACCAGAGTACCAGCCGCTCAACTTCCTGCCGGTATGCAGACTCATCACCATCCTGAATGAGGCCAATGACAGTGGTGTCATCTGCAAACTTTAGGAGTTTGACAGCCGAGTTCTTGGAGGTGCAGTCGTTAGTGTAGAGGGAGAACAGTAGTGGTGAGAGGACACATCCTTGAGGGGCACCAATACTGAGGGACCGGGTTCCAGAGGTGATCTCCCCCAGCCTCACTTGTTGCTTTCTGTCTGTCAGGAAGCTGGTGATCCACTGACAGGTAGCTGGTGACACGCTGAGCTGGGAGAGTTTGGAGGAAACAACACCTGACATTGAAACCCCCAGGCCTGTATCAAGCAAATGGGGTGTGTCCAAATGATGCCTTTGTCGAGGCCCATATTGTTCTTCAGGCCCCTGCAGAACATCAGGGGGGACAGAGAATCTCCTTGGTAGATCCCGCACTTGATCCCGCTAACTGATGCTATTGGCTTGAAGTTGACCTTTAGTGTTGTTCACCACATCCCCATGAGTTCATGATGAATATTTACATATATATGAAAAAGCAAACAAACAAAACCCCCAACAAACAAGTGGCCGGCGTAGAATACAGGAACATCTGGGCCGAGTATGGACTGGAAGTCCTGAGATCAACATGGGAGACTCCTACTAGGGTGGTGCAGAATAACTGACCAAAGATCTTTTGGGACTTCAAGATACAGATGGGCAAAATGGTGGCGGCTAACCAACTGGACATAGTGGTGGTAGACAACCAGAAGCAGACGGCTGTAATGATAGCTGTAGTGATACCGAATGACAGCAACATCAGGAAGAAGGAGCAGGACCCTCAAGCTCCCAGGCCTCTGGTAGAGGACACAAGCTTGGAGCATGAAGACTGAAACCCTTATATGATAAATATACATACAAAGCATTGTTATATAGATATATATTTTTTAGGAACATGTAGGTTCAGTTTAACAAGTCATCACTTGTTTGGATTGAGCTAGCATATGGGAAACCAGTAAAACCAGACTTGACTAATGTAGCCTCAAAAGAACCACTTTCAATTCTTTAATCCAAGTCCTTAATTTTCATCTACTTTTGACCATCCTTAGGATGACTCTTTGTACACCACTTAAATTAAAACCATAAATTTTCTTTTTTTTTGGAGTTTAATGTGTTCAATTTCATAACAACTCAGATCATGAGCTTCATCAGTACATGACAAATGTGTTTAAGGGAATGAAAGCACGATATAAACATGGGATTACCTTTTCTTGTTAGAGGATGCACCTAAGAGCGAAAAGAAAAAACTAAATTAGCACTCAGGTTGAAGATCATTTTAATTATTCATTTTATTATTAAAAGTCCTCAAAAAACAAAACAAAACAAAAAAACAAACAATAAATATGAAAAAGAAAATAATAGGACTTACTGGAGTTATTCATTTTTGGATCCATCAGATCATCTGCATACTGCACTTCTAAGGAAACTTATCTGAGTGGGATAGTTGCAAAAGTAGTTCATTAGATTCAAACAGCATTAGAAACGCTACTTATGCCCCTTGAGTTCTAACACCTTGTCAAACCAGTCCAGCAAGAGCAAGTAGAAACAGAATTGTTGAGTAGTGTTCAAATGTTAACTGAAATGTAGTAAAAGGAGAAGCTTGCAGGGTGCATAATTACAAGAGCTTTAAAGAAGTCTCAAGACAAAAATGAATAATTTAGAAGCTCCAGGACAAGAAAAATAAACAACAAGGGCTAAAACCCAAATTCAGTTCAGCACAAAGGTGGCATGACAAAGAAAAAGTGAAAAATAAGTAAGACTTGCACAACGTAAATGTTATTTACAAGTGGACACAATAACAATAACCAAAATTGAATACAATTTTAAATTTGAAGAAGTTTATCACAATAAAAACAAAAAACCAAACCTTTTTTTTTTTTTGAAGTTTAGGACCTTGACTACAAGTTCACTAACATGTTTTATAAAACACTTAGTTGATTAGTTACACTGCAAACTCCTGTTTTAAAATGTACATGTACTATACCTGTCATGTTTGAGGTTTTCTGACTGAAAACACAGACTCAGAATCCAAGTTCAGTGCGTTTTTGTCTTTTTACAATTAGAACATCAAGTTGCCAGCGATAGCAGAACCTTCAAGCCGTCTGATCCATAACTCCTCAGTTACGACACTCCGCCAGTTCAACAGATCCTTAAACCTCCTTTTTACTCACACCCCAGGTCTAGATATCTACGCAGAAAGAAGCAGAAGGTAAGTTGCAGTCTCTCACAGAAAAAGCAGACAAACATTTCCATACTCCAGATGAACAGAATCAACTTTTTGGGATTTCCTTACCTGGATGATTGAGCATGCATCAAGACATTTCCATACTGAGACACCAATCTCTAACAGTCTGGCATCAAATGGACGTCTTCCTCAAGCCTCAGTAGGGAGCGGCAGATCACAAGTTCAGAAACAGGTGTGCCCAGTCTGGCTGGAGTAGGCAGAAGATCCGCCTCTAAAACACAGGGTGTGGTTAGTGCACCCACACAGCACAGACAGATAGAAAAAGAAAGAAAAACCAGAGGGAGAGGGGACGGGGACATCCAGGAGGACCATGACAACACAACTCTTTTGTTTCTGTTATTTTGCTTGGGTAACTGTCATGGTCCCTGTGTCTGCCCAGTTGGCCCAGTGAGGCTACATGTGTTTGTTCTGGTTTTTCTCTCTCTCTCTCCTCCCTGCTCGCAACAGTTTGCCTGGGCGGAGTTCATCATGGGCTCCTGCTTTTGGTCCTCGCACCTGCAAGTAATTACTCACCTGTGATTCATCAACCTGTCTGTCTGCCACTTCCCTTCGTCGCTGGACTATTGTGTAACACTCCTTAGTGTAATTCTGGCCTTTCCAACATTTCGAGTTCTATTCATGTTTTCTTAGTATTAAATACCTTGACCCTGTATATAGATTCTCCTTGCCCCCGTCTTGAGACCCTGTTTCAGAACCTGTACGTGAGTGTGGCAGTTTAAGTGTGGCATGTAGAAGGAGGAGGATTTCAATGTGGAGTGAGCGGACCGGCAGTGGACCCCCTTTTCCCCACTTGTATATGGTGCACTTGGAGTTGTGTTAATAAAGAACTGTTTATTGTGATTCGCAGTCTGTGCGTGAGTCTATCCTGCTCCGTTGTGACAGATTCATATTCAAAATAATGACTCTGAAATTTCTTATAGTCCAGTTATTCCTTCAAAAGAAATCAAAACAAGATTCTGTCCTGTGATACAGTGACCCAGACTCTTGAGTCAGGATCTGTTCGACAACAGTTTACCTGGATCCAGACTGCTGTACAAATGAATACTGTAATGTTCAGTTCTTGGGATAATTGTTGTAGTAGATGCAGTGCACAGATCAATCCAAACATAACCAAGATATTGATCAGCAGTTCTTGGGAGAGCTTCACTGACTGGTATTGAACTGGGTCAAGACAGTAATCAGCAGAGGTGAGAAGTAACAAAGTACAAATATTTTGTTAAGGTTCTTAATCTATCCATTTTCTACTGCTTATGCAGGGCCGAGTTGCAGAGGCAGCAGTCTAAGCAGAGAAGCCCAGACCTCCCTTAGCTAGCCGAAATAATCTTTCCAGCGTGTCCCAGGTTTGCTCCAGGGCCTCCTCCCTCCAACATTTCTGGAACACCTCATCCAGCAGATGCCCAGAAGGCATCCTTGTCAAATGCCCGAACCACCTTAATTGCATCCTTTCTTGTGGCAGAGTAGCGGCTTTATTCTGAGCCCTTTCTGGATGGCCAAACTCCTCACTCTAAGGGAAAGGCCAGCCATCCTTCAGAGGAAGCTCATTTCTGCTGCTTGTTTCTGCAATCTCATTCTTCCGGTCACTACCCACAGCTCATGACTATACGTGAGGGTAGGGATGTAGATCGACCGGTAAATTGAGAGCTTCACTTTTATGCTCAGCTCTCTCTTCACCATGACAGACCTGTACAGCGTCCGTATCACTGCAGACGCTGCACCAATCCATCTTCTTCCCTTACTTGGGAAGAAAACCCAGAGATACTTAAAGTCCTCCACTTGGGGAGGAGATTCCAGGTCCCTGACTTGGAGTGGGCACTGAACCTCCCACAGAACACTCAGAGGGACACAGTTGAATACCTTTTCCAAGTACACAAAACATGTGTCGACTGGCTGGGCAAACTCCCATGCACCCTCAAGTATCCTCAAGAGCGTGAAGAGCAAGGCCAGCGTTCCACGACCAGGACGAAAACCACATTGTTCCTCCGGTATCCGACATTCGACTAATGGATGAACTCTGGCCGAGCAGTGTGATTTCCCCCCTATAGTTGGAGCATGCTCTCGGGTCCCCGCTTCTTGAAGATAGAAAACACCACCCCAGTCTGCCAATCAAGAGGTTCCGCCCCGATCTACATGCAACATTGTAGAGGTGTGTCAACCAACCTGAGTCGCTTGATGGTTTGTGAGAATCCCCTGGCAGCTGCCCAGCACACACTGCACCCGACCCCTAGAGTGCTTACTGCTGGTGATGGGCCGACAGGAGTCTGGGCTAATGTCCATTTATTGGACTGTGTCTGGTCGGGCCCCATGGACTAAGGCCCAGCTGCCAGACGTTCGCCCCCAGGCCCCCTCCCCGGACCTGGCTCCAGGGTGGTAACCCTATCCTGGGCTGGGTAAACTGTTCCCTTCACTCCTAGGACTTTTTGAATGTTTTTGTCTGGTCGCTCACCCAGGACCCAGGTATGACTACTGTACTTAAGTAGAATTTTCAGCTATCTGTATTGTACTTGAATATTGTTTTTTTTTGTTTGTTTGTTTGTTTTTACCAAACCCAAGTGACAAATAAAGAGGCAATGCTGAGATGGTTTGAATATGTCAGGAGGGATAGTGGACAAAGCATATTGAAGATTGAGCTGAAAGAAAGGAGAAAAAAAACAAAGTGGACTAATGCTAAATTTCAAAATCTCAGTTTGAGAGTGATGTTGTATGCTTTTGTTTGAATAAAGTCAATTTTATTTTATTTAACCTTTCTTTATACAGGTAGAGACCTGTTTGAGAGACCTGTTTCAGACAAACAGGTTAAATAAGACGATTGTCAAATTTGGTGTATATGTTGGAACGCTCCATTTGAACCCATTTGAAAATAGGAACTTTGAATACACTATATTGAAAAAAGAGTAAAGCTACAACAAAGCTTTCAAAGACAAATCACTTTAAACTTATTGAACTATGATAAAGTGATATTTATGGCTCTTCTCCATACACTGTTATTTGTTCCTTCATATAAGTGTTAGGGATACTCCAAGTTTTGACCTACCAGCGTCCTCGCTGTGGTGAGAACCTAAATTGCTCATCCAAATGAGTGAAGAGGGTAGCAAATTTGGTTTTTAGCAATATCAGACAAGCTATCAGACATGACTGATTTTATTAGAGGTCCAAAACAAGAATTTTGACAATTAAAGGCTTCTTTCAACATATTTGCCTGAACAAAAATTTGCAAAAAAAATAAAAAATCCAAAGGGGAAGAAGAATTCCAGATTGCTTTTGGTTCAATTCTGCAGACTTCCTCCCAAAAAGTCCATTTCGCTATTTGGTCATATCACTAAATAAAAGTTAACTTCTCTTTGTCTTGATGCATGCTCAGTCATCCAGGTAAGCAGATCTCCAAATAGTTGATTCTGTTCATCTGGACGTAGCGTTTTCAGTGGGAGAAACGTTTCATCACTCATCCAAGTGACTTCTTCAGTCTCAGCTGACTGCAGGTTTCCCCAATCTTATAAACAGTACATTTGCATAATGACTGAAACCAGCCCACTGAAGGAACTTCTCTTTGCTTTTACCAGCCAATGTGACTTACCTAACAGTTACTCCTGCCATTTTTCATCAGTTCTGAATTCTTCATTATCTCCTTCCTTTAAATTTGTAAGATTTTGCTTCATTTTAATGTCAGTCACTACATTGTATCAAAAAGGGGAAAATTAAAAAACCTCAGAATAACACCCTGTGTTAATTTATTAACTTTTAGCTAACAGTGCCACAGAGAGAGAACTGATTTGCTGATATGTCACTGATATGGCTTGGAGAACAGAGAAATCTAAAGAAAATTTGAATATTTACTGTGACACAAATAATACTGGTAACAGTCCACAGTGACAAAAGCAGAGCTACTTTATGGAGGTTGTTTCTGGGCTTTCAGACTGAGCCTTCAATCTGCCCATTCACATGTCAAGATGATTGACAGGACTCAAACGCGGGTCTCTGAATGTTCACAATAAAGGTGAGTTTATTTAAGTGACACCAGCTGCTAATACAATGGTGAAGGGAACAGGAGCTCCATAGAATCCAGAGAAGGGAAACACGCCCAAACTCCTGTCTTCACAAAGCCAGTCACTTACATGACCAAACTTGCACTCCACGCTGACGCTCACTCATGAATACACTCGCTCGACAGGGTCCAAGGGAAACAGGGAGGGATCAGGGAAGGTCTGCACCAAGGAGAAGAGAAACAGGTTAGAAGCTAAACATACTGTGACAGCTGGGGCTACACGAGCCAGCGATGACCACAACTCAGCCGCCGTAGTGACCAGTCTGATGGGGATGATGAGCAGCAGGTGAGTTGATTGCCAGCAGGTGCGTTGGCTGAAGGTGGAAATCTGCAATGCAACACCACCCAGGCGGAAAGGAGTGAGGATGGGAGGGAGAGAGGGACACACAATGGCTGTATCCCAATTCAGGGTCTGCAGCCTTAAAGGCCGCATTTTAAGGCCAATTACGTCACAGCAACGCGATGAAGGCTGTCCCAATTCGAAGGCTGCTCGAAATGCGGCCCTCAAATGCGTCCTTTATTTCCCTGAATTTTAAGGACGTGGCGGTGTAGACTTCGTGGCCCAACATATCCCAGAATGCATAGCGCGGCGGTGGGTGTGGATAATTTTGCCGAAAAAAAAAACAGCGGATGAGGGGCGCCCGAAGAGTAAACTTTAAGTAAGTACTGAATATTATGTCACTTATTTATGTGCAAATGTTTAATAACGAAGAACATTAAAACATTACTGTTGGCCACATGTCGGCAAAGTTATGTGACATTAGTGACGTTTGTACTAACTTGGTTTTAAAGCCTTTACTTTAAAATATACGCCGTTCAATAGCTGAGCTGAATCTTACAGAGAATGATCAAAGCTCATGTAGAAACAAACAAACAAATGAACAAAAGATTTTCTCCTTCATTTCTGTCAAACAAAGCTGTATGAAACGTTTCCAGCTGTTAGTATCATGGTTGCTAGGCAACCTGGGCGCGCGACGGAGGCTAGACCGTCTCATTTCACAAGCCTCGAACTTCCGGCCTTAGCAGTCTTTGAGTACGCGGCCCTTGTGGACCGTTAAGGCTGCGTACTTTAAGGCTGCAGACCCTGAATTGGGATACAGCCAATAACAAGCACTGACAGGAAACCAGGGAGAATTGGAGGACCATGACATCACATTTCAAAATCAAACAACTACAGTGGGAGACCTCCATATCTGGCACGAAATTACCTCCATATTATAATAATAGTAAAATCTTTAATAGAAAAAATACATTAAAAAATTAAAAAGCTAAATAGAAAAAGTCAGCTGACTGCTTTCAAGGCATAGAGTTGATGCAGTTTTTTAATGCATCATTATAATAAATTCATTACTATTTAAAGTAAAGAAAAATGTAAATGCAACATTTCAAAACATAAAGCAACCAAAACTGAACCAATTTGTAAGTACAAGAACCTGTGAGCAACTAAAGACAAGTGTTGGGATTTATTTTTATCTTGTAAGGCTAATGTCGCATAATTAGCACCACATATTTGTGTTTTGTCTTTTACTGCACACAGTGTATTGTGGAATCATTTTGGATTCACTCTGATGATAACAGACATGAGCAGAGAGAAGCATTCCTCTCTGTGGAATATAGCTAAGGTGATAAATCAGTTGTTATGCGATGGTATGCACCATACACTCCTCCTTTATGCAGATCTGACTGGAGGGTAGGAGGTGGTTGCCATGGTGATGGGTGAAGCAGTGTCTCCAAATAAGGAGATGCCCAGAAAGTTGCAGAAGAAGAAACATGAGCCGAGATCAGACCTAAGGCCACCTTAATCTGTTTTAGTAATCTTGTTTATCACCCATAATAAAAAGTGTTAGTGCCTGGTCGTGGCAGTCGTTTGTCTCTGAGAGAGGAGGTCCAGAGCATTTGACTTTAACTCCATTGTCTCTTCCCAGAATCTATTTTTTGTTTGTTTATTTGATTCCTGTCTGGCAATGGTCCAACAAACGGTCTCTACATTGGTTAAACTTAAAATTATTTTTATTTTCCATTTCATGAGGACAGTCTTCTTAGCAATGGATAAGGCAGCGAGAGCCATGTGGACTGTAATCATCTCCACAGTGACATCATCTAAATGACCCGAAAAGCAAACTGAAGGGGAGGCTGGAATGTTACATTTCAAAAAACTTTGATAAGTCTTCGCATATCCAGCACCAGAACCTAAGAGCATGGATGTAATTTTTAGGTGCATTGCCTTTACAGTGCGAACAGTTGTGAGAAGACGTAAAACCCATCCTGAACATCCACTGATCTGTATAGTGCACTCTATGTATTATTTTATTAACTGTACCCAGGGATGTAAAAGAATTTGTACCACACTTGATGGCGTTTGATTAGGCTTAAATTTCTTTTTTACTATAGACTTAATTTGTTGATATTCTAAAAATCTATTCTTGTTAATCATGTATTCTATAACTAATCTGTCAAATGGAATAAAGTCTGTTCCTTCGAATATGTCTTCCAAGTATTTAATTCCTTTACGACTCCAGTCTGTGAAGTTAATCATATTATTGTTCTGTAGTATGTTAGGGTTGTTCCAGATGGGTGCACGTTTGCTTGGGATCAATGAAGACACCATGCTGTCAGAGAGGAGCTGATGTTGATGCTTTTGCATGCATGTTATTTGATGTTTGAGCTAATGAATGGTAGGTCTGAGGTCTCTATTTATATTGCATAGTGCCTGTTCTGTGTCTAGCTAGGGTTCATCTAAGTGGCTGTGATTTAGGCATCCTGGGATGAATTGTAGCCCGTTGGCTAAGAAGTAGTGTTGGAAGTTAGGTAGATCTTGTCCTCCTTTATTCTTGGCCCTTTGTAGTGTTTTTAAGCTAATACGCAGGGGTTAACTCTCCAAAGGAATCCAGAAATCTAAACCAGTTCACAAAGAAGCCATCTATGTCCACTGTGAACGACCATCTTTGAACGGAGGGCGGGGCTTACGACGCTAACTGTCTGCCATTTATAATCCACTTTTGAGATCCTTCCCAGACGCCTTAACACCCACTCACATCCTGGGGCCATTTGACCTCAGCAAGCTCTCACAATGGGTTCACCCAAAACCTCTGATGGTAACCCACACCTTTTTTCACACTTGGTTGATGTGATGAGGCAAATGATCAATAGTGGGTCAATGAAACCTCTTAGGAACACTCCCAATAGGACTTCACAATCCAGGACTCTCCACCAATAGGGCTTTGGAGTTGACATCACGCCGCAATGTATTGTAGGAACTAGGGGTGGGGGAAAAAAATCGATACTGTGTAGTATCGTGATATTTTGTTTGCTAATAATGTATCGATACAGGGACAACAGAAATTGATATTTTGTTACAAAAAAGGTTTTTGTGCTCTGACTTCAGAGCATGTTGATCCTTTTTCTGAGCAAGAATCCTGACATTCCTGACATCCTGACACTGTCCAAATGTGTTTAACTTTTTTTTGGCAGCAATAAACATGACAGTTTACTTATTTTAATTTAAGACGTGTTTTATTTTAATTAAGTTTAAAACTTTTTTATTTAATGTAAAATTATATTTTGTTTTAATTTACTTTCAAATTCTTCAGTTGCTGAATGGGCTGCACAGTTTTCATAAATTGCATAGTTCAGAATAGCTATAATTGTACCAGATGGTTGCATTCAGTTAAGTTGGACTAGACTGTAATACAAACCGTTCAGTTTGTCAACAATAAAACTGACTGAAATGAGAGAAAGACTGAGTGTGAGACTTTGTTATTAGATAAAATGAATATTGATAAAGTTTACCTTTATGTACAGAATTTGAATATCGCAAAATATTTAAAAAAAATTGCAATAATATCGTATCGTGCGTTAAGTATTGTGATAATATCGTATCGTGGGATGTATGGTGATTCCCACCTCTAGTGGGAACGCGGCGCCATTTTCCAGGTCCACAAATCAAAACAAACACACTGCGTTGGAACGACGACTACAAGAAAGATGCTTAAAAGCAGCTGAAAAGAGAATGGACTGTAGGGACACCGGCTGCGTCCAGAGGCGACGCAGCGGTACTTGCAGAAAATAGCGTGCATTGGAAATGTGGACCCATATGAAATACGCCCGTGGAGTAGAAACCCTGAAGACCAACCGCTATTGACGTAGCCTGACATATTCTCGTACCTTATCTGTGGAATCAGCGCGTACAAGTCGTCATTCAAACAAAGGTAAGTCAGCTCGAGTACTGCGTGTGAAATGCGTTTGATTTCCCTCCGAACATTCAGATTAGTGCAGCATAAATTCATTCATGAGGGGAAATTACAGCGAGAACATGTGGAGGCTGTTAGAGGGATAACATAGTGAGTTCAGTGCACTGATGTGACATTGTCCTGAAGGATTTAGTTATTCTTTATGGTTAAAGAAATTGCAATAATTAATTATTTATTATATATAATTCTAATTACACATCTTGCTTCCATGTTTGTATCCTGTGTCACTAAAAATAGATTTTATTTTAGTTTTATACATTGATTAATGACCTGCAGAATCTCCTTATCATATTAAGTGATTCATAATTGTCACTTTATGCTTTCTCCATCTCCGAAGTGATTACATCCTTGCATTGCATACTTTAGGTTCATTTTCTGCAGGCAGGTTTCTGACAGAGAACAGGCAGATTTACACTATAACATGCAGCGTTCTATAGATGGACACATAAAGAAATGAAAAATGACATGTATGTGCTAACTTTCTAAACACTTTGTTACATTTATGATAAAGTAGATAAAACACATTTATGTCGGCCTTGGCTCATAGTTCTTGTCTTTAAATTAACTTTGTGTATGTTTCAGGTCCTGCACTCTCAAAGACTGAATGAACCAGCATTGCAGCCACGGGTCACTGTGAGCATCACAGGGAAGGTTGAAGCCGCCCACTGCACCTGTAAGGCCGGAGTCGTGGTGACCTGCAGCCACGTCACTGCTCTTCTGTTTAATGTAGAAGCAACAGTGTTGATCGTGGCACAAGGACTGTTACAGAACCTGCATACTGGGTTTTGCTGGGTAATGTGACCAAGATACAGCCAGAGGTTGGCCATAAGATAGACTTCTCCTCTTCAGCTGCCCAAAAAAAGGCTCTTGATCAAAACATAAACAGACCATCCGTAGTGACAGGTAAAAGAAGCCGTCCTCAAAACAGAAAAATCCCACCTGCTACTGTGGAGGAGTTGTCACTGCTATTGGATACTTTGCTGGAACACAGTAAAGCTGTGGGTTGTGGGAATGACCCATAATGTTTTATATAGGGGTCTAGATTTATGCCTGTAGTGCACTGCCATGTAAATAATTTGCATTAACTGAATATGTACTGACTGAGTCCCACAGTTCAAAAGTTGAATAAAGAAACAAACTAATTTTTGCCTTTTTTTAAAAATTAAAACCACTTTGTAACTGATGTGATGTTCTACAGTGTAGAATCCATGTCATTTATAGTTTATAAAAGACAAAATGTTTACACAAAATCATGTCAGTGTTTACATGATATCACCCACTACTAACATTACTAACATAACTTTATTTACTGTATCTTTTGAAAAAAATACGGCTATTTATAGAGCACAAGACTTAAGAATATTTAACAGGAGCAGGTTTCATTTTTCCCTGGTTTTATTACCACACTGTTCATCAAACGCAGCAAACCTTCACCATCTTATCCAGAAGGGTCACCTCTTCACCCTGACATGGAAGAAGTAATCTGATTGGCATGGTGGTATGTTTGAAGCAGGTCCCTTGTGTAGCGCTGGAACCCAGTCATGATGTTTCATCCATTTCATTGGCTGGTTTGCTGCAATAATGCCAAATAATTAGCAACTCTATAAATAGAAGGTAGTTCTGCAAAATCACTCAGTAGGATGTTTGTTCTAATTTGCTATGAGCTCAGAGTGCATCGAAAATAAGACTAATAGGTAGTGATGTGACGTTCTGTATCGAGGCTTCAAAGCTTGTGTCGAGTAATTGAGGGGGCGTTTCCGCGATGCGCGTAACGAGGCTTGCTTCATTTATGGGAGGAGCTGAAAATGATGACGTCCGAAGCCTCGCTGCCCGGCTGTACCACGTGACTGGTTCATGAAGTGGTTCGAACTTTGCTGCGAGCTATGACAGCGATATAAACCCCTCAGACTCCATTCAAAATGTGGGTGTTTGATGGAGAGTTGCGGTTAGTGAGAGTTTGGAGACAGTTTGGAGGTTTATGAGAGTGAGGAGAGAAAGTCAGGAGAGAATGGAGCCGGCTAAGAAGAGGAGGATGTCCTCCCCTGTGTGGGAATGTTTATATTTGTGCTTTGGTTTTGTTGTCTTTCCTCAGAACAATCTCAAATTGATGAAGACCTGGTTAGCATGGTGATTGAGGACTCCCAGCCATTTAGCATTGTGGAGGACAAAGGATTTAAAAGATTTGTTCAATCATTAAATCCTAGCTATGTTCTCCCCACTAAAAAGGTCATAAAAGCAGTGAAAATTTAATTTTTACAGAATAAAATGTGAACAGGTAGCTGTCCATACCTCAACGTTACAAAAGCACCACCACTGTCCACACCCAACCACACCTCACCTCCCAGTAAATGATCATTTCCATTTTAAGCATTTCCAAATAATCATTTTCCATACTGCCAGTATAAATATACACAGTATACTGCATCACTACAATATAGATGTTTTACACACTCCTTTTGTTGTTGACATTTACAGGCTGTGTGCAAAAGGCCACACTCTTCAAATTCATGCCAACTAATATTTTTACGTCCAGCAGGTGTCCTACTAGAGCAAATGAAGCTTCAAGAAGCTTTGTGCTGGGGTGAACCAATTGGATGAAAAGCTTCAGTGCTTCATCTGCCCATCACTACTAATAGGCTATAAAGATATGAACATATTTAGAACTTACCAGAATGAAAATGTCTGGAGCACCAACAGATATTTGGAGATGGAAGAGAACCGGATATCAGCTCGTCTCACAGCTGCTATCCAGGCTAGACGCCTTTGTTTGGTAACATCGATACACGAGCTGCCTCATGTTGCTTCCAGGTGGGGAAAGAATGAAAACACAAACCCTTTTCAAGCTTATTCTCTTGCCGGTCGTGTGATCGAACATTGCAGCGGACCACACAGCAAACACAAACCGTGGCTGTTGTGTGTGCCTTCGCTCCTTTTTCGCTTGCGCTTTGTTTTGACCCCGAAAATGGCGCATCAGCTCAAAATCCTTTCCACGCCCACCCCCGTGACATCACGCTCCAAAGCCCTATTGGTCTTTCCAAGCATCTTAGATTTCCGTCTTCTCACTCACCTCTCCCTCTTCTCGCCTATCTCATAATCTAAATCAATCCAGCTGTTATGTCAGAGTAAACACTAATATTTTCATAGTTAGGGTAAATTTGAGGCTGATTTATTTTTTTTGCATCTTGCATGTTCTCTCCAGGTACTTAGGATTCCACCAACAGTGAAAAATACAGATTGTGAATTTTTTTTTGATAGTTTGCATCCTTTTTTTTCCTTTTCTTTTTTTAACCTTTTACCTTTTGTCTATATTTTATTGTGCTGTGCTTATTATATTTTACTGCTTCTATTGTTCTTGCGCTGTTGTAAAGTGACCTTGAGGGTCTTAAAGGCGCCTATAAATAAAATGTATTATTAGTAGTAGTAGTATTGTAAATTCTTGCACAAATAACACACATAAACAATTAAGCAGCGTATATAAGCATGCATTTCTTAATTTTTATTAATTAATCAATGGCTAATGATTTATAGAACCTAACTGGAAGCTATGTTTTAATATTTAAGTCGGTGTCTCTTTATAATAATAAAAGCTAAAATAATTAAGTTTCATAACCCCACATATATTCAAATGTCTTACTAATTTCAACTCATTTTGAAATGTTTTCAGCAAATTGCAGGTGAGTCAAATCTCTGACGTGATGATTTGGTGATTTTATAGACATATGTTTCTATTGTATACAGGGAAGGGGCACTACAGTGTCAGCAGATGGATCAAATACTAATGTTTGAAAAGAACGTGGCTTTACTTTCCACCTGAAATTTAGACGTGCTGATGAATCTGCTCGGACTTTGCGCTCAGTCTCTTCTGGAGCATGACTGACTCCACCCTGGTGCAGCAGGACAGTACTTCAGTTTACTGCCCATTACTGTCAGTATCACCATAATTGTTGCCCTTCCTTCATTGACTTTTTGAAGTAAGTAGTTTCTTCTTGCAATACTATTTGTTTTCCTACAATTTCTTGCAATTCAGTTCCAGCCTAGCTTTAAGGTTTAACATGGAGAGGGGTGTTAGGGGCTTGTTTTGCTCATGGCTGATAATGTGGACAAGTTAGAAAATCACAAATTTTGAGCTGTTTTTTTCTTGAGAATGACTTCCTGATAAGACTTACAGGGAGTGCAGAATTATTAGGCAAATGAGTATTTTGTCCACATCATCCTCTTCATGCATGTTGTCGTACTCCAAGCTGTATAGGCTCGAAAGCCTACTACCAATTAAGCATATTAGGTGATGTGCATCTCTGTAATGAGAAGGGGTGTGGTCTAATGACATCAACACCCTATATCAGGTGTGCATAATTATTAGGCAACGTCCTTTCCTTTGGCAAAATGGGTCAAAAGAAGGACTTGACGGGCTCAGAAAAGTCAAAAATAGTGAGATATCTTGCAGAGGGATGCAGCAGTCTCAAAATTGCAAAGCTTCTGAAGCGTGATCATCGAACAATCAAGCGTTTCATTCAAAATAGTCAACAGGGTCGCAAGAAGCGTGTGGAAAAACCAAGGCGCAAAATAACTGCCCACGAACTGAGAAAAGTCAAGCGTGCAGCTGCCAAGATGCCACTTGCCACCAGTTTGGCCATATTTCAGAGCTGCAACATCACTGGAGTGCCCAAAAGCACAAGGTGTGCAATACTCAGAGACATGGCCAAGGTAAGAAAGGCTGAAAGACGACCACCACTGAACAAGACACACAAGCTGAAACGTCAAGACTGGGCCAAGAAATATCTCAAGACTGGTTTTTCTAAGGTTTTATGGACTGATGAAATGAGAGTGAGTCTTGATGGGCCAGATGGATGGGCCCGTGGCTGGATTGGTAAAGGGCAGAGAGCTCCAGTCCGACTCAGACGCCAGCAAGGTGGAGGTGGAGTACTGGTTTGGGCTGGTATCATCAAAGATGAGCTTGTGGGGCCTTTTTGGGTTGAGGATGGAGTCAAGCTCAACTCCCAGTCCTACTGCCAGTTTCTGGAAGACACCTTCTTCAAGCAGTGGTACAGGAAGAAGTCTGCATCCTTCAAGAAAAACATGATTTTCATGCAGGACAATGCTCCATCACACGCGTCCAAGTACTCCACAGCGTGGCTGGCAAGAAAGGGTATAAAAGAAGAAAAACTAATGACATGGCCTCCTTGTTCACCTGATCTGAACCCCATTGAGAACCTGTGGTCCATCATCAAATGTGAGATTTACAAGGAGGGAAAACAGTACACCTCTCTGAACAGTGTCTGGGAGGCTGTGGTTGCTGCTGCACGCAATGTTGATGGTGAACAGATCAAAACACGGACAGAATCCATGGATGGCAGGCTTTTGAGTGTCCTTGCAAAGAAAGGTGGCTATATTGGTCGCTGATTTGTTTTTGTTTTGTTTTTGAATGTCAGAAATGTATATTTGTGAATGTGGAGATGTTATATTGGTTTCACTGGTAAAAATAAATAATTGAAATGGGTATATATTTGTTTTTTGTTAAGTTGCCTAATAATTATGCACAGTAATAGTCACCTGCACACACAGATATCCCCCTAAAATAGCTAAAACTAAAAACAAACTAAAAACTACTTCCAAAAACATTCAGCTTTGATATTAATGAGTTTTTTGGGTTCATTGAGAACATGGTTGTTGTTCAATAATAAAATTATTCCTCAAAAATACAACTTGCCTAATAATTCTGCACTCCCTGTATTGACGACACCTTATTTTTGATACCATAGATCAGAGAGCGCTAACAGGCGGACCACGGTCCGGATCTACAACACAAACAAACAAATTTTATTTTAACTGGTAGAGCTTTATGGTAGGGGTTCAGCCTGAAGAAACACACCTACCAGATGTGATACGCATCTGGGCAGTAAACACTGGGACTCTACAGTGCCAGCAGCTGAAAAGACAGTAGAAAGAAAAGTTTAGAAAAAGAAAACTAAAAAACAGAAAGTGAGAGAAAAATAAAGAACAAATGGTGCAAACAAGAAAAGTGGACAATGAAAATAGAGCATCTGATCTCTAGATGCAGTCAGTCGATCTAAGAGCGGTTTATAAGAACTGACTTTTCACTTTCCGACTCCAAACGGTCCCTGAGAAAACTTTACCAGGAATGAGGAAACCAGCCCTTTGCATGTTGACCATGTTTGGCTCCACGTACAAAAGCGAAACAACTAAAAACTAAATATGGTCGTAAAATTGTTCACCTGTTAAAATATGTTTATTATCTGTAAAACCGACTGAGAGTGTTCAGTCTTGATTTTATTCATTTTTTAAGCACTTCAACTGAACATGAGCAGAATTGATAACATTTTCAATTCTGAAAGGAAATGCATTGGAAATGGAAAGTAAATTATAATAGGTTAACCTGTCTTTACCAGTAGAGTTCAGTCATTTAGTACCAAACCGATGGGCCTCTTGTTCAGTACTTGGGTTAGTACTACTGAAAATAATCAAGTTATTTTAAGTACTCAAATTGAATAAGTTGAACTAACTTAGTCATCTTAAGTGAATTTTACTTCGTTTTTTTTTTGAGGCAACCAGTTTGCATATTTTTTTAAGTTCTAGAAACTAATTAGATGGTACAGTGTACTCATGATGACTAAGTTCTCCTAACTTAGTTATCTTAACCCTGGACAGCTATTCATATGCATGTGTTTTGCAGTAATAGTTGCAGTCAACACAGTGGACGCTTATGCATCATCTCATACATTGTGCGATCAATGAACTGTGGAACGTCCTGAGATGTGATTTTCACCCAGGTGTCATCCACATCCCTGAACCAATGACTTCATAGCAAAGCCCTCTTTTCCACTTCTTCCATGTACAAATTGGCCACGGTGGGTGAAACTGGGCCCACGGCACACCCGTGTTTCTGCCTGTAGAACTGACCCTTTACTAACTTACTTACTTTGTAAGAGATTACAGGATGACCCCAACCTCAGCACCCTGAATTCAGACATACTTTGTTTTTCATGTGCATGTGCCATCATGGCATCTCTTTGCACTAAGATCGTGTATAGTAATGGTTAACTGATGTAAGCATTATTTTTGATTTGTGCTCTGAAAGCTTTGATATATTTTCTTGATGTTTACTGTTTTTGCTTCCTTGCAAGTAAAATAAATGCGTTGGAGCTCGTTACTCTGTGTGTCTCACGAGAATTTTTCCTAACATTTCAGTCCTTCGAGATGAATTTCAACATTTCTCCCGTTCATCTCTGCCAACACTGACCGATACCGTGCAAGGGGGAGTCTGGGTCTCCTGACCTCTGCCCTGTCACTCGTAAAGTGCCGTTTGTAAAGGTGAAGCGGGGCAGCGGGAAAAGACACCGGAGAGAGAGGAAAATGGTCTGGGACCATCATAAAACCTTATGCTATACAAGTGGGTTAAAACCTCTATTTACAGGTCAGGTTTTGTCCAGGGAGTGACGTTTGTCAAAGAGAGATTTGCCAAAAAAATACAGAGGTAAATCCCCTGGTGAAGCACCTGATTAGAAACATAATTAGAAAATAAATCTAAAATTAAATCTAAAATTAAAAGTTTGACCTGATGGTGGCGCTAGAGTTTCATTATCAAGGGGCCATTTATGTATTCAATAAATAAACAAAGTGCCTGACACAAACACTTGCTCATCAGCCATATGCAAACCATTTTCTTGAGGCAAATATCTCTTGGTGGTAAAACGTGTTAGTAATATTTGAGGAGAATATGAGGGTTAATGTCGCAATCGAAGGTCAGACTCACTCTTTCTTCTGATTGGTGCCAACCCTAAAAGGCCCTCCCACCTAGCGCCCCACGTGGCTTTCCACTCCTCTGATTGGGGCGTCTGCCTGCCCCTCACAGGGCTTCGGCCAATCGGGTGCTTTTGTCCTTCTTACTCGCGTCATTTGCGTTAGCTGTAGTGCTACTTTCCAACATGTCGGCTGTGTGTGTGCTCCCCATGTGTCTGCGGGCGAGCCGGGGCCTCCTCCGGCTCAGGAGCGCGGCGGCGGGTGCCTCCGCCCCAGCCATGGTGGACGTCATCCGGACACTGTCCACGGACAAGCCGCCGGCCGCAGCGGGCAGTGCGACGAGCGGGTTAGCTCAGGCGATCCTCCAGGAGAGACTCCAGCAGCCGACTCAGGTGCGCTTCATTTTACAACCTTAACAGCACTCAGTGGCGTCGACGGGGGTAACTGTATTAAGTAGTAGGTCCGACCGTGAAACCCCGCCCTTACGAGCTGCCCTGGTGATGTAAATCAACTCATGAACGAACATTTCCAACCTTAGCTCAGACTGACAGCTAGCTTACATAAAGTTATTTTCCTGACCCACGCGGGCCCAGACGGACTGAACTGTATGTTTTGTGGTGGTTGTCGCGACACACGTGATCTTCAGAAATGTGACGTTATGACAGCACCACCCCACGCGGGCTCAGCTGTCTGCTGAATGAATGAACCTGGCATTAACTAGCTAGCCAGCATGCTAATGTTAGCATGCGTTTATCTAGTCTGGCTGTAGCAACACAGATTACCTGAGCCCGGCTCACGTGAGTGTCCTCACAGTGTGTGTTCCTCTGAACAGTAAACAGTAGGGTTAACCCTAACTGTGTGACAGTGAGTGCAGCTGGCACTGCTGTGGTTACCTGCCCTTCACCCGCAGCTGTGTGTGTGTTTGTCAGTGCCACAGCTTGATTTTATCTGCGGGATAAATCGCGTTAACAGCCGAGGTTTGTTTCGCTCTGAAGGTCAGAGCAGACCCCCACCCTCCTCCCCGTGCAGCTCAGTGTGGTGTCTGGTCATGGAGGAAGCCACCCACCACGTGACTCCTAACCGTGTGTTTCCCACAGACTCCAAACATAAAAGTGTGACATCTACAGACGAACTGTAATAAGGGTTTTAGTTAAAGACTAATTAATTGCCACTCCACTTCTTCCCAGCAGCAGATACAGAAAGTGCTGAAATCTGTTAAAATCCATGAATTTAATTGGACATGAAGGAAATCAACAGCCTTCCATTAGACCATGTTGGTTTCTGTCAGTCTGTGTTGTTTTAAATGCTGTATAACATTTGCACACATTCACACATCCATGCCTTTTCAGTTAGTTTGGCATGCTCCTGATGAGATGATGGACGGTGTTTTGGGGGTGATCTCCTCCCAGACATGGACCAGTGCATCTGTGCGTGCTGCAGTCTGCAGTTCTGTTTGGCAGCATCAGGTCTGAGACTGGGTTTGAGGACTTTATCCAGCTAAACCAGTCATGCTGGATGAGCCTGAAGGTATCATAACGTTCGTCTCCAGACTCTCACCTGTCTCCTGTGCTCAGTGTGAACCTGCTCTCATCCACCAGAGCTGGACTGTTGGTTGTTGTCCTCTGCTGCACTGTGCTGTGAATACGGGCCCTGCTGCATGCAGTCTGATTCTGACAGTCTGCTCCGAAACATGCACGAGGAGCACGATGGAGGCTGTTATGTAGCACTCATGCAGCACTCCTCTACTGCCCTGCACGGCTCTCCTCCACGCTGTCGACTGTGCCAGCATCCACACCAAACCACCTCCTGTCAGTTTTTATTGTTTCTGTAAATTCTGTTTTTGGGAATAAAGTTTTTTTTTTTTGCTTGTTTGTTTAAAAGAGATGCAAAAACTTTTCCTTGTGTTAAACTGAATGAAGCTGACGTCTCTAACGCTTTCCTCTCAGTTCAGACTGAAGGTGAGCGCATCAGTGCTGCACATTTCATTAATGCTAGTTCAGAGTCAAACAGAAACGCTTGTTTTTGTTTCAGGGTCAGCCTCCTCCAGAGGGAGGGGAGGGCGAGAGGGAGGGCGAGAAGGCAGAGGACAGGAAGCAGAAGGAGAACACGACCTACGCTAAGAAGATGGTGCTACGGTTGGCGGGATTCATGGGAGTCGGCGGCGCGGTTGCCATCGTTTATATATTCGGTGAGTCTTTAAGCTTCGTCCTGTGCACTCAGAGGGAGAGACTTTGCTGCCTCTCCTGAAACGGCGTCCTCACTTCGTCAGTTTCAGCCGGTTTGCTTCACAGGTGGAAACACGGTCACTGTCAGCCAATCAGCTTGCTCAGCAGCAGGTCTCTATGTTCAAATCCGGTTCAACCTCTTTCTGTAGGGGTGATGTGACAAAGGAGCTGAAAATAAATTTCAGTAGACACAAAGCTGTTTCTACCTGGTTTCTACCCAGAAACTTGACAAACATTCAAGAGCTGCAGAGTTTAAATGTGTTAGATCAGGGGTGTCCAACTCCAGGCCTCGAGGGCCGGCGTCCTGCAGGTTTTAGATCTGCAGGACGCCTAATCATGTGATTCAAGTGTGTTGACCCTCTAGGTCACATGATTAGTTCATTACCCGGTCTCTGGAGAACGTTACGACATGTTGAGGAGGTCATTTAGCCATTTAAATCAGCTGTGATGGATCAAGGACACATTTAAAACCTGCAGGACATCGGCCCTCGAGGCCTGGAGTTCCCCACCCCTGGAATAAAGTCAAGAATAAGCCTGTAATCCAGATGTTTCCCACTGGATCAGATTGATCATGTCAAACCTTCCCTGTAAAGAAAAGAAGAGATTTGTTTGAGGACAAACAGAAATTCTTGAAAAGGTTTGAGGAGCGTTTTTAAACGAATAGTTGACAGAGTCTAGTGTGGTGTGGCATTTTTAAAGGAAGAGAGGGTTTTTATTGTTTCCTTCATGCGAGTGTGCTGTAAGGGTTTATGTATGCAGGGCAGCTCTGTATTTTTCTCTTTAGATTTTAATGACGGTTTTGTTGGAATAAATGTGCCACAGCTACCTGGGGGTCAGTAATATTAAACTCCTGGAAAGATCACCGTGGGCTTTTCGGCCGGGCGCTTTTATACATACCCCTGTTTGAAAACATGAACCCAGCACGTGGTTGTTGGTCACGGATGAAACATGGATCAGATGTTTGGTTCTGCTGCTGGGTTTAAACACGTCAGTTTAAGGCGTTTCAAACAGGAGATGCAGCAGAAGGTCTTTATTCTTTGAGCCATCTTCAAAATAACAAAAGAACAGGTATAATCTGTATTTCTGGCTGCGCTGGGCCTCTGAACTTCCTCTTCCTCTGATGGAAAGGTGGGTGTGATTGGTGTTTTCACACTTGGCTCCCTGATTGCAGGGACAGATGGGTGGAGCTAGCAGCCTGTCCTTCAGAGGAGAGTCAGACTGAGGATGGTGAAGGGCGTTGTTGACAGGTTTGTCGAGTAGAAAAATGGACCTAGAGTGATCCGTTTAAAGAGTCTGAGGAGGAGAGGATGGAAATGTAATCTTTGATTGGTGGAGTCGGACTCGGGTGAGGACAGGAGGAAGGATTTCTTTGGGGAGTCGTCCTCTTCAGAACCAAGTCGTTCATGAAGTTATTGGAGGTTTTCTTATTTTTCTTTGATTTGCTTTTTCTCTGCGTGTTTTGAAGACAGTGGCACGCGTCTCTGTGACCTCGGTCTTCACAGGAATTGGATTTTATGTCTTTAATTCCACGCTTTTCGATCGTATTTTGGATCCTTTTGAAGTTCGTTCCTCCTGGAGATTTTCCACCTTTTTCACTTTGACTTTCTCCTTTGTTTGTGAAATTTGTGCTGCACTGTGAGAATGCCAGAAGGGATTTTATGGTGGATAATTTTGTTTTTAATCACATCTTTTCTGTGGCTCATACCTGGAGATGTTCAGGATTATAACCTGCTGTTTCTCTGTGTGTTTCTTTGTGCTTTGCTTTGTAGCTTTCGGCTCAGAGCGACTGCACCGAAGGTTTAAATGAACATAAATATGTAAAGACTGTGATTGGTTCTTTGAAAGGAGGTTATTACAGTGATCAGACTCGTGTAAGAGCTGCTGAGTTACTAATAATAATCAGCATCATAGTTAGTGATGCGTGTGATGTCATCACAGCCCATTGCAGCACTTCCACACCTGCACCTCGGTCACTCCAGCTGCTCGTGCAAGTTATTTTTCTGGTTGTGGTAACCTGGTGCAGTGTGCAGGTTAGCACTGTGCTGAAGCCACGACTGTAACGACGTGTCGGTACAGAAGCTCAGAGATCGGCAGAGACACGGCGGGAGACAGTTTGAAAACTTCTGGTTCTGACTTGTTCTCTTCCTGTGTCAGGGCTGAGGTGGCGCTGTGTGATATTACCAGCAGCACGTGAAGCCACCACAGCCTCTGACAGTGTGCTAGCACCTGAGGGCCCTGGCCTCACTGCAGTCTTGACTCAGAAACGACCTCGGTGTCGGTGCAGGCAAAGGAGAAGACGCAGCTGAAACAGGAAACACCGACACCGCTGAGTTTCATCTTGTCAGGCTTACAGAAATCAGAGAGCCCAAACCACAGCTGCTCGCTTCTGATGAGTATAAATAGATCTGTAACCTGACCTTTAACCTGCAGGGCACCTACCTGGAAATGTAATAAGTGAAGCTTTTAAATGTGTGTAACAGCGGCTCCACGGTGTAGTGGTTTAACCATTTCTAACAAGCGAACATCCCGGGAGGAGATGAGATGTTGCTGTTGGTGCTTGTTGATTATTGGATGGTTTGGTTGTTTTCATAGTGAATACAGTTTAAAATCTGCATGTAAAACAAACACTCGTTAATGATTTCTTTGTGTTTGCTAATATTTCTGCTGGAAGGTTCAAGCATTATTGTGAAGTGTGCGTGTCACCTGCCTCAAATCTAGTAAATAACCTGAACAGGTGATACACTGTGGGTTCTCTCCGGGTACTCCGGCTTCCTCCCACAGTCCAAGCACATGCAGTTAGTGGGGACGGGTTAACTGGTAACTCTAAAGCAGGGGTCCCCAATCCCAGTCCACAAGGGCCGGTGTCCCTGCAGGTTTTAGATCTCACCCTGGGTCAGCACACCTGAATCACATGATTAGTTCATTACCAGGCCTCTGGAGAACTTCAGGACATGTTGAGGAGGTCGTTTAGCCATTTAAATCAGCTGTGATGGATCAAGGACACATCTAAACCTGCAGGGACACCGGCCCTTGTGGACTGGGATTGGGGACCCCTGCTCTAAAGTGCCCATAGGTGTGAATGGTTGTCTGTGTGTTAGCCCTGTGACAGACTGGTGACCTGTCCAGGATAAGTGGAAGAGAATGGATGGAGGCAATAAACTGATTTATTTTTCTTCTTTTTTAGGCACAAATTCAGTGGATGAACAAGGAAACACGGTAAGTTTTACTGTCTCCCCCCCCCCCCCCCCCCTCTCTCTCTCTCTCTCTCTCTCTCTCTCTCTCACTCACTCACTCACTCACTCACTCACTCACACACACACACACACACACACACACACACACACACGTGTGGTCGTGCTCATGCTTTAAGGCGACGGTGTTTGATTGTGAAGTCACCTGTTCAGATTCAAATCAGGTATCTGGCGCATGAGGAGCACACTTAACAGCTCGCTGCGTGATGGAGGGGTGAGAGGTGTCGCTGTGGGAGAGGAAGCAGCACACTTATCTCACCTTTTGTCCGCTTTCATACTGTAACGGGATTCAGCAGGACAACGACCTGCACTTCCAGCCAGACGGTGATCCAGATGTTCAGCAGGCTGCGAGAGCAGCATCAGCATTTTAAACATGCGCAGCTCCATCCGTCGCCTTCAGATTATACATGTTTGTGTTCAGATAACCAGCCTTTCCAGTGCAGAAGCTTTGCTTTGTTCAGGTAATAAGATGGTCTCCTCGCTCTTACTTTGCTCAGCTCAGTTGCTGCTAACCAGCTGAAAGGCAAGTCAGATGTGTTTCTGTGGTGAACTGATACAGGGCAGTGTTTACTGATGGAAACACATGTTTGTTAGCATCTGGAGACATCAGCAGTGTCTGTGTGTGACAGACCTGAGCTGATGGTGATCTTGAAAGTAATAACAGCTGAAGACTTGGATCAAGCTGTCAGATTAGAGGGGTGGGGGGGTTGGCTTGAGCTTTGCGGTTTCCTGTGATCCTGGTCTTTAGGGACAGGATCTTTGTTGGAGGTGTTAATGGCCACTTCAAAGGGCACACTTCAGTCTCATTAGGATCCTTTTGTTGGTGACAAAGAGGCGAGCGTGTCGTTTGCTCGGTGTGTATTTGAAGCTCGGGAACAGAAGAGCCGGCCGCGGACATCAGCGTCGGAGAAAAGGACCTCAGACTGAAGCCTGCAGTAACTTCACAGTCGTTTGTTGTCTTCAGTTGACTCATAAACTTGCTCTGCACTTCATTACTGCACACTTACAGCTTTCTAAAGTGTCCTTTTACAGACAGATGTCCTCGAGCTGAATTTAAATGAAAAGCAAACAGGCGGACGGGGGGGGGTTGTTCTGGTGCAAAGCTGGGTTTGATTAGTGGGTCGGGCCGGTCGTCTATCTCGGGACGTCTGAGACAGCTCGGTAACAGACGTGCAGAGAGTGATGGACACCTGAAGCACACCTGATTGGGCATCAGTCACACACCGGAAACGGCAGCGTCGTGCTTTATCTCCGTGTGAATCATCCACCTCAGGATCAGCTACGATCCAAACTGGAAGGGAGGAAACTGGTGTGTTTCATTTTTTTACCCTGATTATGTATTTTACTGTATTAGAAATCGTACATTTAGTAATTCAAAATCTGATCTGCCTGACCGTGCAAGCTTTAACTGACAGGATGTGAATCGACCGTCTGGTCAGGTAGGATAGTTTCAGTTTGAGGCCGGCTGTGATGAGATGAGGTGTGGATGTGGGAAGGATGAGCTCTCTTTGTCCCGGCGCGAGAGGATTTCTCTCTTCAAAGGGCACACCTATCTCACCTGACTTCCTGTCAGGAGCTCCAATCAGACGGCACACTTCTCATGTCGCCGTGACGCCCGTCTTCTGCAGTGTGTCTGCGCTAACACTTACCAACTCCTCATCCTCAAACTGTCGTCTTCAGGGCATTTAACGGTGGCGTGTGCCGGCGCTCGGAGAGGTGTTTATGCAGAAAACACTTCCCAGAAAGTGTGTGTGTGTGTGTGTGTGTGTGTTTCAGCTGCTCTTTAGTCATAAAGTTTTAATTATTTTCCACAGTTTAAAGTTTGATCTCTCTGCTGTTTGAAACCACAGGTGTGATTCGTCTCGATGTCACATTTCTACAAACGTAATGAAATGAAACGATCACTTCACTGTTTAGACGTTTTTACCTGCTGCTGTGAGGTGTTGTCGTCACCCCGCGCGGTGGGCGGGCAGCATGGACACACAAGTTTGGTAGGTGACGTAGGGGTGTGAAATTAATACTGCAGGTGGTGGAGGGGATATCTACTGAAAATCTCAGACAGGTTTGAATCTCAGTGATGTCGAGGTCAAAGGTCAAGTGTTCTGAAAATCTTGTGAATGCTGTAACTCGAGAAGAAAGTCACCGAGGACTTTTGAGTGATACCACAGCAGTGTCTGTGAGGAGGCTGAGGGGCGTCATCAGTATCTTCATCTGCTGAAACCGACTGGACTGTCAAAAGGAAACGATTCAATATTAAAACTTTGGGATGGACGTTCAGGTTGGAATTTATTGCCGACCGGCTGAGCCTTTCACCGGTCGTTGCTAATAATGCTGGTTGAAGCTGAGAGAAGCGGTCGGTGGTGAAACGGGTAACAGGGCTGTTTATGTTATTAAATATTTCCGTCCTGGAAGCACATGTTGTTCGCCAAAAGTTTTCAGCAATTCAACGAGTGATCCTTTTCCACAGTATGATGCGACATCATTTCCTTTGACAGATATTTAGATACAGCTAGCGTGCACTGTGTCCACCTGAGCTGTCCATTTAACCCGTTCATGGTGGTCACTACAGTGGACAGCCAGCCCTGCCACCCACTGTTCAGCCAGTGTTGGTGCACAAAAAGATTCTTATTTAAATTAAATGTAAATTTCTCTAACCTCTTAGAAGTTCAAAAATCTTTTTTTCATGCCTAAAGATGAATAAAAAAATACTTAAGAAAAAAGTCCTGATTGAGGTTGTCATACTTGATGCATGACAGGGTTAATATTCAACCGTTTTAGCAAGAGCACTTTGCTATTCTGCTGGTGATAGCCGAGCATACTCAGCCGGATAGTGGACACGTAGATGCTCATGCAGGTTAGTCGTGTTTGCTGGTGCTGTACGCGTGCACCAGCGGCACAGCCCTTTGGTTACACCCTCAGGTTTGCCTCTTTCATCTGGTTTAAAGCCAAAGAAAATCCCTGATGGGCGACTTTGGGGTTTTTTTGGCAACTAATTCGTCCATGCTTGGACTTCTTCTGTGTTCTAAACGCCCAAATCAGTCCGTGCATGATTACATTGCTCCGCCCATCAAAAAGTCACCTGCACGAATATATCGCCTATCATCATTTATTGGACTGATGAATATCTGCTGGAAAAATTTTAGATATCGCCCAACTTTACCATGAAACCCAGCACAAAGCGCCCTGGTGGTGCTCGTGGGCGTTAGTGCACATGGCAGGAGTAACATGGAGGCCCCGTTAATGTGTGAAAATATTTGTGAGAGTAAATCTGTGAAAGTGCATCTAAAATACTCTTAAACCAGAGCGTTGGCTGTTTAAGCAGCGTGGGGAAACCTGCTGCTGTCCAGCTGCTGACCGCGGCTCACGCTGACACGCTGACACGCACAGGTTTGTTTTTAGGGTTTTTGTGGACGTCCTTGTGGTTTGTCTGCATGCAAGGTCTCACACTTGAGCGGACCTGTGGGAACCCTCTGCTGTTATTTAACACTGTGGTCAGTATGATGGAACTGTAAATGTTCTAAAATCAGCGCCGTTTGGTTTCTTCTGAAGCGCCGCGAGGACACGGGAACCGCAGGCCGGCCTCTTTTCCGTGCTGCGCCGTAAGGGCCGCTCTCTCACATTAAAGCCTCCGGCTGTATCCTGTCGAGCCAGCAGGCGGGCCGGACCGCTTCAAAGCCGAGGCACACTTCTCACGCCTTCCTGCTAGCCTGCCCCCCTCGTGAGGTCACATGACCCGGCTGTCAGGAGGAGAAACCCTTCAGAGGACTCACTTTGAACAGATTTACACGTTACGGTCGGCTCGGCGGCCGTCGGGGTAAAAATCCAATGAAGCACAAATGAATTAAGAGCAGCAAACAGCCGCCTGCCGGAGCTCTCCGACAGCTTTGGGAGAAGTGGTGAGCACCGAGGCTTCTTCCAGCTCCCGGTGTTCCTGAAGACATTTAAAGAACAAGCTGTTGGCCTGTTGCAGGGTTTGGCTCGCTGTAAGTCATGCAGGCGAAATGATAACCTTTGACTTCATAATGACTTTCTCATAACTACAAAATGTAAAGTCTTTACATACTCAAGTAATCATGAGGTCGTCAGTTATATCAGATATAAATGTTATGAGAGGTTCTCATCATTAGGACGACGTTTATGGGTTATTGGTGTTTCTCACTGCTCTGCAGTGAGTGAAGCTCTGCAGGTGGACGTAACTTCGTAGCTGGTGTAGTCTGTGTGTGGAGGGGTGACACGGTCAGTGCATGTGTGAGGTCAGCGTGGTTATGGCCATAAATGACAACAAATACAAACACAAATCCACGAGCCCAGACTTGATGAAACGCGTTTGATTCGTGGGCATAAAGTTTGAGCTGGCGTGTGTGAACAAACGAGGCACCGCTGGGATAAACGGTCCTCGAGCGATCTCAGTTTTCTAAGAATGAAACGTTTTTACAAAGAAAAACAGTTCTGATGTTTCGTACACGTGAGCTCCACCACCGAAAACTACTTCCTGTTCTAGTCGTGCAGGTTCCTGCACAGCCAGGTTGGCCTGTTAAACAAACTAGAACAGTGAAATGATTTGCTTTTATTGGGTGTGTGTGTGGAGTTATCTGTGTGTTTGAGGGCTCTCTGTTGCCAGCGTGACACGTTTAAATGATGAATCGCGTCCAGCCGGTGGTCTCCGTTTGCCAGCTCAGATTCTGGGATGTTTTTGTACTTTCTGTCCTCGACACGTCGAGTTTGGGGAGTGTGGGAACCCGTCCCGCTCTCCCAGGCTGCTCTGCAGTGGCACCGAGGTGTCGATGAGGGTTTAACGGCCTCTTCCTCGCCTCTGACATCACTTCACCCCCGCACAAAGGCATCTGCACTCCTCTAATTAGCCATTTTCTCCACTCTGTAAAAAGAAAAGAGCTTCACCAGAGGAGGTTCATGCGCATCCACCCTTTTCTCACACATCTGCCCATCAGAATTACATTAAAATCATTAAAGAGTCGAATTAAAATAGCAAAGTGCATTTTTAGCATCAGCTGGTAGGAATCCTGGAAATCTGTTTGAATATCAGGATTATTCCCAGGAAAACAGAAAAAGCTCTTAATATAATTAAAATAAGACGTTTAATTGTTATTTCATTTTTTTCCTTATTCACTGATTAAACCTTGAAGGTGAGGACGGTTATTTATTTGCCATCCCTGGAAAATCTTTCAAAGGTGGATGCAAGTCGGAGATTTTATTGTCTCATACAGATCAGTAATAAATTCCCATGAAGAGCCCACACTGTCATTCCTTTTTTGCTTTGCAGTAAAGTCTCGTGTCTCTAATCCCAGAGTGTTTATTTCCAGAATAAACTCCTAAAAGTCTTAAAGTGAGCAAAGTCCAATGGAGTCAGTGACACGTACCTGTGGTCCAGTGTAGTAACTGCAGTGTCGCTGCATGTCCACCAGGGGGAGGCCTTCATCACAGATCCGACTTCAGATCTCTCTTCATCATCTTATCTTATATTTCTGTTTTATCTCTAAAAAGATTTTCTTAGTCCTTCTTAAAAGTTTTAAAAACAAATCTTTGTGTAGTTTTTACACCCAGAAAAAGTCACGAAGCTGTAGATGAATCATAGAAGTCATGTCCCACATAAGTAATTATACATTATACCTGTGATACTTGATAGTTTTTTATTTATTTTTACCTCTGTTTTATTTTGTCCCGATAAATAAATGCATTTTATTGTATTTTATTCAGACTTTATTGAGCTTTTTGCTGTTTTGTTTCTAAGTAAATCTCATTTGAATCCTGTTGGCTAATAATCAGCTGATCAGTACCTGTCTCACCTGAGGTCTGAGTCTGTGTCATGAACATAAAACATAATTCATCCCTTCAGCTTTTATTTTCTGCAGTGTATCAGCACACGTATAAGTAAGCAGACAGATGTGGAGCTGCATGTTTACGGTGCCCTCACAGCTCTGATGAGCAGACGTGATTGATGAGAGCAGATTTGTAACCACCTCCTTTCTGCTCCTCCTCACAGATTCCAGACGAGTTCGACAAAGGTGAGTGTAAACGTTTTATGTTTTTTCTGACATTTAAACTGATCTTAAACTGTGTTTACTGCTCACAGCTGAGGCGCTCTCTGCGGAGCGTTCTCTGCTTTCTGTTTGTGTGAATGATTGATCACTCGGTGCCAACTGTTCTCACTGTGTTTGTTCCAATCATCCATATGCCCCATCATTCATCCCGCCCACCCCTGAGCTGCCTGTCAGCACAAATGCACACATTTCCATCCAGCGAGACAGACTACACCTCACCTCCTCCATTAACCCGCTGCCTCTTAACAAGATGACAGAATAATGGGCGTAATGCTAAAAATACATGTGGAGACCATTGGCATGCTGAAGGTGTGAGTGTGGAAAGCTGCGTTCGTTAGCTGAGGTGCAGTTCTGTGCAGCAGTAGGTTTGCATACATACAGATGACCAGTAGCAGGCTGGACCACCTTTAGCTTTTAGAAGTGGCCGTGCGTGGTCACAGTAACGGGCTGCGGGGTTTAAATAACTGCCGGGGGGCGGGGTGTGGTCCTCTGCTCAATCCGAGATGCTCGTCTGCACACCTCTTCATGCATGTCAGTCATTATTGATTTGGTTTTATTGTTGAGTCGTGCAGAAAACTACATGCCGCGCCCAAACAGGTTCACAAGATGTTTATAACAATAAAACTGAAGCGGTACCTTAATTTAAAGATGAAGTAATAAAGAAATAATCTCTCCTGACGTGTTTTCCAAGCTTTAGAAACAAAGACGACAAAGTTCATCTTACGATTAATATCTATAAATGATTAAACGGCTTCCATGTGTGGCTCACGTCAATTAAATTCCCATTTTGTGCTTCATAAGTGAATGGAGAGTGAATCCCTGAGCTGCATCATTTCTACATGCAGGAGGAAGAACATGATGTAAACAGAGTAAATCTTCATTCTTCTGGCCTTTCTGCTCTTCACATTGATCTGCTCTCTTTCTTAAAAAGCTATTCTGATTGCTTATTAAACCTAATAATCAGATGGTCAATATCTCTTCCTCCCGGGGGTCCAATCTGCCTCCTCTTCTCCTCCTCCTCTCCTCCAGTCCTCCCTTTCCAGCCTAAATCGCTCCCTGAGGTCCACTTTGTCCTCATCTGGCTGCAAACCTCCGTCTCTCCTCCCTCTGTGGGTGACGCCTTCGCCCCCTCTCTGCCTGTCAGCTCGCGATGCCGAGGCTGGACAGACGGGAGAGAGGGAGGCTGTGTGGATTGATCGATTGATTGATGAACAGAAGGACGAGGTTGGACTGAAGCTCAGGGACACTGAGTATTGATGAGTGGATTAGATCCGGGCTGATGTGACGCTCACAGCTGTCCACCACACACTCATTTACAGTGTGGACAGCTCACCGCGTCACAGTTTTATCTTCTTAAACCAGCAGTTTGACTCTTAAACTGTTTTTATACACAAAACTTTGGTTTTAATTCAAGTTTCTGTACAGAAGGAAAGTTTTGTAGAGATAATCATTTTCCCTCCGTGTCCTCGGCGTGTCAGACATGAGAAAAGAGTTTAACGTCTCTACATAAAGCTGTTAATCTGCACGATTAAAGCACAAAACATTGTCAGATTTATATTCGATATTTTATCTATAGTGGAAAAAAAATAACTAAAGCTTTAAATTAGAAGTTGTCTGTTTTATTTAAACAGGAAAATTCAAACCTTTTACAAGAGTGAACGACAGCACTACGGTCATTAGCCGCACAGATGCATCTAAATCCACATCCATACACCAAAGCAAGAATAAAGTGAAACAGAAGTCTGCAGGCTTCAAAGCTCAGTCGGCTTCAGTTTCAGCGCCGTCGCCGCCGCGTGAAACGAACCCGCGGCAGATGGAAGCGGACAAAAACTGATCTGCGTCACGTGTAAACTGTGCACACAGAAGGACTTTATTGCTATTTTAATTAATACTGACTGTAAGGAGAAAACTGCTCGTTGGTGTTTGCAGCCGGTTTGCTTCGTGAGTAGAAGTCGCTGCTGGCGCTCACGCTCTCTGACAGCAGACCATCAGTTACGACGAACACTGAAGATGCTGAAGAAGAGCCGACCTTCATCATTAGTTCTCACATGCGGTCTGAGGGGCTCCTAATGTATTCACAGCGAGGAGAAGAAGAAAAGTCAGAATGGTGATGAGTGGTGGATTCATGCACATCATGACCTGCGGGACCTTAGGAACCAGGGGCAAATGATCCCTGATTAGCTTAGAGAGCGGCCTAAAAGTTCACCACCCCTCAGGGAGACGCGCCTCCACATCTTTCATCCTCCTCAGTCCTCACTCCTTTTCATATTCTACCTTCCTCCTCCTCCTCCTCCTCCTCCTCAGGGAGCAGCAGAAGGTGAGTGGGGCGATGGATGTGCGAATGGGACTTCTGGGACACGTTTGGCTGCAGAATCTGTTCGCGTGCCAAGTGGCGGCATTTGCGTCTGTGATGCTGAGGAGCGTCGGATACCATAGCAACCAGCATGTGACACGCCTCGCGCACACAATGCAGAGTTTTACCTTCAGAGCAACAGACGACTTGGAGATGGTGAAAAGGGGGAAATCTCACGTCCTGCCACCTGTCCAACACTCTGATATGAGCCTTCAACATTTACCCAGAATGCACTTCATATTCACATTGCTTCATATCGTGACACTGTGATTGGGCACATTGACAGCTCTTTAATGCCTTTCAGCCCTAAAAATGTCCCCTGGATGTCTGCTGTTCATACGTTGGTGGATGTGTGCGCTGAAAGCCTAAAAACCGTCTTTCTGTCCACGCCGAGCCCTCCGTGGTGTTTGAACCTGACACGTTCGTACTGCGTCCTGCTGCCGGAGCATTAATAACCCCTCGCGGTCAGCCCGGGGGCCTCGTATCAACACATTGAAGAGGCCACGGCGTGCCGTCGTTTGTCACCCGGAGAGAAAGCAAACGATTGATATCTGAGGAAGAGGAGGAGGAGGTGGCGTTGTGCAGCAGATGCCCGTCCTCACCGTGGCTTTTGTTTAAGGCCAGAGACTCCATCTCTCCACACACCTCCCTCTTTAACTCTTTCTTCATGCCCTTACTCCTCTGTCCCGCTCTCTTTGTCGTCTTCATCATACCTCCTCCTCCCCCACCTTTTTATTTCAGAAACAGTAAAAACTTACTGAGCTTCTCTGCTCTTAACACTCAGATTCAGATTGTTTTCTCTTCTCTTGGATCTTTGTGAGGTCATAGAGACAGGGTCATCTAAGGTGGTGCTAAAACAGCTTGTTTCAGAGCTGGAAACAGTAGAATAGGTCATGTGTTGCATGTTTTCCAACTCATAAACAATACAAGAAAAGTCAAGAAAGGGAAAATATTCTCGTTTAGGAAGCGAAACCAGTCACGTTGTGTACTCATTAGATTTGGTGAGGAAGTCTTTGGTGTGTCTTTGGCTGCATTTTGACACCTGAAACAAATTCCAGTGTAATCCAGTAAAATGTGGTTAACATCCTGGTGTTGCCTCGAACACCACCTTCCTCCTCTGTCGTAGAAACTGTCAGAAAGACAGATTCCTCCCCCATCACCACCTCCATCACCTCTCCTCTGCTCCATTAACATGATAAAAGCCCAGATTAATCCCCCTCCCCTCTGTGGAGGATATCCCCACACACTGGCGTCCTAGATTTCTCTCTCACACACACACACACACACTTTTCCTGGTGTGTTTGGTGGGGCTCCCAGGGGAGAGGTTACTCAGCAGCCACGCTGCCTGCACGCGTAAACATCCTCTTCTTCAGCCTCGAGGATATTATTGCTCCTCTTTTATTTCATTACTCACACCATCTGTTTGCTAGGACCCCACAGCCTGTATGTAAAAGATGGACATACCTTCTCTGACATCACACACTACTTTTCCCCGTGTGTAATCTGAACACTCGCGTTTCTGCAGATGCTCACTGGAGGTTTTATCTTTCCTTTCAGGTCATTGTGTGTCTTAGAGTTTGTTGTCTGTCTCTTTGGGGCCATTTCATGTTTTTGATTTTTGTTCTGTTATTTCTGGGCTTCTTAGGATCTTAATGCAGGTGTTTTGGTCTCATTTTCTGTTTTTGAGGTCATTTCTTGTGTTTTCTGGTTATTTTGTCTGGACTTTTTTCTCTATTTTGTGGATATTTCTGGATATTTGTTGGCATTTTGTCTTTTTTTTATGTCTGTAAATGGCATGCGTATATGAGTATACATCAAAACAGAAACTAGATTTAAGTGTGGTCAGTCTCCCCTGCATGGTCATCTCCTTGTTTACTTCTGGACATCTTTAATTCAACTTTATTTATACAGCGCCAAATCACAACAACAGTCGCCTCAAGGTCTTTATATTGTACAGTAGATCGTACAGTAATACATACAGAGAAAAACTCAACAATCATATGACCCCCTCTGAGCAAGCACTTTGGCGACAGTGGGAAGGAAAAACTCCCTTTTAACAGGAAGAAACCTCCAAAAGAACCAGGCTCAGGGAGGGGCGGCCATCTGCTGCGACCGGTTGGGGTGAGAGAAGGAAGACAGGAAGAAGACATGCTGTGGAAGAGAGCTTCACGTGGTGCAGCTGTTTTTAAGATTGTGTGTCTGCAATTTTAAAACATCCAAATGAAATCCCAGAATTTCACTCAGCAGCCATATTGTTGGTGAATTAGTAATGATTGGATACAGTTACAGTATTTTATTATTTGGATAAAAGCAAACATTAAAGAATTACCAACATATCATACACAGACAACGGTACAGGGGATCTAACCAGAACAAACTGAGCTAGCTTGATGTTTAAAATGAAGCTCCGATGGAAGAAGGAAGTCTTTTCCAAAGTGATCCAACCTCAAAATGTGGATATAAAAGGACGTGGTGGATTAGATGGTCGGCGAGGCAGACGGCTGGAATAAGATCAGAGGAGATCTGAGATATAAGCAGGAGCCATGTAGGGTGTTGCACATTATTTATAAATGTTCAAATAAATACCAGATTTCACTGGAAGCCAATTAAGGAAGCAAGAATATGAGAGACGGCCCAGCTGAGGAAGACTGTGTGGTCCAAACAGTGAAAAGTAATCTACAGTAATACAGACAGGACAGGATTACTAAAGTTCTTAAATGACAGTAAAGGTTTGTTTTTGCAGTGTTTGAGCTCGGACGGTGGTCAAAGTCGGGCCAAGATGAGCCGTGATGTCAGCTCTAATAGAAATGTGATTGGCTTGTAGGGAAACGTCAGCCTCTCTGCTGCTGTCAGGACCTGAACGCTGAAATTAGGCTGCAAACACCTTTATTTCTGCTGTAAAGTTTTAATGAGGACTGACTCACTGCTGGAGCTCGAGCAGAGCGATCCAGGTCTCCACAGGGTCTTTTATTTTGAAAACTGGATGCTCTAAGCTTGCTTTGTTTGCCTTCCCGTCCTCTTTTAAAAGATCTGTTGTTCTTGTTAATGACACAAAGCAGAGCGGTGCAGTGGGAATGAAGACCTCGTCTTCACAGGGCTGAGTGGAACACGATAAGGAATCTGAGGTGGCTCCATCTTTGCTGTCCGTGTTTTGATGGATGGATGCTTGACCTTCTAATTTGGAGTCATGCACTCTCTCCTTTGCTCCGCCCCTCTCTAATTATTAACCATATATACATGTACATATTTCCACACAGTGTGTGTCCACCTCCTCAGCGTGTCATCACATCAGGCAGATGGCTCCCTCGCTTCCTGCAATGAACTCTGGGGGACTGAGTCCCTCGGGAGCACAGCGTGCGTCTCTCAGTGCTTGTGTTTAGAGGGAGATGAGGGATAGAGGTGTGCAGTAATGAGCCCACCACCCCATGGGAAATGGAGTCATTGTTATTTAGTAGTCATTAGCACAAAGATTCGGCATCGTCTCCCCCGATCACCACGCTGATAAAAACCAATCAGCTCAGCTTTGGGTCTTATTCTGACCAATCAGATCTCCTCCTGCTACTCCAGTATTTGTTAAAGCTAAAAGTGAATTTAAAAATTGCCAAATTAATACAAGTGTATACATAATAATCATCTCACGGAAATGTATGAAGAAGATCATGGATGCTGTGTGTTTTGCTGTTATTTACCAGGGTTCCCGTGGGAACCTCGATGAATAAAAATGAGAAAAAGATTTAAATAAAAAGATCTTAAAATGTCTCATTTCCCCCAAAATTACTGCTGCTTTGTTCAAAACTGGTAGAAGGAAATCGCACCCAACAGAATAGATCTTCCCCTCCGTATTAAATGGTCGTTTGCTTTTTGAGGAGATGACTTGAATATGTGATGTTTGCCGAGCTGTCGGAGACCTGCGGCTTCAGCGTCGGCTTGGCTTGGCTGGAAGTCCAGCTCCACGCGCACTCGCTGAGATCTTATCAGCTGTTTGCATCCCCTCAGGGAGATGTAGTTTTCAGAAGCCATTAGAACTACAGCTGTGCTCACTTTCAGTCATCTGTCGGCTTTAAATGGGCTCTAAGCAGCTAACAGAGGAGTCCCGCATCCTCTTTGATCATCTCCCTGCTCAGCTGTTGTTTCTTTGCGGCAGACACCTCAGCATTTACTGCACCGTCAGCCTCCGTCTCACAGTCAGTTCACTTATGTAACTGAGCACTTTTCCCTTTTCTTTCAGACCCTCCGGTCATCCAACAGTTACGAAGAACCTACAAATACTTTAAGGACTACAGACAGGTGAGTCCAGTCAGCGTCGGTGCATGGAAACATCCAGAACAAACTTTCATGACAATCAAACAATTAAGATCTGATTAAAGTGAAGACCCAGCTTTAGTTCAGCCAGTTGAACTATTGCATTACCTGTTTAGGACTTTTAGAGGCTCTCTGTGACCTCGTCTTTGTTTGTCTCTCGTTGATGATGTCAGATGATCATCGAGCCCACGAGCCCGAAGCTGCTCCCCGACCCTCTGAAGGAGCCGTACTACCAGCCTCCTTACACGCTGGTGCTGGAGCTCACAGACGTCCTGCTGCACCCGGAGTGGTCGGTACGTCTGCTTCTCCGAGAGCTTTACGGCCTTTGTAGATTATAAACGGTCCAATGGGAAGCTGGAGGGTAACACTGCAGCAATCCCACTGAAACTGAACAGAACTAAAAACTGTTAAAGTTAAATTAGTCAAGTTTTTCCAACTTCCTTCAGAACGTTATGAAGGTGAGGAATCAGCAGGCAGAAGAAGCATGCTCTGTCAGAAGAAGCATGCTCTGTCAGAAGAAGCATGCTCTGTCAGAAGAAGCATGCTCTGTCAGAAGAAGCATGCTCTGTCAGCCCTGCAGAGGTGTGAACTCGGAGCAAAGCAACAACGTGGTGTATTTGATCCTTAACAACCAGCCCCACAGATTATAATCGGTCAATTACAGATACCCCTGATCCCAGCACCTTATCTGTATAAAGTAGACTTGTAGTCAAGACCGCCTAAACCAAGACAATACCAAGACCAGAGGGTATCGAGACCATGACAAGTCTAAAACAGACCGAGTCAAGACCGAGACAAAAGTCTTTAAACTGCAGCCAGATGCTGCTTCGTTTACGGGTGTCGGGCATATTTATGTGTTTTTGCTTTCGCACAGCCCTCCTCACCGCTGTCCACTGTCTCACTCACTCACTGAGAGGACAGACGCCCGCTCCACTTGACTGTCGCGTCTCTCACCCTCTGTTTTTCACATAATGATATTATCCTATATCCTCGCATGTGATTGGCCACAATATGGAAGGATTGGAGTAGAGATGGACCAATCCGATATTACGTATCGGTATCGGTCCGATACTGACCTAAATTACTGGATCGGATATCGGAGAGAAATAAAAAATGTCATCCGATCCATTAAATATCAAAAAAAGCACCTCACAAAACTTGCGACACGGCGTAACTCGGCTCATAACCGCAGCACGTCGGAGCAGTGTGGTCACGTGATAGAGCGGCTGTGTGTGTTTGTAGCCTGCTAGCAAACATTTCATCTCCGAGGAAGTTTTCCCAGAGAGAAGTAAAGCAAGTGTGTAAGTTCATCTCTGAATGTTTGTAAAGCATTCCAGCATTAAGCTTAACAACCGATATATGGAGCGACTGCCTCTCTCTCTCTCTCTCTCTCTCCTGCTGCTACTTCAATCGTGAAACTGATCAATGATCAGCTGATCGGCTTTTCTGTCGTGAGTCCGTCTCTCTTGTTTGTTTTTGTCTCACTTTGCGCCAGAAAGAGGAAACCAGCGGCTGAACAACAGCAGCACGTTTAAGCTTGATAAGCTGTTGTTAGAATGTATTTAATATTACTTTCTACACCAGGATCTTTTTCTACGCAGCTGACGGCTGGTAACTGTGCAGGGGCGGATCTAGCAAAGTTTAGCCAGGGGGGCCGATAGGGCATGAACAGGGAAAAGGGGGCACAAAGACATACTTTTCTTTCTTATTCTCATTTAAAATGTCGAGCTTTTAATAAATAATTATCCGAATCTTACACCCAAAGTTTTAATCTGATGTAAATGTATAGAAGTCCATTACTGTATATAGTAACTGTTAAGTCTAATAAACCCTAGTAAGCTATAGTACTTTTTCCTTTGGGAAGATACCATCTGTGCAGTCTGCAGTTCTGTTGAAGAAAGATGTTGAATCTATTTAATTATTCTTGAAAAAGAATTTATTTCTGTGAATTTTTTTCACCCTGCATCAAATTAAAGTTGATTACGTCGATTAAGCATCATGAGGAAGAGGCTGGTTCCCTATTTTCTTTTGCTGGGAGTTTGCAACCCTATTAGTTAGGTTGCTTAATATTTCTGCTAAGTACTCTTTAAAATACCAGAATAGGGAGGATGGAGTAGGTTTAAGTTTATTAGATTGATCAGTGTTGCTGATCTATGAAATATTTTGGGTGCAGTGTGTTTTGTTTTTTGTTTTTTTACATACAGGTATAACAGAATAGCTTTAGTGTTGTTGTTTTTTAACTTGAGTATGAACTTATACAAAAAGCAGCAAGATATTAAAAAAACGTTTTATTGATTAAAAAACACACTATATCGGATTCATATCGGTATCGGCAGATATCCAAACTTATGATATCGGAATCGGACATAAAAAAGTGGTATCGTGCCATCTCTAGATTGGAGCATAGCTGAGCCACTGTGTGAGAGCTGAGCAGCGACTCTCTCCCGACCACTATGTCGATCTGAGACAGCAAGACCGAAACAAGACCGAGACCAAAGTCCGTCGAGACATCCAACTCTAGTATAAAGCACACCTGTCCACCATGGGTAAGACCAAAGAGCTCATCATAGACCTGCACAGCTGTGTTGGGCTACAAGACCATCAGTAAGAAGCTTGGTGGTGTGATCATTCAGAAACGGGCATCAGCACAAAGTTAGCGGCCATCCAGGTCTTTATGTCTTTAAGACATTCCTGCAGTTTAACTCATTGGTGTGTGTTATCTGGCTTCATGGACAGATAGAGCTGGGTGTCATCAGCATAGTGTCACAGCGTGTGTGCTACGTCTTCTGATGGCGTCTAAAAGACACGTTGATGGTTTGGAGGAAGTCATCACTGACGTTTACTCAGAACGATCTGAACTGGAGATGAAGACTAAATAAATATCAATGGTACTGAGAGTAGCTGTAGATAATGTTTTCTGATGGGGCTTTGGAGGAAAACAGGAGGAGAGAAGCTGCAGAGAAGCGTGTAAGACTGCAACTCTGGATCGTCACGTTTTGGAGGGTCTAATAAATTTAGCCAGATTTCTAGAAAGGAGACCTGCTGCAGCCAAAACGGGATGGATGCTGTGTTATCCCTGTGACAGACCTGCGACCTGGCCAAGGTGTGCCCCGCCTCCCACCCTGAGACAGCTGGGATAGGCTCCTCCCCCTGTGACCTTGAATTACATAAACGGAAGAGAATGGATATTAATTGTTTGGCCAAATAGCGTCTCAGGAGATGAACTCCATTAGTCGCTTTAATGGCACGTGCAGCATTAAAACGTCTTCTCCTTTTGACAAGTGGCCGTTCGCCAACAAAGAAACCAGAGTTAGAGCTGTGGTACGTAGCTTCCTGCTTCCACGGCTCCTCACCTGGTGTTTTTTAGAAAGCTGCTGCGAGCTTGTTTGGCCTCTTATTGTCCTCGTTTCCTGTCCTCGTTCCCTTAAACTTGAAGCACACAAAGAGCTACAGTGAACTCCTCAAGACTGAATAATCCTGAAATGATCCTTTAACAAACAGGTTACAGTTCAGGAGAGACAGGTGGAGGATGTGCTGGAGGCGTGTCCACCACCTGTCCGCTCGTCTCAGTGTCTGCTCCTTTTCACTCGTGTAAAACAGGCCTCTTACCTGACAGGTGCGCAGCAGCCAACACCTGCCGCCGGTTAAAGCAGGCAAACACATTCACCTGCTGGACCGTGTCAGCCTTCCTTCCTGTTACACACACACACACACACACACAGGTGATAATGGGACAAAGCTTGTTTTATCTGTTTAACTCAAAGCAGCCTGAGCGACGAGGTCACGACCTCTGAGCGTGCCCAGACAGTGGCTGTCAGATCTCCTTCCTGCAGCTGTCGGTGCCTCACGCGTTCATACTTTTGCAAAACGATTCATGTAACCTTTATTAATGACTCTTTTCCGGTCTCACAGACACTGTGTTGTGTTGTATTCTTAACAATATATGTGATAAAACTTTATTATGATAAACAGAGAAACTCAGAAAGGGAAACAAACTGCTCGCGTCCACCAAAGTGCAAAAAAAGCTGCAGGACTTTGTTCGTGATGAGCAGCAGCTGGAAACCCTACGCTTCAATCCAGATGTGTTTAAACAGCTGCTCTTTCTCTCTGCAGTTGGCAACAGGTTGGCGCTTTAAGAAACGTCCGGGCATCGATTACCTGTTCCAGCAGGTGGCGCCGCTCTACGAGATCGTCGTCTTCACCGCAGAGACCGGCATGGTGAGCGTTTCAGCAGCTGCTCATAGAGACAGCTTACAGTTCCCTCTCCTGCTGCTCCCACACGAGCCGTCAGGTCGGCCCTCTTTAATGGGATCGTACCACTTTGAACTCACGTGGGGGGAGGAGCGTGTTTCTGTCTTATTTACTAATCTGAGGCGTGACGACACATTAAATCAGCTCTTTGCATCCATGCTTTGTGCTTCCTCTCGTGTGCAGACGGCGTATCCTCTGATCGACAGCATCGACCCTCAGGGTTTCGTCATGTACCGTCTCTTCAGAGACGCAACACGTTACGTGGAGGGACATCATATCAAGGTGTGTGTGTGTGTGTGTGCGGTTACTGCTGAGGTGTTCGTCTGTGTGGTGTTATGTCAGCCTGACATGACAGAAATATTGACTTAAAGGACACTAACATACATTTAAAGGTGTTTTTGACCAACAAACCTTTGCTCTTGAATAATCTCATGTTTCACATCAGTGGTTCAAAAACTAATTTTTTTTACACATTTAATAATAAAAAGTGTCAAAGTTTGAGATTCAGTTAAAGAAGTGTTCAGCTTGTGTTAGATAACTCTATTCATGTGTTAAACGATCTTCAGTGCTGATTTCTGGATTGATGTTGTTACGGGTTGTTGAGGGTGAGCACAAAAAACAACACTGGTCCAGAAGAGCTTCGGTCAAACAATGATTTTAATGAACACACGCGTGGGGAGATGAACACTGCCCACCGACAGCATCGATCTCCAAATGGTGGAGCATTACTCAAACTCTTATAGCCACTGTTGACCCCCACCTAGTCGTAAAAGCCTAAACATTCACATTTTCCTAACTCCTAACGAGCCTGACTTGTGGCCTTGGCTCCCTGTTTCGTCTGCCTTTAACAGCGGCGGGAGTGAAGCTCCCGTGGAATGTGCTCCTCTACTATCAGAAAAAGCAAAGTCCTGACTCTGCAAACAGTATTTCTTATACCTCAGCAGTATAATGCATCATAAACAATATCATTCATTCACAATAAATCAGCAGTCCAATGTAATACCAATCAGTTTAACAAATGTAATAGTTATCACCTTCTTCTAATTCAGGAGAATAATGCAAACTAAAACTACATAATAACCTCACAATCATTAATCAGGGGCATAACGTGGCATAAGATAATATTATAATCTCACAATGTAAATTTTAAAACGAGACAGCGCCCCCTCTGTGAAGGGCGGGGCGTGACGAGTTTAACTAAAATCATCCCAAAGCATCTCGTTCGCTTCTTAAGTCGACTGTTAACAGTGAAACACGTATAACTAACGTAGTCTTTGTTCCTGTTGTCTTCCTTCATTAATTAAAACGCTGAGGTGTCCGTACACACTCACTGTGTAGTTTATGGTTCGTTGACTGGTTCTTATAGAGCTGCTCCGCTCCAGGTGAGGTCAGGGTGCTGTGGTCGTTTAGTTTCTGATCCCCGTTACCTGCAGCAGTGAAAAACACTCCAACGATGCCTCCTGTCGTTGGTGTGTGTTATCATGTTACCAGTGTCGGGGTAAACACTGATAACATTTACATTAGCCGTCAGTACCTCCGCACACGGTTTCTACCTGAAGGTCAGACCAAAGAAAGTTTTTTAAACCCAGTTTTATTGTTTTATTGCTCTGTGTAATAAAAGCGTCTCTGCTCAGAAACGGGTCTGAAACTGAAATGAGCCGCGAGCCTCTGCTGACACTGCCGTCTCATTGGAGGACACTTTAGTGTTCAAGTAGTACAAAAACAAACAAGGAAACGCCCACAAATATTTCCTAAATTGTAGCGTTTTGTTTGTTTGTTTTGTAAATTTTAAATATTGTATAACAAAACAAAACTGCAAACGTGAACACATTTTTTTCCTCCCCCTTAACTAACTGAAGCCTTGAAGCGCCAAATAAACCCATCGGTCGTCTCTGTCCGTCACACACGTGGCGGCACTGCTGCTGTCATTGTGTTCGTATTTAACACAACCCAAACGTGACATAAGTGACTCTCACTGAGCTAACACAGCCTCAGCAGGTTTGTGCTCTTTGCTCATGTCGCTTCATATTCAAGCATTTAAAGAACTTATTTCAACATTGGACTCAACAACAAAGAAATCCTCCGAACACAAAGAGTCACTTCAAGGGTCAAACTGAGTTCTATTTCTTCACATTAATATAGTTTTTTACGACACCGTGGTGGCGCCTGCTAGTTTCTATGCTGCGGTCTGCTGTAATGGTGGAGTGGCAGAGAGGGACGGTCAGGAGGGCCAGCTCTGTCCTGGACTGTCCGCTGAGGTCCATCGAGCAGGTTGGGGAGGAGAGGATGTTGTCTAAGCTAACATCCATCACGGACATCACCTCCCACCCCTGCATGAGACTGAACACGGAGCAGCTCGTTCAGCAGTAGGAAGGAGGTCGTTCTTACTGCAGCTGTCAGACTCTGTGATGCAGCTTAACATGCTTTTGGTCGTCTTACTCACCAGGCTGTTTGTTTACCGTACATTTTATACAAATCTCTGTACAATTTTCTCAATTTTTCTATACATATTCTGTACATTGTTACCTGTATATACGAACTTTGGTTGCTTATGTTTATAGGACCACCTTGTGTCTTCCTTTTCTATTTTATTTTCCCGTGCTGTAAGCGCTCTGTAGCCGAGATTTCTTATCCGTGGGATAATAAAGATTATTCTATTCTAGGGGTGACGTGGGCCACAAGTGGCCCCTGGGCCACGAGTTTGAGACCCCTGCTCTAAGACAGTAACAGACTGAACCAATTAAATAATACAGTAAATTACAAAGTTAACAAATGGCTCAATTATAAATACACTGAAACACATTTTCTATACAAAATACAGAAAGAATCTGAGCGGACATATTTCTGATAAATCCAAGTGAAGCATGAAGTTTACAGTTAACAACATTGTTCTATGCCCACAACAAAGAAGCATTCGTTTCTTAATCGCCTCTGTTGCACCACCAGACCAAACTAATCGATAATCCACTACTACTGCCTGATCAGGTTTGGTGTCCAAACTTTTACTTTCCAGCTACTTCCAGAAGATGAAACCGTGAGCAGGACGTTTAAGTTTCTAAACTCTGTTACAGCAGCTCGGCGGTGCTGCGTTACCCCCCGTGTCCTCGCTCCATGTTCGCCTTCTGCTGCACAAATTGATTTCTCCTCCTCCCCTCGCTCTCCCTCTCAGGCCTCATTAACCTTCTGCTTCCTTTCTCCCCTCTTCCTCTTATGTCACCTCCCTTTCACCCTCCCTCACCCCACTTTCTTCGTCCTCCTCCTCCTTCTGTCTCCCTCCAACTGCCATCTCTGTGCATTAAAGAGCTGGGTGGAGGCTGGAAGGAGCTGGTTTAACCTACTTCCCAGAGCAAAGACACACTTTACCAGCTCATCTCCATAATGCCAAGACAGGCTGAATGCAACAGATGCTGAGAGAGAGTTAAAGTGCTGTATATGGCAACAAGAGAAAGTTATTAAGTCCCTGTGAAATTAAAACAGTTGTTTAATGATGCCTGTGGCTGTGCTTTTAGCAGCCGTGGACGAGTTTGATCCAAACAAACACCATCAGGCTTCAAACAGACATCACAGAGTCACAATCTGAAGTCTGTTTTCTTTTCTGTAACTGGAGAAAACTTCAAAAAATGTATTTTGGCTAATTTTCCGGTTTTGGTTCCAGTTTTTTCCGAGTCCCTCAGATTTAGGGGAAATATTTAGCTCCGATCAGTCTTTATGGATGCTTTCGTTTGTCAGGTGGATTGTGAGGTTTCTCCCTGTTAAAAGGGTTTTTTTCTTCCCACTGTCGCCAAGTGCTTGCTCCACAGGGATCATCTGACTGTTGGGGTTCTCTTTGTATCATTTAGGATATTTACCTTACAATAACGAGCACCTTGGCGGTGCTTGGTGCTTTTTAAATAAAACTTAAAAATGTAATTATATTTGTGCATCGTCTACATTAGTTATTATTTTAGCTTTGTTTCTTATTCCGCACCTAAAAATGAGCAAAGCTGCTCTGCATGGATGCTTGATCGCTGAGTTGGAAAAACAATGGCTGTCTTTTGATTTCAGAGTATAATCTGGGTTTGTGGCGAACGTTCGGTCTAATGAGGCGTACTGATCCTGTTCTACCAGCTGTTTTATTCTCCACTGTCTGATATTCCTTCAGGAATATTAAACTAACACCACAATGAGATAATTACCTCAGCGTCAACCCTTCCTCTGCCTATTGTTGGCTGGCCTGCATCCGAGCGTCGGCTGCTGGCCTGAAGTGGATCAGACGTCTTATTATTTGTTGGCTGCTGCCGGATAAGAAACGCAACAGTTGGATTAACTTCGTTATTTTTAAATCATTAATTTTAAGCCTGATGTTTAGTTTATATATGCAAAACCCCAAATCTGGAGGTCTGCAGACACTAAAACACACTGAAGGGATCCCAGCTCTTGTATTGGTTCACGTACATGTGCACGCTTCTCGCTCTAAAAATGACCTTAATCTGTTATAACAAACTCAGAATACATTTAACATTAATATAAAGTACATTTCACTCATTAACTCAGAAAATATCCCAATGAAACCACAAAGAGCTGCTCAGAGTAACATTTTTAAGCACAGAGTTAAATAATAAACTTAATGCTTTTTGAATTTCAAGGATATTTTATTGTTTCAGTAAATATTTAATCAGCCAGTCACATGTAGACTCAAGAAGTCATTTTTATGGAGTTACCCAGCCTGAAACGAAATACTGTTTCTCACCAGCCTCTGCAGTGCAATAAGCAATACAGTTAAAAAGAATAAATACAGTTTAAAAAAGGCAGTAATGAACTGCAACAATAGTTATGGTTAAAGTACATGTAGAGCATATAACCACGCCCAGGAAGACCTGCTGAAGTTCAGACTGAGCACCAGAATGGGAAAGAAATGTGATTTTAGTGACTTTGAACGGTGCAGAAACTGCTAATCTGCTGGGATTTTTCCACCAACCATCTGAGTTTACAGAAAACGGTCCAATTCGAAAATGTCCTATGAGCAGGAGTTCTCCGCGAGAAAATGACTTGTTGATACCAGAGGTCAGAGGAGAATGCACCGACAGCTTCGAGCTGGGCTACAGCAGCAGAAGACCACAATGAGTGTCACTCCTGTCAGCTACGAACAGGAAAATGAGACGACAGCTCACACAGACTCACCAAATCTGGGCAGCAGAAGACCGGAAAGACAAACCTGGTCAGAATGTGGCTAAACCTCATGAAAGCATGGATCCATCGTGCCTGTGTCACCAGTTCAGGCTGCTGGTGTGATGGTGTGGGGTTATTTCCTTGGTGGACTCTTCTCTCCTCAGTCCTGAGTGGCTGCAGAATAAATCACCACGTTACAAACTCAGATCATCAAACTGGTTTCTTGACCGTGACGTTCACTCAAACATCCACAGTCACTTAATCTTAATCAAATAGTCATTTTTTTATGATGTAGTGGAGTGGGAGGTCATAGACGTGCAGCAGCTGTGTGACACGTGTCATGTCGAGGAATCTGAGACATGAAGAATTAAAACGGCTCTGAAGGAAAAAGAAGGTTCAACCCGGTACTAGCTAAGTGTGCCTAAGTATTGGCCCCACTGTTTCAGTCTGCATGCTGGTCCATCAATAACAGGACAAGCGGACTCCTCAAACTGATGCATCTGCCAACTACTGCAGTGCCCCAAGACATCAGAGGGAGAAGATGTTGGAGAGGAGGAGCCATCCAGCTCGAAATGACCCAAATAAATGTTTTGGTCTTTTTCAAGACCATGCAGTGGGCGGAGTCAGGCTCTGATATGATTGGGATAAGTAGAATCTTACTGTCAGCTTGCAGTACAGTACATAATACATTTACCTAAACTGTAGTTGTGAGTGTGTGCAGCATTTTGTCAAGAAAAACATGTTATTTTACGGTCACTTTGACTTTGTTATCAGTTACATGCACTGTCATTGTTTCATCGTTACTTTATTAGTACAGTTTATCATCACTTTAATTAATCTATTGTTGTTCTCTATCATTCTTTCTATCTGCTTAAGATGTTGCAAATGGTATCCAAATTATTGTATTCACACCTCTCGAAGCTGTGGGTCCAGTAGGGCCTTCTACATTCACTTACACACAGATTCAGGCCCACACCAACATGCACATAGAGAGTCATGTAAAACACGCACGTTCACTCCCGCACGTATTAAGAACAGGGAGGTCGTCTCAGGACAATCTCTCGGTTGGACACACAGTCTCACAAAGTTGCACAACATATCACACACTTGTTTGTCTCTAAAGTAGTATCGGATGTCTATATAAGGGGAACTTTTTGAACTGTTATCATTTCGAGTAAGATCTAACTGTGATGTCATCAGGGTAATATAAGGATGGGGAGCGGTCTGCTCGAGGAAGATTGTAAGATTGCTGTTGCAAGTTTCTTCCCACACTGTACTGTGTGTTTTAATAAAATAATTTGTGTTGACCCACTATGGACTTCCAGTCGTATGTCTCTTCCTCAAAATTCGAACCACGACAATTTCTTAGCACTTCACCGGCTCTGTAAAAATGCTGCTGCCCAATTTGCCGAGAACATGAGCCGAGGGTCTCGCAGGAGGGAGTCACGCTGGTGTTTGTGAGCTTCTGTGACGGCAAAGTTTCCTCTGCTGGACGCTGCACAGCAGTAGATGTCATTCCTATTTCTAATCTCCCAACGGAGAGGGCAGCCACAGATGGCGCCTGCCAATAACATCGCACGGCAGATTTGACGAGAGGAATTTTCATACAAAGACGGAGAAGTGCGGTGCTGGGGAAGTTGTCGGGGCGCGACCTTTCATTGACGTAACTGTGTGTGTGTGTGTGTGTGTGTGTGTGTGTTAGTTAACCCCCAACCTGGAGCAAACTCCTGCTTTAGTCCCGTCCAGCTGCCGTTCTAGAGTGAAGCCAATGTTTCACAGTTTGAATCGACAAGTATTTAGAACATTCAACATGACAGGCTTCAGACGGCTTTTATTGGTTACATGGCATCATAAGAGCTCTAATTAAGATCAGAGACCATCGTTGTCAGACGTCCACGCCATGTTGCTCTATTGCATCTTCTCTACACATACATTCATAGTCATTATTCATGTACCTGAAACGAAGACGAAATGCACAAACAATATGTGGAAGAGGGAAAGGAGCAGCCAGGTGTCGACTATCAAATGCACTGATTAACTGATCATCTGAAAGCTCAAGCTTCCCTATAAAAGCAGAGGTTTGGGCAGTTTGCAGGTCTGCAATCAGCAGTGATCTTAGAGAAGCGTCTGCTGAGGGAGGGCTACGAGGCCATTTCCTTAACTGAGGTTTACAAAGGCTGAATAAACCACTTCTGGAACAGCGTCCTTCAAATGGATGATACCAATGTGGAGAGGTTTGTCCTCAACTGCAGAGATCCAAACTCCGCACAAACGCCTCATACCGACAGGTGGACGAGGGATGACGATTTAAGCACTTTGCAGTCGCTGAGTTGAGCCAGGCAGTAAATCTCCAACAGAATGGCTGAAAAAGAAAAAGTCCAGACTGGCCAGCCTGCTGACACCTTCAGAGAGCTGTGCTTAGATCCACCGTTCAAATCTCAATGAACTGAAGCAATGCTGGAAAGAAGAGCAAAATTCCTCCACAATGGCATAAAAGACTGAGAAGGTCCGATTCTTCAGTGGCAGCTTGATTCCTTCACACAAACACAACGTGGAGGAGAACAGCGGCCTTCTTTCATCAGCTGTGAGGACGTGGAGGATGATTGGGCCACAGACAGAGTCCCTCTCCATCTGTCTCACTCACACACGTCGGGTATTCATTCCTTGTGGGGACATCTAATTGAAATAATGCTTCCCCTCGCCCTTTACCCTAACCATCAAAAGTGAATGCCTAACCCTGAGCCTAAACCTAACCATAACCCAGTTGTAACCATGGCACCAAAACCACATCCTGAGTCTGAAAAATACCTACACACACACACACACACACACACCAGCTGGGGCTAGCAAGTGTTACCTTAAGGGTCATTAAGGTAATTTGATGAGGCATGAAAGATCACCAGTGTCAACTTTAGTCGGGCTGGAGTGATGGAGGAGGCGTTTCTCTCATCAGTCATCGAATTAGTGATTTTATCTGCAGCAGGAGAGTAAACGTGTGTGTGTGTGTGTGTGTGTGTGTGTGTCTGTTAGGATGTGTCGTGTCTGAACCGCGACAGCAGTAAGGTCATCGTGGTGGACTGTAAGCGGGAGGCGTTCAGCCTGCAGCCTTTCAACGGCCTGGCTCTGAAGAAATGGGACGGAAACTCTGAGGACCGAACGCTCTACGACCTCGCCAACTTCCTCAAGAGTAAGACGCACGGCGAGGCGTTCAGGGACCGTCCTGTCACCCAGCCGTTCTTTAATTTAATTTGTTTTTGTAGTTGACTTCTGCTTCTTGTGTTCGTCAGTGCATCCCTCTACTGTCACTAAGCTCATATTTGATTGGTTGACCTTGCCGTGTTTCCTGTCTGTTGTTGTTTCACCTCCTCCGTCTCCGCCTCTCCATCAGCCATCGCTATGAGCGGCGTGGACGACGTGCGTTCGGTGTTGGAGAACTACGCGCTGGAGGAAGACCCCATCGAGGCCTTCAAGCGCCGACAGGCTCAGCTGGCACAGGTAGGAGGAGAAATCAAACGCACCTGTCACAGGTTTCACCTGGAACAGCTTTGACTCTGTTTTCTCTGCCCGTCAGGAGGAGGAGCAGCGTCTGTCCGAGCTCTCCCAGCAGAAGAAACAGGGACTCTCGATCGGCTCCATCGCCTCGCGGTTTTGGCGCTCCAAGCAGCAATGAGCCCCACCCCCTCCCCTGCTCGCTTTCCACCTATCACTCGTCCGAGGTGAGGGGAGAGAGAGGAGGGGAGAGACCCGTGTGCTGCAGGCGAACGGTCTCCGCCGTCACGGACGTCTCAGTGGGCGGGGCTGTTGCGCTGGACCGGAGCTAGGACTTTAACTGGCCCTGCACTTCCTGGTTTTTGTGGAGGTGGGGCCTCATCTTTGTGACACCTGATGCATTTTTAAGCCTCTGATGGAGAGGATCCAGGTCGGTCTAAACTCTGGTTGCTGGTGGTTGGAGGCTGATCGGGAATCAGCGCTGCCGTCGCCACTCCAGCTCCGGTCGCCTCGCCACTCGCTGGATCTGACCTGAGATCAGCTGTCATCTGCCACACTTTGAGAATGTGTATTTTATTTTCTATTCCTGTGTGTGTGTCTCAGACTGTGCTGTTGGAGGCGAACGTCACATCATGAATATTGTTTATAATGATACAAATAAACAATAAGTAGCATTTATGAGAGTTTGGTGAATATGTCAGAGCGCCAAGCGGCGTCGGGCGCTGTGGCGTAGACGAATATGCGTCCAGGGCGTAACAGCGAGAGGGATGAGGTCTTTCATTTCCACAGAGGTTGAAGTCTGATGTTCTGTCTGTGTGAGCACATCCTGGTGGATGAGACGTGACTCTGAGGAAGAACAACAGACTGTTTTGGAGGAGTGGAGGAAATCTTGGCGACAGTGTTTGGCTCGGGGTGGCTCACCTGTCGTACCTGGTCTGGTCCTATGAGGGCTTCATTAGATCAAACTAGATCACGTTAGCTTGCATAGCTCAGCAATATTAGGCCACCAGCAGACGTGTTCGGGAACACGTCAGAGAGCCTGAAGTGTTGACCCGACCTGCCACCCTGACTGAACATGTGATCGATCCACAGAGATCACCTCCACGTGACGAAGCTACCAAAGATGCATGCCGAGCCACGCCTGGTTCTTATGCTGTACACAGTTGTGCAGAAGTCTTAAGCAACCCCTCATTTCTCTCTATTTTGCTTCCAAGCAGTCAGACTTGTCATTTTTCACAAAGAATCCTCCTCCAGCTTTCTGAAGATCCTTCAGTGTTCCCTCGTTTCCAGTCCAGTCCTCGTACCTGACCATTTTCAGACGTTTTTCTTTGTTTCCATTTAACTCTGACCTCATCACTCAGGCATCATAAAGGCTCCGAGGTAAAGTCGTTATGTCTCTGCACATAACGACCTGCCAGAATCCATCTTAAATTTTATCTTCAGGCTCTTTGATGAAAGCAGCCTGTCACACAAACCGATGATTTATTCTAGTTTCTTTAGTTGAATCTGTGAAAAATCCTGAAGATAGTAGTTTGTCATAAAATGTCATTTATGGACCAACAATGGATTCTCTGAACTATTAGCAGAAAACCTGGCGGATCTCGCACGGAGTGCAGTGTGTCCTTAAAAAATTTGAGGAAACTGGACAAAACAAGTGTTCAGCCTAAAAATCACAGAGCCTTCAGCTGAACCATCCAAACTACACAAGAACTGGACTGAAAATCGGTAACAACAGGTCAGAAGGAGCGATGAGTCCAAATCTGTGGCGATATGTACAGAGGAGGTCCAACAGTGAGGCCACAGTGGAGGCCGGGTCTGGATTTCAGTCAGTGACGTTCGATTCATCAGTTTTAACAAAGTACCATCAGACTGAATTTGATCCTTCTGCAAAGCCTGACCATGATCCCAACGCAGTGAAAGCGCACAGTGGAGCCTCCTGCAGCGTAGCATTACTGAAGCAGTGTGGGGTCATCCCGGCAGAGCAGAACAAAAACAGAAGAGCTTTGAGTGTCCTTCAAGAAGCCTGGAGAGATTTTACAGCCTGTGCTGGAGAGTACCGGGCTGTGGAGTCGACCACAGCCCGGTACTCTGACTCATCACCCCTCCCGATGCATCCAACCACCGTGCATCCATACACAAACACTGCATGAAGCTGACGTGTTTCCAGCGTCAGGCGGCTGCTTCAGGACTGAGACGGTCTGACTCGAATGTTTAAACATGCATTCGTGTCTTTACCTGTTTCTGCCTCATAGAGACCGTGTTTCAATAAATCGCTGCACTTGGTTCTCATTTTCCTGCAGAGTATAAAGATTAGAGGAGAGGCGTAAGACCTGCGCACGGCGCTGTACACGAGTCTGATGCGGTGGCTCGTTCTTGGCTTTAAACAGCAGCGTGTTTTACAAAGAGGACGACGTGCTGCATTTCTGGTTTACACTCATTTAGGAAAAAACAAAGACTTTCAGTCAGATCTGCTGCAGATAAACCGATGATTGCCGCCCTCCGAGGCCTCTGAGTTTTATTCTTTCTCCAGAGCAACGAGTCCAGAGATCATTTGTCTCAATATGCATGTTGATGTAAACTTACCATTGGTAATAAACCCAGAATAAATCAAACCGACCAGCGTGATGATGTGTGGATTTTCCTGTTTTTGTTCGGTCTTTTTAAAGTGTAAATCGGTGGAATCTTTGGCGTTTCAGTCTATTCAGGCTCATAATATGAATCATTTTAGGTTTTATAGTTTTCCCTTCGCTGTTTACAAGCTTTGAATTTTCCCTCTTCTAATGAGATTCTGCTGGTTCAGGATGCTTCCCTCTAACAAATGCATCTGAAACATGCTGTTATTGAGCGCGTTGGACAGAGGAGGACACGGCCGGGATGCTTTTGATCTTCTGGCTGCTCCTCGGGCTTCGCAGAAGCGTTCGTGCTGAGTTTTAATAGAACATGTGCAGCGCTGCTGTATACGTTTAACGTACGGAAAATGAGGCCGGCGCTGGTCCGAACGTGAGAAATGTGCTTTTTGCTGGAGTTACAGCAGGAGCCCCGTGATGCCCAGAACCTGTAAATATGTTTTTCTCTTCACAGCACGTTTATGTCCCGTGAAGGCGCCGGGACAGTTACCACCTGTGAGATGCAGATGTCCCGCCGCTGTCAGACACCAAAACATCGTTCAGGATTTTTTTTTTTAGCTCGGTGTAATTTGTTTTTATATGTATTATACGTGTTAAATTATCACTGAAAAGTATGAATTGGTCCAGGCTATGTGCTGGGTAGGCTCAGGGTTATTTTTGCATGTTTTCCTGGTGTTTGCTTCAGGCAGCGATGAAGCCCAGAACACTCCTGTGTGAATAAATGTATAAATAGCATATTTGGAACACTTTGCCATTCAGATTCCAAATATTTGACCCTCCTAACTGCTCATAAAGTGCAAATACACACAGAGTCCTGCCAAACTCAACTGGAAATATATTAGACATAATAAATCCCTCTCATAAACTCTACTTTGGACTCTTAGCAAAGGGGAGGCGGCCGTCTTTAAATAATTGAAGCAGTAACTTTCCACTTTCTTGCTGTTTGTGCAGTGGGAGCTGTGGGCTGCTCGGGGTTTAAGGCAAACAGATTAAATAGAAAGTCAAACACAAACTAAAGCAGATCTTCATTTATCCAGAGTGGGTGATGAGCCCCCCCACATGCTACGGTTTGCTGAGGATGGAGTGGTTTAAAAAGTCTGTTTTTACAGATTACAGGATTAAATAAGGAAACCACGGGCTGACTTCACAGAGCAGGGGCGGTTCATTTAATCACAGGTGGGCCCTGAAATCTCAAGTTGCTGCATAATAACAAAAATAGCTCCAGATTCTTTTATTTTGGTGTGAAATCAGTACGAGTGCATCCCGGAAAAGTTCACATTTAATGACCCGTCCGTTTATAATGAGCAGCAGAGAAAAATGAGTGTTTTTCTACATTTAGTTCAGTGTGATTAAAACAACCCGCCAGCACGGCTCCTCAGCTCAAACTCATCACATTTGATGCTCTGTCAGACTCATGACACAGATCCAGATCTGCAGGATCCAGGAGCTTTTTTTCAATTCTCAGTCCTGTTCTCCAAGTCTGAGATTTAACTTCCTGCTGATGCAAACTGATGCACATAAAGCACGAATGCACGCTGTGTTCCTAAATGTAGCACCGACATTCATAAAGGAACACAAAAGCACGATTTCATAACAACAGTAACAATCTGTTCTTCTGAAATGTTCTCAGTAAAAATGAAGCTTTGATTTTCGTCTCTGTGCACGTGGCGTGAGATCCACGATGACAACGAAAGATTTGATGTAGTTTTGCGTCTGTGCACCACTGCAGAGGATTTGAACTCAGAAACGATGTGACTGAAGTTCAGACTCATTTGCAGAGACTTGTTGTGATTGGTTAACTAGCTGATTAGTGTTTGACGGCCAGGTGAGGCTCGTGAACTTCCCGTTTCACACCAGAAATGGAAAGTTCATTTCCATTTTAATGGTAAGCATCAGCCCCGCCCCCCTCCTTCCATCTGCTGACTGATGCAGGAAGGTGTGATCATCCCGACACCGACTATTTGCTGGTTCCTGCTTGAAATGCTGGAAATGTCCTGATTTGCTTTAAAATAAACGTGGACACAACGAGCACATGATGTTGTGAGAGTGCCCACCTGCAAACAGGCAGTGAGGTGAGCGAGCGCGCGCCCAAATCCGCCGCTCCACGTGTGTGCGTGTGTCCTTTTTAAGTTGTGGCGCTTCCACCTTAAACAGAAACCATCAGGTCCATAGGTTTTCTTTCACAGATCAATGCAGCTGATCAGTTTGTGATCATTTCTGGTGACGTCATTCAGACCGTGAGATTAAACCGTTAATGAACTCCCAGATGATAAAAACCGCTCATGCTAAAAACACACCCACAAAAAAGACTCATCAAAGATCATCTTCCAAATGTTGGAGGTTTTCCTTTAATTAAACAACAAATCTGTGACGGTCACCTGTTTATAAAAAACTCTACAGCAGAACCTGAGAGACGATCATCTACTGCTCACTGAAGCCTCAGCAAAATGGTCTCAGTGGATGGGCAGCTGTCAGGAAGCCGTGCTTAATGAAAGGAAACTGAAGGAAAGGCTGGAGGTATGAAAATGACACAAGAACTGGGCTGAAGATCAGAGGAACAGGTCTGATGGAGAAATGGGTCCACATCATGGACAGGAGAGAGGCTCAGCAGTCAGTCTGCAGCCAGCTGCGGTGGAGGCTCTGTCATGGTTTGGGCTGTAGGTCAGCCAGTGGTGTTGGAGATCTTTGTTAAAACTGATGGACTCACAAACACAGAAAGAACCATCAGATTATGGAAGAACCACCTGATTAATAACAGCTTCATTTTTCATCCCAAACTCACTGCCATGACTCAAAGTCTGAGGCTTCCAGGAGTCAAACTTCCATAAGAAGTAAAAGTTCACATTTAATGATCTACATCTACATGCATGATCTACATATCTACAGACGTTCCAACAGTATCTCCACCCATGCTGTCATCGCCTCAGCAGGTACTGTGCTGTGTTTTTCTGAGAAATTCAAGAGTTTACTGCATTTTTGACACTGCAAAAGCTCCAGTGGGCCAGACTGGACCCTGAGCTGCTCGTTTGATTCCCCGATCTGAGAAAGCTCACATAAGAGCGGAGATAAAAGGGCAGACAGACGAAGAAGAACACGTGATGTGGTCGAAATGTTCACAAACAAGATAAGATAAGACTTTATTGATCCCACAACGGGGGAATTTTTGCGTCACCTCAGCTCAGGTACAGATATCAGAAGGAAATACAAAAGTACAAATAAGTACAATCGATGAAAAAAAGTAAGATAATACACTATATACAATGGTAGCATACACAGTATGTGATTATGGATATGGTTGGAAATATGGAAGACATAAACTATATAGCTTGATATAGCTATTGTACCACTACTATTCCTATTTATAGGCATGTACACACACACATGTACACACTAAATATACATATGTATAACACAAAGTTTGGCTTCATTTGCACTGATCTGAGCCGCGGCTCGTTTCTGAGTGCAGGCTGGGAGGTTTGGGACCTAAATGTGCTTTCACTCAGACTTCCCACAGCTCAGTGTGGAGGTGTGAACCTGGGAACGCCGAGGCTGCCGCAGAGCTTTATGACTCCTCCATTTGCCTCACAGCAGCTCACGGCTGTTCAGCTGTCACACGCTAACAGAAGGCAGCAGACTGCAGCCCCAAAAACACTAAACCAGCTCAGGTGTCGCATTTAGACTGAAACACACTTTACTTACACCAGGGGGATAATTTCAACATTTTATTATCAATATGACAAAGCGAAATATCTGCTAAAGGTAAAACTACTCACAAGACAAGCGCTCAAGTAAATTATAAAAAGTAAAATAAAACAAAGGAGATAATATGACAGTTAAAAACAAAAAAACAGGAGAAATATTTAAAGTAAGAAAATTAAATGAAAATTTTGAGTCTAAAAGTAAGAAAAAAAAAGAAAAAACTCTTTAAATATATAAGAAAATATAAAAATATATATAAATTAAATATTCTAAAAAAACTGAGTAAAAAACGTCTACAGTAGAATAACATTTTTCAGAGACTAAATTATGAATTCCATAAATTCAGTGAACTATAAAATTAACTAAATGAACCTTTAAACAAATAAAAAATGTAACTTTGTTCGTGTGGGCGGGGCTAACACAGTCCCTGATTCACAGGTGAGACTTCACCGTGCTCTGTCATTTACCTGCCTGCTCCTTCAGGACCCTCCAGACTACGCCCCCTCCTCCTGATGCAGAGCGTTTGTTTATCTGCGCATGTCTGCTCAGGTGTCAGAGTTGACGCCTCGCTCACTTTTGTGAACGCACCAAGCTGTTCACACCTGAGACTTTCCCACGGCCTGCCTCCCCCCCAGACACCTCCTTTATCCTCCTCCTCCTCGCGGGCGGCACACGCCATGTGTCGTCTCACCTGAACAAAAGCTCGTGCCGCCTATCGTCGGGCCATTTGGGCACGTGTTGGAGGACAAAAGGAGGCGATGGAGGTGTGAAGCCTTTCAGGTCCTTCCGGCGGCAGTAAAACCTCCTCAGGAGGAGGAGCAGAGCTCGGGCTGATGGAGCACTGGGCCTCCTCTTCCTCACTTCAGAGACACAGACACACGAGGAAACCTGCTGACCTTTAACCTCTGACTTTCGCTCAGTGTAAACGAAGCTTTACCTGCGATGCTGTGACGCAGTCCGCGGCGTTTCACCTGATCAATAAAGCTTTGAACAAAACCAAAACAAAAGCAGCAACTGAGGCTCACCTGCATCAACCTGTCGCTCCCGTGCGCAGGGGCACGCGCACATACTCATTTGGAGGAGGCGAAGCGCGTGGCGCGCGTGTGTCTGAGGAGGAGGGGGAGGTCTGATCGATAAGCAGATGGCGCGCGATTGAATATGTGCATATTGTCCGCTGATGCTTCCTGCTGGTGTGTGCACGCGCCCTCACTCCCCGGGGTGCCGACGCTGCACGTGCTCATCAGGTAAAAAAAGAAACGCATGCGCCACATTAGAACTCACTCATTTAATAAACGGAGGCCATTTTTCATCATTTCATTCATAAATCACACACACGCGCGCACACACACACACAGATAACAGAATCAGCATACTTTATTAATCCCTGAGGAATTTATGTGGGTTGCAGTTGCTGCAGTACAGTAACATTAACAAAAACAGACTAAACTATTTAACAATACAATATGTCAGGATATAAGGAATAGCACAATATATAAAAATCAACAAATAATAAATATCCAGGGTTGGCAGGTGTGATTATAAGTAAATATCTTGAAAATTGACAGCAACATTACCGAATAAGAAAGAGAAAGGGTGTAACTATTGCAGTGTTTACAGTGTGTTAGGTGGAGGAGTTGTACAGGGAGATGGCCACGGGCAGGAATGATGTCCTGTGTCGTTCAGTGGGGCTTTTTGGTGACCTCAGCCTCTCACTGAACGTGCTCCCGTGGCTAGCCAGCACGTCATGGAGTGGGTGGGAGGGGGTGTCCAACATTGTCTTTATCTTGGACAACATTCGCCTCCGACACCACTTTAAGGGAGTCCAGCTCCAGCCCCACAACATTACTGGCCTTGTGGATCAGTTTATTTAGTCTGTTAGCATCAACAAACCTCAACCTGCTGCCCCAGCATGCAACGGCATAGAGGACTGGCCAAAACAGACTCGTAGAAAATCCAGAGCATAGTTCGACAGGTGTTAAAGGAACTCAGCCGCCTCAGAAAATAGAGATGACTCTGGCCCTTCCTGTAAAGTGTAGTAGTGTTTTTAACCCCAGAGGCATTTATAGTCGTCCACAATGTCCACGTTGACCCTGTGGATTGAAACGGGGTCAAGGGTTTCCTGGTCTTCCTAAAATCCACAATCAGTTCCTTGGTCTTTGCCACATTGAGCTGCAGATGATTCTGCTCGCACCACGTGACAAAGGAGTCGACCACAGCCCGGTACTCTGACTCATCACCCCTCCCGATGCATCCAACCACCGTGCATCCATACACAAACACTGCATGAAGCTGACGTGTTTCCAGCGTCAGGCGGCTGCTTCAGGACTGAGACGGTCTGACTCGAATGTTTAAACATGCATTCGTGCACTAAAGCACTTCCTCTCTTTCTAGCAGATTCAATAAATTATGTGAGAATGTGGTTTGAGCAGTTTTCACCTGCATGTCGATCACCTGCAGCTCTGATTGGATGTTTCTGCACATCCTCCTTGAGATTCACGAGCAGCACTGAGCTCCCTGCTTAAACAGCACGACGTGATGAAGGTTAATATGAACTGTAGACGATGTGAGGGGCAGAGCTGTGACACGTTGTGGTTTTGCACATGTATGAAACCAAACGGCAGAGTTGGTTCTGGGATGTTGTTGGACTCGGATGTGCAGCCGAGTCAAAAGTTTCTGCAAACGTGTTTTAGGGTTTGGGAAAAACTGCACTTGATTCTTGAAATGAGACGTTGTGCTGTGGTCTGAGGATAAGATCAGACCTTCACCCTGAAGCCTGCACAGCTGGAAAAATGATGCTCTGACTTTCAGCTCTTCCTCCTGTTCTTCCTCAGTGACATCACATGGTCTGGGGTCATGTGACCGGTTTATGTGTGAAACATCCAGTTTACAGCTCGGAGGAGTTTTCACGCCTCCTTCTTGTTTCCCTGAGACTCTGCCGACTCGTCTCGAGCCAAACATCTGTTGTTGTTGGTTTATATTATAGAATTCATCCCTACGACACACACACACACACACACACACACACACACACACACACACACACACAGACAATAGGGTGTGATGAAGCGTGCCTCGTGCCAGGAAGGAGGGGGGCTGAATTCAGGACCAGCAGAGGCACGCGCTGCCCTCATTCAAATACAAATGGTGGAGGTGGGGGGTTGGGTGGTGGGGGTGGCAGCCCAACAAAAGCTACAGCTCATCAGCATGAGCGCCTCCTCCTCATACACCTGAGGTGAAGGGGAGGCCTGAGCTCTGTGTTTCGGTCCATTCGCTGAACATTTTCCTGAAAGTGAGCAGGAGTGTCTTTATTTTCACAGCTGACAGCAGAAATCGGTGTTTATGGAAGTGCTCTTCAAACCTGTGAGCTCAAAGCTCCGGAGGAGCTCTGAGATCAGGTTTATTCTTCTAAATTTAACCAGAGTAACTTTCAAAAGTCACCTTAAAGCTCCACAGCTGTTAAACTGGTTTAAAGTTCTCTCTGTAGATTAGACCCCACCACCACCACCACCACCAGCAGCAGCAGCAGCAGCAGCAGCAGCAGCAGCAGCTGTTTAGCTGCAAACAGAACACAGCCAGCTGAAAACTGGCACCTTCACAGCAACGCAGCAACAACAGCTTTGATTGGTTAAAACTCAAGTCTGTGTGCATTTAAACACCCCTGGAAACACCTAGTGAGCTCAGGGCTCAGGCATTACCAGTAATACATGAATGAATGAATGAATGAATGAATGAATGCAGCAGGCCTTATTTACTCTCATGTGTTGACACTGTATGCAGAGAGTTTATGGCTCTGTTTTTGGTGACAAGTTAGCAACATCAGTGAAGCTCCACGGCCTGAAGGTGGGTCATTATCATACAGCTGAGACCCCAACAGACACACACACACACACACACACTAAGGTGCATGTAATCTAGATTGAAATCTCATTTGTTGAAGTGTGTGTAAGGCGTGCCTCATCTACGGCAGCCTGGAGGCGCAAAAGCGGAGGAACGAGGAGCTTGTTTCAGACAGCAGCTCCGAGGCTGCACCTGAGGGCGAGTGTTAGATAAAGAAAGATTATTATGAACTGTGGATCATGCAGAGCTGCTGTAGTGCAAGAGTAGAAATATATCAAAGATCAGCAGAGATCCCTGTAAATGATTATTTTGTTTGGTTTAAGTTCGCCCCATTGCTTATGTTGATCAAAAATAACGACGTCACTCTGTCCCACTGTGACGTGTGACACCGACCTCAAGAACAGCGAGTATAACTGCTCCCAAAATGACTCGGTTGGTGTTGGAGAGCCCTGATGGGTAAAAAGCAAACCAGTGATGAGAAAGAAGCAAAACTCCAAACGGGACAAAGCAGCTGTAAGTGTGCGTGTGACGGACAGCTGGACTGGACTCTTCATTCTTTTCTAACATGGGGTCTCACAGCAGAGTCTGAGTCTTTAAACTAAACTGAATGTATGAGACTGAGCCACAGCTCGATCACAGAAACGTGGAAAGTGCTTTAGTTTGTGCAGATTACTATCAGGTGACTTCACTGAACACAAATTCTCAGTGATTGATTTATTTGTGTAACCTGTGCAGTCCCCGCAGATTAAAGACTGCAGATTAAAGACGGCAGATATCTTTAATCTGCAAATATATAAAACTGTGAAACACATCAGTGGCTGAAAATTCCGGACAAACAGCTGGATTTGTTGGTTTTATTGATTTCAGCAGCTCTAAATCAAACAATAAAGGTTTCGCGCATTTTAAACTCAACCTCTGAATATAAAAATCTCAGGCGACGTGTCAGGATAAGTTACCATGGTGATTTAATCCTGTCACACTAAGAACTTTAGAGGACCACGTTCAGGTTCTTCTGGCTTCGCTGTTTCGCGCTTCAGAGCTTCAAAACCACCCACCATAATTTCAGTCTTCCTCCCCACTCGTGGGACAGCACGCGACAGGAGAGGCGCGTGTGGTGTGCGCGGAGAGGTAGTTTCACTTCCACAGCACATTTCACTGCCTCAGGGTGCTGACCGCAGAAGGTAAATACCTGCGGACACTTTGTGACGTCACAGAGGTAGTAAAAGCAGCGCCTCCGTCGTGAGCGTTTGGCTCCTGGCACTTTGCTGCGTAATTGCACCACCAGCTGGTGAAAGCCAATCAAAGCATCCCCCCTCAGCCCCCGTCCCTCGGGACATCGTCACACAGAGTGTTGGAAATCTGTGTAATCTGAGTGGCTCAAGCTTCGTGTTCTCGCAGCGCTGGAGAAAAGAAGCGCCTGAAAAATAAAAAGTTAAAAGAACGCGTAAAGCGTGCGTAACGGCGCGCGGCATGGGGAGTTTCACTCACTGCTGCTTTTGTTTTTCTTTCGTTCTAAACTCATTTCACAGAAACATCAGCAGAGGCCCACAGCAGCCCTCCCTCCTTGCAGTCGACGCACCTCCTTCCTGCCCTCCTCCTGAGGTATAAAGGAGGTGGGACGACAGCTGCGGTCCAGAGTTCAGCGCGGAGCGGATTAAACTTTGTTTCAGTTCGGGTTGCACACCGCGGACACGCGCACACTGCCCGCTCTTTCTGGAGGTTTTTGTTCGTCTCTCCGTTTGATTTTGGATCCTTTGGACTTTACGCACTGGACCTGTGGACGCGCCATGGCACGCTCGCTGCTGCCGTGTCTCCTGCTGCTCGCCTCGGCACAGACGGTGAGTGACAGCGCTCACGGGACCCACGGGGGCGTGGGGCTTTGTTGATGCTTTTGTTAAACTGTTGTGTTACGTGTTTCGGACACGCTGCGCTGCAGAAACCGCGCGCGTCGGGTTTGTGATGCAGACGTGCGCCGTTTTGCAGTGATGAATTCGTGTGCGTCTTTGCACCAGGTGACCCCTCTCCTCTCTTTGCCCCCCTCAGGCTCTTACCGCCGGAGTTTTCGAGCTCAAGATCGACTCCTTCACCAGCTCCAGCGGCATCTGTGGCCAAAAGTCTGAGGACTGCCTGGTTTTTTTCCGCGTGTGCCTCAAACACTCGCAGAACGTTATTAACCCGGAGCCGCCGTGCACGTACGGCGACGCGCTCACGGATGTCTTCGACGCCGACTCCAACTCCATCTCCGAGAGCGATCCCATAAGAGTGCCGTTTCCCTTCAAGTGGCCGGTAAGTGACGACAGTCACGCGTGTTTCAGGCGTGACAGCAGCGCAGCGAATGCACTAAAGGAGTTATTTCTTTATTGCTCTTGAAATCTTAAAGGTTTTCAGCCACAAACATCCAGAGAAGATGGATCAAAAGCCTCAGAAAGACAAAGCAAACTCAAATGTGCCGTTTCCCTCCACGTCTACTAACATCTAACTAACTAAGATGTTTCCTTTCCCGGTTACTTTCAGGGGACGTTCTCTCTGATCATTGAAGCCTGGAAGGCGGACGCTCCAGGACAGTCCACAGGTAAACTCCCGACGCATCGCCGCCGGCTCACCGGCAGGTGGCGACAGCTCACACAATCAGGCCTCATGCTCACAGTTCATCTTCCCGCACAGAGAATCCACTCGTGATTCGTACCTGTGAACATCAACAAGCACCAGATAAAGACACTTAAAACTATTATTTGTTAATGTTTACCATCCCCACAGACGAACATAATTAAAAACACGATTGGTGTTTTTGTCTGATGATGATGATGAATTTCCAACCAGAGAATCAGAACAACCTGATCAGCCGCCTGGCCACCCGCCACAAGCTGAGGGTTGGAGAGGACTGGACCAAGGGCGAGAACACCAGCAACCAGAGCGAGCTCCGCTACTCCTACCACGTTGTGTGCAATGAGTTCTACCACGGGGAGGCCTGCTCCGCCTACTGCCGGCCACGCAACGACACCTTCGGCCACTACACCTGTGACGAGGAAGGGAAAATTAACTGCCTGGAGGACTGGAAAGGAGAGTACTGCACAGAGGGTGAGTATCCTCTGTGATGCTTTCAGTAATTCAACAGAAATTGTCCTTTAAGGTGTAATTTTACTGCTTATGATCATTTGAGGAGAGTCATTCGTGCCCTTCTCACTTAAGATTACACCCAGAGTCACACGCTGAGCAAAGCTGTTTTTAACGGCTCCAGTCTCACGAAAATATACTAAAAACGTTCAATGATGCAACAAAACTGGCTCCAAATCAGGAGCGATCTCTTGTTTTCTTACAGTAGTGCCAGTAGTGCAACTCCTCCTCCTGAGCTCCCTCCATTTTTTTATCCTAACGTTTCTCCAGCTGGGGGGGGTAAAGAATGGGACCCTTGGCGGCCTTGAAATTGTGAAGTCAAGCAGTTGTCAGTGCCACCGCTGGCCCTGGTGGCTGCAGGGGACAAAAAGAGATGTTAGAGCTTATGTCGTTTCCAGTGTGCGTGCGTGTGTGCGTGCATGTGTGCCTCTGAGGTCTGCTCCTTTTGTTTTGAGATCAACAACGGGCCCCTAGTCGGCCCCCGGCCCGCCCGCCTTTAAGGGGACACGCGCTGCAGCTTAATGTGTGCTGCCTTGCGTGAAAGGAGACAGCATGTGTTGCTTTTGTTGTGCGGGCCAGCTGCTTCGTTCAGCACTTAACAAGCACTTGTAGGGGAGCTCTGTGTGTGTGTATGTGTGTGTGTGTGTTTATTCATTCAGTTTTACGGTGAGCTTTCAGCAGGTCCAGGTTAAAGTGAGTCTCCAGGAAATTAAAGAAAGTTAACGTGATGCAGTCATGTAATCGTGACCATGTGTGTGTTTAAGGAGGAGTCCCTTAGAGGGGTGAGGAGCTGTTTTGTCTCTCTCTCTCTCTCACACTCACACACACACACACACACACACACACACACACACACACACACACACACACACACACACACATACAGTCATGATAATATTTCCTCCCTTCCCTCTCTTTCTTGCGTTCTTTGACCTTCCTCCTCCTGCCCTCTCTCTCCCTGCGTCCCTCCTCCCATCAGCCATCTGTGCAGGTTGCAGCGAGCAGCATGGTTTCTGCAAGTCTCCCGGGGAGTGCGTGTGCCAGCAGGGCTGGCAGGGCAAGAGCTGCGACGAGTGCGTCCGACACCCCGGCTGCAAACACGGGACCTGTAAGCTGCCCTGGCAGTGCGACTGCAGGGAGGGCTGGGGCGGCCTGTACTGCGACCAAGGTGGGTTTAAACCTGCGGGAGCGTCGCCCCGGTGGGGTTAACGGGCAGCTGAGTGTTTCCTTTGCAGGTTCAAGCTTACCCCCACCCCACCCCCACAACAAACCGACGCTGCGGCTGATTTGTAACTTCTCCTTTTTCTGTTTATTGCAATAAATCCACACACTTTCAGAGCTGCAAAAAAAATTCACCCAGTTTGTTGGCAACGATTTAAACTTTCAGGAAAACAGTGTGACTTTAAAGCTGATGTATTTCACTATGAGGTGTTTTTCTGCCTGTACGTCAGCTGTTACTGTCCTCCCACAGTGACGCATTTTAGCTGAAACTAGGATTTATTTCATAACTCTCATCGAACAGCAAGTAAAAACCAAGAGTCCTCTTTAAAGATGTTTTATTTTTAGTTTAAGGAAGTGTAGAGCTGTTTTTAACCGTCGTTCCTGATGCCGGAGGCATCTGACTAACTAAGATCAGATTAATTTGTCACTTATATCTTTAAATGACCCGATATGATGCAATTTATTCACAATATAGAAGAAGCTTGGGGCTGATATGAAATGAGGGCTGCATTCGTGTGGAAGCAAACCCCTTTGCAGACAAGCTTTTGGTTCACCGCATCATTTATTTTCTGTTTCAAAGATTTTTACCTGAAATGTCAGCAGACATCATGTCAGCAGCTCTAAATACATTTCTGACAATCTTTAAAAATAAGCTGCTGGTTTAGTTTTATGAGCCAATAACAGTTTTTAAGTGACTGTAACAATGATTACTTTATACGCAGGTTCTTTAAAGCCACGCACCACAGCAGGTTAGCGACACAAATGTTGTGTTTCATGCACTTTGCTGCTGAACTTTCAGTTCAGATGATTGTTTTTGCTGTGACGCAGTGAAGAGTAATCATGAACATTTCATATAAAGAATTGAAACATTCAGTTTTGTCTTTGGTGACACAAACTTTTGGCCACAGCGGTTTTTAAATCCCAGAACTGAGATCAGCTGAAAGCAGAGGTATGACCTCTGACCCTGCTCGTCTGTAGAATATCAATAGATTCAAGGTTAAAGGTTGAACACAGACAAATTTCCACATTTGATAACAGATTTTTATGAGGGGATGTTTTTATGTGTGTCATCTGCATGCATGCAGAAAAAAGCCACATGTACTGTGTTTAAATGAAGACGGTTATGTTGGGCCAGTATAACCAAAACATGAACAATAAATATGTTTTTCCAGCTGGTTTTTGTTTCCACAAAGTCCAGACAGGGCAGTGGGAGGGTGGTGGTGGTGGTGGGATGGTAGAAAAGCCATTTCTAATATTCCCCTCAGACGTGACACTGCTGGTGCCTGACTGGACATCCATATGTGACGAGCTGGGAGAAAAACAGTCTCACTGTTGCTTCCATCGATGAAACAGAGCACAGAGGACACTGAGTCCTCTATTTGAACTTTTAACGGCAGGATTTGGCACCCTGGGAATGAGGATTTGCTCCTCAGGAGCATTTGATCATTTATAAACGTAAACCTGTAGGCAAAGGCACCGAGGTCGACAGCATCGTGTTTGAGCTGAAGTTGTAGTCGTGATGCAGCGGGGCACCTCAGGGCGCCATCCTGAGTCCTTTTACATTTTCCTTAATGCCTTTCCTTTTATTTTCGTTTTTTGTACATATCTTCACACACCGATCACTCGCATTGATCCAAGTAATCTAATAACAGCTCACATGACAAACTTTGTCTTTTTGCCTCTACATGCACCGCTCATGGTTTACATTAATTGCAATCTGGTTATGGATAATTACTCGGAGATTTAATTTTAGCAAATGTGTCTTTTGATCTCCACTTGGACCAGTTATTGCTTTAAAGTGATTGTTCAGTAGACTCAAAAATGTTCAGGTACCTACAGGTACCCACCTGCTGATTGATTAGGGTCACGTGGATCTGTGTTTGAGATCTGCAGCAAAATAGTAGCAGTAGAATAAATATTATTGTAAATATTAAATTACCTGCCTGCTGCTGTCGTGGTTAATGCGACAGTTTCCAACTATGTCAGCTGGTTTTAGCATTTCAAACAGAAACATGTTGTTTAGTGTTTTACAGCAGCTCCATCTGTCGCTGCAGAGATGTGCTGGACTCGTGAATTATGTTTGCAAGAAAACACATGAATCGCATTTTGAACAGGGAACTCCACAGATGTGTCTGTGTGAAATTAGAAATATCAATCATAATAATAAAACCAAAAAACACTTTAATTTAGTGGCACTGAGGGGATTTTGTTGTGGTTTTGAGTTCGACTTTCAAACACCAAAGGATTATGGTAACAATCAAAACACTAAAACAGCAGACGCCACAGTTGCCTCGTCTCTTGCTGTGGGTGTTGTTGTTTCCTGTTTACTGTAATCTTCTTTCCTCACTGCAGACCTGAATTACTGCACCAACCACAAGCCGTGCCAGAACGGCGCCTCCTGCACCAACACCGGTGAGGGCAGCTATACGTGCGCCTGCCGGCCCGGCTACACCGGCAAAGACTGCGAGGTCAAAATCAACGAGTGCGACAGCAACCCCTGCAGGAACGGCGGCAGCTGCAACGTAAGTCAGCAACGGGCTCGGTGCAGCCAAACCTCCTTTTCTTTAACTCTTCAGATCGCTTAGGAAATAACTCCCAACTTTACCAGCTTCTCACGTGCACTGCAGGATAGAGCGTTTCCTGGCGGAGTAGCATGTTAGAACAAAAATGCCAGACACAGTCGGACTGGATGTCAAGCTGTTAGCCCTGAGAGGTCAGAGGTCACTGATGGTCACCCTAATCCAAATCTTGTTGTGCAAAGTCTGAGCAATCAGGGAGGAAAAAACAAAGAGTAATCAGCTGGTGTGCATTTCCAAAAAAGCGTTTTTCTCCACAACTGAGGTAAAGGTCAGGGTCGGGGTCAGGGTCAGGGTCGGGGTCAGGGTCGGGGTCAGGTTAGGGGAATGGGGCTGTTGGTGATGATGGTTTAGAGTGTTAACACTGTTAGCTCATCATCATCTTTTCGGGAGCCTGAACCATGAAGTAATTGTCAGTAAATGTTATTTTTCATTCATCAATGCTGTTTATTGAACCTTCTGATAAATTAAAATAGTATCTTAAAGAAAAACTCACACTAATGTTCACAAAGCTAATTCTGACAGTCTAACAGTGCTTGTACCTCAGAGGGGTAACGGTGCGGATCGCTGGTACAAAGTCCGTGTGATTTTGCTGATGATGTAATAGTTCACTGAACTATAACCTGCACTAACTGCTCGCAGCAGGCCGCACCTTTGCTAACCGATGCTGCAGAATCACATGCAGCTTTGCTTGTCGCCTCCTCACCTTGTTCTTCTCCTTTCTGTCTCTCCTCCAGGACTCGGAGAACGATTACTCCTGCACGTGCCCTCAGGGTTTCTACGGGAAGAGCTGCGAGATCAGCGCCATGAGGTGCGCTGACGGGCCGTGCTTTAATGGAGGCACTTGCATACAGGAAGACACCGGCGGGTACACCTGCCGCTGCCCGTCCAACTTCACAGGCTCCAACTGTGAGAAGAGGATGGATCGATGCAGCAGCAGCAGCCCCTGCACTAACGGTACCAGTCGAGTGTAGCCCAGTTCATGCACTTCACATCATCAGAAACACAGAGACACCGAGTGCCTTCTGATCTCTAACCATGCTAAAGTTCACAGTTACGCTTTCTATGTTATCCTAGTACGTTTTTGAATGATGTTTGGCCACAGACTGTTCACACAGGGCCAGAACGACCCTCAGACCTCCAGGCTGACGACCCCAAACGGGCTCGAATCCACAAGGCTGCAGATTTCATATACTCTCTATCTATTACATGTAAAGTCACATATTTGAAAGCTTTTTACTGCTTTTAGCTCATGAAAATCTAAAGCACTGTATCTCATATTATTAGAATGTATATAAATAAAGATTTGCATACAGAGACCTCTGATAGCAGTTGATTCACACACTGAGTACGTGGTTGGAGTCCCATTACCACGAACCGCTGCATCAGTGTGTCGTGGACATGGCGAGCGTGTTGTTGCTCAGGCGTTGTTGAAGCTGTGACGGCCACCAGCTCCTGTCGGGTGCGTCTCGTGTTCCTGTCGTGGTTAGCAAACCTCTGTCAGCAGTTGGAAGCATGAAGTGCGCTAGCATCTTCTGGTAGATGGCTGCGCCGATTTTGGACGACACCCCAAACCATCACAGAAACCTGACATTAGACTTCAGACCCCTGGATTCTGTGTCTCTCCGACTTCCTCCAGGACCTTCGTTTCAAAATAAAATGCAAAACTTACTTCAGTGAAAAGAGAAATTTGGCTCCTCGAGGATCAGTTCAGTTCAGGTCAACAGTCGTCCCCACGGTTGTGTTTGCATTTAGTCAACTAGACCAAAAGCTGCACGGTGTTTATGCTGTTCGAACAGTGAACGACTCAAACCTGAAATATTTCTAATAATTTGAGATACTGGAATTTTGGTTTTCATGAGCTATAAAGCGTAAAAATAAAACTTTCACGTTTTTGGTAATAAAAATTGAATCTATCAAAGTTCCATCGGCTCACCCTGGCAGCTGGATTCAGCGCCTGTTCAGGGTCACCAGCAGAGCCCTCAGGAGCTCCTGGGCACAGTCTAAGGCAGGGGTGTCAAACTCCAGGCCTCGAGGGCCGGAGTCCTGCAGGTTTTAGATCTCACCCTGGGTCAACACACCTGAATCAAATGATTAGTTCATTACCAGGCCTCTGGAGAACTTCAAGACATGTTGAGGACGTAATTTAGCCATTTAAATCAGCTGCCTTGTATCAAGGTTACGTCTAAAACCTGCAGGACACCGGCCCTCGAGGCCTGGAGTTCGACACCTGTGGTCCAAGGGTTGGTTTAGCCTCCTGTAAACAGTCGGCTTGATGATTAACAGGAAATAGTTGACAGACCTCTCAGAATTCACACATGTGGAGCAACACTTACTTTTAATTCAGTGCCGCGGTGACACGACGCACGCTGCTGCGTTTGCTCCTCTGCAGATACATTTGGAATAAGTCATGCAAGTCAAAGGACAGAATAAATAGAAGCAGCGAAATACTTCAAAATACGTTCCTGAGAAGAAGCAGGTCAGTGAGGAACTGGTGGAAGCAAGTGTCGCCGCTCAGCAGCCGTCCAGGCTTTTGAAGCATCATCACAGCATCGCATGAGTCATCAGAAAAATCAGAGAAAACTGAAAACTGTGACTTTGCTGTGTCTCTGCTAACACTCACACACACACACAGTTAATAATTGTGTGTGAAATATTGAGATACCTTTGCTTTATGCTTGAACACACAGAAAAGCATTCAAACACCTTCATAGACGTGCACGTGTGTGTTTGCAGGGACTCGTGAAGTTTTGACGCCACAACATACGTCGAAAAACATCACTGTTAAAAATCTTTTTTGTATAAACTTTCAATGTGGCTGATGGATCTTATTAGGTCCCCATTAACCACTTTTGTACAATGAACAGAACCAGGCAGATATTATGACTTAATACCATTTTTGAACTTTCCTCAGAAACAAATGTAACGAGAGAGAGAGCTCACGTTTGCATTTTCACCGGGTCTGCGTGTGTTGAGCCAATCACAGGCATGTTTCACACACTGTGGGAGTTCCAGAGGTGGCTGTGGAGAGGGACACGCTTTGGTAAAGGACAAAGACGGTCGTGCTGGTTTATTTTCTCGTGCGCCCGGTCTGTCTGATCGATCGCGTGCTTTCTGAACTGCTGCTGCAAACTGAATATAAACAGAACAGCAGGCTCGGCTTTATTGTTCCAACAGTCCTGTTTGTACTTGCCAGATAAGACTGAACCACATAACAGCAGCCTCTTATCTGTGCATTCAAAACACGTTGGGAGCAGGAAAAGCTGATACAAAGTTGAGATACTCTGTGCCTGTGCAGTTCAGACGTGCAAGTGGCTGACATCCATGTAAACAATGCAGTAAATGCGCACTCACGCGTGCTTAATCCATGAAACTAATATCCGATTTGTTCTCTAACCAGCGTTGGTGTCTGTGCAGCTAAAAATAGCAGCCGAAGTCTCTGAATGAGATTGCTGCAGCTCAAAGTGTAACAGCGAGGGACTGAGCTGCAGGAATGTGTCCAGTCTGACTGCTTTTGTTTATTACGTGCAGATTCTTTGAATGCTTCTCAGCTTATCAGAGTTTGGTGCTTTTTCTCACCTGCTGTTTGTGTGAATCTTCAGCTCTGATGATTTTACTGCAGTGGCTTTGCGTTGGTGACCTTGGCTTAAAGCCTCGACATCCCAAAGGCTGGGCCGTGCATCAGTTAAACTTTCATTTAAATACTGCTATAAATCAATGTCCCACAGTGCACACACTGCAGTAATGATTAAATAATGACACATGAAACAACCACAACGCACAGAAATGCACCAGAGTTTCAACCAGTTCAGTTTCATTTTCATTGTGTTTACTTTCGTTTTCACTCAGCAGTCAGGTTAAGTGAAAGGTCACTCCTGTCAGAGTCGACGCAGTCTTACAGTTTTTGTCTAAATAAAAAATAGTCGCAGATTCGGTGCTTTGTAGGCGCCGTGTGAGCTTGAAGATATCAGTGCATATTTTAGACATGGCTGCTACAGGTCGCGTAACCTGCTGAGGTTTTAAAGCGTTTCAGCTCCAACGTCATTTTCTTTGTTTCCTGATATTTTGATGACTCGGGTTAGGGTTGGCGCTGAGGTCACCGAGGATGATTCAGACATCAGAGGGTTGACTTTAAAACTGAAGTGCAGTCTCAGCTGGTATATGTGGCTTTAAGTGCAGGGACAACCTCAGGAAAATCAAATCTCAGTGCATCACCTGCGTCACTGGGATGTTAATCTGTCTTCTGATCAGCAGCGTGTTGCTCTAAACTGCACAAGAAGCAGCTCTGGTAAAGTTCAGGTTTGAGGTGTTTTTGGTAATAAGCAACAAAAAAGAGCAAATGATGTTACTGTTTGGTGACACCTACCTGTCTGGCTGCAGCTTTCCATTACAGTTAACAGTCTCTCCTTTCTACATGACAGAAATATAAAAAGCATTACTGAGACGAGGCCTGATGTTTGTGTTGGAGCAGATCAAAGTCACCTTTGTTTATTTTGCTGGTTCCCAGTTTCCCAGTCAGCACTGATAACATCACTCATATCTTATCAGGTTCTGGAGCCGGTAAATGTGGCATTCAGAATATGAATATTTGGAATTTGCATGCTTAGATGAAATGCATCCATTTGCAGCGACTCGTTTGGGGCTCGGCTTAGTCTTGCCCAGAGTGCTGGTGTGGCTAGAATCGGAGCTAAACTCCTGTAAACCTCACAGCGAGCCTTTCAGATGTGATAGAACACGAATTACCAGTCCCGACTCTTCCTGGGAATCGTTATGTTGTCATTTGTTGTTCTTGTTGTGAACCCAAATATTTCTCTGCTGCCAACGAAGGATAGGAGAGGATAAAACATCTGCTTATGCTTCTCAGTTTATATTTCAGTTGATGAAGCATGACATGAGCTTTATTACCTGCAGCCTAACGTAGGCTGAGAGCTCCTTAACACGATTTAGCGCTTTGATGTTGCCGTGACTGTAGCACCAACAACACTCGGCACAAGCAGCTGCAGAAATTTATATTTTCATCAGCTTCACACAGTTAAAAGCACATTAGTAGCTCTGTTCTTCCTCCACCTGCCCTCGGTCACGATGGTCATATCTGTCTGTCGCTGGCTTTTGAGCCAAAGTTTATTTTGAAGACAGTCTCTCACTGCAGGCATGAGTGGAAGCAGAATATGGAACCAGGTTAGCATGACTGTTGTGCATGTCGCACGGCTTTTACAATAACGTTTGCAAGCACTCGTCAACCCTGCACTGAATTGGAAAATGTTGAGTCATTTCTGCTCTGAGCACAATTTATGATGCAAAGTTAAACGTTTCTACCAGTAACTGTACACAGACGTGGACCTGCGATCTTTAAACGCTTGTAATCAAAGACATGTGTCGGGACGAGTGCCAGGCTTTGCCTAGATCCCTTCTCGGACCACCAAAGCAGCTGCTAATGATCAGGGTATGGATTCAGGACGTGTGGCTGAGCGTCCAGTAGTGTCCTGTAGTGTCCAGTAGTGTCCTGTAGTGTCCTGTAGTGTCTGGCGCTGGGATGTGGCAGCGGTTCAGGGTCCAGTCGGGACCTCGTTTAGATCAGTTTGGTACCCGGAAGACTTGGAGGCTGAAGAGACTGCTGCCATCTGGGGGCGTCTTTGCAATGACGAGGGTGCGATTGGTCAGCATAATCAACGTTAGCCGCTCCACCTGCGAGTGGTGTTAGTGCTGTGTGTGTGTTGCTTGGCGGGAGCTCTCGAACATGTCTCGTCACCTCCCACACAATAACAAACACTCTGTCCTCGTTGCCATAAACAAACCTGTTTTCGCAGCAGCTCCGGAGACGCTCCGAGCTCGTCCTTTTTTTCACCTACCTGATTGCACTCGACTCTGTCGAGAGTCCAGCTCTGCTGCCAGCTGTTAACAGTCTGATAGAGTTTTCATCCACGGCTCATTTCTTCCTTGAAATGCAGACCAGAGCTTCACAACAGCAAGATAACCATAAAGTAGGCTCATAGTGGCACGTAAATATACGCAGACCGTGTGTGTGATTCCTGAGAAGTCAGTTAATGCAAACGGTTCCAGAATACACAGTGAAAGTTTTCATTTCTCTTTTCAAGCAGTTTATTCTTATCAGTATTATTTTCTCTTATTTGTGTCCAGAACTTCAAATTGCTCCAGATCAATAATCCATAATAGTTAAACTATAGTTGATCATAAATATTGATTCAGGCTTTCTGGTACTGATAGTATTCAATCATATACACGCTGAATATCCAAATGTCACAACTATTACTAATTAAACTGTGATGTAACCTCATCATATACTTAAAGCACTGTGCAAAAGTCTTGAGTCAGCCACTTCTTTATCGTTTGCTTACACAGAACCTGAGTTTACAGATTTTTAGACACTGGCCGCGTTTTCACTCGTGTTCTGTCCTGATCTTGTACCTGATGATACGAGTGAACCAGTGTCGTGTACGTATAACGCACAACTTGGCAAAGAGCCACTGTGAAATGGTGTCTTTAGGCTCATTGTTACCAGCAGCCTGTCATAAACACACATCAGTTGTTTCCATTTCTTTAGTTCAATCACAAGATGCCAAAGATTTCACATTTTGACATAAAAAATTTTGTGGGTGAAAAAAGGGATTTCCAAGCAGCTGGACGTGTCTCGTCATGGTGTGCGGTGTGTCGGGATGATGGTCGTGGTCATCCTGATGCTGCAGGATCATGGTCAGTATGCAGAGAGGTCGGGAGAGACAGGGTAGAGGCTCTGTATTATTTGGGCTGTGGTCAGTGGTGTTGCAGATCTTTATGCAACTATGAACTCGGAAAAAGAACCGTCGGATTTTCATCCACCGTGTAGTACCACCTGGAAACCGTCTGTCTGCTAACGGCTTCATTTTTCAGCACAGTGATGATTCAAACACAGGGCCAATACAGTAAAGCCATTCTTTCATGGAAAAACACACAATCTGATCAGTCATTGGTCAGTTTGGGATCATCCCGACAGAGAGAAGAACAAAAGGCAGAAAGAAAAGCTTTGAATGTCCTTCAGGATGTCTGGAGAACTGTTCCTGAAGATCCTCACAGACGTTACAGAGGCTGGCACAGAGAGGTCGAGCTGGAACTGGACAAACTCCCAAAAAACACAAGGAAATTTGGATAATTCAAGACTTTTGCACAGTATTTCATGTGATTTAATTCAGCGTGTTTAATGTGCAATCGACTGCTTTACATTTGGGGGGTTGGGGACGTCTGGGGATATCGTGCCCTTGTCAGGCAGACAAGACGTCTGGAGCTGTTTAGAGCTGTGGAGATAAACATATCCTCACCTCAGAGAACGTCTGTGAGAAAGTTTGAGGGATAGGAGGGAGTTATCAAAAACAGTATGAAAGCATTCTGGTCTTTTTCGCACCCACAGACTCCCCGTGTTAATAAAGGAGGCGGATAAACCTGACTTCTTTCCCACAACAGGTTTGCATCTTTGCTGCTGCCATAAAGAGTCAGAAGAGCACCAGATACCGTATAGAAGTATTTCCAACAAATAGTTTTGGGCTTTTTGAAGAAACTTGACTCATTAGGGATGGATGTGTCCCGTGGCGGACACTGGGATGTTGGTAGAGACCGCTGCCTCCGGGGAGTGTCGTCGCTACGAGGAACTGTCCTGACCTAATATGCAAAATGGTTTTGGTGAGACACGAGTGTTTAGATGCTAGATAATGTTTTTTATTCTCTGTCAGTAGTGCTAATGTTGTGGCTGACAGCCGTGTGTGTGTGTGTGTGTGAGAGAGAGAGGAAAACACAACAAAGCCGCTGGAGTTCAGATTTTAACGTTGATCTGGCTCTAAAGCTTGATATTTTGCACCGTGCAGGATGTTTTGCTGTTTGATTTCTATAATAAGAAATCGCTGTCTGTGGTTGGGTAACCTGTTCTCGTGCGAGGTGGGCCAACAGTCAGTTTAGAGTTTCACGTCGTTTACATAGGAGACGCATAATCAGGGTCAGACGGCTCCACCAGCAGACCTGGCATTAATAAAGGAAGCATATCTCAGAGCTTTATAATTAAACAACCGTCATCATCGGCCTATCATCCGCCCCGCTTCTCAGGGTGCGTGTCGACCCCTCGGTTCTCCCTGAGGTTCTCATTAACATGTGGAAACCGCTGCCTGCTTATCTTCAATCTGCAGTCATTCCTGTCTTTCAGTGAGCCTGACAGAGGGTAAAGAAATACTGCTGCCTGATAGATGACGCTGTGCTCTGTTTGCAGTGTTGCAACACAGAACAACCAAATATGGGTCTGTTTTTACAGCACACAGCCTGCAGTTTGGAATAACAGCCCAACATGAACCCATACATGGCTGCAGGATCAGTGCCTCTCCCCTCCTTTGGTAAAAATGCTTTTAGAGCACGAAATCACAGCAAAAGCAAAAATGAATCATTTGTTGGCTAATTTGTGATGCGCATCTTCTCCTGTTTCAGAGAAGTTAAACTGAAATGACGGATATGGTTTAAGTTTTATAGTCCACTGTTCTGGCAGATCACATGACTTCCTGGTGCTGAAAAACAACTTCTCAGGATGTTTCTAATCACACATGTTTCTCTCCTGATGAGGGGCATCTGTTGAGAGGAAATGTTGTAAAGAACATTTTCCCCCTCCCGCTCTCTGCCCCGGCTCGTCCTTCCTCTGTCCAGATGGAGTTTGCTTCGTTGTGGCGAGTCTGCAGGATTCAAAATGTCTTTGCTTCTGCACACTGTCGGCTTAATTATTACCACAGTTTGTCAAATTTTCAGAAACCTGGTTTCTTTTCTTTCTTTCTTTTGTTGTTTTTTTTAGAATGAAACTGTGATTCTGAGTATTTAGCTTCCTCCGGCCTCCCCCAAGGCTCTGCTGTGGTTCCCCTGTTTTTTCTAGTCCACATACTAATACTCAGAAATACCAGTGAACGTATGAGACGTTTAGAGCGATTCAATGATGAGTATTTCACAAAAACCTTGTTTCCTGTGTCTGCTGTATGGCTTTAGCTCGTAAGCAGGGCTGAAGGCATCAGAATCTATTAAACGTCTACACACTTTATTTCCTTTCCAAATGATGCTTCATGGCCAACATGCTAACTACACATCTGCTTACACTTACTGCTCAGCAGAATAAATGACCCTAAAACTGGGGCTCGTTTCACCTCTTTGTCTCAACATCCGTCAGTAGCAGATGAACACCTGCCCTCTTCTGCTTTACCTTGCCAGGTGTTTCTGTGTGTGCAACATTAGTGTTTCATTCTGGTTTAACTTCCTCCAGTTGTTATTAACACACACCTGTTTTTTTCCTGTCTGCAGGTGCTCAGTGTTTTGACGTTGGCAACATCGTCATGTGTCGCTGTCAGCCAGGCTTCGCCGGCTCTCGCTGCGAGACCAACATCGACGACTGTGCCAGCAATCCCTGCAGGAACGGCGGCACCTGCTTCGACAGAATCAACAACTACAGCTGCACGTGCGCCCTCGGCTTCTCCGGCAAGGACTGCACGGTGCGCGCCAGCCTCTGCGACCAGTTCCCGTGCGAAAACGGCGGCACGTGTTTCACCCACTTCACCGGCCCCGTGTGCCAGTGCCCGCGAAACTTCATGGGCACACGCTGCGAACACTCTCTCAAGCCAACTGTGAAACCGGCCGCGAATGGAGACCCTCCAGCGGCCATGATTGCCGCTATTGCTCTGGGAATAGTGACATTTTCCCTGCTGGTGTGCGCCGCCATCTTCGTTCTGCGCCACCTGTACCGGGGCAGGGAGCTGAGAGCCCTTTCCACGTCAGTAAAAAACGACCTGGAGACGGTGAACAACCGCAACGCAGTGATTGGCGGAGGGGCGCCCAAGAACGGGAGCTTACCGGGAGCGACTCTGGGCAGCCTGAAGGAGAAAGAGGCCTTTCTCCTCCCGGGAGCTCATCTTAAAATGTCCAATAAGGATGTAGCGCTGGTGGACAAGGGCAGCGACAACGTGGCCATGTTTAAAAACAAAATGGCAGACTACAACCTGGCGAAGGAGGAGCAGCACCTGGACAAGAACAAGTTTGACCTGTAAGGACCTGATGGTTTGATAGTTATCTCTGTTTCTGTTTGTGCTTCGTTTCTGTGAGTTTAATTCAGACAAGTCGCAGCTCGTTGTGTCTTAACTGATCAGTCCATGGTGGGGGGGGGGGATCTTCACTGAGTCTTGCTGTCAAAATCTTTGTTTGCTGTTGGACCAACCTTCCCTCTCTCTCTGTCTGTCTGTCTGTCTGTCTGTCTGTCTGTCTGTCTCGCTCTTGTTTCCTCTAACAGTAAGAAATGCGAGCCGTCCGTCATCGTCCCTCCTCTCAGTTTTGCAAAGGACAGTCTGTATCACTCAGTGTTCATCATCCCAGACCAGCTGGAACAGTGTGTGTTTGCTACTGAGGTGAGGAACACAACCACACGAGCGTTTCTCTCTGTTGTTGACTTGGGTCCATCACATTACTATTACAAGGATTCATTTTGTTAATGGAAGAGTGGCAGCGAAACGCAGATTGGGAGGCTGAGGAAGGTTCAAAGTTCAAAGTCATCTTTAAACATCTGACACTGAATTTACACTTTTTCTCTGCAAGCTCGACGAAGCAAAATTAAACTGTTGGTTCAACGTGTGTTTGCTCAGCATGTCCAGAGCATTAAATTAATACTTTTATACAAATGACTTGAACTCGATGAGGATGATGGACAGCTGTTTGTGTGGGTTCAGTGTGTGCACAATAATCTAGATTAAAAAAGTTAGTAACTGCACTGATTTATGAAAAATAAACATTTCCTCTGAAAGTGGAAATGAGAAGGAAAATTTAGAGCAGCTGACATCTGCAGAAAAAAGCCACCAGGATTGTATTTTTCATATTATTAATAGTATTTAGCGGTTTATTGACTTGCTTGCTCAGTGCATTGGAGACGTTCACTCTCAGGGTTTTTGTGCCACAGAGAAACATTATTACTATTAATCGTCTGTTTTATGCAAACTTTTTGAAATAATTAATTCTAAATGTAGCCAGACTGAAAGTCTCACGTCAGAACTTCATCTTTATGTAGGCCAGGAGTCTCCAACTCCAGTCCTCGAGGGCCGCTGTCCTGAAACCTTTCCATGTGTCCTGCTGCAACACACCTGAATAACATTAGTAGGTCATTAGCAAGACTGTAGAACCTGACTGCATGCTGAGATGGTAACCCCTAACCCTACTCATGTAAATTTAAACAAATGTAAGTGTTTAGAAAAATGGACTTCTAAAAGTCTTTTAATTGCACCATGTTATTCACTGATGAGCTGCTGTAACATGAATCAAATGGCTGAACTCCCACCTCAGCATGCAGTCAGGTTCTATAGAGTCTTGCTAATGACCTACTAATGTTATTCAGGTGTGTTGCAGCGGGACACATGGAAAGGTTCCAGGACAGCGGCCCTCGAGCACTGGAGTTGGACCCCTGATGCAGGCTCTGCTATTTTAGCATCACAACATTGTGATTGGTCGGTTGCAGTAATATGATATGCACCAGATGCCCCTTTCTTTCACTCTAATGCTCAGCACTGATGTTTGCATGTCTTCTGGCTACAATGTTGCAGCTTATCTGTAAGTCCATAAGAAAGAACAAAGCTGTGATCTCTGAGTGAGAGGTTTTTGCAAAAAAATGGAAATTCATAAAAAAAAGACGTCCCCCCGTAGGGGTGAGAAAATGAATACATCCTAGTACTGCAGTATCCTGTGTGACGATGCAAGGACACAAAATATTAATGTCTTATGAATTCAATTAAACTGCTGGCAAATTGTAGTATGTTACTGCAATACTCCGCCTATCACAAAATGTAAAGAATGCTAATATCCCGTCGTCAGTGTTATTGTTTAAATATCGTGCTGATCTAATCACAACTGTAAATGTGAGAGTCAGCGACACTGATTTCACTGCAGCTCCATAAATTGCAGAGAAGCACAGCGGTGTTTCAGGCGGGCTGCTCGCTGAAAGTGCAAACTTTTTTCTAACAGGTACGGACTGGTCCCAGTGCCTCCAGGTGGAAGAGGTTAAAAACACTTATTAATATTTCTTCTAACGTTGTGCTTCATGAATGATGTTCATGGCGCAGTGCAGTGATGCCGTACGCTGATGACTAACCGCTGCTTTTCTGTCTCGTTCTCAGGTATAACCTGAGATTTTTCAGACCACCAGCAAAGGATCTTTTCTGCTGAGGGCCTGAAAGCGTTTTGTCCAGAACAGTATACCCAGAGGATCTACTCTACACACAGTTTTTTAATTTAATATTTATTACTGCTGCTCAATGGAGAGACTTCTGTTTCTTTAGTCTGCTTGGATACTGTCAATATTCGGATGGCAATGAGAAGACGAGGGAGGAAAGACTGAACGTCCGGCATCATTTGCACTATTCATTCTTTAAATCTTGCCCTGACCTTCTGTCTCTGCACTCTTTCTTAATCTTCTTTGGATCCAAAACGATCGAAGCGAGAATTCTCCGCCTCTCACACAGACGGGTGCCTTAGCTATGCTCCCTAATTTCGCAATCATCAGAGGACCTGCTCGCAGAAATGGGAGGCAAACCTTTTTCTTTTAGGTCAAACAGCCGTACCTTTCCACAGATCATGTATCTGTGACCTGGGCCGGATAGTTTGTGACAACGCTTCTGTCGTCCACCTTCAATCGCCGTTCAATTTTTCCTCGTCACACTGTGGCCTGTTCAGTATGAACAATATCCGCCTTACAATCACCAAACCTGCAGAACCCAAAGTGCCTCTGTCCCTAAAAACATCAAAAAGACTTGAAGCCAGCAATCAGAGTGAGAACTTCACTGTCTGATGTTCTCCCAGAAGACTGGACGAGTTTTATTGTGGTTTTTAATGGTAAGTTGTGTTCAAATCCTGAGCTGAGCCTGTCAGTCCACCCGTCTCTGAGCCCCAGTTGTATCTCCAGCCTTCACCCCTGGATATTAATCGCTGTGTAAATGATGTTTCAGGTGAACTGGGGGGGCTTTGTTCCCCTAATAACAATCAGCTGTTTCCTGCCTTTCCACCTTGTGAATTGAAAGATAATCAAAGTCGAACCGTTGGGCTGGATTCATCGTACGGGTCCATTTTTTCCCGGCTGAATTTTATATTTCTATTAATCAAAAAGCTAAACTTCAAAGCTGCCTTCATGAAACCGCTGCAGACCCAGTTCAGTCGGTCTGACAATAAAAACTTTTTGTTGTTTCTGTTTATATAAGAAAAAAAAAAGAAAACGTTTTATATCAGTGAAGGACTCCAAAGAGTTTTTATTGCTTTGTTTTTTTAATAATCCATTTGATACCAAAAATATGTGTTGTTCTTGTGTAGACGTGTCTTTGTATTATCTTCATTAATTTAAGAGAACAATGCAATGTGTACATACCTCCCAGAAGAACGTTTTCCTATTTAATTTTGCTCGTTGTAAATAATTTTGTATTTATGAAAGAGAATTGTATATATGTCTATGTTAATGTGCCTAATGTCTCCATCAGAATCAACAAATATATATTTTTCTTAAATAAATTAGAAAAATAATATTAACATTATCTGTACTGTGTTTTTCTTTCTGCCTGTGTAACCGAGACTTTGTACATTTCCATGTCTACAAACTAAATTTAGGCTCTCAGTTAAGCCTCCAGCTTATTTTATGTCGAGGACCAAAACTGCCGACGTGTTAAATGACAAAAAAAGGAGGTAAATACATGACAAATCACAATAAAAGCAGTCGTAGTCGAGTATTTCATTTATTTACAGATTATACCGATCATTTTTTTTATGTCCAGTGCACACAACATTAATAAGAATTCATTTATAATAACTCACTATTTAATTTACTTTGTATTATTTATTTATTTCATTTATTAATAATAATCTTTACTTGTAATTTTCTTTTTTATAAACCATAACATTTTGCAAAACCATAAAAATGAAAATAAATGGTTATTTATGTTCAATACAAACAATAATATTAATTTAACCATTTTTTTAATGTATTTAAAACAACACTGAAGTTTCCTTCTTTTATTATTAACTCTTCTTTTTTCATTTATAAAATATTGTAGTTCCTTCCTTGTACTTGTATTACAGCTGCCTTGGCCCTGCTTTTATTTTAAATATTTTTGGGTGCATTAACTCAAATTGTGTTTCAGTTTTGGTCCTCCGTAAGAGCTGCCTTCGTTTTGAAAAGACGCCATCTTTCTGTTTTATTCTGCGCTGATAATAAATCCACGATGTCCACCGATCGCCTTCTCTGTCGTTACCGATGACAGCTTAAAAAATGGTCCCGTGGTCCTGGAGCCAGTGAAGCCCAGCATTAATGAAAAGTATCTGTATTCATACAATCATCGATCATTTTTATGAGGAACAGACCTCTTTAACCTCCCCTACCAAGCCACAGTCAGTGCGACGACTGAATAAAGTCTTATTAGTCCTGTAAATGGAATCAGATGCAGGAAAATTACGATTTAAAAGCCTCCAGAGTCATAAAACACACACTGATAGCTGCACAATCAGCAGGACGATCAGCAGCTGCTGTGTGTGTGTGTGTGCAGAATATTCACAGTAGTCCACAGAGAGCTGTGCAGTTGTCAGACCAAAACATGGACACTGAGTATCTTTATCCCGTTTACCTCAGTGTTTACAGCGTCCCAATAAATTTCACTTTACTGCTCCAACAGGCAGGACTTCATGAAACCATGATGACTGCCTCACCTACCTGCTACCTTCTCTCTCAGGATCAGGCTAACGAGCACCTAAGCTGAGGAAGAGGAGAGCTATGTGTTCGTGGTCATTTAACATTTCTAGTTAGCCGGAACTCTTTCGTTTCCCCCTTCATAACAACTGTTTATAACTCACCTGTTTCGATTAGTCAGCAGTCATTAATATTTGCATTATCAGGGGCGTGGCTTCTTTGACCGACAGGTGGATGGGGACACAGGTGGCTGTAGCTGCTAGCTGTCTGCTAGGCTTCCCCTGAGCTAACTGGAGTCCCTGAACTGGACCTCTGGCTGCGTTTGTGCTGTTGGAGCCTTTTTGGAGTGTGTTTAACGACATTTCCTGGCGGTTTTACAAAGATTTTGCATTAACTGTTAAGGAATTTCAGTCATTTTTACACGCAGCCTGGCCTTCCATTTGTTGAGTGTAACCGGCGGTTTGCACCTTTTGACCGTAGACAGCGATGCGTCTGTCTCATCGAGCATATTCACCACTTGGTTAGTTGTGACGTTGTTTTCCTGAACCATAGAAATAATCCTGTCATCATTCACTTCATGTGTCTTCTGTGGTCTTTTGGATCCATAAGAATGAACTCAGCTGTAGATTGTTTTTCCTCTCTACCTGATAGGCTTAAGAAACCCAAATAAACATAACAATGGTATCTTGGAATCAGCTGTTTAATTTGTCCATGAATATTGAAAGAACGGGACGCGGCCATGATTGTCTGATTTAAAATCCACTGCACTGGTGTATGAAAGCAAATCCACAAAACAAAGCTCCATAAGTTTATGGGCACAGACTGAAATCGTGTGCTACTGTGTTTATGACACAACAAGTTTTAATGTTGCAAACATCTCATCCACACTTTGGAGCCACGTTTGGTGCTCTAATGAATATTAGGCTGAGGTAGAAGCTGTACAGGTTCTCAGTGTTGCACAGAGTCACCCACATCTTTGCTGTCTTATCTTTACACCTTGGTTGTAAAGCTGAATAGAAGAAGAACTTCTCCAACGGATGTGACAAACTTCCTTCTTTCTCCGTCTCCTGCCGGTTCACCTCCCTCCTGTTTATCTCCCCTCAGTCCTTTGTCTGCTTTTCTTTTGTTTCCCTTTCTCTTTACTTTCACGTTCTCACTTTAAACTTTGATCTGATGTTGTTGTTTTGACTCCTGGCTAATGAGTAGCTTCTGCCACGTGTCACTTCCGACTCTGGCTCACCTGCTGTCTACCTGGCTGGCTGTGTCTCTGAAAACACACACACACACACACACACACACACACACACACACACACACACACACACACACACACACACGACGTCTGAGCGTTGAGCCTGTTAATAGTTGAATTCTATTGAACCTCTAACATCGTCACTGTTTGGAGGGGGCCTGTGGTGGTGGTCTGCAGTGCTGCTGCAGGGGAGGCGAATGCACCTGAGCTGCAGCTGCAGTCACACCTACAGCTCCTGGACTGTACAGCAACCGTGAGTGTAAATAAAGATTACGCTGGAAAGCATGAGCGTGTCATCGGGTCTGCCGTGGTTACAGGGCCAATCAAGGTTAAGGGCAAAGGTAAGGTAGCAGATCAGTCTAAGGCTACGTCCACACTAATGCGTTTTCATTTGACAGCACATGGTTTTCTCTCCGTTTTGGACTCCCGTCCACACTGAGACATACATTTCAAAACAGTGCTTTCGTGTCACAGTGTGGACAGTGAAAACAGAGACGCATTTTAGTCATGTGATGCAGTCATGTGAGCAATTAAACAGCGATAGCGGAGGGCATTACACAGCAGTTGTTTTGTTTGACAGCCCTATTAAAGATTAATGTCTGTTCATGCTCCAGAGAGCTTTTCTTCAAATTATTTAATTCTCACTCACTTTTGCAACTTTGTACTTTTGTGTTACTCGCAGCAACAACTCCTCATTGTGAGTCCATTTAAAAAACTCGCTGCTTTTCCTCAACATTTTGCTGCGACCTTTCAAAGAGCTGGAAAGTAAAGGAGCGTCAGACTAAATGAGGCAGGTTGAATCTTCTTGCGTTTCAGGCATGCACAGAACTGGAACGTAAGCGTTTTCGGCCATTTCAATGTGGATGCACAACTCTGAAAATGCTAGTGTGGACGCGGAGCGTTTTCAGACGAAAACGCCGTTTTTTTAGACGAAAACGCCGTTTTCAAATCTATCCGGGCTAGTGTGGACGTAGCCTAAGCTGGCCCAGTCCTCAGCCACCTTCTCCTGAGGTGTTCCTGGGCCATTACGGGATAGAAAATCTTCCCTCTGCTTTGTTCTCTTGTCCCAGTTGGATGGACTTACAGTTGCCTGTATTGGGGTAAGACCCAGTGCAGGGGCACCAAATGTGAATGACATGAAGCAGGAGTGAGCGATAAGGGTACAAAAGGCAGAAACACAAAGAGAAGCTGCTTGCGTGAAAAACGTCCGCGCTGCCGAGCTTTGGTGGATAGTTTACGTTTCTGGGTCAGGACTCAACCTACAGGACTCGGCTCATTTTTGGTATGTGGGCTCGTTAGAACACAGTGCTTCTCTTTGAGCTCTGTTTTTGGTCTCTACCAGCTCTTAAGCAAAATATCTAAGTGATGCTTTGAGGCAGTAAAAGCGTACGGTAAGTCAAAAGTGCCAAGACCGAATCCAAAAATTAACCACTGAAGGAAATAAACTCATAATCATATTTGTAGCTGGTATTTACTCCTGATGCCATAAAATTACAGTTTAAACAGCTTTCAGTTTCTTTCTTAGTGCGTCGGACCTCATACTGATACTAATCAAGCACAGCATTCGTCTCACTTTGGCGTCCAGTCCGTAAACCTCATATAAGACATGTTGCTGGGTCTGCTTTATCCTGCCTACAGTCACATCTGCAAGCCTGTTTGCAACCCAAATCATCTCCAGCTCCATCTTTTTCTTGTTTCTGACTTAACGTTATATCTGCTGTTATTGATGCTGCTGTCTGTTGTTGCTCTACAGAACAGAGTCCCAGCCCCAAATATAAGTAAGTGCAGATGAAAATGACACCCTTCATTAACTGTGTGGGCTCTGTCTGAAACCAGTTTTTATTCTCCAGCAAAGATTCAGTAAACGTGTTCTCTCATCTCTCATCTCGTCTGGTGAACTAAGTCTTCATCCTCTGGTCAGACTAACAACACCAGAGTGCTTCACAAGCCAGCGATGCTCAGCACTGTGAATGTGTCTGAAGTACAGCCTGTCAGCACACCTGACTGGAAAATAACACCACTTCTTTACTTTGTTGTAGTTACATTTACATCACGTCTGTAGGCTCAGCACTGAAAGCTGACTTTTTAGTGTCATATGTTCCAGTTTAGTTTTTCATGTTTAGTTTATGTGTTGGTTTTTTTCTTCTTTTTTCTGGACATACAGAGCTTCCCTCCAGACCTGACCTCCACCTGTCCCTCTGTTAAGCCTGTTTTTCTTCAGGTTCTTATAGTAATAAGCCGCACAGCAGCCAAATTATTGTGCAGATATTTGTATTAAAAATGCTCCAACAGGCTCCAACAGCACAAACACAGTTTCGACGTCCAGTTCAGGGACTCCAGTAAGCTGAGGTGAAGCCTCCTTAATACAGTTTAAAAAACATAATTTACAAACTAATTCAAGATAAAATGCTTTGATTTTTCCAAGAACTTATGTGAACATTAATTGAGAATAAAATGAGATTTACAAATCATTGAATTTGTTTTTATTTCACGCAGCTTCTCAGGTTTCTGGGTTCTACTTTGAGGATTTTGGTTCCCAATGAAGGTCCATGACAGGAAGTAAACTCTGATCTCCTGAATAAAGGAAACGCTCATTCAGTTCAGTACAATTTTATTGTACCAAATCACAACAACAGTCACCACAAGGTGCTTTATATTGTCAGGTATGAACCCTGTAATAACACAGCCATGCTGATCCATATCCCAACTTTATATATAAGACTGATTGTCCTGTACTGACTTTTAAAGTTGACACTGGGTGAAACTCAGGACTCTACAGCAGATACAATCTAAGCACTGCGGGGATTTTAGGCCCAAACAGGGAGGTGCATTTTAATAAAATTTTTTAGGAAGTACCGAGAAGTCAAAACTGGCAAAAATGTTTAATATTTGACTCGCCGTGATGCCGAAAGTAGAAACAGGTTATGAGGGGATTTTTACAATTTTTTACAGCAGCCTCTAAACATGTTTATATCTGCTGTAAAGATTTCAAATGGGAGTCTGTGGGGACTGACTCACTGCTGGAGCCTCTGGTGGACATTAGAGGAACTGCAGCTTTTGATGCTTCTGCGTTGGCCCCCCCGAGGTTCCTGCTGGGGTTTAATTTACAAGTCACATTAGGGGAAACAGTTTGCGATTGGCAGTTTCTTATGATCTGTGTGTGTGAATGTGTGTGTGAATGGGTGGATGACTGGTTGTGTAAAGCGCTTTGGGGTCCTTAGGGACTAGTAAAGCGCTATACAAATACAGGCCATTTACAAATACAGGCCATTTACCATGATCTGTAATAATCCAGCAGGTAATTGTAACAAATAGGCTAAAGCACAAATCTGTTGCCAGTAAGGCCTTAAAACGCCTGCACTTTGGATCTTCCGGTTGAGTGGACGCAGAGCTCACTGGTTACCATCTTATCTTTGGTTGCTTTGTAGTTGCCTGATGACAACAATAATTGATGTTTAAGAGTAATCCTGTCCTGAACTGTTTTTGAATGTTTTCTACTTTTGTGGTTTGCTAATGCTTGTGCTGCTGCTGTCTGGACGAATCCTGACCTGCCTTCCATCCTGCGTTGGGATGGAAGCTACTTCCTGCCTCTGCTCCTGTCTTCCACTCATTTTAATACACTGCTACTACTCGTACCATCCTATGTACTGTTTACCAATCACCTAAACTGAGGATTCTTTAACGACTTTGCTGTTCTTCTTCTACACTGACAATAACCCTTCTTTTCAGAGACTTCACATCCTGTCTGGATAGTTTTGGACGGCAACAACATTTAAAATGTTGAGCTCATTGTAAAGGTCACACACTGGATCTGTTGTTCTGGTGACTGCAAAGCCAGTTTGTTTCCCCGCTCTGATCATATGTTTATCTTATTCAATAATTAGTTTTCACTGCCCCCTCGTGATATTACATTCAGCAACATCAGAGCCGTCAATCCTGACACTTTTTCACCTGATATGAACAATCTCCCTTTAACTTGTAGTATTTCAGCTCCCATTGATCTGGTTTCCTGTTACAATACCAGCCTTCAAAACCTCCTTAATACATTTGTTCCTCTCAAACACAGATTTGTGTCCTTTTCTTGCTCAGCACCTTGGTTTAGACCCACCTCGCGGTTTACCAAACACAAAGAAATGTATAATAATCACATCCTGTCTCACAGGAAGTGTACTGTCTCGGCCCTGCATACTATTTTGGTTTAATCTGTTCTAGTGCATGTAACCCCAAGTTCCTATTTTCACACTATCCTCCAGAAAAGACTTGCATTCATTGGCATTAGTCTTATATCTTTCTAATCGCACTCATTTGCTGCTTCTGTTGGTGTGCCCCAGGGTTCAGTATCGGGGCCTCTTTCATTCATTATTTACATGCTATTATTACTATTATTATTATTGTCTGCATAAACAAAAATTTACATGAACTACTTACATTCTAAGGCCAGCCGAACCTCGTAGATGTGAAACAGAAATTCCTCCACAAGTAGTGACGTAGTTGCTGCTGGATGGCGATTTAACTGCTAAATGACACTTGTGTTTCTGCATACAGGAATATAACCAGCATGCAAACAGCTGCCAACCAGTGGAGTCCAGCCCCCTACCACAAAGAGACTCTGCAAAATGTGTTTATAAAAACGGTGATTATTTGCCAACCTCTTGGAGAGTAATTCCAGTCAGTCTGAGTTGGAATGCGATTGTTTGGAGACCTGCTGCCTACCACTAGTCGACCTCTGCCATTGCCTTGCAAACCAGGTCACGTAGAGGTTGAACTTGTTGCATGCTTAATTCTTGATGACCACCATGGCGCTAGAATGACTTGCAGTCAGTCTTTAACGACAACAGAAAATCTGCAATTACAAATCAACCACCAGAGTTTGGCTGGCGTCCTATTTTTACTGTAGTGTGACTAATCTGTTAATATTCTTAAGGTCCAAACATTAAATTTATAACCCAGAGAAACTGCAGATTCAAATTCTGACCTAATCTGTAGATTAATCTCGACCAGAGGCAGCTGAACGTCGTCATCAGACACATTTTCATTGTAAATGTGTCTGATGCATCTTTAAAGTAAAACTACTGTGTGAGAGACAGCGAGCAGAGAGGTTCAGCAGAGAGACCGATGAAAGGGAGAAAGTGGAGAACACACACAGATGAAACACACAGCTGTCATCACTCCATCACCGTCTCTGACCTCTGACCTCCCCTCTTCTCTTTCCCAGCTTGTTTTGGATACACACACCCTACCCTCAATCCTGACATGAGGGTAGGTGTGTGTGTGTGTGTGTGTGTGTGTGTGTGTATGTGTGTGTGTGTGTGTGTGTGTGTAAGAGAGAGAGAAAGTTGTGAAGAGGAAACAAGAACAGGAAGGATAAAGACAAAGACATGAATCAACTGTCTTCACCTTTCTTCTCGCTCATAATGAATATTTCAGACACACACACACACACACACACACACACACACACACACACACACACACACACACACTGACCCAACCTGACGTGTCTCCGTCACAAAGAGCAGCAGTTCCTGACATCTTCATTCATACATGCACAACAGTGATATGTTTAACTTTCAAAGCATTGCTTAAGTCTTCATTTTCACATTTTAACGTTCACTTCATTGTGTGCAGGTTCTTCCTTCCTCCTTCCTTCACATCAGCCACGTCCTGCACTGACCTTAAATTTGACTATAAGTCAGGATGTCATTGCATAATTACTGCATAATGTGCAAATACATGCTCAATGTCCCGGGATGCTGCAGGATGTTTAAAGATATGTTTCCAAGAAAAGCGAAGTGGATATTATTCCCAGGAATGCCCAGGTACCTAAGTTCCCAAATATGAGGAACTCAGCTGGTGGCATAATACCAACATAAGAACATTTGCTGCAGAAAGTTCAAAAGTGATATCAGGAAGTCTTCCTTCATTTACCTGAAAGAAAAGTGCAGAATCCACAAATAAGCAAATTTCTTCAATTAAAACGTGGTTCAAAGATCCACCTTTGACTGCAGGGAGACCGGAAACACTCAGCTTATCTTCTAAACTGGAGAACCGCCTCTGCTGTTTAATTCTGAGGAACCGGCACCAACACTAATGATTGAAATCTTTAAAACATGATCTGCTGCCCGACGATCAGATATGATCGGAGTGTGAGGAAAGAGTTTGTTTTATTCAGGCTCAGTGGGCGTCATAACTGCAGCGTTGTTATCAGCTTTTATGTTCTCATCGACTGTTTGTGCTGCTGCGGTTTTGTCTGCACTTTCTGCACCACATCCATTTACCCTGATAATGCTCGTGAACGCGCGCGCACACACACTGTAACATGCATGGAGTCAGGCTGGTCGCACACACACACGTCCACATGATGTGGTTTTGTAAAAACTTTCTCGTCTCATTTTGAAAGTTTAGTCGAGGATTTCTACAACTGATGTTTTTACAGGCACATGAACTAAATTAGCTGTTAGCCTCGTGTTACTGTAACCTGCTTATGTAAAACAGTCTAAAAGTGTGAGTGGGTAACACAGTTAATGTTGTGTGTGCTGGAAATTCTCATGTGCCAAAGTAAAACTTCAGGCCTGTTACTAGTAAATGTGTATTAATGCATTTCAAGACTTTTTGTAGCACACTGCTAAAGATCGACCACTAAGATGAAGTCCATGATTACTGCCAGTGTTGGCTTCAGAGGTTTGCTCTCTGGCTGGGATTTGAACGAGCACATCCGAGGCCACTTTGCTCAGTTGAGAAGGGCGTCTGAAACATGCCTGGGCTCAGCCTTACAGGTAGAGGGAGAAGCTCAGTCATGCTGAGACCTGATGGAGGTGGTTAAGACAGGTATGGTCATAGAAGTGACCGTGAAACCGCTTCAGGCTGGGCAGCTTTCCAACCACAAACAAGAAGAGTTTCAGTTAACTTTCAGGTCGATGTGCTTAAAGTTCTTCTGTTATAAAAAGGTAAGAATATAAGACATCTGCACACAAACTGTGGGTAGAAACCACAGGAATGAGATTGTGGTTACAAGCAGCAGAAATGAGCTTTGCAGAGCGACAGGGGGAAGAGATCAGTCATGCAGCACGAGCTCAGAACAGAGAGTTACTGTCCTCCATCGATAGGAGCTGCTCGCTGCTCCGGGCATCTGATCAGGATACTTCCCAGATGAATCAGGCATGTCCATTTGGGAGGAGATCCCGGGTCAGACCCAGAAAACGCCTTGGTGTTCCTCTGAAAGAGCAGGAGGCGGTGGAGGAGGTGGATGGTTTTAATATTCAGGGTGAAAAGCATAAATGGTGGTGCATGACAGAGGACATTCAGGGGGGCTTTTGCACTCTGACTGCTTTTATCTGAAGTTATGAAACATGAAAACAGAAGGAACTAGGAGAGCTCCAAATCCTGTTTAACACCACAGCATTACAACTCTCCCAGCAGGAGTGCATCGTGATGGAGGCCCCCCCCCCCCAAATCAGCTGCTGTGACCCAGGAAGGTCAGAGGTCGTCCAGGAAGGAAGTGAGAGAGCTAACAGACAGACAGAGAGCTGTAATGTGTGTGTTTGTGTGTCAGAGGTCAGGAAAGTGATGAGAAAAACAACGTAAAGTTTTCTTCTTCACAGGTACCCAACGAGTTCCCGTTCTCAGCTCCATATTTTTAGACTTGAAGTGTAGCTCTGAGAGTAGCTCTGCATGACTCGCGCTTCAAAATAATCCTCGTTTAACTTGTCCTGGACCTCCTCGCAGCCACGTTCAGGATATCCACTCATCCAGAGCAGGTTCACCAGAAATGTAAAAAAAACTTTATTTAACTACAGCTAAAGTAATTTATCACTGTGTTGTTGATGAGACAAAAAAAGGACAAACATTCTTCAAAATAAGAATAAGCAGGTCTAAAATACTTATGTTCATATTAGCACAATTTTACAATTTAAGAAAGTCATAATTTATTTCACTATTAGTAATATTATTCTTTATTTAAATCCCTGAATCTGTGGTGCATCATGTTCCTGTGAGACTTTATTCTGCTGTAGGAGCCCAACAGCCAGGCTGGGTGTGGGCTTTTATTGTGATGGGTAAAGTTTCATTAACAAAACCAACCTGTAGTTGGTGTAGGAGTGTGCGGCACTCCTTCCAAGTCTAACTTGCTATTTGTTTAACTGAAACAGAGAATCTAAAAGTTATCTTAAAGTTATCACTAATACAAACCGCTTTCAGTGGGACGCTACATACCTACAGGAATATGAGCCTTTGAATGCACCTCCAAGTCTTTGGTTCTCTTATTGTGATTCGTGCTGTCACAGGAACGCCGTGTAAACGTTTGCCACCACATTAGCGGTTTAGCAGGGTGGTGCTGCAATATGCAACGGTTTATCAGCTGGAGGGCGTGGCTCCCCTCGCAGTGTCTGTTTTGTTGCCTGTCTTATTCATTTTTTTGCTCTCTAGGCTTACACAGAATGAGCTGAGTGTTTTGACAAAGGCCATAGTCCGAGGTAAGTGATGAGCTGGGAGCGGCAGATCCAGCTCACAACACCATGACTGAGGGTAAAGCCAACAAAGGAAACCTCCTGCATAAATGAACCACGCCAGCAGCTTTGAGAAAATGAAGGCCCCGCAGTGTGACTGTGTGCAGTTTCATGCCGTCGCCACATGAAGCACACACTCTCGCACCTCCTCCACATGGCCCTGGTTCATCTCAGCTGGACTTTGATGCTTAAAGTGGCGTAAATCTCTTCTGTCACACAGTCAGGGCCACCCAGCCCTCCGCAGGTCACTGCACGGGAAGCAGAGGCCACGGCACAGTAAAAACAGTTTATGCTTCGAGTCACGACGTGTTTGCATTCCTGCTCTCCTCCTTTTTTTACTCTTAGACCACAGGTGGGCAATTGATTTTCCCAAGTGGCCATGTGAGAAACTGGGACTGCTGCAGAGGGCTGCACCAATAAGCTGAACTCAGTTCTGCTCAGTTTTAATTGATCTCTTTATGAACTGCTGCTGGTGAGAGTAGATTTTGCATTTGGGCAATGAAAATGTTTTTTTCTTGTTCAGTGAGGGAAATTTGGTGTGTTTTAAACTTGAAAAGGTGCAACAAAGTCAGATTCAATGCGAGGGACTCATCCCTGAGAGACGATCTGTATCTGACTTTATAACAGTATGTTTCACAGATCAACATCTTTATTGCTGCTGTCCAATAAGGATCTTGGTCTCCAGCAGGGTTAAAGGAAACTGCAAGTTTCTCATGAAAGTTTTCACCAGGCTGTGCAAATAAGCCCTGTTCCTGTAGGTAGCTCATTATTTAGTGCAGATGCATCAACAGCCAGGACAGGATCTGCTTTCCATTCTGCATGTGAGAGCTCTGAAATGTCCTTCTCACAAAACTCCTGAATTTCTGCTCTCAGCTCCGAAGCTGAACCACCTGACCGCTGTGTGGTAGCCTATGTCACCGTTTCAGTTGCACGCTCTTGTGCAACAAACTGGGATTTAGTGCTCTCATCCCGATGAAACTGCAAAAATACCAATTTCAGTTCTTTGTTTTCAAAAGTCTAATGTTTTTGTCAGATTTGGACAGCCGTCGGTTGGAACACCTGCCGTAGTCCCTTTTATTGAGCTGCCAGCTCCTCTGTAATCTCAAACTCCTTTATTATTGCACATAAAACATGAGTAAAACTGGGTTATTTGTGTACATGGCAGCTCTCATCCAGAGCCATGGAGTAAAAGTCAGAATTGTCTGCTTTGTTTTACAAGTGAAGCTCCAGATTTCTCTCGATGTCCTTGATTAGTCCTTTGACGGTTCGCCTGGAGAGGAGCATATTCTCCAATGTGTCGTTTGTTCACAGCATATTAGCGTGGCAGAGTCTAACAAACACTCTTTGATAAACTGCATCAGAGCGCTGCTTGCTGTTCTTTATGATTACTGTGGGAAATCACAAAGCTGCTCTTTACTGCTCCATCTGTAAAAGAAAACAAAGTCCTCGTTGCTTTTGCAACTTTGCTCACAAACGTTCAGTCAAGTTCTTGTATTTTTCTGCATGTTTAGTCGGCCCTCCATAAACTTTGTCTTTTGAAAACCTCTAAAATCTGCATCAGTCTTTCCTTTCTGAGTGTGAGCTGACATCTTTCAAACCCACATCTCTCATAAACAGCTGTTCCAACCATCGAATCCACTTGCACACGTGTACAAATATGAAGAACAAGCGAAGCAAAACAGCTTCATCAAAGAGTGTTCGGTGGCTGAAACTGCACGATGTAGTTATATCTAACATTAATCCGTATTTCCCATCGACCTCTTGCAGGCTGTTGCTGCGCTGCACAGCAAACCTGGCTGTACGGTGACCATGTCTGTTTTACATGTCAGTCACAGCTGCTTCCTTTACTATTGCTCTGGAAAATGTTCAAACAACAACGTGTTGTTTCTGTTTGATCACGAAACTTTGAACTGATGAAAAATAAAAACCTACTTCTGAGACGTGTGCAGCATCGGGGGAAGACGAAGTCACATGGTTCTCCGGTAAAGTTGACAAAATTTGTTCTGTTTTGTTATGAACGAAATAATTAAAACCATCGCCTTTAAATCTGCAACATTTTACTCCTCCATCTCTCTCCTCCACGCTTTTCCCACCCTCCTCCTCCTCCTCCCCCCCTTGCCTACATCCGTCTAGCACCCGACCTTTGAACCTGCCCATCGTGGGAACATCGTCAGAAGGATGAGTTGGCGTGACGACCGGGAGAACATTACCACGGCGATGATGAGTCTAACAGACCACCGCAGCACCTGTCGGCACGCACACGTCTGAATGTGGATGCTGCTTCCTGAACCTTTCATAATAAAATACTAAAAGAGACCATTTATCAGACGTGGATACACAAAGTGCTGCGTAAACGGCTCGTGACTCTCCTCAGTCTTTCAGAAAGCTAGAGGAAACGGCCAGAGAGCAACTCAAATAAACAACACGTCACAGCTGGAACACATGGATACATCTGCATACTGTGCATGCAACCAGCCTCAAAGCTCTGCGTGACTGCCACAAAACCTTTGTTAGGTTAGTTTGCAATGTTTAAGCAGAAATCAAGGAAACACAGTCACAGCAGTATAATTCATTGGCATGAAAATCAGTTTACAAATGTACGAGGTAACATCAGAGACTTGAAGGAGAAATGAAACATTATTATCTGAAACTTTTATTTTAAAAATGCGTCTGAAGACGAGATCAGCAGAACTGTGTGAAGAAAGAAAAGTGCTCCTGTGAAGGAAAGTCTCCCACCGTCAGACTGAAACTCGACTCCATCACTCGGTCAGGAGATGACGAGAAAAATTTACAACCTGTCATGAATCACAAACTGTGGGAACTGTGGAAAAACAGACAGACTGCAGCCTTAAAGACTCGCTGTGTGCACGCCATGCAGCCTGAGACCATCTGATGAAGTCACTGTTACACCTCATATATAATCAGCTCCTCACAGAAAGTCTGCACAGAGTTAAATCACAGTTTTTCTATAATATTAATAATTTATTTGCGTTCGTATCTAGTCAAGCACAGAAAACGTAAAGCTTACTCTAAACGTATTATTTCTATTTCCATGGTTGTAAGTGTGTGGCTGGTGTGGCAGAGATGACTTTACATTTGAGCCGATGATGCTCAGATTCAACTTTATACTGTCAGTGTAGTAAATGCAACTCGGCCGAGATACCTGCGAAACATCTGCGAAACATCTGCTTGAACTGAGTTGTGTGCAGAGCGGCAGGTCAGCTGATTACAGCCTGCACAAGTAAATCTCCTGCAGCTCTCAGCAGAAATGATTGATGAGTACATTCATGAAAATCAGAGATTCGATTAATGAATATTTGTATTGTCATGTACTCATATTAGTGGAGTTGTTTTACAGAAATATGCTCTGTTGTGATTTATCAGACTACTTTCTTAAATATTATTAATTATAGGGACATTATTTATATGTGTTTTCCTTCTCTGTGCTCTGTGTACTCTTACATCCAGATATGTTGTCCTGTACTCACCACCGTGCACTAAACGACTGCACTGGTTTGTTTTCATGTACAAACCATCCTGATTGAACTTCCTTATCTGTGTAAACTCTTAATAGCCTCAAACAGCTGCTATGATTTGTGGTTCTCTCGTTGGTTCCTCTTTAGAGGAACCAGAACAGGATGGGCGTTCTGTTATTTTGCACCTCGGTCACATAAAAACCCTTCAGAGCACATTAAAGCTGAATGCTTGTGTCTCTCATTAAGACTTTTCAGAAGCTTGACCTCGTTTTTGTGTTATTTTAACTCATTCTGTCTTTTTTTGTGTTAGGATGTTAGCTGGGATTTGAACCATGAACCTTCTCGTCCCTAAAAAATAGATTTTAATCTCAACAGACTTCCTGGTTAAATAAATTTAAGAAATCAATCATTTTCCCTTGTTCCATAAGTGAAAAAACACCTGAGTCTATTTTCTGACACAGAGGCTCAAGGACTGATGAAGGAATCCGATCTGCTTTGGTCTGGAGAGCGACAGTGTGTGAATGAAGGTGAAACAGCTGTTGTTCCCACCGCATTCCTCTCCAACCACAAACAAACAAGCACATCTATAAATCAGCAAACAAACCTCTGGGACTAAACCACGGAGGAGCAATCCTGATAATAATGATGATTCTCGATAGCTTCACTCCTCATGACTGAGGTTAAAGTGAGATTTTATCACTAACTGCAGACAAGCAGACCACTGTCATAATATCCGAGTGCCGCTCACTAGATATTAGAGGAAGCTTCTGTCTAAATTAAGCTTAAGTGTTCTGTCTTGTTTTTCAAATGTAGCCATGAACCGCACATTTCCAGGAATATCGGCTCAGCAGAACAGCTGCCAGAGGAAGCTGCTCCTCCTGCTCCGCTCGAATTTCACCGATAACCTCTACAGTCTCCAACCTGCATTCCACTGGAAGTCATCACATTTGAACGAGCCGGCAGAAGACAAATGATGAGATGTGGCAAAGGTGTCCGGGAGAGAATCCAAGGGAAGTTTATGGACGTGATTTGATAACACACGAGAGAGAGGAAGCGTCAGACTCCACCGAAAACTAGACAGCAAATTCATAAAGTGGTGCCATAAATAGGCCTGTTTGTATCTGATAAAAGAAATCTGAAGTCTGTGCATAAAGGATGGGTGTAGACAAATGTATATAGCAGTACGTGGTAGAGCAGGGCCATATGACCAAAAATATTTATCACGATATACATTTGAAAATTTGCGATAACGATATAACTGACGATATAATTGACACGACCAAAACACTTTACAACTCCACAACTTTATTAGTGCAAAAAAATAAACCCATCAACGTATTTTTACTTAAACAAGCAGCTGTTTTTTATGTGCATTAAAGTTATATAAAAATGCAACAGTGCAAATGCAAATTCTTTGCTGACAGTTTAACCAAAAGGCATTTCCAGTGGAAACTGGCCGACATATCCTCAGCATAACCATGTATAATATCCACAAAACTTAAAAAGAGGTTATACACACACAATACGGTAATATTATGTTGAAGCACAGCACGTATCACTCCGCGAGGCTCCGCCTACGATAGCCGTAATGCTCCGACAATCCATCAAGCGGTGCGGCTTCGTAGCTTAGCAAAGTCGTACTGAAACATTTGACAGATTTTCGAGCGCCGTGTACATAAAATCGTTTCGAGGTCAGTAAACACAACCAGAGTTCATACATAAGGCCCACGGGATTATAAGGGGCTCTGTCGATTTTCAGAAAAATCAAAGGATTGATTTTAAGTGTGCCGTATTTTCCAAACAACACGGTGATAACGACGGTCCGCTAGCATGCTCTACCAAAAATTGTGCTTTGTTGTGTATCTGACGGACGAAAGCCAAAGCAGTTCCACCACTGAAGCTGCAGCATTTTTACAAACCAGTTCTGATTCATCTGTTTCATTCAACGATCCACTTTCGCTCTTCTCATTCTGCGTCGCCGCCATGTGCGTATGTAAACAAAGGCACTGCGCATGCGCGTTTTACCCATATTCTATCGCCATATTTCATTTTCTTATCGTTGCCCAACATTATACCGGTATTACCGTGAACGGTACGATATGGCCCAGCTCTAGTACGTAGCTGCTGTGACTTCACTGAGAATTCAGATGCTGTTAGCAGATGTGGTGTGTTAGCATTCGGCCACTGACAAACTGGTGTTTGGGGCCAGAAGTGACCAAATGTGCATGAAAGGAGAAAGTTAACAGCTATTGCTAACACACGGCATCCACAAATATTATGGATTTCATTTTTTAGAGACCAAAACTGTTTTTGCAAACATGGGAGCCTATGGAGACTGACTCCACCCACCTGCCTGTGAGGGGCAGCCAATGAGAAAGAAAGTGAGGTAAAACAGACAGATGTTTCAGAAACTGACAAATAAGGACTATTCTGAACGACGCACCGTGCAAAGCTACTCTAGGCGAGTCTGAGAATGCAGCGATACTTTAATCTGACACATCCCCACAAGCGTGACTGTCGAACATCGCTGGGAGTTTTTATGGGAGGAAGCAGAAGCAGAACAGCACAGACTGATCTTCCTAAAAGCCAGCTGATGTGGAAGAATCACTGAAGAGGAGTTACATGTTGGTAATATCAATGGCACTAAAGTTACAGTAGTATTTACACTCGTCCATTTCTTATTTTGCTTCTGTTCAGTTCATTAGTAAAAGGAAAACAAGCCTTTAAGCCAAATGTTGACCAGTTATGAGATTTTTCTGTCACCGACAGACGAGCTGCGAGCACAGTGTTGGAGTGCTTGTGAGGAAAGAGGAAGAGGAGAGTTGTGTCAAAGGCTGATAAGGATCTGCTGCTAGCAGTAAGGGACTTTTCTCATGAGGCAGCATGTTTGCATGTGTGTGTGTTAAAGGTCCTTTTGTTGGGTGTGTGCAGCATTATGCAGCAAATTTATCGTATTTCTCTGTTTTATTCCCGTCAGTCAGTCTCCACGTCGTCACTGCTCAGTAACCAGGAGAATGACATCATTGTTGGTTTCTGCGGCTCAAAGTCTGAAGCTTCTCATTTATTAGAAGTTACCGTTAAAGGCCAACCTGTCATCTGCAGAGAGCGCAGTGATAGTGATACCAGGATCTTTAACAGTCGCAACATTTCATCAGCCCAGTCTCAGTTACAGGCTTGTGTACATGCTCAGTGCTGAAGCAAATCGTTTCGCTGCTCACACCAGCATCACACATTTGAGGTGTTATTTTTGAATACATTATTATTTACACTAGTCATTAAAAATGCATCACTTGGTTAAGTTTAGGCATGCACTTGGTTAAAGAACTAAGAAATAATGGTTTAGTGACTGAAGCTGTTCATTTAGGTTTAGTAATTAGGAGCTATGTATGTATAGATTGAGGCTACGTCTACACTAATCCGGATACATCTGAAAATGAAGTTGTCGTCTAAAAATGCTCCAGTGTCGTTTTCAATCGTTTCCGAGAGTTGTTCATCCACACTGAAAACGCTTATGTTCCTGTAGCTCGCATGCGTGAAACGCAGGACGAATCGACCTGCATCATTTCCGTCTGCCGTTTATATATTTTTTTAAATGGACTGACAATGAGGTGGAGTTGTTGCTGCGAGTGACACAAAAGTACAAAGTTGCTGAACAACAGCTCTGAGTAAACGTCCCCTTTGAAGAAAAGCTCTCTGGATCATGTACAAACTGATGTTAATCTTTAATAGGGCTGCAAACTGAGATCAAACAGAACAACTGCTGTACGATGCCGTCTGCCATCCTAGTTGAATTGGTCACATGACTGCATCACATGACTAAAATGCGTCATTGTTTTTGAAAGCCTCCATTTTCACAGTCCACACTGCGATTCATCCACTTTGGAGAGCGTTTTGAAAAAGCTCAGTTTTCCTTGACCGAAAACGCCGTCTCAGGGTGGACGCGAGGCCAAAGAGAAAAAGATGTGTTTTCAAACAAAAACGTATTAGTGCGGACGTGGCCACTGAAAAGATCAGGGTTAAAACACAACAACTGGCTAATGAACAGTGAGAGTTCTTGCCTTGGTGATACTTCCTAAGTAAAACTGTTTGTGTAGTTATTTTATGTGAAATTGTGTTGCGTGGTATTTACCTGTCCACCAGCTCAGTCACCAGCTCGATGTTGTCCACTGGGATGTGAAGACGCGTTCACTTTACCTGACTGTGATGGAAACAACAAAGATGTTGTCAGGGAGTCTGTTATTTTGTATTTTTGATTTCTCATGATGTGGATAATGTTCAGTTATTATTAGCTGGGGTTTAGTCTGGTTAATATTAATTAATAACTTTTAGTTACACATAGAGGACGAGCCTCGTCCCCCTTATCGGTTCCCTCGTTCCTCTCTCTGTGTTCCTTTCCGTTCCCCCGCCTGTCGTGATTGTGTTGTCACGTCTACATGTCTCCATGTTTCCTGTTCTATTCTGAAAGTCTTGTGTTTCCATGTTCAGTGTGTTTAGTTATGCCTTCCCTGTGGCGTCAGGTTAATGTTTCTTCAGATGTTCCCATATGGAAAAGAAATAGTAACAACTTATATGATTTACTCATGAAAGTGGCCACTTTCTCATTACTTTCATATATTGTTTTAGTATCCAAAACATACAAGTTTAATTTATATAATCTTTCAAAGGATCTTATATCTGTTTTCACTCTTGTATGCTTTTCATACAAGTTTCACACAAGACAGATACAAACTTTATAGGATTTATATATATCTTTTCCATGTGGGTTTCCACTTCCTTCATTACCCTTCTGTGTATTTCAGTGGATTTTTCACATCTTTACACTCCTGTTCAGGTTCAGGTTCATGCTCTATCTTGCTTACCACACATCATAGTTTTGCACGATCCTGTTCAGTTCATGTTCACGTCATCGTTTTCACATTCAGCTTTTGTTGATCCCAGTTTGGGTTTTAGTTTTGCCTCAGTTCGCTTTATTTTGAGTTTTGCTATCAGCTTTAATAAATAACTCACTTTTTGTTATAGTTCGTTTTCTCTCCCGTGTCTGCTGCTCAGGCATCACAGACGTAAACAAGGATTAACAGGGAAAGGAAAGGCTTGGTGTAGCAAAGGTTGTTGATGTGGGTCTGCTGTGGTAAAACTACACAAAGGTGGAGTTCAAATATAGTTTGGTAAACGTGGTCACGCTGTGTTGTTTCACACAGGTCATATAAAAGAGAACCGCCGGGTGGAAAATACGGCCTCTTTAACAGGGTTATAATAATATATGCATCCGAATAAACAGTCCATGAAGTTAAATGAAATCAGCAGCTGCAGACTTCATGAGACTGATATCAAATATATTAGTGCCTGACGTCAGCCACACCTAAACTGTACAAATAATACAAACTGAATTATGGCAAACATTAAAGTCACATCGATCATTTTAATACGGCTCATAAGCTTTTTAAGAGATCTACTTTCTTCACACGAGGCAGCAGCCTGATACGAAGCAGATGTTATCACAGCTGTCTAACACTTTATCAGCCTCACATTCAAGGTTCACGACCATATCAGCAGGTTATGTCCTGAAATGTAAAACACACTGTTAATTATGACACTTATCAGTCATGTTGATTGTTTTAATGTACAGTAGAACAGCTCTATACAAGAACCAGGCCGTTTACCATTAATGATGGTGTTACGATGCGTAGCTATGAACTCGTTTCCTTTCCTAAACTATCCAATAATACAGGAAGCACTGAAGCACCTCTCCCTCGTACTCGGAGTATTTAACCAGCTGTTATTTTGGCTGGCAGACACTTGGGAATCTTAGAAAATAAAAGTGGTTATCTGACTGTAAACTGCCGAGTGACAGGTGGATCGAGCTAATCGAGGATAGGCACAAACATCGACAAACCTGGATAATCCTACATTCTGACACTAAGAATCTCCTAAATTGATCCACTGAGCACTGGTTCCTGCTGGAAACAGCTACAACGGGTAGTGAGAGCAGCCGAGAGGATCGTGGGTATTTCTCTTCCCTCCCTCCAGGACATCTGCTGCACCCGCCTCATCCAGAAAGCCCTCTGCATCACAGAGACTCCACCCATCCGTCCAACTGCTTCTTCAGTTTGCTGCCATCAGGAAGGAGACTGAAGAGCCTCGGGGCCAGAACCAGCTTCGTCCATCAGGCTGTCAGGATGCTGAACTCTCTCCCTGCTCTCACACACATGATCTCCACACCTGCATCCACCTCTCCCCTCTGAACCCCCCCCAAACATACAAACTCTGACCCACCACCATTGCCCTTTCGTTGACTGCCCCACTCCCACTGCACTCGAACTTTTATTTTATTTTTATTTGTTTTTCTTTCCTTTTTTATATTTGTATTTTAGTGTAAACTGGGGGCCACGGGAGCATTCCAGTTTCAAATTCCTGTGTATGACTGTACATATGGTCTTTGACAATAAAGCTGACTTTGAACTTTGAACATCAAAAGGTACTTAAGATGAAAGCATTCATTATACAGAATGGCCTGTTTCTATATCTGAACCTCTCCTGGTTAATCATTAGTCTGGGTCAAGGGCACAGTGGAGGAAGTGTTAACGTGGCATGTTTTCTGATTCCCGTTGCCCTTTCATTAGAAAAGAAAGGAGACACAATAATGATAATAACTCCCAACATACATTTAAAAAACTCTTTCCCCCGACTGACCCTGAAGAAGTAAATTTCAGTCAAATGTTTACAGCCTTTAAGTTCATCTTAAAGACTGTAAACAACTCAAGGACTGTTAGACTCGAGCCAAATGATAAAACCTGAATTCTCAGAATATGATATAATTCAGACTGACGTCAGAGCGTGAGCCTTCACGGTGTTCACAGGAGATTCCTGAGTTTAAAGGTTAAATAACAAACAAACTGCGTCATTTATGACTTTTGTATTGTGCTGCCTTTTAATTACACCTGTGGTGTGACTCCAGGGAAAGTGAAAGGAGTTGATATAGAGGCGTGTGTGTGGGTTTTTCAGTTCCCTCTGTACGTTACGACTCAAAGACTAACAGTTTTAAGGACTAAACTCTCCTCCAAGCGCATTCAGTTAAACCTGGCGATGTTGACGGGTTCTTCTTCTTCGTCTTCTTTTCTATTGCCAGCGTCTGGACTTGTAACACTTACACAATGAGAGCTTCACCAAATCTCGCCGCCTCTAAAAGCCTGTGGACTGATTTCTATGTGAAGGACTCTGGTTGAATTCGTAAAAACCCAAAGGGTGTGGTGGTTATGTTTCTGAGTGCCTGCCTTTGATTTCCCAGTAGAAGTTTCTCATGTGATGTTACTCACACGTTGCTTGAGAGCTGTAGGTCATATGAGCCATATACAGCCAGCAGTAGCAAGAAAACAATATATATTCCCAGATCGGTCGCTGAGTGCTTTTCTGTAGGCTGAAATCAATCAGAGATGACTTTGGACACTCGCAGATTGCTGCGATTGGCTGTTTGCATTGTAAGACGCCAACTTGCCTGCAACTTGCAACTTTGTGGAGCACGTTCACTTTTAAATGAAAATTTCTGTCTCCTTGTCACTGCCAGCATGTGCACGTTTCACAGTTGCACTACCACAGAGTACGCTTAAACATTTATCCCCCAGTGGTTGCCTGAAGGTTAAGGTTAGCTAACACGCCGAGTTTGCTATCAAGCAACGTGTCTGTGAAGGTTCTCAGTCCTCCAGGTCATGTAGTTTAAGGAGCTTGGAAAGAAAAGCATCTGGACTTCTTTAAGTTTCCTTGAAGACACTTCATCCGAGAAGCTTCTTCAGTTCTAAGAGCAACTGGTGGAGAGTCCCAGATTTTAAGCCTTATGGGAGTGTCCCGAAGAGGGTTATGGACCCCCTATTGATCCTCTACCTAATCACACGAGCCAAGAAATGTTTGTTTGTAGAATAAAAACAGAAAGTGACTAGAAAGGAAACAGAAATTTAAGTGTCAGTGGAAAACTATGGGTACCATTAGGAAGGCATGAAATTCACAGCAAAGTTTTCTAATGCTAGTTTGCTAATGCTAGTTTGCTAATGCTAGTTTGCTAATGCTAACTAACAAAGCTGTCTCACCTGGCAAAACCCTGTCGTCAGTGTCTTCAATGGATAATTCATCCAAAATCAGTTTATTTGAAAAGAAACATTATTTGTTGCTAAAATTGTTTAAATTCATTTTAAATTTAAACGTAATTTTAAAACTTTAATTTTCATGGTCTCCTGTGAAACTCTGAGAAAAAGATAAGCTAGATATTGTATGAAAAAGTAACTATTTTATTATTTATATTAATAGATATAAATTTTGTTGTGCTTTTTAACAACAAAACTAACAGGTTACATTTTTGAGAAATGAGTCATTTGTTTTGTGCCTTCCTGAAAGCTTATGAAAAGCATCTCTGATTAGGGGAATTTACTGTGTGAAAGACTATTCCAACTGTGGATTAATCCACCACTGTAAGTAGTCCCAATTGTTTACTTCTGTTCAAAAACACCTTACAAATATCAGCAGGGCCCTAAAACCACTTATTGTTGTTTTCAAAGATGTGTTGGGCAGGAAGTGAAAATACTTGGAGATTGGCATTTTGTTGGTTTGGGGCTTTTCTTGTTGTTAACTTACCTAAGAATCACATGATGACACCTGATGGCACTGATGGTTTAGAGGGTGAACCGACAGATGATGGTCCACTATGACTTTCTCGGCATCCACAGTGGGACGGTAGTCTTTCTGGATGTTTTAATCGTTTCTTATTGAATGCCACATGTGGCAGGAAGCAGATTAAGACTGAGTTTGCCGGATAACACTTGGCTGACCTCTTGGTGTGTATAGTGTGACAGATTTCTCAGAGTTTCCTGTCACATTGCAGTTTTATTGTCCAGCAGCTTTCAGTCTACTTTTACTTTCTGTTCCTCTGAGGTTTGAACATTTACATTCTGCTTTACTTCAGCATGCTCTATTTCCCTTTAATGTCTCCGCAGTGGGTTCATGACTTGTGCTAATTTTGCAACATCAACTTCTAATGATTGCTCCAAAGAAACCTGATTTGCATGTTCATAATGAGGGGTTCATCATTTGTGTGATTTTCTGTAAATGTAAAAATGTCCATTCATTACTTTGAGTGAGAATCAGAGTCAGATGGAAACTAAACTTCGATAGCGCCTGCAGCGTTTCCCCTAACGAATACTGCTTTGTTAAAAGTCCTTTCCCCCGAAAAATCTTCCGTTAGTACATTTGCATCTTCTTTTAATAATCTGAGCTCAACAGCAGATGCAGGTTTGTCCCTCTTGAGTAATAGCCTAACTCGAAATGAAAGAGTTCATCAGAATATCGGCTCCGTTTGGAACTTCAGAGAGGTTTAAACTGCATGCTTACTTTGTGGTTTAGCAAAGGGATTAGAGCAATCTGGTCATCCATTAGGTACACCTGTTCAACTTCACATTAAAACAAATATCTAATCACCCAAACACATGGCAGCAGCTCAGTGTATTTAGGTCGGCAGACACAGTAAAGATGAGCTGCTGAAGTTCAAAATGAGCATCAGAGTGGGAAAGAAAGGGATGTAAGTGACTTTGAACTTGTTGTTCTGAGTATTTCAGAAACTGCTGATCTGCTGGGATTGTCCCACCATCTCTGAATGTACAGGGAATGGTCTTAAAAGAGAAAAATAATCCAGTGAGCAGCAGCTTTAGGTGAAAATGTCTTATCAATATGGAATTTTTTGTTGTAACCAATGTGAAAGCACCGATCCACCCTGAGTTTTGTCAACGGTGGAGGTTTCCTGAACTGGACGGTGAGTTCACTGTCCTCAAATGGCCTCCACAGTCAGCTGATCACTGCTTACAAGGTTCCTGAATGATTCTTCTGAAATGGACATAACTCACTCCTCCGCCTTTTCCACAGTGGTTGAAGGATGTGCTCTATTTCTTTAAACTGTAAAACGTTAGATACCCTCAAAGGGACTCGACCCTAAAAACAGGAAGAAGTCCACCTTAGATTTCCATGAGTGGAAATACTGACATCAAATACGGCTCGCGTGATTAATTACGGCTCGCTGGTGATCTCTACCTCGCCTTCAATAATCCCTAGGGCCAAGATGGCGCCGGTGTCCGTGGCTGGCCGTCTTTGTTCTCACTCTCGCCCCTGTCTGCATCTGCCCCTCTGCTCTCTACCCTCTCTACCTCGCCTTCTGGACCTTGGCATTGTACTTTTTATTTTCTTCATATTGTGCTCATCAGGTGGCTGAGCATTATTGGCCTATTGACCGGCAAACACTCCTAGAGCTCCGTTTCTCCTATTCACATCGCTTTGACCGATGCTGGACTCTGGGAGACGCCGCCCCACTACGACCAGACTCCCCCACTAGCCTTCCCCGCCTACCCCCTTTCAACCTGTATAAGAAACAATACAGGAGGCGGGGTAAAAGGAGTGGCTTTCATGTTCGTATGAAGGCTTACCTTGAAGCACAGGCTACGGTCTACGCATATGCCTCTGAGGACTTATTACGCTCTTTCCCTTTCTCCAGTGACCGCCCCGTTGCAATCTTGCCCAGTGGGTTAACTAACCAACGCATGCTAAGGGCCACACTCTCAATCTTTTTTTTCATTTGGCTTGGACATTAGCATTAGGGATATAAGCAATGTTGGGATTTCTGATCACTTTCCTGTTGTCTTTGATGTTAATTTATGTATTTCTGAACTTCACTCCGAGTCTCTCCTACGCCCTACACGTATAATTACTTCTGGAATTGTGGAGAATTTTTCTATGTGTTTTCTTAAACTTGCCTCCTCCATTTCCGACTGTTCCCTGTCTCCCATGGTTGATGACTTCGCCAGCTTTTTTCTCACATGCTCCTCTATCCTCAACACTGTTGCCCCTGTTAAAATGAAGCAGCCTAGATCCTTTTCCTGATGTTGGCTAAACGATTCTACACGTGCCTTGCGACGTGTGTGCCGCCGCGATGAGAGAAGATAGAAGAAAGATAGACTCCAGGTTTTTTATGATATCCTGCGTGCCAGCTGGTTGCGATTTCAAATTGCTGCTAAAATGGCTAAAGCTGCCTTCCTATCTAAAATTATTTGTGCAAATGGTCACAACCCCCGATCCCTGTTTAATATTTTCAATTCATTGATTAACCCCTGTCCTGAAATGCCACTGGCAGGCTCTCCTGCTCTCTGTGAACAATTTCTTACTCACTTTATTGATAAAGTTTCATATCTTAAGTCCTCGCTTCCTTTAGTACCGAGTTCTGTTCCCACCCCTGGTTGTTCATCATCATTCCAACAGTTTGAGCTTGTGTCACTCCACACTCTCAATCAACTTATTGAACAATCAAAGAATACCTCTCCTGCCTACAATATTCTTCCATCTCGCATAGCTAAGGATTGCTTTGACGTAATTGGACCCAGCATCTTATTGTTAATGAATTTATCCCTAATTTCTGTCTCTGTTCCTTCAGCCTTCAAACACGCTGTTGTCCAGCTGTTCTTTAAAAAAGGAACCTTGATCATAACGATTTTGTGAACTATTGGTCGATTTCTAAGCTTCCATTCCTGTCCAAAATCCTGGAGAGGATCGTTCTTTCACAACTCCAGCCGTATTTGGATGTGAATGCCATTAATGATAAATTTCAGTCTGCTTACAAACCCTGTCATAGCACTGAAACGGCGTTGGTCAGAGTCCTGAATGATCTCCTCCTGATTGCTGACTCTAGACGCTCCGCAGTCCTGGTCCTACTAGATCTATCCTCGGCCTTTGATATGGTGGATCATAACATCCTACTAGCGAGGCTTGAACACACAGTAGGCATTAGAGGTGCCGCCCTAGATCGGTTTAAGTCATACCTTTCTAATAGGTCTTTCTCAGTCAATTTGGGCCCTTATTTTTCCTCTGCTGCACCTGTCTCCTGCGGCGTGCCTCAAGGATCTGTCCTTGGTCCCCTGCTCATCTCACTGTATATGCTTCCCTCAGGCGCAATCTTTGAGAAGTGCAACATTGCACATCATTGTTATGCTGATGATACTCAGATCTATTTCGTCCTGCCATGTCTTTGCACTGTGTCTGTGAAGGTTCTCAGTCATCCAGGTCATCGTAGTCAAAGGAGCTTGCAAAGAAAAGCGTCTGGACTTCTTTAAGTTTACTTGAAGACGTTTCACCTCTCATCCGAGAAGCTTCTTCAGTTCTAAGGTCAAATGGTGGGGAGTCCCAGATTTAAGCCCAGTGGGAGTATCCCCCCACAGAGGGACAAAAGGACCCCCTGATGATCTTCTAATCGCCTGAGCCAAGGTGTGAAACTGGGTGTGGGTCCCAATCAGCCAGAGTTTCGGGTGTGTTCATTGTGAATTCAGGTGTGTTCATTGTGAATTCAGGTGTGTTCATTGTGAATTCAGGTGTGTTCATTGTGAATTCACAATGAACACACCTGAATTCACAATGAACACACCCGAAACTCTGGCTGATTGGGACCCACACCCAGTTTCACACCTTGGCTCAGGCGATTAGAGGATCATCAGGGGGTCCTTTTGTCCCTCTGTGGGGGGATACTCCCACTAGGTTTATATCTGGGACTCTCCACCATTTGACCTTAGAACTGAAGAAGCTTCTCGGATGAGAGGTGAAACGTCTTCAAGTAAACTTAAAGAAGTCCAGACGCTTTTCTTTGCATGTCTTTGCACTGTTTTCGTGAGTGTATGCGTGAGGTCAAAGATTGGCTCGCAGGTAACTCTCTTATCTTAAATGACAGGAAAACTGAAATCATCGTGTTTGACAGTAATATCCCTCGTGGCCAACTCCGTGACGCCTTTGGTTCCTTTGCCAGTTTTCTTACTGAAACTGTTAGTGACCTGGGTGTGTTTCTGGACAGCTCATTTACATTCGACAAACAAGTGTCTTCTGTTGTCAAATCTTGCTTCCACCAATTGCGTCTTATTTGCCAGGCCCCTGTGCGGGACACTATGTCCCGCACAGGGGCCTGGAAAAGCTTATCCACTGCAACTCCCTTTACTTTGGTCTTAACTCTACTCTTCTCCATAGATCGTAACCTCTGTCTCTCTTCCACAGCATGTCTTATCCTGTCTTCCTTCTCTCACCCCAACCGGTCGCAGCAGATGGCCCCGCCCCTCCCTGAGCCTGGTTCTGCTGGAGGTTTCTTCCTGTTAAAAGGGAGTTTTTCCTTCCCACTGTCACCAAAGTGCTTGCTCATAGGGGGTCACATGATTGTTGGGTTTTTCTCTGTATCTATGAAGCTCCTTGAGGCGACTTTTGTTGTGATTTGGCGCTATATAAATAAAATTGAATTGAATAGATTGCAAATTGTTCAGAATGCGGCAGCTCGTCTCCTTACTGGTACCGGCCGGCGTGTCTCTATCACCCCCGTCCTTGCCGACCTGCATTGGCTTCCCGTTAAGTACCGTATTTAATTCAAAATCCTGCTTCTCATCTTTAAAACTATCAACAATATAGCGCCAAGTTACCTCACTGAACTACTTAGATCATACACCCCTTCTAGAGCACTAAGATCATCTTCCCAGTCACTCTTGGTAGAGCCGAGCTGAAGACTAGAGGTGACCGCACGTTTGCCTTGGCTGCACCCGATTTGTGGAATAACCTCCCCATCGCTATACGCGAGTCTGATTCCATTCAATCCTTCAAATCGCGGTTAAAAACCTATTTATTTAACCTCGCCTTTTCTACCAGTTAATGCTTGTTTGTTAGTTAGTTTAGTGCTTTGTTGCTACTTTTGTTCTATTCGTAACTGCTTTTAATTATTTTAAATTTTTTCTTGACTCTTTTATCTTTAACACATATTGTTCTATTATGCTTTTATATGCATTTCTTTTGTTTCTGTGTTTTTAATGCCATCAACCTGCTAGCATGTTTGGTACTTTGCCATGGCCTTCATCTGTCTCTATTACTTACATCTGACCCTCTTGTATGTTAAGCACTTTGGCATGCCAATGGTTTTTAAATGTGCTATATAAATAAAGTTTGTTGTTGTTGTTGTTGTTAAGTCTTCAGTTAGAGTATCGGACCCCAGGAAACTAAAGGGTACGTTTGTATTGGTGGTCTTTTCCCCTCCTTGTTCAAACTGTTGTAACTCTTTGGCTTTCTTTGGGTTCAACCACACGTTGTTATCTAAGAGCCTAACTTTACTCTCGGTTTTTCCTGCCCTGTTTGGCTTTTCTTACATGGGCCATATCCAAAGGTAGCAACTAATGACTAATATTATTAAACTGAATGACTTGTTGAGGCAAATATGTTGTAAAGCGACTAAATTTTGCACCAACAATCTGCAGAAAGCACTATTTAATGTCCCATATTCACTCCACAGCACTCTGCTTTGTTTGGGGTCTTAAACAGGGGTTTAACTTCAACGTGATTGGACATGTTTAGTGAGGGAATGGAAACCGCTTCTCTTCCAGGTAAAGGCAGGTGTAGTTTCATTGTTATCCAGTGTGTGGGCTGGTTTTCTTCATATTGCAGCTGCCAGTCATCAGGTTACCGGTGGTTGTCAGCAGCTGAAGAGTAAAAGGCTTCACTCACGTCTGCAGAGTGCAGCGATCCTGGTGAAAATGGGGCGTGAATATAAGTGGCAAACTGTCAGACACAGATCTCCTAATCTGACAAGCACTTCAGCGTTTGGCGGTAATGAAGAACTGATCTGTATGATTTCTGGTGAAATATCCGTATTACAGATGTGTAGCAGTCTGACAAACTGGTGAAACCTGAAAGCAGAAGTTTAACGTGATTAGTTACTTAGTCAAATTTCCTTTGTACACTTGGATTGTGTATATCCTTCCAAATATTTCCCCATTGTTTCGTTTCATCACACTGGTCTCATATTTACAGAGTTATGTCCATGGCTGATTTGGGTTACAATGCCATGGCTGCCGCTCTGTTAAAGCCAATGCTTCAGCACCTTTATCAGGTTCACTCCATTATAAAAAGTGAGACAATGAGCCTAATCACTTGATCCAAGAACTCAGTGAGTGGTTTCCTGTTAGGTCAGTTAAGGTTATTATCAGAGTCTTTGTGGCCCCCCAGGCTGATCCCAGATCGTTATTAGAATCAGAGAGGACAAAGAAGCAGGGTACGATTTCAGGCAGACCCACATGGGTCAGATCCACACTTGTGATATAACACTTGTTTTTAAGCATATAGTCCTCATGCTGGGGGATTCCCATGACGCTCTGTGTTTCTTCTTCTCTCACTATGTGTTTATACATCGCTCTGCATTAAATCAATAGTTATTATTAATCTCTGGCTCTCTTCCACAGCGTGTCTTTGTCCTGTCTTGCTGCCATCACCCCATCAGGTCGTGGCACATGGCCGCCCCACCCTGAGTTCTGCCGGAGGTTTCTTCCTGTTAAAAGGAAGTTTTTCCTTCCCACTGTCACCAAGCGCTTACTCACAGGGGGTCATCTCATTGTTGGGGGTTTTCTGTAACATTGTGGCCACAATGTTAAAATATAAAGCACCTTACGTCAACTGCTGTGTTTTGGCGCCGTTTGACTGCTTTTAGGTGCATCACCTTTTCATGAACACGTAACAAAACAAAGGAAAATAAATATTTAGAGACCCAAAGTATTTGCATTAACAACTGCATTTAGAAAATTCTTATTAATTAGCACATTTTTCGGACTACTTTTTGTGCATGTGAGCAGATAACCAGAAAAGAACAAAATCAGTCAAACTATAGATCAGGGGTCCCCAAACCCAGTCCGCGAGGGCCGGTGTCCCTGCAGGTTTTAGATCTCACCCTGGGTCAACACACCTGAATCACATGATTAGTTCATTACCAGGCCTCTGGAGAACTTCAAGACATGTTGATGAGGTAATTTATCCATTTAAATCAGCTGTGATGGATAAAGGACACATCTGAAACCTGCAGGGACACCGGCCCTCGAGGACTGGGATTGGGGACCCCTGCTATAGATGAAAGCATGAAATGAGACGGGGAGCACAAGTGAGTGTTTTTGGTTAGTATTTTTAAAGAACATCACAGCAGAGTTTCCCAGTATTCTTGCTCCAGTTTGAAATGCTGTTGTGAAGCCTTGACGCCCCGTCTTCCTCCTTTTCTGCACTTGTAGCTGTATTATTCAGACAGAAGAAAAAAAACAAAGGTGAGTGGACACAAGCACAATATTTTGAAATCCTGATCACACCTAACCAATAAAAGACAGAGATCAAAATATCTGTGTGTTGTTTGATCAAAGATTACAGGAAACGTGAACCAGGAAAAATGTGTTTGATCAGAATCCCGTCAGCAGAATTTCCCATCTGTTGTGACCTTTAGTTTAGAATTGTTATGTGTTTTTAATCAGACCTTTGTGGCGATGTACCTGAGAGCTTTCCAACATCCTGCTCTGCACTGAAACGCACAGTTTCATTTGTGCGCCACCTTACCAAGCATTACCCAATCAGAGAGACGTTTGACTCGCGGCAGGTCCAGACCTGCAGTGCCAGGAAGTCTGAATGCGAGGGTGAAGAGTTGGCAGCACGAGGAAATTAGGATTTAAACAGGTGCCTCCTGATTTAACTACTCTGCCTAAAGGCTCCATTTAGCTGATCATGGAAATTGTATTATGTCATATGTGTTTGATCTATTGTGGCATGCTTTTCTTCTTCTATATTCTAAATGTAACTTTTTGTAAAGAAGAAAAGAAAGCAGTGAAACATTATTCAAAGTATGTAAATGTTCTTCTGTAAGCACATTTCACCACACAGGAACCACTTTGGGGATGTGATCTTACACCCTTGTGGAAATAAAGGCAAAAACAATCCATAGAAAAAGATTTTTACGAATATTTTCAAACTTTTTAAGATACAAGGACCAAATTCTCTGTGTTTTTAGTCTTCCTTTCCTCGCCCTCAACCAGTCATGACAGATGGCCCCGCCCCTCCCTGAGCCCAGTTCTGCCGAAGGTTTCTTCCTGTTAAAAGTTTTTCCTTCCCATTGTCACCCAGTGCTTGCTCATAAGCTTTGGCTGTTGGTGTTATTTTATGGCCTTTGCCTTGAGGCAACAGTTGACTCGGTGCTACATAAACAGAAAGGAACCAAATTGAAATTTATGAGGAAAAAACAGCCAAACATGAGTTCACAAAGAAAAAAATGTCAACTGTACACGGCCCGCACCAGCAAATTAGAAGAAAGAAAACTTTAATACATCCTATATTAAAACACCACCAACAGCACATCCTTCCAATCATGTCGTTGAGACGCTACCTACAACCTCACTTTTATACACACACACATGCATGTGTGTTTCTCCTTAACTTACCAGCTTACAATTATCAGCTCAAATATTTTGAGATATTTCTCTGAATTTTCTCGCGTCACTCAGGCTCTTGTTAATCTGTCTACTGTAAATTAAAATGACTGACCTGAATATTGTTTGACAACAGAGAATAAAGGGAGGTTACACACAAAGCCGCATGTATGGTGAACCACAGGCACGAAAAACTCCTGTCTTATGTTAAAAGGAAGCACGGCCGGACATCAAGGAGCCTGTCTGTGTCACTGCTGCAGTTGAGAAGGTTGATTCACATCTTTGTTTGCTTCATTGCGGGTTTGGTCCCTTTGGTTTCTGCAGAACGTTGGCATATCGTTATCACCTTCCTTTCACAGAAACCAGTGGCTGGAATGGGTGGAAAGTGGTTGATGGGCACACAGCCAGAGCTTTGTTTCCTTTTGTGCCTGCAGGCTGACACATGGCAGCATCAGCGACTGTGTTGTCATGCAGTTCCTACTTGGGTTTGTTGCCCAACCTGTGTGCTTATCTTGGCACTCCTGGTGTTTTCACGAAGCTTTCATGTGTATTCAGAGCCCTTGTTTATTATTCCAAATTAATTGAAGAAAATTTTCACTCAATGATACCTGACAAAAGACCTAGTGAGTCCTCAGGGGAACAGATCTGTTTTGTATCTCATACCGTGGAAAAACACACACTGTGGCTGGTACTGCAACACACACAGCGCTGAGAGAAAGCATTTGTTGTTTTTAACATATTATCACACTTAGATATTTCAGATCATCCAACAAATGTTATTGTTAGACAAAGATAAGCAGAGGAAATTAATCACGCAATTTTTAGATGCGGATTTAATTTATTAAGGGACGAACGTTTTCCAAGTCATTGCTCTTAGTTTTGTTTGCAATAAACACAAGTTTAGATATGAAAAAATGTCGGGGTGGGTGGGGGGTGTTGCTGTTTCAGGGGCTGAAGTTTCACTTTGGCTCTGACACAATGAAACCGCGTTAAATTCTTACTGTCAGACTGGGAAAAGAACAAAGAGGCTACAATGAGAGTAACAAGTCTCCGTCAAGAGATGCAGTCGATTGCTTTGCCTGCAGACAAGAAAATAGTTTATTCACGTCAGACAGAGGGTTCAATGCACATACCAAGCCTGATGCACGCGTGAATGCCATGACAGCTTGAAGTGAGTGCAAAAGTATGGCAAGGAAAGATACATGTGTGCTAAGATTGATGGGAGATGTTAATAAAAACAAGTTATTTAAAATCACACTAACAGTAAAACTTTTCACAGCAACTCAATGCGGCCACGATGAAACAGGACCCCCCCCCCCCCAAAAAAAAAAACAACCAAAAAAAACAGGGGAATGTCCTCAAGACCTTGGATCTTATGAGCAAACATGATGCCTTAGTGAAAAGACGACTGTCACGAAGTCCACAGTAAACATTTTTCTATTTGGCAGATGAGACAAAGGACAGAAAAACTGTCTCTAGTTGTAAGATGATGGTGTGGTTCAGGAGCGCTTCCTTGAACACCACGGAGCAGGACCCTTGGATGATGCCAGTTTAACAGAGAAGATCATTTCATGTCTGGACAGGCTGCAATGTAAAGACCATCACACAACCACCACTATGGTTGATTGGTGGTGTGACGTCCACAGAATATTTCTGCCAAAGTTTTGGCGATCTTTCTGGTCAGCAGTGGTTTTCTCCTTGGCGCTCTCCCATGGATGAATCATGAACTCTGACCTTAACTGACATAAGTAAGGCCTGCGGTTCTTTATATGTTGTTCTGGGTTCATCTGTGACCTCCTGGACGAGTTGAAGACACGTTCTTGGAGTAATTTTGGTTGGACGGACGCTCCTGGGAAGGTTTTGCGCTGTTCCAAGTGTAGCCCTGGCTATATAAATAGGTCATTATTTAAATAGTTCATTAATATTGATAGTTAAATGCAAATGTTCACTGTGTTCAATAATATGTACAAATGCCTGTAAGGTGTGTGATGTGTGTCAGTTAAATGCACAACCTTTTTATTTGTATTTTGAGGTTTATGTCATTATTTTTGATATGGTATTGATATGTACTACAGCTCCAGTGAACCCTGAAGTAGTCTCAGGTAGAGGGGGTGGGGGTAAGTGGGGAGCCGTGTGCGCTCTGCAGGAGGTGAGAGAGACGAGAGATGGACAGCAGTGTCGAGTGGACGCGGAGTTTATAGAAGGGCGACGTATTTTCGGGTTGACAGATATTTAGCTGGAGTGGAAATCTGTTGTACCCTACTGTGAGTAGGAGGAGACGGACGTCTTGCTGGCGTGTCAGAGAGGTCCCTTCTGCTGCTGTGATGAAGCTGTGTGTTCACGTGGGAGCACGTGGAGACGACTGTGAGTGCTGCTGCCGCTGCTGCTGGTGGCCTTCACCCAGTTTCCCCGCTATCCCCTTGAACTGCCTGGAGGTGTGAGTACTGTTGTTTGCACGTGCTTTTTATTTTACTGCTTGGCAACAAGTGAAGTGACCACATTGTTTTAGGTCCCACGTGTGGGCCCACAATATTATTTGATTATTTTGTTTCTGTTGAGGTAGATACCTCACCATTGTTTAACAAACTTTATTAATTTTACTTATTTTCTTTTGTGTTGTTGTTAATCAGTCATTCACTAAAGTGGAGTTAACTTTATAATTGACCTGCTTGTGTGTGGTTTATTTCCATATAGTGTAGTTTTATTGCATATTTTATACCATAAGCATTAAAAAGGGAGTGTCAGTAGGAAAGTAACAACAGGAACCCAGGACCCCCTCAATAGACCGTGGGACGGGTGTTACACAAATAATGGCTCTCACCGTAGTTCACTTGAGTCCAAAGCCTTAGAAATGGCTCTGTAACCCTTTGTAGGCTGATAGATGTCAGTGACTTTGAGTCTAAGCTGTGTCTTTAGATTGCAAAATGACATGTTGCTTTTTGAGATCTTTAAGCCTGCTTTACTTTGTCAGACAGCTTCAATTTAAGTGATTTCTTTTATTCGGGAGCTCTGGCAGTAACCTGATGTTGCACTGAAACTGAACTCCACTCTCCAAAATAAATGTTAATCACAGTCAATGCAGGATTTAATTGCTTTTCCAGTTTCACAAAACCCAGTTTCACTGGGATTTTTTTTACCCTATTAAATTAAACCATCATTTAAAAAACATGTTTTGTGTTTACTTGGTATGTTGCTTTGTCTAATATTAAAATTGGGTCATATGTCAGCAAAACTCTGGTTTTAAGGTGCAGTAGCTTCCTAATAAAATGTTCTCCTCTTCCTCCTCACCTGGAGCCTCATCTCCTGAACTGAAGGAGGTTAGACATGTGACACTCCCATCTCTGGGCAGCTCGCAATAGTGGCAAAACAACAACAACAGCTGGTTATTAGCTAACACTATACCAACTAATATTTGGCTCAAAAATCATACTTTCTCTCTGATAAACAGTTGCATTGCATTCTCACATCCAGCAATGCAAGAACCACTTCAAAGTTTCAGTTTCCCCAACACTTGCTAACGGCAGCTAACAGAGGCTAACAGCAGCGATACCATTAGATTCAGGTAGGTCCTGAATTAGGAGGAGAAGGAAAACAGAATTCAGTTGAGTGTAATCTGCAGTCTACTGACATCTAACTTTAATAAACACTGGATTCAAATGTTTTATAGATTCTTCACTCAGCCGTGTGCAAAAAGGCAAATCTTAGATGTTAGGAAAATAAAACTGAAAAGAACATAAAAGGTAAAATAAACAAAAGTAGACGAACTATAACTGTAGAAAATTAAGTCAGCAGCAATATAAAACAACAGAACATGAAATTTAAAGAAAAATCAGGGATAAAAACAAAATAAGTAAAAAGTAGAAAAAGTCAGAGCGCAGGCTGGTTTAAAGGACAAAGGAGAAAAACAGGTTTAAAACATTCCTGATGCTAAGAGGCAGTTTGTTCCATAATTTAGGAGCAGTTACTGCAAAGGCGCGATCTCCTCTATGTTTGTAATCCGGGCCATCTGCTCAACAGATGGAAGTTTGTTCAAAGATCACAGAAGTGCAGAAAATACTGTGGAAAGTATTGAAAATCATCAAATCAATTCTTAAACCGAACGGCTCCCAGTGAACACTGAAAAAAGGCCATCTCTTGGATTTATGTAAGCGTCTTGTGTGCATTCAACACAGGTGTCTCATGCTTTAAAGTTAAGTGTAACTATATAGTGTAGAAAGTACAGGATATGCAGAGAGGGTATGTTAAATATTAAACATATCATGTTTGTGTAAAGTAAATCAGTAATGTTAAATCTCGCGACACCGCACAGCATTTCATGTCACGCACTTTGGATCGTGGTTTGAGGAAGGGTTAGGGTTAGGGCGGCTGCTCGACTCAGTCAAGTCGAGCAGCCGCCTCTACTTTTTTCAGTATACCAATAAAAGGAAATTGGATGGTTGTTACATTTACAAAAGTGCGGTTAGCTGCTGGACTCATGAAATGCACAAGATCACACGAGATTTCAAACTGTAGGAAAATCACTGGAGTTATACGAGGCAGACAACCACACACACACCACGTGTACGCTATCTCTATTTATCTCCAATTTTCACAAAATAAATCTGTAACAGGACAAACGGCTTCATGAGCCAGAAAACTGTGATCCATGCGTTCTGTGCCAGTTCCCTGCACTAATTTTCTATTTCAGCTAAACTGTCACAACTTTGTCTCCTGGATGTAGTTCAGGTGTCTGGATGGTGTTACTGTGTTTTAAGTTTGTCCAGTATTTGTTAGGGCTATGCGATATGACCAAAATCTCATATCCCGATATAAGACATCTATCGTCCGATAACGACATAAATCACAAAAATGTAACATTTTCTGTAAAGTCTGTGAATCTCGGGCAGCTCGACTTGTGTTAAGTGTTTCCAGCTGCGCGTCGTGTAGCTGGAGTCGAGTGTTTTAACCGATGCATGAAACGATACATTTTTAGACATAAGTTGTAACAGCCGCCGTTTTCTTTGTGAGTATTTATTACACGGCGGCTGCGGGGAAAAGCCTGTTCTAACGTTTGAGTCTAAGGTTTATTTTTTAGCACCTGGCGGCTCTTTTTTTTACTTCTCATCCGTAAATAATCTGCTCTTTCACGTGATTTAGTTTATTTTGAAAAGTCTCAACAGGATCTTGAGCTTTATTGTGAAAGGTTTATGTGGAAAATAAACAAGCGGACACGCGATGGTTTTACCGTCGTTGTTGCTAACGACAACGCATAAAAACAGGCGCTTGTCCGTCCGTAGTGTGGTTATATTAAATATAAGAGAAAGAGAGAACTTTATTAACATAGCCACTACAGTGACCATCAGAACCATGAACAAATATTGCCGTAAACAGTTTATTTTGCGACACCGTGAAACAAACGATAGCGTAAAATGAAACGATAGACGTTTTTATATCGTCATCCGATATATATCGTTATATCGAACAGCCCTAGTATTTGTCGATGTTTCCGGCTGTCTCTGGGCTCCCCTCCATTCATGTTTCTGTGCCTCAGCTATGCTGTTATTCATTTCCTCTTTTATTTTAATAGATATTTGTCTTATGCTTGCATTTAGTTTCACTTCCTCTTCTGTCTCGTTTCCTGTTGTCATGACTGATGCGATTAATACAGCGTTCACAGTTTAAAGGGTTTATTTCTTTACATGCACTCAGGTTTATCTTGGTCCTCAGGTTTGATCACACGAGAGCAGACTTGTGTTTTTGCCTTGTTGGCAGTTAAACACTGAAGATTTTTATATAATAATTACTTCTGTCTTCTTACTTTTACTTTTTCCTGGGTGGACAGGCAGCTGAGCTTCCCGATAAATAAAAACAATTCCTTTCTTTAACAGAAAGAGAGAAAAGACATTGGCACAGGAAGTTCACTGAGGCTCTCGATGTGTAACAGCTGTCCGCTGAAGAACGGGATCTTCAGCTGGTTGGTAGGCAGGTGACTGATGAGGTACAGGTGTGTCAGCTGAGGAGCAGGAACAGTAGGCTCAAGATAGGAGAAGGTGTGTGAGAGCGAACAGGGAGAAAAACCCTGCCCACCCCTGGAACCTGATTCCTGTAACCAGCTGTTTGTCATGTGTTGTGCACTGTGTGCTTCAGCATCTCCCGTGTGTCTTTGTATGCTACTGCTGGGATTTGTGTTTACATCCAATTCTGGATTTTAGGCTCATGTTTGTCTTTGGCCTTTGCTAATTTGGGTGTGGACCTCACATTGTGACAGCAGTGATACGTCTTTGTTCTGGATATCAGGGTTACCATCGAAATCCTGCAGGTCTTACTGTTCAAACCGACCAACTTCGACATGCTTCATGCGTAAAAAGCGGCAGTTCTTTGTATCAAAAAGAGTCATCCAATGTCAAAGTCCTTTAACTCTGCAGCTGTTCATCAGCTACGTACTGGTGGAAAGAGTGGATTTGTGAGTTTCACCTGTTGGCCGGTGGATAGCATAACCACAGCAGTGGTTACAGACATGTCTGCAAATATGGGAGGAGTTTCACCGCCATATGGAAACACGCTGCCCGTCTTGAGGGGGAAACATTGACTTGTGAACATTCTAACTTATGTATGTAGAACTTTATATTCAATCATGTGTTTTAAAATTTACTGTAAGCTTCTATATTTATTACTTTAAACTTTCCTTTTTCCTAAAGCATATAGTTCGAGCTGGATCAGGTGACCCTCAATCCTCCCTCAGTTATGCTGCAACAGGTGTAGGCTGCCGGGGGATTCCCATGATGCACTGGGTGTTTCTTCTTCACTCACTATGTGTTAATAGACCTCTCTGCATTTAATTATTAGTTATTATTCATCTCTGGATCTCTTCCACAGCATGTCTTTGTCTTGTCTTCCTCCCATCATCCTGAACCAATCACAGCAGATGGCCCCGCCCCTCCCTGAGCCTGGTTCTGCTGGAGGTTTCTTCCTGTTAAAAGGGAGTTTTTCCTTCCCACTGTCACCAAAGTGCTGCTCATAGAGTTTGTCTCATTGTTAGGAGTTTGATGTATTATTGTAGGGTGTTTACCTCACAGTATAAAGCGCCTTGAGGTGACTGCTCTTATGATTTGGTGCTATATAAATAAAACTTGACCCTGTACTGTGTAGACAAATAGAAAAATGACTATGTTGGAAATTCTCTTTCTGTCAGATGAATATTACACTGAGCAAGTTAAACTAACTGTGGCAGCTGAAATGAGTGGTGTGTGTGGTGACTGGACATAAAATTACAGTTAAAACTTTATTTATGTAAATTACCGACCGCATCTCTGATGCTTCCTCATTCACACATTTTTTTAGAGAACACAACTGGCACACACAGCTTCTGCAGGGTCACAGGATTTTTCTCTGCATGAGCCACACAAATATGTTTAAAAAAGTTTACAAAAAGAGTCGTTTCAGGGAAACGAGCAGCCACCTTTTCTGCTTCCAGTGATGAAGCATCACAGGCAGTAACATGTCACGAGTGCAGACAGGATTATCAGGGGTCAGATAAGATCAGATACAGATTTCAGGATTAGAGCCACTTCAATGCAAGCTAACCCACAAACACACGACTGCTGATGTTACACCCTCTAACAGATTACCCACAGCCAGTGAGTCAGCACCACCGTCATCTCCCAGCAAGCGTGCAGGCTCGTGTCTGGCAGCAACATCTCACAGCAGTTTGTGAAATGCTCTAATACCTCTGGATGTGATTTTTCATCTATGTATTGATTTGTGTTCATGTGTGTTACTATTGTTCCCTTTTAACAGAAAGTCCACATGTAGCTGCGGGAGGAGTACTGAGTGTGTACTGAAGTAGACTGAGAGATATGGTATCTCTGTACTGTTAGAAAAGTCATTTAATGAAATAGACTAATAATGTTAGGTATTTGATTTTAATTTTCATCAATCATGAGCCGTGATCATCAGGATTAAAATGCATGTAATGAATATAGAACTGTAGAGTTTTCTACAGGATCCTCAGCAGTAACCTGCAGTGATGGTTTTCTGTGCAAGTCATTCAGTCTCACATCACCGTGAAGCTATTTAGGTGCACAGGTTCCACCACAGCATCCCAGTCGGGCTGAGGTCTGGACTTTGGACCTTGGCAGCACTTTGATTCTTATCAGTATCAGTGTCTGTGTGTGTCCAGAGTTCAGCTGAGACAGTGTCCTTCGCCCTGCCAGGCTAAGTAAACAGTCTTCCAGCCAACCCAGGTGGCCTTGCATAGGGGAGGAACAGTCTAAGCACAGTCTGTTAATGCACACATTAATTGGAAATACATTTAAATAAAATAATAATCTAGAAAAATTGGGTTTAATTTTCAGTGGTTTGTTTGATTATTTCTCCATTGCTATGCTGACAGACGGACACATGGTCCTGTCAAAGTGCAAAATGAAGAGAAACCGTGCTGTTCACTGTTTATCGAACACTTTTATTAGTGTAATAAATTTAGCCTCGAGTCTTTGAGTTTTGATGATCATGAATCAAGCACAGCTGCATGTCACAAACTAAACATGAAATCACATCCAGCCCTGCTGGAAGGAGAAGAAATGTATTCCTTGGTATTATTTATGAAACTATTGTGTCACAGATTATCGTCCTAAAAAAACAGCTGCAGTTCTGTTTGAACCTGTTCTGCTGGGATGATGACATTTCTCCGAGGCAGCTCTGAGAATTACTGACATGGGAAAGACCTGCAGAATTCCCATCCGACAGTTGTTTCCCCATGAATTTCTTTTATCTGTTGCTGTTCTGAACCTGGCACTTTCGTTCTGAGGACTCAGTAGTTCCAGCGAATGATGCATCACAGCAGGCTGTGCAGGCATTCAAAGAAATGGTCTTTTTGTTTTTCCCAGGATTTTTGAATAAGCTGGTTCACCTGTGAGGAGATGCACAAACTCTGTTGGTGGTCCAAGCACATCCTGACTGGACGATGCCGCCGAGGTGCTTTTTCTCTTGGTTTATTGGACACAGGTGATCCTTCAGTTCTTTATTAGAAAGTTAATGGCAGCACGTCTTCAAGATTATAGTTTTTTTTAAACCCACAGCGTGACTACATCCAAGTGCTCACGGTGACCCAAGCACTGAAAAATGTTTGGTTACGGTTTCAGTTACACAGACCTGGTCGACAGCCCTCCTGTTCTGTTGTGTACAGCTGTGTACAGCATCTTATTCTCAGTTATATCCTATTCCAGTGTTTTTCTCATTTTTGATCTGTAACTTTGTACTGTCCACTTTTTGGTGTAACAAAACAAATTTTCTACATGTGGGACTAATAAAGGTTATCTTAGCTTATCTACAACCAGTGTTGTACTTTTCTTTAAAATATTCCAGTTCATTACTTAATTACTCATCAGAGGAAGTAATTAGTTATTCTACTTGTAACATTTCTGAAACACATTGTCACATAATTGCCATTTAACAATATAAATCTGAGGCTAGCGTCCTGCACACCAACACCAATCCGTATTCTAATGAGGACAAACATACGTGTTTACATATGAACACAAAGCAAATATGAAAAGCAGCCCAAAGACAATTTAAAGTGGTCGTCACGGTGATTCTCCTGTAGAAAAAAGCAGAAATGGAGGCTACAGTGTTGCAAGCCTGATTGCAAAGAACTAAACTAACAACTTAAACTAGATGTGGGAAAAAAATTGTTAACATAATAATTAACATTAATAACTTTGTTGATCCCCATGGGGAAATTCATCTCTGCATTTAACCCATTCACTCAGTGAAGCAGAATATTCAGCATATTCGAACCCTCAACCTTATGGTCATGGGGTCATGGTCATGGTGGCCCCTTATGGTCATGGGGCCACCATGACCATAAGCCTCGATGGACTCATTTATTGAGATCTTGGATGTCTACGAGACTGTGAGACAACTGCACGTTCAGTACCTGCACTGATTTTCCTAAATCTTGCTTCTGACATATCCTTTCCATACAATAATAATTAATAAAGGCTAAAAAAATAATAGAAACCAAACATTTTTCAACAGTGGTCCTTCATGTTCACAGTGATGTAGACATGAGCACACTGGATCACAGCCCCAGTGCGTTCCTTATGTTGTGTCCAGCCCATCTGAAATGTCTGCGCTGACTTTTGTAACCTGTGAATTAATCCACATGTGGAGATCTGATTGTTGCAGTCGGATGGTGTGTGTGGATCTGTGTCAGATACACAGTGTGTGTGTGGGTTATAATGGAACATGTCCCACAGATGAGTTTGTGATGGTTTTTGGACACCAGTGGAGCTCTAAGGCTCACGGGAATCAAGTATATCAGGCTCTGAGATCCACACAGTACATTGTTTCTCCACATGCTGAGATTTCATTGCAAGGAAATCAAACTTGATTATGGCCAGACTTTTATTTATAGGCACCACATTGTTCTCTGAACTCCTTCAGGATCTGTGTCTAAAGGCCTTTAGAAATTTCCCAAATATGGAAATCTTTTCCTTTTCTTTTCTCGAATTACACTTCAGTGTTTCTCTTAATCAGCAAAGACATCTTCCAGAGAAACAAACCTGTTTATAATTTTCTCAGAATAAAAACTGATGTGTTTGTGCATCGGCGGAAAGATTGGGGTGATTATTGATACAATTTTGAGAATTTTATTTTCTCTGTAAGCTGTTTCTGAGCTTTGGCTGGGCTGTAAAAATGCAGCTCTTTGTATGAAAGGTCATTTTCACTCTAATGTGGCTGCTGGGCTGAATCGTTCCAGATTCAGACCGCCTGTCTCAAACTGGGAACTGCTGCTGTGTGGCTTTCATGAGAAATTACTTTGCGAAGTCATGAACTTGAAAACGTTCCTTACCTCTGTGTAAACTTTTTGTTTTGGTCTAAATTAGACGCCCCACCGTTCCTGCCTTTGTTCTGCTTTCAGCTCCGCATGTGTTAATTTCTTTGGTGCTGGATTGTGTTTCTGATGCAACCACAAAGGGATCTGTGTCTGCAGATGGAAGCAAACAGCAACCATATGGTTTATTCTTTTGTAGGAAAAAGAATCACATTTTAGATTTTTATTGATACATTGTTGCTTAAATTCATTTTACGCTGCTTGATTTTGATGCTCAAGTTAAAACAGTACACTCTGTAAATTCATCACACTGGAAACTGGTGGAGATGCTTCTCACATGTGAGTAACATTTGAAGTGTCTGGTATTAAATAATGCTATATTTTAATAACCAAACAAGATAGCTACCTAAACCTTATCAAATAGCTTTAAATACACACGAGATAGCTGAGTGATTTATTTAGAATCACTGTGACCAAAAATATTTACATAAATAAAAAAAACTCAATAACTCCAAAGTTAACTTGGCACAAATAAACATAACTGAACCAAAGTTAATGTCAAGTGCGCTCAGCTACACTGACCTGGTCCTCTACGCACACACGTACACACACGTACACACACGTACACACACGTACACACACGTACACACACGTACACGGGTATTTTTATATCAACTGAGATTTTCTGCTTTCGTTTAAAAAAATAAAAAATCTGCCCACGTGTAAACGTAAGAAAGTCAAACGCAGTAACTGTGTGTACATGTAAGTGTGTTAAAACTGCAGATAGTCAGATTAACAGCAACAGTATTTTGTTTGTATCGTTGTAGAAATTCATCTCATGTAAACAATAACGTAGCGCACAGCGTGACGCCAAAAAACAGCTCACACCTTTGCGAGACGAAATCTTAGTTTGAGTTTTTGAAAATCTTCACCGTGGCAGGAGTTTTAAAAAATCTCAGTTTTCAGTGATTCAAAACTCAGTTTATGTGGACAAAGGTCAGAATGCAGAGAAAAATCTGCCTGTGCAAAAATACCCGACTTCTTCTGTTTAAATACTCAAGCTATCCAAACAACGTGTAAGACTAAACATTATGATGCTTCTTTTTACCAGCAACAAAACGCCCACCTCTAAAGTGTAGCCATTACATTTTACAATAATACATATAACACTAAAACAAAAAAACCCTAAATTACAACAATTTTCTTCCCCCGCTTCACCTGCTCCCTTCCTGTGACATCAGCACTAAACAGGAAGCTACAAATAGCTACCAATACAAGACGGGACCTCCTCCTTTTGCTCCTGGAACACAGGAAAGTAATAATGGATTAATAATGGATTTCATTTATATAGCGCCTTTCAAGCACCTAACGCGCTTTACAATTCCACTATTCATTCACACTCTCACACTGGTGGAGGCTACAGTTGTTGCTAGAGCAGGGCGATATGACCAAAAATATTTATCACGATATACATTTAAAAATTTGCGATAACGATATAACTGACGATATAATTGACACGAGACAAAACACTTTACAACTCCACAACTTTATTAGTGCAAAAAAAGAAACCCATCAATGTATTTTCACTTAAACAAGCAGCTGTTTTTTATGTGCATTAAAGCTACATAAAAATGTAACAGTGCAAATGCAAATTCGTTGCTGACAGTTTAACCAAAAGGCATTTCCAGTGGAAACTGGCCGACATATCCTCAGCATAACCATGTAGAATATCCACAAAACTTAAAAAGAGGTTATACACACACAATACGGTAATATTATGTTGAAGCACAGTACGTATCACTCCGCGAGGTTCCGCCTACGATAGCCGTAATGCTCCGACAATCCATCAAGCGGTGCGGCTTCGTAACTTAGCAAAGTCGTACTGAAACATTTGACAGATTTTCGAGCGCCGTGTACATAAAATCGTTTCGAGGTCAGTAAACACAACCAGAATTCATACATAAGGCACACGGGATTATAAGGGGCTCTGTCGATTTTCAGAAAAATCAAAGGATTGATTTTAAGTGTGCCGTATTTTCCAAACAACACGGTAATAACGACGGCCCGCTAGCATGCTCTACCAAAAATAGTGCTTTGTTGTGTATCTGACGGACGAAAGCTAAACCAGTTCCACACCAGTGAAGTTGCAGCATTTTTACAAACCAGTTCTGGTTCATCTGTTTCATTCAACGATCCACTTTCGCTCTTCTCATTCTGCGTCGCCGCCATGCTTTTTCCGCCATGTGCGTATGTAAACAAAGGCACTGTGGATGCGCGTTTTACCCAAATTCTATCGCGATATGTCATTTTCCTATCGTTGCCCAAAATTACACCGGTATTACTGTGAACGGTATGATATAGCCCAGCCCTAGTTGTAGCCACAGCTGCCCTGGGGCAGACTGACAGAGGAGAGGCTGCCATATCGCGCCATCGGCCCCTCTGGCCATCACCAGTAGGTGGTAGAGTAAAGAAAGAAAGTAGGGGGAGTTCTCAAACAGTAAACTGGAAAAACTAACAGTTTAAACAATAAATAAAATGTTAACAAAACCAAGATGTTATATTAAGGCAGTGGTTCCCAAACTTTTTTTGTTAGGCCCCCCTTTGTTTTACAAAAAAATTATTTCACACCTCAAACATTTAGTAAACAATTAAGCAAATACAAGTAAACATCAATAAATTACTGGTAGCAATAAAATAAACTACTAACTCATTTACGCTATGTCCACACCTGCACGGGTATTTTTGAAAACGCAGCTGTTTCGTCCACACGATTCAAATTTCAAATCACCGAAAACTGAGATTTTTTTAAAACTCCTTTTTTGCGTTTACGTGTGGACGAGGAATACAGAGTTCGTCACGCAACGTCAAAGGTATGTGCCTTTATTCACGTCACGCTGTGCACCACGTTATTGTTTACATGAATTGCAGAATGACAGTCAGATTAACAGTATTTTGTCTCTATCGTCAGGTTTTACACGCGGTTACAGTCCCTCCATTTACAAAGACAGAGGCGTCACAATGTGATTATTTTACTGTAGTTGTTTTTTTTCCTGTGTAATAATATTCAACATTGATCTCAATACATTTTTCAAAAATGTCTCTCTGTGCAAAATGGGTTTAAAAACATAAACAGCTGTGGGATCCTGTTTGTTCGTGATTTGAACCGGGGGGACAAATCGTGGCAGGATCAGCCTGATGTTATTTGTATCTCCTGTAACTTTACTGTATAAAGAGATAACATCTCCAAAATGTCAGGAGTAGTTAGTCATTACAACAAGTGTTTGTGAACTAAAAATCAAGAATGTGGGATTACTGATTACCCCCCCCTGTACTCCACATTGGTCCTTGAGCCCAATAAATGGGGAGGATTGAGACAGGGAGGGCATCTGGAGGAAAAGCTGTGAGGCTCCTGAATGGGAGGAGCTAAAAGATTTAAGGTGGAGAACTTGCAGCATCTTCAGAGCCGTGGGACACTGTGGGCGATGTCGTAGCAAACTGGAATAAATCCAGCCACAGCCTGACCTCGCTCCTCAACGACACGCGTAAACCTGCATGTCTCTGTCGTTCACGACAACGTGAACCTGTTTTTTTCTTCATCGGGTAATGTTGGACCAGTTCTCTTTGAGTCCTTCAGAGAAAAGCAAAGGTGCAGAACACCGGCACTCGAGGCCTGGAGTGCGACACTCCTGAGTAAGGTGTGCACCTTTAATCTGACTAATAGCTCTGTTGTTTCGTTTTTAAAAGTGAATTATCTACAGATACAGAAATAATATTAATAAGGTTAATGGTTGTGATAATTGTGCAGACAGAATCTGGCATTGAAATGATCTGTGCAGGAGTCTGCATGAACACACAGCCTGGGATAGTGTCAGCTCGCTGGCCTGCTCTACTTGGTTCGTTGGTTAAGTTGAACCACTGTTGAACTGATTGTTTGAATATAAATGTTTTTTCTTAACAACTAAAAAATGATCTGTCAGATTAACAAAGGGAGATGGAAGAGCCCCACTTCATTTGTCTCTTTTATACTTGTCTTTTAATGACGGGGGATTTAAATGTGCCAGTTTATTGTTGCTGGGCTGCACAGCTGAGGTCCATTATATTTTATTTTTCAGCAGATAATATTTCTCTTGCACACACATGAAATCTTTGAACAACAACAAAAACTCACAAAACAGGCTAATCTCACGGCCTTCATATGATTAAAATTTGGCATAATGTGAGAAAATGCGTAAAAGAAACAAACAATTTGTTACGAGGACTGGAGAACATATGATGCATTAAAACTGGGTTTGAAAAGAAGTCAAGATCTTTATCTTCGAAGCTCTGACTTTATCGTGGCCCTTGAAGAACTGAGGCATAAATTCAAACAAGATTTGCAGCTGAGAGGTTTTGCATAAACTCGTTTCATCCAAACACTTAAATAGAAACTGTGCAAAATTTCGGGTCCCTGCTGTCCACAGCAACGTGTGGTACCATGGATTTCCTTTCCGATCCGATCTATCAACGGAGCTGATCCGATACTTTGTACAAAAACGTGTTTGGAACATCGGAGGTATTTCAAATGATATCTTCAGAATGAATGCAAGGCATCAAACCATTTGTTCATATTGTTTAACAATGAAGAAAATCATACAAGAAATAAAAAACCTGAAAAGTCAGCAGCTCCATATTTTCTCCCTCTGTACCTGGATAGTACCTGCCTGCAGCAAAGGCCTCCGCCCTAGCAGCACCTGTCCCTCTCACCTCTGTCAGTGCGCCCCAGGGTGGCTGTGGCTACAATGTAGCTGCCATCACCAGTGTGTGAATGTGTGGATGACTGGATGTGTAAAGCGCCTTAGGGACTAGTAAAGCGCTATACAAATACAGACCATTTACCATTACCTCATCATGAAGTCATCGTCATGGTTGTGTTCGACAAAGTTTGTCACAAACCACGTGAAGCTGTGAAGCTGTGAAGCTGAAATAGCTCCACAAACAGCCGTGACAAGTGGAAGAAGTAATTCCTGCAGATCCTGTAGACAGTCCCAATTATTACTTAGTTACTTTCCACTGTATTCCTGTAAATTATGGAAACCTGTTTTCCCCAAACTGCCAAAATATCAATATTTTAATGAGAATCTGTTCTGACATCTGGTGTTGGAGGAATCGACCCCCACACCACAACCTTCAGTATCTGGTGCTGTGCCTCTGTGAATATGAACTCTCAGGATTGGAGCTCAGGTTAACAAAGAATAATGGAAAATGTTTGGGTGTCCGATCTCTGACAGCAGATTTGGAGTCCTGCAGAAACCAAAGTTGGCAGGTATCAGAGAACAGACTCTGGACCTGGGATACAATAGCGCACTGTTTTTCACTGAGTTTATTTTTACACAGGGAGTTTTTACTTAGCTGGGCACTGGGAAGAGTGTGGTGTCTCTGGGAACAACAGGAGGTGGGTGCTGTGCCCAGTCCACAGTATCAGTGAGAGTAAATATACTCAATCGCTTACTGTTGAGTAGTTGGACCTGAGGAGGAACAAACTGCAGGTGAAAGGCACTGTTCAGGGCTTGGGCATGAATCCACTCCGCTGGAAAAGGAGCAGGCAGGTGGATCTGGACAGAGAGTATTTAGATGGGTTTCTTTGGGGAAAGTAGAGCAGCTCAAGTGAATCTGGGTTTATTTCAGGAAGGAGAAATAACACAAGGAAGTAGGGCTGTTCGATATAACGATATATATCGGATGACGATTTAAAAACGTCTGTCGTTTCATTTTACGCTGTTGTTTGTTTCGTGGTGTAAAATAAACTGTTTACGACAATATTTTTCATGGTTTTGATGGTCACTGTAGTGGCTATATTCATTTCTTAAAGTTCTCTCTTTCTCTTATATTTAATATAACCACACTACGGACGGACAAGCGCTTGTTTTTATGTGTTGTCGTTAGCAACAACGACGGTAAAACCATCGCGTGTCCGCTTGTTTATGTTCCACATAAACCTTTCACAATAAAGCTCAAGATCCTGTTGAGACTTTTCAAAATAAACTAAATCACGTGAAAGAGCAGATTATTTACGGATGAGAAGTAAAAAAGAGCCGCCAGGTGCTAAAAAATAAACCTTAGACTCAAACGTTAGAACAGGCTTTTCCCCGCAGCACGCCGTGTAATAAATACTCACAAAGAAAACGGCGGCCGTTACAACTTATGTCTAAAAATGTATCGTTTCATGCATCAGTTAAAACACTTGACTCCAGCTACATGACGCGCAGCTGGAAACACTTCCTGCAAGACGAGCTGCCTGAGATTCACAGAATTTACAGAAAATGTTACATTTTTGTGATTTATATCGTTATCAGACGATAGAATTCTTATATCGGGATATGAGATTTTGGTCATATCGCACAGCCCTACAAGGAAGTCATATTAGGGACCACACAAAGAAATAAGACAGTCATTGAGGAGCCAGATTACAACTCTGGGTTCGATGACAATCTGGTGAAGACGGAACGTGGAGCCAGTTGATAAAATGACAGGTGATGAGGTGATCGTGAGCAGGTGCACAGGCTGCAGAGTGGGAGGCTAAGAGGGCTGAAGTCAACCTCCTTGGAACAGAGGATTAGGATCCTCTGTATTTTATTTCTAGCTCCTCATACAGATAATACTGGCACATAGTGTTCTCACGTGTGCATATAAATATACTCAGGCCGGGCCAAAGGAATGCTGCTTTGCTGTGTTTGACAGAAGGATTCAGATGTTCTGGAAACCTCCGAGAGTGATTTGAGAAAACTGTGTCAAAAGTAGTTCCACTCAGCCGAAGCTGTTTCTCCTCGGTTTATATCCAGAAGGACAAAATTAACGAGCTTCACTCACCAAAAAGCTACAGTATCATTTAGTCTAAAACCATCTATTAGACAAACTGATGTCAAACTTGGCATAGCAGGAATATATTTGTGTAAACTGAAGGTTGGTGGAGCCTTTTTGAGTTTTACTGCGATGTGTAAAACACGAAGGCTTTTTAATGGTTTACTGGTGGACCTTTTGTTTTTTGTTCCACTGGTTTTCTTCTTGGTTGGTTTCATTTGCTCTGTCATTATTTTTTAAATGGCGTTTAAAAATATAAAGCAACACTTTGGCAGCACAGTGGCACGGTGGTTAGCACTGTTGCCGCACAGCAAGAAGGTCCTGAGTTCAATTCCACCATCAGGCCGGGGTCTTTCTGTGTGGAGTTTGCACGTTCTCCCCGTGTTTGCGTGGGTTCCCTCCGGGTACTCCAGCTTCCTCCCACCGTCCAAAGACATGCAGCTTGTGGGGATAGGTTAATTGGATAATCCAAATTGCCACTAGGTGTGAATGTGCGAGTGAATGTGAGTGTGAATGGTTGTCTGTCCCTGTGTGTTAGCCCTGCGACAGACTGGCGACCTGTCCACGGTGTACCCCGCCTCTCGCCCTATGACAGCTGCGACCCTGAAAAGGATAAGCGGAAGTGAATGGATGGATGGATGGACTTTGGAAACACATCAAGTCTCAATGGAAAAAAGAATCCTGATATCTGTACTGATAGGGACTGGTGATAGAATGAAAGGATGACACGTCATTTGATGGAAATGCAAATCATTAATCACCCAAAAACCAAAGTGAAAAAGTGATGCTGTTGGTGAGTCTGTTTTGCTGTAATTTGAATTGCAAATTCAAAGTGGTGCTCTGTAGTTTGATGAGGAGGGAACCCATTCCTATCCGGTTGTTCAGTGATGACGCGACGAATCCTACTTCCGGGCCTAAAGTAGTCTGCGTTTAATATGGCTTTTGTGTTGTTAACATGTTTAATGTTATGTATTTTCTTCTATTTGATCTCAAAAAGCTCCTAAAACAGTCAGTGATCACTGTTGACCTCCCTTGGCTTTTATTACCGCTAATCATTTATTTAAGCTCAGTTTTTAAAACCTTAGGATGTAACTACAGCCCAGCCCATGCAGCAGTATATGAATGACTAACCTCGTATTGTGGATGGATTATCTCAGTTGTTCTCCTGGCTGAAGTTTGGTCCTTTTACAGCATCCTGCCATGTGATTACATTTGTTCCTGACCACCGAGAACACTCACGTTAACTTTTATCGAGTGGAAAAAAAGTTAGCTTGTTCATATTATGCTAACATAGCTGTGTCGCTAGCGGTCACGTAGCACATCATTATATACCAGCTAGCCAAACTTCAGTAACCCTACAAACGTCACTGCTGTTTCGTTTTCTGTCTTCATTTATGTTGGAAGTGATAACAGAGCTGTACGTTTGAATTTGTTTCCAAAACCCCGCAGTCAGGACATGCTATATTGTATTTAGATAGAAGCTAGCGAGCTAACTCCCTGCTAACTTCTAACTCCGTTAAATGTTATAAATTCCGTTTTCATGGATGCCTGGATGTTAAACTCAATTGTTACACCTGGTAGAGCAGAACGCTGATCATTTTATTAAAGATGAAAGACTTTAGACAGTTTTTCAACTCTCAGTAATGCCATATTGATGTTTGATATATGGACCTGCAGCGGAGTTTAGACCCAGACATGGCTAGTGACGTCAGACTGAACGATCGGATTGTTGAAGTTGCCCCATTGTTGCCCTATAGTGCACCTGTTGTTAATTTCATGAACACCAAAGCAGCTGGACCTGATCAGCAGCCCCTCTGCTGCTCCACGGACCTGATCAGTACCCCAGAAGTTTAGTTTACTTGATGCTGTGCTCACCGCTGTTCTGTTAACTTTTGAGAAGTTGATATGTTTTTAATAACGGGACATTTATTGAAATATCTCAGTTTGCTTTTTAATTGGATTAAATTGTTGCTACAAGGTTAAAAGCCGGTGTGGTGTTTACCAGTCTGTCCGCTGCTCCTAAAAATATGAATTTTTTTTTTAAAACTCTGGGAAAATGCTTGAGGCTGATGGAAGAAACGCTTATCTACAAAACCACTACATGTCCTGATCGTTTTAGGATGTCTGCACTTTCCTCTCCATGCTGTTGTCTCCACTGTTTATCGCTTCAAGGTCTCTCGCTTTGACTGTGAGTGTTACTGAAAAGAATTATTACATGTCCTCACCCCCTCTTTAATTCAGCGACTGCTGACCCTTACATCCTGTTTGTGTGTCCATTTATTTTGAAACAGCAGCAGAACATCTGACAGGAGGAATGAAAGGAAGGCAGAGGCGATTTAACTGAAGACCTTTCAGTTTGAGAGCCAAACACAGATGCACTGTAAAAACAACGGCATCACTTTAAAAAGGCAAAAAAAATTCCAACGATCATCTGGATAACATATGTGCGACTCACCGTCTCGACAAAACCGACACTTTGTGAATGCAACGAACTTTCTCATTGCTGTTTTTTGCTAAACAGACTTCATTGAATTCGTCTCTGCTTTCTCTGTGATGGGGGGCTGTTGTTTGTGGGGCAGGATGCCTGAGGCTGATATCATTTGGGGCGAGCAGCACACCTGTTGTGTGAACAATAATCGCTCGCTCTCTGTGGTTACTGAGGAGACCCTGATACGCTCTTATTTTTATTCGCTCCCTGCTGCCCATTAAAACGGAGTCCAGGCTGCACAGCTTCATTTTTCAGATGCTGAGCTTGAGAGCAACCAGCTGCAGAAGGTCCATGAAGGGTTGAATGATCAATATCATCAGGTATCTGTAAAGTTCACACATTTAGCTGCTCAAAGCCGTAACCATTTTTTAACTGCCCAGAAAGTTGTGATTTTTATAGTGCACTCCCCTCCTCCGCTTACTGTAACACAATCTAAATCTGTTTCTTTGGCAAGACTGTGAAGAGCATATCAGCTAACATCTGCTGTGTGGGTGTGAGTAATTGATAACACACTAATTGCGGTTAACCAATGCAGAGATGGAAATGTGGTGCAACTAGATTATTACCTAAGTATTGATGTAGTATCTTCACATCACCATGGAAACCTTTAAGGACCCCCTCTGATTTTCAGTTCGAGTTTACGGCACATTAATGTTTGCAATCAGTTGCTTTGCTGCTGGTTAGAGAGCGAGGAGAAAGCTGAAACACAAAATCAGAAAAATCCTGGACAAAATTAGCCCGACAGCAAGTTTATGACAAAGATACAGGAGAGAGAAGTGTACCAGGAAAATCTCTTTGTATCAGTCAGTTATTTCATCTCTCACATACCTTAGTCTTAGATGTGACCTAAAACCGTGTCCTGTAATAGGGGGGTTTATGGAATCCTGGTTTTCCCCTGTGCGAGAAAGTTTGTGATTCACAAAAGGCTGAAGGCATGGAACATTTGTGTTCTCTTTGGATGTTTGTCCCAAATTCATCTGATGGGAGCACAACAAAGACAGTCACCCAGCCAGACTCATACAGAACAGAATGAGAGGCCTAAACCCACAGAAATCTTCAATGTGCTCCAAAACTAATTTCAAAGAGGAGCTGAACCACGTCGAGAAACATGCAGTGCCCTGATGTGACGTGATGTCACACAGTCTGGGATTACATAAGAAACAGTGGGACATAACTAGAACCATAATCTCACTATCGCGGAGTCAGTCTAACAGTGGGCGACCAAACGACGCACAGATGAACCCAGGTCAGTTCGCAAATGTAAAATACAGAAAATGGGCCGATCTGAAACGCAAAGCAGCTCAGATCGAGGAGAGGCAGCCGATAGATCAGAGCCCTCCAACAGATGCTGCTGGGGACTGGGGATCTTTGAGGTTAGGGCTGAACAGATCTGACAGCTTAGAGCACCAAATTCATCCAGAGAAGTGCTGTTCTATTAAAAACAAGACCTAACAGATCTCTGAGCTCACTTCCATGTCACAAAACAGCTGTTTCACTTTAGAATGAACCACTGAATCGCTTTCAGTGAATCCAGTGCTGATTTATTACTGTGCACTTCAATGAAATCATGTATTTGATGCACAAGGACTCCTTTACCCATGGCTCTCTCATGCTGTGGCACCCTATCATCCTTACTTTAACAGGCTACCAGAGAGAGCTGCTGCAAAGCTTCTGACCAAGTCCTCCAAGTGCTGATTCAGCTGCACTGGCTCCCTATTAAATTCAGAATCCACTTTAAGGTTTTGACGTTGACATTCAGGGCTCTGCGTGGACAAGCACCAACATATGTGGACTTTTACATCCATACATTCCCAGCAGGTCCCTGAGGTCATGTGATCAGGGCTTGCTGGTTGTCCAGCACACGAGGCTGAAAACAAAAGGAGATGGAGCTTTTGTAACTGTGGCCCCCAGACTGTGAGATCTGTGGCCTCAGTGGTCGCTTTGAAAAAACAGCTAAAAACTCATCTTTTTAAACCTGCTTTTGGTTGATTTTGTCTTCATGTTTTAGCTTCTGTGAAGCACTTTGTGATTTTTTATCTTGAAAGACGCTGTATAAATAAAATGTTACTTTACTTATTACCATCACCGCTTGAACAATGGCAAAAAATCATATTTTGCATAGTTGGATCTGAACAAGGTTCCAAGTAGAGCTTCAACATTCAACATGTAGAAATGGGAGTGAGACAAAACAACGCTTAAACTGAAACAGGCTGTTTACAGCTCATCAGAAGTTTAGGACCAAACATGAGCTGAGTAATGAGCAGCTTCACTCTTATTGTTGATCACTTTAAAAATTTGGTGCAGCATGCTTGATGCAAGCGTTTCCATGAGGTGAGGGGGGACATTTGTCCAAGTTCTCAATTGGATTTAGATCACTGGAACACGCAGGATGTGTTTATATCCAACCAAAATATGTTTTCTTGCCATTTTCCCAAGTGGTCTTAAACATTTGATCAGGACTGTATTTGGGGAGGTGTGGCTTCGAAGGTAGCGCAGGTCGTCCTCCTATCATCAGTCTGCAGCCCTGCATGTAGAAGATACTAAACTGTGATGCATTTGAGTGCAGATGTGTATGAATATTAGGGAAAACTGCTTAAAGGCGTAGAAATAAAATAGCTTGTTGTTGGAAACTTGGCCAGAGTACAAATGTAAGTAAAATGTAAGTAGCAGCCACTAATGTTCAAACTCCTCTGCTGCCCTGCTGTTTGTTACGTTAGCCAATCATCAGGTTGGACGGTCAGCTAGTTATTCTGTTTTTGGGGATGAAGGTGAGAATGGAATAATCAGTGAGGAGTGTGAGGGCTCCAACCAGGAAAGGTGCTGAGACAGAGTATTACTTACTCCACTGCTGTTAGCAGGTTATTCATATATGTGTATGTAACGCAGCACACGTCTTCATGGTTGCATGTGACCTCATATAAAAAGACACATCTGATTCGAAGCAGAATCCATTTCCATTCATTTGTTATCTTGAAGTGTTTTATCAAAAAACTCACCTTAAAGAGTAAATGATGGTGCACGTGTCCACCTGTGAACGGTTTTCAGCTCATTTAAACACAGAGAATAAAAAGTCATTGTGAATGAGTCCAAAGCCATTTTATTTCCATTTTTAGCTGCAGAAACATCCGTACAACAATAATCAAGCAGTGACGCTGTGAAAAGATTCACCTTTCAACTTCATATGCTCTGCCTAAAAAATAGAAATGTCTAAATGTTGTTTTTTTATAGTGGACAGAAGAAATCTACTCATTTTCTCCAGGTTTTGTTAAATTGATATCTGTTAACATCCAGGTCGGTGCAGGGAGGACAATAGGAAGAGAAAGTCCCGGCTGACATGGCAAAAAGCTCGCAGTGATAAGTTGGGAGCAGATGAGGGCAGAGATAACGAAGGATGTTGTGACTCAGATCTGTTTCATGTAGATGGGCACCTCGCAGGTTTATGGACTGCTGATGACTTTACCATGTGTTCTTCCTGTTATGTCTACACACACACACACACACACACACACACACACACACACACACACACACACACACACACACACACACACTTTCTTACATTTCCACTCAGTTCTGACTCTGAAGCAGTGCCACACAGCTGGATCTAACGTACGTGTAGCTAAATCGAAGCCTACGATGAACATCGTGAGATCCTTTCATGATATAAACTTGCTGGTGTGTTTCGAATTGTTGTCTGCTTCAGTTTCACAAACTGGCGCTCAGACATAGAGAGCAGAATTCTCCCAGCAGGCCTCAGATGCTGCGGGATTCCCATGATGCACTGGGTGTTTCTTCTTCCCTCACGATGTGATCATCACCCTAACACCACGAGGTCTGACTGTTGCTGTGATCTCCTTTTTATGTTAGTTTGATGCCAGATGAAGCTTCGGCTTTTGTCTCGTCATACTTTTCCCAAAAGTTTGAAGAAGTAACTTCTGGGAATTCTGCCGCTCGTCCAGATGTTTTCTGGCAAATATGAGACATGCCTTTGTGTTCTTCAGTGGTTTTGTGCAGGTGCTGTCCTGGGTTCTTTTGTGATTTCCTGGATGGTTTTAGATGTGTCCTTGGTCCAACACAGCTGATTTAAATGGATAAACGACCTCCTCAACATGTCCTGAAGTTCTCCAGAGGCCTGGTAATGAACTAATCATGTGATTCAGGTGTGCTGACCCAGGGTGAGATCTAAAACCTGCAGGACACCGGCCCTCGAGGTCTGGAGTTCCCCGACCCTCCTTTAGAGGAAGAGTGACGCGTTGTGTCCCACCTGCTTCACATCATAAACCGTTGCTGAGAACAGTACTGTAACAAGCATGAGGAATCTCTGTGATCCTCTGCCACACGCTGTCTGTCTCTGCAGTGAGGTCAGAGGTCACAGTTAACTCAAGTTGTTGCTGTGCTCAGGAAAAGCTGAACCTCACACAAAATACGACACCTGTCACCTGTAACTGCCCCTGAAAGCTGTCAGAACGAACCCGTCTGCAGAGGTCAGAGACAGAGGTAGGAGATGATGCTGGGAGTCCTACTGACTGACGCCAGGTATGGTTGTTTGATAAACTCCTGCAGCTCCTGCACATGTGACTGTTGAGCCAAATGTGCAGTTCCTCTATAGACTATGTGCACGTTAGCATATGCTACTTCCGGTGTGCAAACTCCTGTGGGGAGCTTTGTTTCCGGTGTCCTATTCGCGCCCTGTTTACGGTCCAAAACAAGTTAAGCAAATGAATGAATCAAGCGGCGATTTACATTTCTATCGATGTCTTGGGCATTTACCCAATATGTCTGTAAATGATGTTCATCGACTTGTCGATATTTTTTCCCTGCACCTCAGGGCAAAGGAGAAAAGGGATTCAAATGTTATATTTCTCAGCTGTCCCTCGTTTATCGCGGGTGTTATGTTCTAAAAATAACCAGCGATAGGTGAAATCAAGTAGCCAATTTTATTTTTGACGGTGCAAAACGTTTGGTGGACATCGTGGACATACAGTACTGCACTTCAGAGTCACACTGCTAGCGATCGATGCAGCGATTCTGTACTGTACAGGAGAGACGTCACGGAGGAGATCGTCTGCAGCGATCAGGACGCAATGTGACGTAAAAATAAGCATGCAAACTTGCACTAAAAAATCCGCGAAACGGCGAGGTGAAAGGTGAACCGCGTTATAGCGAGGGACCGCTGTAATTTTGAAGGTAAGTCACAACATACCCTTCGTAAATACTAATGTATAGAAACCCTTACCAGCAATCATTCATTTTTTGTGTGGCTTTTTTCACGGTTTGTTAACATGCTGTGTAGGTGTGTACTTGACTAGCTGATCTCGACATAACGGGGGAAACATCTGGTTTGACTATTGTTCACCTGTAGTTTGAATGCTGAACATTTGCCTGTTTAAATCATGAGACCAGTCACTATACAGAGATGTGCTTCTGAATGTGGACGATGTGTCTTCTGCTGCAGTGATGCAGTTCTGCTTGTGTTGAGTGATGTAAACAACTGATCGATCTAAACGCTTTAAACATCAAAATTGATCATTAGATTTTTTATGACACAACAGCGGTGAGTGTTCCCACCTTCTGCTCTTTGTAACTTAACGCGATCTTTCCGTTTTCGAGTTTTGGACATGATTGTGGAGGATATCTTCGCAGTAGCGATTGACCGCAAAGTAAAGCTACCGGAAATGTACAACCCCACATCCGGTCTCAAACCAGGAAGTTAGCATTGTCTCGTGCACAGGGTCTATCGTCCATTCGAGGCTCTAACAGTGAGTCAGTCTCCATAGATCCATGTTAAACGTCAGCAGAAATAAAGATGTTTACATGGGGGGCGTGGCCTCTGACACCTGTCTGTGTCTCCCTCTCTGTCCTGATATAACCCACAAATTACTAACCAGTTTACTGTGATATCCACAGATAATCACGTGTATTTCTTCACATACAATTTATTCTTACAAATATTTCAAAATAAAAGCCTCAATAAGAAATGAGAAACTGTTGCTGTCTACTGAAGTGATGTATGGCTTTTAATGTGAAACACATGCAGGAAATTTTGGCTTCATATAAACAACCTAATGCAGGAACTTTAACACTGCGGGAAAGGAACAAACGCTGAAGTCTGATTATTAACAAATATGTAAATCCTGTATTAAAATAGTCAAAGCTTTACTGTGTGGTTATAGAACAGCTCCCACCTCTGAGCCCGCTCTGAAAATGTTTGTTTGTGTCTTTCACTCAGGCAGGAAGAGCCGGCCTAAAAATACGTACAGGGATGAAGAGGAAGACCGGAGGCACATATACATTTCCTCTGTGCGTCTAATCAAGGCCGACTGACCAATCACAGGTCGGTAAACAAAGGCGCAGAGAGTGGAGGGAAATGAGGGGAGCTTAATGAGCTGACAAAACAAAGATAAATACAGTATTTCTGTATTTCTTTACCCCCTCTGTCTGCCTTCCTGTTGTTCTGTCTCCTTTCGTCTGGTCAGTGCCTTTACGAAGGCTCTTAATGTTTCTACGAAAAAACCTTTTCCTTTCAGCTTATATCCTTTTTCCTGTTGGTGAAAGGTCACGTCCTGTTGACTCAGAGGGCAGCCGATCTGTAGCTGCCACACTGCTGCTGTATCTCAGGGAGTATTTGCACAGCTTCTGTCTGATTGGCCTCATTTTAGATCCTTGGGTGATACCTGCAACCCTGGATTCATGCTGCTAAAACTCGTCCCGGCTTTAAGATTTCTGTCCTCATGAGGGTAAAAACAGAACGTGTTGCGTATCATGACTTATAGACTTTGCGTTCGGCAGCTGCTGTGCGTCGGCACGTCAGCGCTGCTGCTTCTGTGTCTCTGAGGCTGGCCGTGACCCAGAAGAGCGTGCAGAGTGTTCTGGTGCTGCATGTCTCATCACGCCTCAGCTCCTCTCAGCTATGCGGCACTACCGGCCTCCACCTGAGCTCCGCTGCAGTCACAGTCCTGCGTATCAAACGCGCAGGGATCGCTGTAGGCCTGCAGCTTTCAATCTGTGCCCGAAGGAGCTCAAAGAGTTTAAAATGCTTAATTCCATCTTAATATAAAGAATCTGACACGGTAACGGTGCGTACTCTGCAAAACCCTCGTCCCTTTTTTCCTTCTGCGTGTACCCGTAATAAACGCTGGAATTGCTGCACGTGCAGTTGATGTTCAGGTGAGTTTGAAATGACACTCAGCTGGTTCCCCCTCGCTTCGTTCCAGCCTCCTCTGGAGAACAATCCACTCCTCATCTGTTTATCTGGATGTGTGATGTGCACCAGGCATGCTTATGTCCCACTGTTAGCTGTTTACATGTGGCAGACCAGGCTGCTCACTTGTGTTTATTCAAAAATGTGATTTGTGAAAATCTAAGAAGCAGGTTTGTATTTTGATCTGAAAGAAGCATGTGCAGAAACATCGGGTTGTTGTGGAGCTGCAGTGAGGAGTTCATCCACTCTGGCATGTGTTTGACCTCCGTCTGCTCACCTCCTGCTGGGGTGACCGTGCAGCTCTGAGCGCACATTCCTCCGTGTTAGTCAGTGTCTTTATTGTCACGCTGTGATCCAAAGTGACAACGCCATCACTGTCGATGATTTTCTCCGAACGCTGAGCCCAGAGGACAAGTTCTCCGGACTTAAGCAGAGGGGCAGCAGGGAGGTGAATGCTTCTGTCTCCTCAGATTTCCCTCTGGGATCAGACTGTTGTGTTACATCGGAGTAACGATGATCAGAAACTAAAATAAATCAAGCGGCAACCACCAGTGAAGTGCCAAAACTGCACGGCTGTACCTCTAACGTCCACCAGAGGCTCCCACACAGTCTGTGGATGCAGCTCGATCTCCAGGCTCGCCACCATTAGCTCTCATCCAAATATTGTCACTTCTGGCTCCAAAGGTTCAAAAATGTGCGGTCGAGAACAACACTGGATGACGTTGCTATTGCTACTTCCATCTCTTATGTACAGTCAGTCTTTCTAAACACCTCGTGCACCTGAGGCCAGGAGGTAGAACAGGTGGAGACACTGAACCCTGGGTTACATTTAGGCACAGAAATGAAAGCGCCTATGACTGTGTGTGACTGTAATAAAACACAATAGAAAAGTGCTATATTAGGACTGCCTGACTGACCAAAACATAAACTGAGTGAGACGAGGAGCTTCTGACACGTGTGCTGGTTTGTGTGTCTCAGTGAGGAATGTGAAGCGGGGGCCTGAGAGTTCTGATAACATTTATAGTTCTCTGTTGTGACTAATTAAGATAAGATATATGTGCAGATAAAATGCTTTCACTTTCATTTTGAGCTCCTGCATTCTTTCTGGTTAAATGTGCTCACCAAGTGACTTATTAAGGACTTCGAGGGCCACCGTTCGAGCTGAGGTTTACTTGAATAGTGAAAGTAGCAGTTGTTGATTCAGTTGCGACTCGTGGATGATGCGCTGCTGGTATAACGCTGGCACGGAGTGATAACCGCAGCATGTCAGGCACGACGCCAGCCAGGTGAGAGGGGAGGGAGCTGCTGACTAACCAGTTTGTGTTACTTGCATAAACAGAGGAGCTGCGATTACAACACTCAGGCTGAGGTCAGCTGTTCTCTGCAGGCTTGAGAAATGTTCTTATTAAAACATTTGCATCACAGATGGCTTTCTTCCAGCTGTGTTATTTTACACTAAAGTCAGCGTTTACACCAGACTGGCGTCATTTGTCGTGTTATCAGATCCCCAAACACAAACCAGCACTGAATGCACAGAAACAAACTCTGATTCATCCTCTTCATCCTCCAACAGCTCTTAACCGTTCGCATCCCCAGAGTCTGGTCCTGATATCCTAGCTGGTTCACTCTGAGTTGGGAAACTCTGGGGTTTTTTCCACAACAGTTGATCAGAATGGGTTCAGCGTGTCTGTTGGCGCTCTGACATGAGCCCTGAGGCGTTTTCTATCACTTCCTGTTGTCTGTCAATGAGCTGCTTCTCACTTAACCAACGCCTTTCTACATAGCAGCAAGTTTCACCCTTTTAAAGCTTTATCTCGGTTAATTCGCTGCCTATGCGGTCTTCAGGAGTGACCTGAAGGTTGCCGGTTTGAGTCCCAGTTCGGATGCTGATATCGCTGAGATCAGATGGTGACGTCACTTACAGGTGTAAGGCGTCGCAAGCAGGAAGGGGAAAAAACACATCGGACTTTCACGTAATTGTGCAAATTACACAAATACGAGGGACCGGCCGGGAGCGCTCAACTCTCCTTGAACTCTGCCTTACATAAATAAAAACCTCAGCTTGTTGTTTTCTAACCTGTCAATCACGCCGTGTCATTAAAATCTCTGATATAAAACCTGGAATTACCCGGCATTCCTACAGAGGGGCGCATCCACTCAGGAAGCAGAGTGATTAGACATAATGACAGAAAACTATGTGAGTTTATTTCTTGGGTTTGTTTACCACACTGGGCATGACTGGAAACAACCTGATCTGAATACCAAAGCCTTTTGGGAACTGAAAACATGAAACATACAAGTCCACAAAAAAGCGCCCATAAAACCAAATATAAAACTTCCTCTTAAACCTGTGACTGTAACTGGTTTAAGAGGTTTAAACCAACTGTTTTCTGATTGGCTGTCCCTTTTGGGACTCTTGTTGGAGGTTTCTTCCTGTTATAATGGTCTTTCCTACCATTGCCAAGTGCTGCTCATAAGTTGTTACCTTGTTGTTGGGCTTTTCCCCGGAGGACTGCAGGGTCTTCACCTGACAGTGTAAAGCACCTTTAGCTGACCTTTGTTGTGATGTGGTGCTATAAGGAAAGAAAAACTGAATTGAACTGAATAAACAGATGGTTTCGGCAGAAGATGGGCGGTGCTTCGGCACCTAAGATAACCATATTAGGAAGATCCCCTGTAAATGACAGGAGCAGGGAAACCAACCAAGCACCCCCCACTCTTTATTCCCAGTTTCTTCTGATTGGCCCGTTTCTGGAAGCATGCTAAGAAGCAGCCCCGAGTGCTTGTGAGCTGCTCCGTATGCTGGATGGAGATTACAGCAGTCCTGATCTTTGGCTCGCAGAGATTAATGTTGCCCCATCTTCACTTCCCCTCACTGACAGCTCACCCACATCAGTTAATGAAGGTCAGCTGGGCCATCAGGCTGTAAAAGCAAGCCCAGATGAACCTCCTTCCACTCCACCGTGACGTACTTTAGTCTTGGTTCTCAGTTTGGGTCATAATTGCCTCAGATAAACTGAGTCTGGCTATTTTTCAGGAACACTTCAGATGGTTTTGGTATTCAGCACTGTAGCCAAGATTTTTTGGAAGTGTTGAGTAGGCTGACAGAAATTTCACAGTCTCACTTTTTTCAAATTAAAGACTCCAGTTATTTAATGGATGTTATTACACTCTGTTCATTCTGTGAGACTTAGAAAATAAAAGCCCCTACTTACTTTAAAAAATGATCAAGATGCTCACGAAAATGTCACTGACTGCCTCTTTGCTCATCGTTAAACCATCATCACCCTTGTCTAAGAAGCTTGGAAAGAAAAGCTTCTGGACTTCTTTAAGTTTCTTGAGTTTCAGCTCTCATCTCAGAAGCTTCAGTTCTAAGACTAACAGGTGAAGAGTCACAGATTTTTTTAAGCCCTATTGGGAGTGTCCCCATTAGGGTCCTGGACAGGACAAGACTCGGCTGTCCATCTGCATCTAAGGGACAAAGGTCACTCTTTCAAGGATGGCATGTTTCAAGGATGTTCACATTTTGGACAGAGAAGACAGATGGATTGAAAGAGTGAAAGAAGCATCTATGTCCACTGTGAATGGCCATCTTTGATCAGAGGGCGGGGCTTATGACACCAACTGTCTGCCATCTATAATCCAGTTTTCAGAACCTTTCCCAGACGCCTTAACGCCCACTCACATCCTGGACCATCTGACCTCAGGAAATCACATGATAGGGTGAGGCCAGGTTTCACAATGAGCTCACCTGAAACCCTGGCTGATTGTCTCCAAACGTTGATTCTGTTCATCTGGACGTAGCTTTCCCTTTTCACGTAAATGGCCTCCTTGACTCCGCCCTCAAACCAGCGTTCCTCCCCGTCCAGGATGTGCGCATCCTCATCACCTGGATGATTGAGCATGCATCAAGACCTTGGCTGATTGTGACCTACACCCGTTTTCACACCGGTTTCACGCTCGTGTGATTAGGTTGAGGATCAATAGGGGGTCCATGACCCTCTTGGGGACACTCCCAGTTGGATTTAAAATCTGAGACTCTCCACCAGTTACTCTTAGAACTGAAGAAGCTTCCAAATGGTTTCCTATCCAAGCTCCTTAGACTACGATGACCTGGATGACTGAGAACTGTCACAGTCATGTCACCGCCCTTTAACCCTAAAACTAAGTCTTACCTCTGAAACAACCATCTGATGTGGAGGTAACAGGAGTTCTTTTATAGGTGCTGATTTAGCTCAGCAGGCACAAATGACTCAGCACCAAAGACAGCAGCCCGGGTTGATTTGACTCAGCCCCTTTGCTGCGTGTCTTCTCCCGCTCTGCTTCACATGTTCCCTTCCCTTCTTCACTGACTTATTTAGTAAAGACAAGAAAATAAATAATAAAATTATAAATGAAAGGTCATAAAATATGATCACTTCAATTGTCTGAAACTGAAATTAGTGTCCACAAAACCACCTGAGAAGATCATTGGAGCCTCTCTTCCCTCCATCACAGACACCCATCGCACCTGCTGCATCCGGAAAGCCACCAGCATCGTGGAGGACCCCACACAACCCTCACAGCAGCCACCAGCATCGTGGAGGACCCCACACAACCCTCACACCAGCCACCAGCATCGTGGAGGACCCCACACAACCCTCACAGCAGCCACCAGCATCGTGGAGGACCCCACACAACCCTCACAGCAGCCACCAGCATCGTGGAGAACCCCACACAACCCTCACACCAGCCACCAGCATCGTGGAGGACCCCACACAACCCTCACACCAGCCACCAGCATCGTGGAGGACCCCACACAACCCTCACACACACTCTTCACCCGGCTGCCTTCTGGAAAGGTACCGAGCATCCGGGCCCTCACTGCCAGACTGTGGAACAGTTTCTTCCCCCAGGCCATCAGACTCCTGAACACTCAGTGACTGGACTGACACACACACACACACACACACACACACACACACACCTTCATACACCAAGTTACTTTTTGCACAATGCTCAGTCTTTTGCGCTGTCATATCGTTTTGTTCTGTCTGGTGTTGCACTGTTTTTGCACACTTGCACTGTAGTCCTGTGTTTGTCTGTCATCTGTAGCACCATGGTCTTGGAGGAACGTTGTCTCGTTTCACAGTGTACTGTACCGCTGCACGTGGTTGAAATGACAACCTGAACATTTTATTTTGTTTGATGTGCACGCTGACTTCAAATATCATCAGATTGTGGCCTCACAGTGGGACACAAAGATGCTGCAGGTGGGTATGAGAGATCATTTACAATAGAAACTTTTTAATATTTCTTATAATATATTTAAATACATCATTTTTAGAGTGGTACATTCTGAACAGGATAAACTTACAGGACGAGAGGCACCCGTAGACTGAAACTGATATGATAATCGTGAAAGGAAAAAAGGAGCTCTATAGGAAGAACTTTCAGACTTTCAGGTTTTGTAATTTAGTCTCATGAACTATATTATAAAAATAAGTTGAACTAATTGTTTCCTATCGACTCGTTAGTTGTAGAAATGTAATCTGGGAAGCAAGCTGTTGATGGAGATTTGCTTTCTATCAGTGACTCATCAGAGGATGTTAGTGGAAGGCTGAAGGCAAGAAGCAAACACTGAACCATCTTCTTGTGTGACGATCAGAGCTGTGATGAAAGCTTTTCTGAGCAGGCTGCAGAAAATTCAAACTGAGCCAGAAGGCCTGCAGTTTCCTTTAAACAATCACACGAGAAAATACACTCAGTCACAAATCTGTGACATCTGAGAAGTATTACAGGCATTATAAATAACTGACCACAGAGAGAAGTATACAGGACGGCCAAGCACAACAAAAGGCAGGAGGGAAATGAGGGGGTGTGTGGAGGGGTTGTGGCTGCACGGTTGTTGCGTTTAACCCGTTCGCCCTGCAGAGGTGAGCGATGCTGCTGGTGCACCTGCTCCTCCCTCGTCACCTTGTTCTCTCGCAGGTGTGTAATGCACTCTCGCCACACGCTCTGAGCCAGTTTTCCTTTCACGCTGCTCTTCTTCTTTAGTTGTTTATGTTCATGTTTCCAGCTTATGCCGCCGCACCTGCCGGTCTGCAGGTCGACACGCAGACGGAAGAAAAAACTCGTCGGCTCTGATCAAACGACTCTCTATTTATTTTCCCTCGGCAGATTTCTCTGCTGTCCTCACGTCTGAGAACAAAGCACTTATGTGGAATGTTTGGGTTTTCGATATTCCCAGTGCCATGGGTGTTTTTTAAAGAACTTAATGTGCTGGGTCCCGTTTGTGCGTGTGTGTTTCAGAACACATGTGCACATAAAACAAAGCCGCCTGGCTGAGACTCTGTAAGCACAAGTCTGTGTGAACTTGAGAATGAAATGAGGAAATGAGTGCAGCTTTTCACTCGAGGTTTGTCTACTCGAGGTTAAGGACGGGAGTCACACAGACCGTTCAGATGTCACATCTATGGGTGACAGGTGTACGCACAGAAACACAGAGTCTGGGTTGGCTGTTACCTGCTCAGTAACATTTAATATTTATGATTTACTGTTATGCGTATGTTGTTGTTGCTGTGGTTTCTCTGCTGTGTTGTTTTTTTCAGCAGGTGTTGAAGCAGATTTCTCTCTCTGTCCTCTGTTAACTCTCCTGTTTCCTTCTATTAACCTCTGTCTCTCTTCCACAGCATGTCTTTATCATGTCTTCCTTCTCTCACCCCAACCAATCGCAGCAGATGGCCCCGCCCCTCCCTGAGCCTGGTTCTGCCGGAGGTTCCTTCCTGTTAAAAGGGAGTTTTTCCTTCCCACTGTCGCCAAAGTGCTGCTCATAGGGGGTCATATGATTGTTGGGTTTTTCTCTGTATGCATTATTGTTGGGTCTACCTTACAATATAAAGCGCCTTGAGGCGACTGCTGTTGTAATTTGGTGCTGTATAAATAAAACTGAATTGAATTGAACTTGACTGAGCCTGCGTTTGAATTTATTCTTATTCTTTCCTGTCAGGTTGTTACACTGCACCGAACCTGCAGCTGAAACAATAAAAACTAAACCCATCACATTATCCTGATGATCCGTCTTAACTCAGAGTCTGTGGGTTCACCAGCTTCCCTTCCTGCCTTCAAACAGGCTAAACTTTATCAGTGCGACGCTCTCTTCCAGTCTCACTGACCAAATCATTTCAAGCACTCACACTCAACAGCAATAACACTTTTATCTTCTTTCATAAAATCATTCATATCAGCATCAGTATCCACCACTCTGATTGGTCAGATGCTCCCCAGGAGAAACCCTGAGTTAACGAATCATTAACAAGCTTTGTGTAACATCATAACCTGCTCGCTGACATTGTTGTGAGCGAATCCAGGTAACGCAGAGATATGCTGAACTTGCATGGTCCTGGTTTCTGCCCTCAGCAGTGTCCCGCCTCTCCATTTGTCAGATGGTACTCCGGATCATTTCCTGCTGTCTCTGTAAGTTTTACATCACCTACTCTGTCACTTCAATGCTTCAGAAGTGTTAAAGGACGTTTTTTCATCACTTTTCATCTCATATGCCTCGCCATGTCCTGAATTTCCCTCCCACGGCTTTTTCATTCAGGTTGTTTCCTCCTCAGAGCGAAAAAGAAAACATTTGCGGTCTACGTGCTGCCAACCACCTGCTTCCTGAGCTCGCTTCTCTGCGTAATCAGTGCAGAAATCACGTTAAATCCCAAGAGGACACAAACTTTTTCTTTCTTTCTTTTTCTTGCTCACAGAAATGTTCATGAACACTTTCATCTTAAAACACTTTGATTAAATCAAACGTTTCCACAGTTCTTTAACAACGACCACATCGGTACAGTTCTCAGTATTTCTAACTTTAAAAGGCAGCTGAGATTTAGTTGTTGCTTTGATGACGGACAGTTTATCTGATATCTGAGTGATGTTTTGACTTGTGACATCAGTACATTTGAATTTGTAACTTCATTTTCTTGCTCTTTTGAAAGAAATTCCCTTCAAAACAACAAACCCGGTGGTGTTTGTAATTATTTACAGGCAAACATGAGAATAATTGTTTAATTTGAATTCTGACTCATGGTACGTTATCGTTGTCGGTACGAGTCGCGCTCGCTCAGCTCTCTGTTTACTTTGGCAGCTGATCTAGTAATGCATCAGAGACGTGTTTGGGTTTTACCAAACTTTCTGTCACACGTTACGCAGTGAAGGATGACTCTGCTGTTTCACATCGGTGGCATTCACCTGGAGGCCTCCAGCTGGGACTCAAACAGGGCCTTTGTGTTCTTTGGTCGCAGGTTTGAGGTCACACGTCTGTCCTTCTTGTTGGATTTCCCCAGCTCGGAGAGTGATACAACCTCAGGAAGTGACTGCACTCGAATCTAAACACACATACTCGCTGTTACTCAACTTATCAGTGTGTAATCCATGATCGGATAAACACCCTGAATCCCAGAGGAGCGTGCAGCATGCCTGACAGGAAGTCAACAGTCGATTTATCCCCCGATTGGTTCACCCACGACCCGACCAATCGAGCCGAGGGGAAAAGCGTAGTCAGTACAATGTGATGTTGGATAAAGGGAGCGGGACGCTACAGGCGCACTTTGCGTCGGCACATTTTTGCCTTTTATGGCCTTAAAATGACTGTTGACAGGTAATGACTGGGTTTGACAGGGAAAACAGGCTTTACCAAAAAATATAAATGCCTTTCTGGGTCAGTGTGTGTGTGTGTGTGTCTGTGTGTGTCTGTGTTGGACAGAAGGTGTGTAAATATACTGCTCTAAGCTGTACTTGGACTTTTGACAAGCGACCTTTTAAAATGAAGTCAACATTGGACTCCTGTGATTCATTGATTTATATTCATTCATGTTCCTGTAAACCAGCGGTTCCCAAACTTTTTTTGTTAGGCCCCCCTTTGTTTTATAAGAAAAATCTCCCCCACCACCTAAACACACACGCCCATATTTTGTTTTCAAACTCCATTGCGGTTTATTTCACACCTCAAACATTTAGTAAACAATTGAGCAAATAGGCTGCGTCCGCACCTACACGGGTATTTTTGAACACGCAGCTGTTTCGTCCACGTAAACGGTGTTTCGAATCACCGAAAACTGAGATTTTTTAAAACTCCTTTTTTTGCGTTTACGTGTGGACGAGGAATACAGAGTTCGTCACGCAACGTCAAAGGTATGTGCCTTTATTCACGTCACGCTGTGCGCCACGTTATTGTTTACATGAGATGAATTGCAGAATGGCAGATAGAGACAAAATACTGTTAATCTGACTATCTGCAGGTTTTACATGCAGTTACTGTCCCTCCATTTACAAAGGCAGAGGCGTCACGGTGTGATTATTTTACATGTAGTTGTTTTTTCCTGTGTAATAATATTCAACATTGATCTCAATACATTTTTCAAAAAATGCTTTTCTGTGTAAAATGGGTTCAAAAACATAAACAGCTGTGGGATCCTGTTTGTCCGTGATTTGAAGAGCCCAGCGCTGCTCCCGACGCAGGGAAACCAATCCTGCAGGGAGACCTACCTCGGCACTTGTGCAGGTGAAGCCAAAGGGCAGATTTGCTTCACCATATTTTCTAGTCTTTGGCTTAGAATGAAGTTAGTTTGGAAACATATCCAGCGATGCTTCATCTCCTGCTTTGGGTTTGTGTGGGCGCCCCGTCAAAAACCTGTCCATGATGCTAGCAGTGTCCAAGCGCTCCTTTTTTTTTTTTCCTCATACCGCGCCCCTGCAACGGCTCTGCGCCCCACCTAAGGGGCGGGCCCCACACTTTGGGAACCTCTGCTCTAAACCAATCACAGCTTCATCCACATCACCTACATCCACAGGGACACATTATCTTCAGTGTTTTTATGGGTGAAGCTGGAGAGTCAGTGTGTGCTGGAGTAGTACGCCCCAGTCTTAGACTGTAACCACAAATCCACGAACGCTTCAACCTTCAAACATTTAACTGCACAACTGTGTTACACTGAATTTCAAACTGTTCCAGTTTAACACATTTTGCTCTGCTCTGTTCAAAGTCTTCAACTTTCAACTGGAACATTTTTTCTGATGATGACGTCTGTTAATATCATAAAACTGTGTAAGGTAAGGCAAAAGAAATATTTTGAAATCTCTCTTTTTTTTTAAGTATCATCAGAAGAAATAGAATGAGCTGCTTGGTTAGTTAGAAATATTCTGTATTATTTCATAAGCTCAAGTCATTCGTGTCCAGTTATTTACAAATCAATAAGAGAAGATCACCTTCATTAGTCCCACACGTGGTATTTGTTGGGTCACAGCAGAAAGTGGACAGTACAAAGTTAAGAGCAGCAAAAATTAAGAAAAACACTGGAATAGAATAAGATAAACTAGAATAACAAACTGTATACAGTAAAATAAAATACGATGTTGCATCAGAAAATTACACTTGTATTGTATTGCACATAAGGGAGAATAGGCGAAGGCTACCATGGTGTATTAGATGTATGTGTGGTCATCTGTAAAGTCCTTTTTGTGGAGTCTGACAGCAGTGGGGAGGAAAGACCTGCAAAATCTCTCCGTCCCACACCGTGGGTGCCGCAGCCACTGAAGGAGCTGCTCAGTGCTGTCACAGTCTCCTGCGTGGGGTGGGAGATGTTGTCCAACAGGGATGACAGCTTAGCCACCATTCTCCTGTCACTCACCACCTCCACTGGGTCCAGAGGGCATCCTAGAACAGAGCTGGCCCTGGATCAGCCTGTTCAGTCTCTTCCTGTCCCCGGAAGAGATGTTGCCACCCCAGACCACACCATAGAAGATGGCTGAGGCCACCACAGAGCCATAGAAGGTCTTCGGGAGTAGGCCCTCCACTCCAAAAGACCTGAGTCAAATAGAACAGAGACTGAGTATAGAGTCCGCAGGTGAGGGTGATGGCGTTTACTCAAACCAGTGTTTGCCTTTATCTGATTTTTATTGCACTAAAAACTGAAGGTACAAAATGAATTTATCCAAAATACAAAACTACGCAATTAAAAGTGAATCAAGCCCAGAGAGCCAGCTGCTTTTTGAGTGCTAATTCTTATGATTATAACACTACTTAGTTACATTAATCATGCTCAGATTTAGCTTTACTGTCACAAAGTGAGAAGTGGGTAAAAACGTTTTGTTGCAGAGCTCCAGAGTAGCCGATCATAATAAAAAATAAACATATTTTAGACATGTGCAAGCTAAAAACACAAAGGACTGCTACTAATTATTAGTATTGTTGGTGGTATTATTGTTAGTATTAAAGTATTAATACATGGTATTGAATATTGACCACTTCTCTGTAGAAAACCACAAACCACAAAAGAGGATCCAGCTCTACAAACTTCCATCGCTTACTCATTACTTCTACAGAGACTGACCTTCAGCCGATGGCTCAGTTTATTTTTGTCATTATTCTCAGAGCCGTCTTTCATGCACGTGCCCCCGATTTCTCTTGTCTAATAGATTTTTTTTGCTTTTGTTTCTCATCAGCAGATGTCAGAGCTCACCACAACAGACGAGTTATTCTCCCCGTGTTCATGTTTGCTGTGAGAGCCGAAACTCACAGGAAAACTCCAGAGACCCTCTGCAGTCGACTTCAAACAGCGCCGCTGGACTCGGTCCCCGTGGGCCCGAGGGGTTTCCCTCAATTCACTGTTTTTTTAAAACACTGATTACACCGACGAGCACCGTCAAACCTCAGCAGAGACTGTTTACAGCCCAGAGGAAGGAAGAAGAAACAACCAGGAAGTTCCAGGTAGCTGCTGAGTCGAAGCAGCAGTGTTTATTTTGAAACACTGCTGCTTCGACTGCTTCGACATTAACATTGAAATTTGTGTCGGTAATATATATCTAGAAAGGGTTAATGCCATAAAATTTCTTAGTGTGATCATTGATCATAAGGCCTGTTGGAAATCACACATCACTTATGTGAGGGGAAAGTTAGCACGGGGCATTGCTGTCTTGGGGAAAGTTAAACAATTTCTGGATAGGAAAACATTGTATATGTTATATTGTGCTTTGCTATTACCATACATGAGTTATTGTGTAGAGGTTTGGGGAAATACATATAAAAGTAATATTCAGACTATAATCATAATGCAGAAAAGGGCCATTAGACTAATAAATCAGGAGGGGTATAGGGCTCACACAAACGCACTCTTTATTAGGACGCAAGCTATAAAATTCCAGGATCTGGTGAAGTTTAAAACAGTGCAAATAATATATAAGGCAAGGAAAGGGATGCTCCCAATCGAAACAAGTAAATGGTTCTTAGAAAGAGAAGGGAGGTATAATTTTAGAGGGAAGTGGAATTTAAAATTACAAAGAGTAAGAACAACATTGAAAAGGATGTCTATTTCAATAGCGGGAGTTAAATTCTGGAATGAGTTAAAAGAAGAAATAAAGGTCAGTAGTGATATAAACCAGTTTAAAATAAAACTCAAAAAAGAAATATTAAATAAGTATAAGAATGAAGAAAATGCAATTAACCCAAGACAGCAGTCAAACTCATGTTTATTTTCTTCTGCAAATTAGCAAATCTAAATATAGTTTTAGTTGAACATGTGAAAATATTTTTTTGAGATGTTATGTTCTAAGTTGAAGGCGTTGTATACGTTTTTGTTGTTCAAATTTAGATGATGAGGATGTAAACCTGAGGGGGTAGGGCTAAATAAGTATATACTTCTGCCTACTCCTTTTCAAACAACTGTATGGAATGATTTTATGAAACGTTGGTGAATGTATATGTTTGAAATAAAAAAGAACTGAACTGAACTGAACTGAAGTAACCGTTTTCTAGTCGATGAAAACTTAGAGCACAAGCTTCATCAGAAAAACAGTGAAAAGCACCTTTTCCGTTAACAGCCAAAGAGGAAATGGTTGTACGGAGCCAAGAGTCCACAGCAGTAGATTACTACATGGATACTGACTTCCTTCTTCCTGACAGCAACCTTGATAGTTCCCTAAAGTTCTGTTCACACATAAATTTAGCCATCAGATAAGGAGTGGTTGGTGTTTGTTTTAAGGAACTCTGAAGTTTTTTGCTTCTGCTGATGGGAAACAACCTGGTGCTGTTGTAGAGGGCCAGCGTGCAGCTGAGCCACTGATTCACGTAGCCTAATTTAATATGGGTAGCGCCACTGTGTGGTGAGAAACTAGCAAAGAAACAATGTAAAATATTATACGTATCATTAGTTAGTGACCCTGAACATTGCTGACATGTTTGATCGGAGATGCCTGTGTGTGTGCAGATCTGTGCAAACCGCTTTGACTCTTGGACGTTTCATTTATGCGCCGTCTTTATCGTCAAATTTGGTTGCAATTCAAACGTGAATGGTGTTCAGCTGTGCCACCATGAGCTACGATGTACCTGCGTGGTGCACGTGGTTTTTTTCCAGCCTACCCCAGCTGTCAGGGCCAACACGGCGAGACCCACAGAGTCACCAGCCCAGGACCCACAGAGTCACCAGCCCAGGACCCACAGAGTCACCAGCCCAGGACCCACAGAGTCACCAGCCCAGGACCCACAGAGTCACCAGCCCAGGACCTTGGTGTGGTGAGGCAGCAGTGCTAACCATTGCTCCATCATACAGCGTTCCAGGCTGCGAGGCCACAGTCCCTGAGAGCTGGACCGAGTTGACCCTGCAGAAGAAGATCTGGAGCTTAAACTTCAGCATCATGTCCAACTGCTGGAAGGGATTTTCTCTTCGTTAAAGGTTATCTGCTTTTCCATGCTTTCTGTAATGTGTTAGGCTTCAGGCTGAGACTGATATTCTCATAACGTTCTTCATTACAAAGACAAACAGACTCAATAGAAGTTTCTACCCACAGGCTGTCAAACACTCCCTACATTACACTTTATTTATAAACTGGATTTTTATTTATACTATAATGCAACCAACAGTGTACAGCTGTATTTATTATAACCGTATTTATTATAGTAGCAACAACCCCCCCCACACACACACACACACACACACACACTCAATATCACTGATCACACTGCACCTCACAATGCACCTGCTCCTCAGATGGCATGTATGTGTATGTATATATATGTAAGCGTTTACGTGGAAATGTGTGTGTGTATGTATAACTTGTACATATCTTTGTTGTGTAAATGTAAATTTGTCTGTGTTATTGTGTAAATACTTACACTATTGTTGTGTATTTCACACACATGGAGAGATGCCAAACAGCCTTTCACTGTTCTTGTAACAGTGCCAATAAAGAGCTATTCTATTCTATTCTATTCTATTCTATTCTATTCTATCAGTCAGGGAAAACTGAGCTTTTAACAATTTAAAAACAAAATATTCTGTTTTGGGTCTGAGAGGCGCTGCTGGAGGTCCAAATTAAAACTGGTTTGACTGAGCAGGGTCGCTGCAGGTCTGCTGTGGTCACGCCTTTCTAAATAACAAAGTGAAAGTGAATGCATCACATGGATTTCTGATTAAATCATTCATAATACAGGACGAAAAAATGAGACTGACCTCAGCCCTGACATTATATTGAAACTGATTAACTCTGAAAGAATAACATAGATCACTTCCTGTTAAACTCTATTGTTTCTGTTACTTTGAATGTACATATTTGGTTGTGCAGGGTATCAGAGCTCTGTACTTCATGCTTGAACGGGTCCAGTCGTTGAATGCACATGTGTGCGTGTTTTGTGCAGATTCTGGTGTTTTATTCCTGCTTTTCAGTGTTTCCTGTCATGTCTTGTGTTCCTGTGGTGGATGTTCATAGTAAACATGGCCACAGTTATCCCAGTGATCCAAACTGCTCTAAACACGCCGTTTATCACAGGGTTTTTTTTCACTTTTGGATCTGTATGATGTCATCTGTTTCTGGTGTTCTCAGGGCCTCCACACACCTGCCGTTCAGATCATCTCACGCTTACAACGGAGCAGCAGGGTCTCATTTCTCATCCACTTCTATCTGTCTTTAAGTCTGACGTCATTAGTCTGGGCCCAAACTCCGCTGCAGGTCCATAAGTCAAGCGATCACTGTGGCATCAATGAGAGTTGAAAAACTGTCTAAATTCTTTCATCTGTAATAAAATGATCAGCGTTGCTGCTTTACCAGGTGTAACAATTAAGTTTAACATCCAGGCATCTATGAAAACAGAAATGATTACACTTAACGGAGTTAGAAGTTAGCAGGAAGTTAGCTCACTGGCTTCCACCTAAACATGATATAGCATGTTCTGACTGAGAGATTACGGAAACAAATTCAAACGTACAGCTCTGCTATCACTTCCAACATAAATGAAGACAGAAAACTAAACAGCAGTGACGTTTGTAGGGTTACTGAAGTTGGGCTAGCTGGTATATAATGATGTGCTACGTGATCGCTAGCTACACAGCTATGTTAGCATAGCATAAACACACTGAAGCTGGAGGATGAACGCTAACTTTTTTTCCCCTCGATAAAAGTTAACGTGAAGGTTCCTGATGGTTAGGGACAAATGTAATCGCATGGCAGGATGCTGTAAACGGACCAAACTTCAGTCGGCAGAACAACTGAGATAATCCATCCACAATACGAGGTTAGTCATTAATATACTGCTGCATGGGCTGGGCTGTAGTTACATCGTAAGGTTTAAAAACTGAGCTTTAAAATGAACAGTGGTAATAAAACCCGAGAGAGGCCGACAGTGATCACTGACTGTTTTTAGGGGCTTTTTGAGATTAAATAGAAAAAGATACAAAGCATTAAAACATGTTAAAAACACATCTCTGTAGAAAATTTTCTCTGTTTACATGAGAACATGTAAGCTTTGGATTTCTCTTTTTCCTCATTCTTAAATCTTTTTCCACCTGAAGTTCTCTCCTGTGCTGGGAATTACGACAGCTGAACCTTTAGCTAGCTGACATTTGTTGAGCTGATAGAAACATGACATTTGAAATTGCATGCCACGTCAGAAATGTTACTCCATTTGTGTTCGCTCCTCTTCTGCAGCTCTGTACACAATTACAACTGACTTATATCTGCACCAGAAAGATCCGGATCGTTCCCAGTGGTTCTGGTCCCCTTCAGCTCCTGAGTGTAGCCGCATAAACGATGCAGTGTTTAAAAAAGGGCCCCTCTTATCTGACTGTGCAAAAAATGTTGGCTGTGCCGACAGAACTGTTTCATGGAATGTTGTTCCTGGTTTAATCCAGTTTATCTGAAGTGAGGCTTTGAAAACAGTTTGAAGGCGTGCAGTGATGTGACTCTTATGTCGTAAACGTAACGTAATGAACCTGTTTTGAAAATGTGACAAATGAAAATGTAGGAAGCACAAGTACAAAGTGGTCAGAAAACTACAGATACATGAAGATTTTACTGAAGAACACCTTTCCACCTCTTCATCTACGCTCCGAGACTGTAGGAGATTCAAAAGCCGTATTTAGTCAGGGCTATTTTGAATTCAAGATCAGTAAGCAACAAAAACTGAAAACTGTTTTCAAATAGAAAGTAAACGAGTTGCGAGTGTTTAACTGAAACATTTCTGAATGACAGGAGCTGGCACTCGCCCTCCTTTGTAACTGCTTTTGTGCATTCTTAGCATTTTGTTGTGGGTGAAATCTTGAAACTCTGATCGCTTCACTGAAAACAAAACATCGATCGAGCATGAAAGCAAACAAACTTTCATTTTGATGCCGAGCCGATCTTTGCCATCTCCAGCTCCTCGGGGAGCAGTTTACAGTTTTATCTGAAGTGGGGCTGAGTGCTTTGAAAATGCGTCACGTTTTCGTGTAAACGCAGAGATATACAGATAGCTGAGACTTCCTGAACGTTTCCTAATAAGCATCATTGTGTCTGCTGGAAAAAACTCAGTATGTTGATCTTCCGGCACATTCACTTGATTTAATGCCAGAGGGGCTTTTTTGCTGTCAGTTCAAGGCTAGCAGGAAATTTTCAGAAACAGTAGAGCATGTACGTAAAAATCACTCCAACAAAAACATTTCATGAAATGTTTCAGATGTTGGTTTATAGCCTGACTGAATTTAAACACAGAAATTACCAGTCTGGAAAGTCCATTTTGTCGACTGGGACAGGATAGATCTAATTCCTGGCACACATAATCCTGCACCGACATCTTTTTGAGCCATTCTTTCCTCCAAATGTCCACAATAGTGATAACGAGTGTTCAGTTACAATGGGACACAACAGCCACGTTTACGAAGAAAAGGCTTGTCTGAGATGAACAGGAAGCTAAAATTCTTTTAGTTATTTTTGTCCAAAACCTTGAAAACACAATTTTCAAACCCCAAATCTACATATTCTGTTGTTGTGGATCAGAAAGCAGGGTTGTCGATGACGAGGTCGACGTGGGTGAAATTGTGCTTTACAGAGTTACTGTATTTTTTGGACCATAAGGCGCACTGTCGATGTTTGAGAAAAAAAATACGCAGAAAATACGGTATTAAATAACGCAGTCAAAATGAAAACACGGGAATCAAGTGAAACAACACAAAACCAGTGTTGGTCAAGTTACTTGAAAATAGTAATTAGTTACTAATTACTGATATTAATCCCGTTATTTTACTGATTACTTGTTTTCAAAAGTAATTAGTTACTTAGTTACTTTTTAAAAACATGAACCTGGATACGCAATAAAGCAACAGACCTTTCAGCCCAATTCTATTTTTTCTGCATAACACATCATATAAAACTGAATCAAATGAAAAAGTCCCTTTTTAAAACTTCTGTTATTGGTTTTAATCTTTTAATTTTATGCGCATTGAATCAAGCAAAAATTAAATTATATGCAACGAAGAAATTTGTTTAACATGTAAACCTATTTTCTGCAAAATAAAATAATGTTTTGTGTTTACACTCTTTCAAATAGATGCAAGTAAAACACAGCAGAAAATAAATAAAATCAAAGACTCAGCAGCTCTCAGTCCTGTTGCTCTTAAATCTATTGTCACCTGTTTAGCAGCAGTGGGGCGGGTGGAGGTTTGCCCACAGCAGTCATGTCAGTGGGGGGATCCGGGGGTTTCTCTGTGAGCGTCACGTTCCCGTGGCAGCGTGCTCGCTGCTCGCTCAGAGTTGAAGTTTAATTTTTCTCTGTAGAAACAAGTTTTCTTCCCAAACAGAGTGAACAGCGGACGCTAATGTTTGTGTCACTTTTTACAGAATCAAACTCAAAGTAATGTGATTACTTCCACGCTTTAAACGCTGCATGGTCGTACTCTCTCCATCACTCCATGTTAGCCATTGTTGATCTGCACACGTCTGTTACTGCTCGTACGTCGTTGTCATGAGTCCGCAGTAATGCAGTAACGCGGTAACACAGCGTGCTTATGGGAAAGTAACAGTGAAGTAAGGGATTACTTTTTGCAATAGTAATCCCTTACTTCACCCATTACTTGAAAAAAGTAATTGGATTAGTGCCTAGTCTACGACAGAGTATTAGGGACACATTAAAAAAATATATATATCATTTTGAGAATAAAGTAGAAAATTTCAAGATTACAGGCAAAAATGTATTTTGAGAAATAAGTTCAGTGAGTTTGAAGACAAGCTGCCTCGTTTGCTTTGCCCTCTGAGTGAAACTAACTGGGAAAACCAACAGTTTGTCTTGAAACTGTAACCTATTTATTTCTTAAAATACTGTTTCAACTTATGACTTTAATCTCAAAATTTCAACTTCATAAAACGATTGTTTTGTTTTTTTCTTAATGTGGCCCTGATACTCCTTTGTATCTGTTTGAATTGATGGGTTTAAGCTGCTTTTTAAAGAGGGTGGTAAACTCTTCCACAGGTTTGAAATTCCCAATCCGCCTTTGTTCTCAGACGGGTAGATGGAATCCCGAGAAGGCCTCTGTCAGCACACCTAAGGATCCGGTTTGGAGAACAGGAATAAGGGGGGGGATGAATTCAGCCTCGAGACACTTTGTATTTCTTCTTTACAAGTTTTAAAAACTAATTTCACCTGCATTCATTTAGAAAACAGAACCAAAAATCTGCTTTTACATTTATAATTTATTTATAATAAAATGACAAATCTGAATGTGAACATTGACGTCAAACTTAGAATCCAGAGTGAAATGTGTTGATTGTCTTTTCTAGCCGAAACAGAAATATAACAGCCGAGTTCAGTTGTTTGTGATTGTCGGGGGTTTCTCGTCCCTCCGGTGGGCCAGCTTCATGAACACTCTGGTTCAAAGGCCGGTGAGTCATTGCCAGGCCAGCTTTTTTAAGAGAAAGGGAGGAAATCTGATTAGCTGGCAAGAAACCCAAATTCTTTATCGGGGCTTTTACTCTGTATGTTCTTACAGTAAATCAAACAAACCTGTTTTAGGGATCGGTGAAACTGGAAACTCCCGGTTAAGGGAGTGGTATACGTGATGTTGGCGGAGTCTTTGGGGTTTTCAGGTAAGAAAGTAAAGCCAGATCACAAGTACGATATTCTAAGAGATGATTATCTGGTTTGGATGGACAGTATGTGCACTGGATGACTGGGAAACAGTCATGCAGGAAGAAGGCTTATGTTGCAGGAAACATGACTAAAATAACACAGCTATGTCAAAGGTATCTCTGATGTATCTCGAGATTTCTCTCTCTGCAGCGTTACACATCTCTTTATCGTCTTTCAGCACTTTGTGTCAGTTTAGTGGTGCGACGTAACAGCGTTGTGTTGTAGTGGCTCCACGTCTTTTCAGTCCCATTTAATAACCGTTCTTCTCGTCGTGCAGCAGGTGGTTTCACGTATGCAGACGATACCATCGTGTTTATTTCTGGCAGGAGTGTTTTTACCTTGTTGCTACATCATTTACAGTCAACAGCAGCTTTCTGCATTTATTTCTGAGCTTCAGTTCTCAAGAGATGCAGATTTTTTCTAAATTAACAGCGTATTGCAACACAGCCTCATGTTAGAGGGCAAATTTTCCTCAGTGTGTTACGGTACAGTGTTTACTTCACAATACACACTGAGAAAAATGTTTTTGTGATTTGGTGTAACGGTGAAGCGCCAAGGAGCGGAGGCATTGAAGGTGTATGTCCAAAGTAACAGACAGGCAGGGTGGAGTGGGTGGAGACGAGGCAGCAGAAGGATGGCAGCAGGATTAAAAGGGTTTAAAAGATGGTAGTGAAACTGCTGTGATGTGTGATTAGGAGACGTGGCGCTGACACAAAGACAGATACAAGGATTTTCATTGGGAGAGAGCAGCTCAGTTTGGAGTGAGAGAATCAGGATGAGACGTGCAGAGGTCAAAGGTTGCTGAATATGGACCTGATCCATATTCAGCATCCTTTTTTCATGGATCCTGCTCCTTTTGGAGCATAAACATTGTGTGGACATAGAGATATTCATGAAAACTTGATGTTTTTAAGTTTTTATTATTAATCCTTTATTTATCAAGATTAAAAATCGAATTTCCAACAGAAACCTGGCATCATGGCAGCAAAAGTCAAAAACACAGGCACCACACTTTTTCTCTCATCTTGTGATTTTAGTTCTAGTTACATGTTCCAAATAAACTATTCTGTCTATATCTATGCAGAGGGTTGGTGTGATGAGAGCGTGATAAGGGGAGCAGATGATCTGCTCTACAAAACCTCCAAAGCAGCCAGAAGAAGAAGCGGCGAAAGACACAAATGGCTGCAAAACTGGTTTTAAGTGCTTAAATTTAAGTCAAAAACGTGTTCAAAATTCAAACTAAAAAGTAAAAATGCAAAACATAAAAGTTCAAAGAGCGTGTGAGCCACTTTGTACCTGCAGCTTATTGTCTCAATGCTCCATCATGAGCAGCTTCTGCAGCAATCAAAACTCTTATCGGGATATAACATCAATAAGACTAATAGGGTGACTACAGGAGGCTGTTCTTTAAACAGCGTATAACCAGGTCAGTCGGATGCTCTGACCTGGTGCTTCCTCTCACTTTGGACTGTTTCCTTCTGGTGTGAGTCACTGAGAGCTGTTTACCTACAAACCTCCAGCTGAATCTGGACTCAGATCAGTCTGAACTGAAACAGAAACAATGCACAGCAATCAGTCATGTAGTGGTGAATGATCCACTTTGTTCACGATCCTTTCATCGCTTTGTTGTTTTACATGAATTGTGATTAATGGACGACAATCAAGAAGAAGTAGAAAAACACTTTAATTACTTGATGTTCAGCTTTCCTGTTTATACCTCAGGCCTGCAAACTAATAGAATGGACACATTTTACACTTTCCACATTGTCTTCAAGGACCATGTTTTTCCTGACCCTGCGCTTCATCCAGAGGAAAGTCAGTAGGTTGGGTTGCTGAACAAAAACATAAGGTGCTTTCAGACTCCAGGAACTTTTTCATAATTCTTTGAACTACTGGAGGAAGTACCGTGTCCACCCTGCAGGAACTAGGAACGTTTTTTCTTTTCAAGCGATGTTTGAGGGCAGGTACTCCACATTAAGGTGAGATGAGGCAAACCTTTGAGTAAAGATAAACTTTGTTGTTTGAGTAATGTACGACTGTTATGAAACGGCTGTGTGCAGGCAGGAATAGGACCCAAAGTGCAGACAGTCGGAGACTTAAACACAGCTTTAATGCTGAACTCAAAAACGGTAACAAAACTGAGACTCCAAATAAACTCAGGCAAGCAGACAGACCACACAGCAAGATGAGGGTAGATCACAACACCAACAAACTGAAACACAGGGCTTAAATACACAGAGGGAGCAATCAGGGAATGAGTACCAGGAGGGAAACACAGCTGGGGCAAATCAGGCCTAACGAAACAGGGGAAGCAAAACCAGATACATTAACATCAGACATGGACCTTCAAAATAAAACAGGAAACAACACAGACTGAACTAAAGACACAGACTCACACGCAGGCACTGCAACAGAGGGAACCGAGACGTAAACCATAAGACACAACACAGACAAAGAAACCAAAGACTAGAAATGATAAATAATATAATAAACTCAAACCTCTGGGTCAACGACCCAGGCATCCTAACAACGACAAAGCAACCACAAGTGCACCACTGCTGGGATTAGCAGGGTATTCCAGACTTCCTGTTTCCCCAGGTCCTCAGTTCCTCTTGGGCTATTCTGGGATGCTCCCCGTCCTGATGATCAGATACAGGAACCACTTCACCTCCCTCCCGATGTCGAGCTCCTCACTCTACCTCTAACCGGAGCCCAGACATCCTGCAGAGGTCAGTAGCTTAGTAAGGTCAGACCGCGTGTCTGCAGTCTGATTCTGTCCAGGCCTCCTGAGCATAGGTGAGGGTTAGAGTCCTGTGAATATGCAACAGGTGACTCTAAGAATTCACCAAAATGTGAAAAAAATCAGTCTGTATGCAAAACATACACTCGTGCCAACTGCAGCACCCCTGATACTCTGCAGGGATACAAAAAACATCTGTAGGAGTGTGCCATAGTTCATGTAGGAGGATGAAGGCCGTGACACAGAGATCTACTTTCCCCCTCAGTGGTACCTGCCTTCAGAGCTGCAGGTAAACAGCAAGTGTCAGACACATTCCAGCCTGACAGCTGAAAGCACGACACTCAGAAAACAGGCTTTGGCTCTGCTGGTGTTTTGGGACTCTCGTCTTTCCTGCATGCCTCACTTCACGGGACTGTGTTCCCTCTGCAGGTAGCCTTATACCTGCAAAACCTAACCGCTGTACCTGCCACATACCACCTCGTGAAAATCTGCCCTTTCACTCCAGAAACATCAAACAGCGGGGAAATCCTTAATCCTGGGATTAGTAACCCGTGATACTGCCTCATTGGTTCTTCTGCTTCTTAAAGATCGTGGCGGTTACTCACTGGCAGAAATGTCAGTTCAATAAGGAGAGATTATTAGAAGGAATTGAACACGACTTATTGATATACAGAATTCAGTTAAGATGTTTGGCGATCGGAATGCCAGCAGGGAGAGGGATTAGGGCAGGACCCCCGGGTGGTGGAGGCGGAGATGAATATGGACGCTTGGATGGAGCCTCAGTGACACTGGGAGGAGGTGGTGTAAACAAATCAGAGTCTGAAAGGGAAAATGATGGAGAGCGCTGATTTAAACCACATAAAGTGGAGGCTGATTGGCCTGAAGTAGAGCAGTGATGCTGCAATGAGAGCGTGGGAAAGTGGAAGAGATGTAGATCTTAGATTAACCACCGAACACCTGGAAAGCAGACAGATGTGAGACTGCAGATCTTCCTTATTCAACTTGAACATGAGCTTGAATAAACCGCCAGAGATCCTCCAGCATCACTGGCGAAGCCTGAACGATGTCCACAGCACGGCCTGCAGACACCAGGGCAAAGAAAAGCATGACTTCAGAGCTCTGTACACCATCAGCGACCTGACACTGCCGGCGTTCCTGATCTCCATTTGCCCTGCGGGGCCAAAGATCACACACCTCCAATACCGTCTGTTGCCCACAGATTTCTCCAGATTTCTGAATCTTTTGATGCTTTTATGTGCTGCAGATGATCACATATTCAGAGTCCTCACAATTTTATGTCGAGCAACATTATTCCAGGTTGGTGAACCTCCTGAGAAACTCATCTCTCTGATCTGCTGTTAACTAAACTCGTCAGTTACCAAATGTTCCTCCTGATCTTTATTTTTCCAGCGTTTTGTTGTTTCAATCCCTTCTTTCATGAGATGTGTTGCTGTCATCAAATTCAGTGACGCATTTTCTCATTGGATACATTTATGTGCTATTGGGAATAAAATATAGTTTATGAGACTGGGAAATCACTGCCTTCCCTTATTTTTTACACTTATAATTTTACACAGCATCGCAAATATCTGAAATTTTGGACAACACGCGAGTGTCAAATCCAAAATGTATTTTGATATTAAGATGTTCAATGAAGTCAGATCGGCGTCTCTTTTTTAGCTCAGCCTCGCGGACCAGAAACCGAGGCTGAGGTCACGCCGTTTACAGGATTTCAGTCAGTTCAGATCAGACGTTCCAAATGTGAAACTGAACGTTCATCAGTTGAATATCAGGTTAAATCACTGCTAATACGTCTAATACAGCGAAGGGCTTTACCAGAAACAGCTCTTACGTAACTGGCAGGTGTGTATGAGTACACAGGTGACACGGGGAATGCCTGATGCCAGCTGCTGTACAGGAAGTGAATGGGCGGAGCTCCGTGTGAGTCACAAATCTGATTGTTTTCTTGTATAAACATAAAGTCAGTTCAGTGCAGCGGCTTCCTGTGCAGAGACGGAAACAGGCGGCGGGGAAATACCGCACTCTCACTCCGGCCTCGCTCTGATTGTGATACCACCGTTACCACACACACACACACACTACTGTACATGACCCATACACCAACCCTCATGTGTCCTGCTGCTGATGTACGATCAGAGTCTCATCCCAAACCTCATCGTCACGGAGAGTACCAGCTTTACCACTGTTTGGTCCCACCAAACGAGCAAACACAGGTTATTGGATCAGACTGCAGGACTGGTTGTACTGGTCAGCTCCCAGTGTGACTGCTGGAGCTGAAAATATTCTCCTTAAAACGTTCATTTCTTTTCCTTGGAGAAAAGTATGCGAGGAATGTAATTATATAACTGTGCCCTTGTTTCTGCAGACAAATGAGAGGATACGCTCAGCGGTCCAGCTTCTACCAGGAGACAGACAGACGGAGAGGAGGAGGAGGAAGATCCCACTGAGCCCACGCCGGCCTGTAATGAGACCCAACATCCTGCCTGTTGCACTGATTCCTTTACAAACTTTAACCTGCACGAGCACATCAGCGGTCCTGAAAACAGCTCGCTGAGAACAAGAAGACCATCTGCACAATTCAATTCAATTCAATTTTATTTATAAAGCGCCAAATCACAACAAAAGTCGCCTCAAGGCGCTTCATAGATACAGAGAAAAACCCAACAATCATATGACCCCCTATGAGCAGCACTTTGGCGACAGTGGGAAGGAAAAACTCCCTTTTAACAGGAAGAAACCTCCGGCAGAACCAGGCTCAGGGAGGGGCGGGGCCATCTGCTGTGATTGGTTGGGGTGAGAGAAGGAAGACAGGATAAAAGACATGCTGTGGAAGAGAGACAGAGATTAATAACAGATATGATTCAATGCAGAGAGGTCTATTAACACACAGTGAGTGAGAAAGGTGACTGGAAAGGAAAAACTCAATGCATCATGCGAATCCCTGGCAGCCTACATCTATTGCAGCATAACTAAGGGAGGATTCAGGGTCACCTGGTCCAGCCCTAACTATATGCTTTAGCAAAAAGGAAAGTTTTAAGCCTAATCTTAAAAGTAGAGATAGTGTCTGTCTCCTGAATCCAAACTGGAAGCTGGTTCCACAGAAGAGGGGCCTGAAAACTGAAGGCTCTGCCTCCCATTCTACTTTTAAATACTCTAGGAACAACAAGTAGGCCTGCAGAGCGAGAGCGAAGTGCTCTAATAGGGTGATATGGTACTACAAGGTCATTAAGATAAGATGGGGCCTGATTATTTAAGACCTTGTATGTGAGGAGCAGGATTTTGAATTCAATTCTGGATTTAACAGGAAGCCAATGAAGGGAAGCCAAAACAGGAGAAATATGCTCTCTCCTTCTAGTCCCTGTCAGGACTCTTGCTGCAGCATTTTGGATTAGCTGAAGGCTTTTCAGTGAGTTTTTTGGACATCCTAATAATAATGAATTACAGGCGTCCAGCCTGGAAGTAATAAATGCATGAACTAGTTTTTCAGCGTCACTCTGAGACAGGATATTTCTAACTTTAGAGATGTTGCGCAAATGGAAGAAAGCAGTCTTACATATTTGTTTAATATGTGCGTTGAAGGACATGTCCTGGTCAAAAATGACTCCAAGGTTCCTCACAGCGTTACTGGAGGCCAAGGTAATGCCATCCAGAGTATGAATCTGGTTAGATACCATATTTCTAAGATTTTCAGGGCCGAGTACAATAACCTCAGTTTGATCTGAATTAAGAAGCAGAAAGTTAGCGGCCATCCAGGTCTTTATGTCTTTAAGACATTCCTGCAGTTTAACTAATTGGTGTGTGTTATCTGGCTTCATGGACAGATAGAGCTGGGTGTCATCTGCATAGCAGTGTAAATGTATGCTATGTCTTCTAATGATGCTGCCTAAGGGAAGCATGTATAATGTAAACAGAATTGGTCCTAGCACTGAACCCTGTGGAACTCCATAATTAACCTCAGTGTGTGAAGAGGACTCTCCATTTACATGCACAAATTGGAGTCTATTAGATAGATATGATACAAACCACTGCAGCACAGTACCTGTAACACCTACAGCATGTTCTAATCGCTCTAATAGGATATTATGGTCGACAGTATCGAACGCTGCACTGAGGTCTAGCAGGACAAGCGCAGAGATGAGTCCACTGTCAGAGGCCATAAGAAGATCATTTGTAACCTTCACTAAAGCTGTTTCTGTGCTGTGATGAGCTCTGAAACCTGACTGAAACTCTTCAAATAAACCATTCCTCTGCAGATGATCTGTTAGCTGTTTGACAACTACTCTTTCAAGGATGTTTGATATGAAAGGAAGGTTGGAGATTGGCCTATAATTAGCTAAGACTGCTGGGTCTAGAGATGCTTTTTGAGTAAAGGTTTAACCACAGCCAGCTTGAAGGCCTGTGGTACATAGCCGACCATTAGAGATAGGTTGATCATATTTAAGATCGAAGAATTAATCAATGGCAGGACTTCTTTGAGCAGTTTTGTAGGAATGGGGTCTAAAAGACACGTTGATGGTTTGGAGGAAGTAATTATTGAAGTTAACTCAGAAAGATCAATTGGAGAAAAAGAGTCTAACTTAACATCAATGGTACTAAGAGTAGCTGTAGATAATATTACATCTGTGGGATGATTACTGGTAATTTTTTCTCTAATGATAAAAATTTTATTTGTGAAGAAGTTCATGAAGTCATTACTAGTTAACGTTAAAGGGATGGTTGGCTCAACAGAGCTCTGACTGTTTGTCAGCCTGGCTACAGTGCTGAAGAGAAACCTGGGGTTGTTCTTATTTTCTTCAATCAGTGATGAATAGTAAGATGTTCTGGCTTTGCGGAGGGCTTTCTTATAAAGCAGCAAACTATTTCTCCAGGCTAAATGATGATCCTCTAAATTTGTGACACGCCATTTCCTCTCCAGATTACGAGTCATCTGCTTTAGGGTACGTGTTTGAGAATTATACCACGGAGTCAGGTACTTCTGATTAGAGACCTTAGTTTTCACTGGAGCTACAGTATCCAGAGTCGTACGTAGTGAGGAGGTGAAATTATTAACAAGATAATCGACCTCTGTTGGGGTAGCGTTCAGATAGCTGCTCTGCTCTGTGTTGGTACAGGGCATTGAAGATGATAACAGTGGGTGGATTATATTCTTAAACTTAGTTACAGCGCTTTCAGAAAGACATCTACTTTGATAAAATCTACTCTCCACCGCTGTGTAATCAATTATTGTAAATGTAAATGTTATCAGGAAATGATCAGACAGGAGAGGGTTTTCAGGAAACACTGTTAAATGTTCAGTTTCTATGCCATATGTTAAAACAAGATCTAGAGTGTGATTAAAGTGGTGGGTGGGTTCTTTTACATTTTGAGAGAAGCCAATTGAGTCTAATAACAGACTAAATGCCATGTTGAGGCTGTCATTTTTAGCATCTACATGGATGTTAAAATCACCCACAATAATTATTTTATTTGAGCTCAGAACTAAATTAGATATAAAGTCTGAGAAATCAGACAGAAACTCTGTGTAAGGCCCAGGTGGACGATAGATGATAACAAGTAAGACTGGTTTCTGAGTTTCACAGCTGGGGTGGACAATGTTAAGCATCAGGCTTTCAAATGAATTAAAAGTCTGTCTTGGTCGTTCATTAATTAATAGGCTGGTGTGAAAAATTGCTGCCACACCGCCCCCTCGGCCTGTGCTTCGAGGTTTCTGGTAGTTAGAATGACTCGGGGGTGTTGATTCATTTAAACTAACATAATCATCCTGCTGCAACCAGGTTTCTGTAAGGCAGAGTAAATCAATTTGTTGATCAATTATTAAGTCATGTACTAACAGAGACTTGGAGGAGAGAGACCTAATATTTAATAATCCACATTTCACTGTTTTACTCTTTGGTTCAGATGTGGATACTGTACTGTTCTTTCTTTTTGATTGTTTATGTTTAAGTTGTTTGTTGCTGGTTTTTAGTTTGTTTTTTGTCTTTTTGGAAGCTGACACAGTCTCTATGGAGATGGGTTTTTGGGGGGGTAGCAGGAGGAGAGAAGCTGCAGAGAGGCGTGTAAGACTGCAACTCTGCTTCCTGGTCCCAACTCTGGATAGTCATATTTTGGGGGGGTTTAATAAATTTGTCCATATTTCTAGCTGCTCCATCCAAAGTGGGATGGATGCCGTCTCTCCTAACAAGACCAGGTTTCCTCCAGAAGGTTTGCCAATTATCTATGAAGCCCACATCGTTTCTGGGACACCACTCAGACAGCCAGCAATTTAAGGAGAACATGCGGCTAAACATGTCACTCCTGGTCTGATTGGGGAGGGGACCAGAGAAAACTACAGAGTCCGACATTGTTTTAGCAAAGTTGCACATCGATTCAATATTGATTTTAGTGACCTCCGATTGGCGTAACCGGGTGTCATTACTGCCGACGTGAATTATGATTTTACTGAATTTACGTTTACCCTTAGCCAGCAGTTTTAAATTTCCTTCAATGTCGCCTGCTCTGGCCCCTGGAAGACAATTGACTATGGTTGCCGGTGTCTCTAGCTTCACATGTCTGAGAACAGAATCACCAATTACCAGAGTTTGACCCCCGGCGGGTGTGTCGCCGAGTGAGGAAAAACGGTTAGACACATGAACGGGTTGGTGGTGTACCTGGGGCTTCTGTTTAGGACTATGCTTCCTCCTCACCGTGACCCAGCCGCCCTCTTTCCCCAGCTGCTTGGGGTCTGCCGGGGAACAGCTAGCGGGGCCTACGCTATCTTCGGCTGCACCAGCTACAGGGGCCTGGCTAGCTACGGGTGAATGAAGGGTGCGAAGCCGAGTCTCCAATTCAGTAATCCTGGCCTCCAGAGCTGCAAATATGCTACATTTGTTACAGATATCATTACTGCTAAAGGAGGCCGAGGAGTAACTAAACATCTGACACAATGAGCAAGAAAGTGCAGGAGGGACAGGTGAAGTAGCCATGGTGCTAACGAGTCGGCTACGAGCTAAGCTAAGCTAGCGAAACAGTACAGAGACAGTGAGTGAATACTTTGGCTATAAATTAGGTAGTGAGTACACAGAAAGTGTGCTTCGGATGAAGCACGTGAAGATTATACTATGAAAGAAGAATGTATTTAAAAGTTGTTAATTAAATTGCTAAGCAAATAAGCTACTCAGAAACACCACTGTGTTTGAGCAGGAACAGGAAGTGATACTCTACCGCAGAGCGAGCGAACACCAAGTGACAGCGCCACCAAGAGATCATTCAGTGCAAAATATTCATGCATTTGTAAAGCAGGAAATCACATTCCTGCTCCCCAGAGGAGCAAACATTTAGACTTTAATGACCCCGTAAGACTCCACGAATAGTTTTTATGCTCCGTTTCATTTGTTTGGTGAGGACATGGATGGTTTTAGGCCTCGGGGTTGTGTTTTGACCCTACCATGCTGGTCTTTGGAGCTTGAACATGGAGGTCTGTGGGGACTGACTCGCTGGAGCCTCCAACAGTGTGGCTCCTGCTGCTGTGCGAGGTTACACCTGTTTAATACCTGAGGCTAAACGCACACCTCAGGTGTGTGAGGTAATGAGGAGCAGCCGTCTGCAGAGTGTCATTAAATCTGCTTCTATTTTAATATTCACTGGATTTTTACCTCTTTTGGCTTCTCGGCAGCTTCTGTGCACTAACTGCCGGTGGGCAGTCGAGGGAGTTAAACAGGGTCAAAGTTCACTCAACCAGGAAAACTTCATTCATTTCCTGCTGGAATTCTGCCAACACACACACACACACACACACACACACACACACACACACACACACACGCTGACATGCTTTCGGTTTCATTGTTTGTGACAGTCGGGACAAAAGCCCAGCGAGGCACAGCAGAGCAGAGCCGTGGCTCTGTTGGCCTGTTCCTCTCACATCCATCCACACCTGTCAGTCAGTGCACCTGTCAGTCAGCCAGAGTGGGCGGGGTCAGACTTCATGTCCTTCCAGGAGTTTTCTTCCACTGCATATGAGCTGTAGTTTGTCTACCTTTGAACCACTGCTCCTGTTATAATCAAAAGTCGAGGTCTCTGATTGGCCCGTCGTACACTCACAAATCCTCGCTGTGATTTTGCTCAAAGAGCCACAGACGTCGTGTTTGATCAGGAGCAGCTAGAGCGTGCAGCCTTTCACAGCACACATCCTGCACGGCAGGAGGGGAAAAAGCCAGCGTCGTGCTGGTGATGCATGCTGACAGCATTGGCGGTTGACGCAAACGTTAAAAAAATCCTAATCAAATTTCACCTGCAAAGACAAACCTTAGTTACTGTTTCTGAAAGCTCCAGGCAGCTTTCATCTCAAACAACCGTTATGTCAGACGGATCATCAATCACACTCTGCAGGTTTTCTAGGTTGGGTCAAATATTTTCCACCGTTGGTTGTGTTGCAACCACATAGACTGTATGTAAAAGATGGATGTAGCCACCTGTTGGCATGAGGATGTTTCAAAGCCTTGCTGCTGGACCGCCGTGTTGGTTTTTTGAAGTGACCGTATTTGACCAGCAGGAACGATCGAACTTCCTGCATCCATGAACTTTACAGGTAACGACATGCACCTGTCAGTCAAAGCAGCCACGCCCCTTAACTAAAATCCAGATAGAGCTGACACGAAGGATTAAACCGTCCACGGGCCAAACAGTTTCTGTATCAGGCGTTAAACATGTAAAACTTTAACATGGCAGTCTACGGGGCCTCTGCTGGACATCAGAGGAACTGCAGTTTTCACACTTACCTAAACTATCACCTCGATTTCATAAGCACAAAGGTTTGTGTGGTTTTGAGTGATTTTCTGCTGGTTTTGCTTTGTTTTTGGGAATTTAGTCTCCTTTTGTGTCTTTGTAGCTTTGTGTGACTGTGTGACTCGTGACAGAGTTTATTGGCTTGTTGTTTTTAGGCTTTTTCGTGCCTCTTAGTCTTTGTGCATCACTTTTTAGTGTTTTCATGTCTCTTTTTGTTCATTTTGTGTCCCACATATTCATTTGTGGCTTTTTAAACCCTTTTTGTGGTTTTGAATCCATGTTAGTGGTTTTTATGTCATCTTGAGTCATTTCCTGGTGATGTTTCTCTATTAGTTTTGTCTAGTTTTGTGTGGTTTTAGTAACTGTTTGTGATTTTGAGTCATTTTGTGGAGGTTTTCTGCTTCTTTGTGATTTTGTTAGTCATTGTTTTGTTGCTTTTCCTGTAACTGTGTTGGCAGGTGAAAAAGTGGTGAAATGACACCTACGAGTTCCCTGTGACTGTTGCGGCATGCGGCCTATTGTTTAGTCTGTCATCCAAGTACTCGCCCACGTGTCGCTTGTCACCGCATACTCAACATACCTGTGCTTTCATTTCCCAGCTTGGAAAAAGCCAAATCTCAGAGAGCAACAGACAAAGAAAGGGCGAGGATTATGGGAAATGGAGATCGTTGGCTGGCTCGATGCCCCGATGAAACCATTTTTATTTCAATGGCACACGTCTCAGAAAGCACATCCTGTAAATAACAGAATGAACATTTGCTAGCTTTTTGTTCTTGTAAGGCAATGCTGGAGTTGGACAGGCTCAGGATGGATGTAAAATATATATTACAGAGTGAGTCGGTGCTATAAGTACATGATAAATCTATAAATCTACAACATAAGCATGTAAGAGTGGAAACGATCACACACACAGTCATCAGCCAGAAAGCATCTAATGAATATTCATCCTTTCTGACTTTAACGGGACTGTGATGAAGGAGCTGACGCTTTCCCACAAACTTCTATCTTCCCGAGAACCGAGGAAAAAAACTGTATTAGAGGTGAACTGTTGTTGTGGTTTCCTTCCTCTTTGGAGCTAACAGAGGCCCAAACACATGAGATATCGCTGAAAGCCCAGGATGTTAGCAGGGCAGCTCAAATAAGTCAACAGATATACCAAAAACAAATGTCCATCACAGAGGACATGGATGAACAGGCTGTGTCTCAGGAGGCTGTGCAACCATGAGTGTTTTTGCACCCAGACGAGTCGCCCCCTGCTGGCCATTTAATTGCATCATTATTCTACAAGTGGAGGAAATGGTCTGAGCTAAATACGCAGTGCAGTTGTGCCGCAGGTGCAATAAACCCAGCCGTAGAGCTGAGTGGGCACCAGTGCAGGACCGATGTGCTTTCTGAATTTGCTGGGAGCCGAGGAAGGCTTTGACACATCGCTCCGACGATGGAGGAAGCACTGAAGCAGTGTGATTACTGAGTCTGTTGGGCGAGTACGTCACTGGTTACCTTACTGAAGGATAAAGCCTCGGACTGTGTTTCATCATTAATATGATCACGTCGGGGTTTTATTCCCGAACCTGGCCGCAGTGCTTCTGAGTGACACCGGGCGGTTTTAGTGAGAACGTCTTTGCCAAGACAAGTTTACCCAAACTGACGCATCGGGCATGTGACGGGACAGGATTTATGGTTCGTGCATATCCTGCAGTTCACACATTTTGACAGACAGAAAGCAACAACTGATAAACAGAACTGATAAGTCAATTTAAGTGTTGGCAGGAAAGACTGAAAACTCTCTGATAACCGGCCAAAAAAGGCTTAACTGTGTCCAAGTCCGGAGGGAGAAGCTGAATTACTTCTGATAAACCATCAGAGCGCTGCACTGCTGGTAATAGCATCTAAATGCGCCACAAACAAACACACTTAAAGCTGCTTTGGGGCCACTGGGGGCAGCAGGACCCTCTGTGAAGCTCCACGTGTTATCGATTTATCTTTGATAAGCTTTTTACCCACGTGCTCAGATGCTCAGATGCACTCCTTCAGGTCTGTCTGCTGTTCCGATATGTTCCGAGGAAAACCCCACACCGTCACACGTCTGATTACTGTACTTTCCCTGCAATCGCTTCAGCTGACAGTTGAAACTCGGCTCTCTTTCATTCTGAACGTGACCGATTCGGTCACTTTTCCTGTGAGTGCACCGTCAGGTCTTCTAAGAATATTGCTGCCCGTGTCTCTCTGATGAGCCTTTCACTTCTCCTTCACGACTTGAACTCGGATGTTAAAAGCTCAACAAACAGGAGAAAAAAATCTGTCTGAAAGTCAGAACTCGCTCAGAGGACGAGTTTAAACTCAAAGATCACCTGTGGCAGCAGCCGCCCCGCGGCTTCTCCTCAGTAACGCATCAGCACCATCTTCACTCCTCACGTCCTCTCATCATCAAGTTAGAGTTTTCACTCAGATGCACAGGGCCAGGTGAGGTCAGGTGAGGTCAGGTGAGGTCATGACGGGGCGTCTGCAGTGGCAGCGTTTTTTTTAAAGTTCTGTTTCGACTTTCAGACACTTTTCTTTGAGTTTTGTGTCATTTTGGAAAATAAACAGAGAAAAAAAGATTAAATATCTAAAGTTAAAATTCTAAATACAGTTTACAAATATTACATGAAAATCAAATCTGATTACAGTTACATTACAGGGTGTCATAAAATGTATGTAATACTTCTCACACAGTCTCAGCATGCACTCTAAAGACACCTGAATCTGCAGACTCATGACCTGCAGAAAGTCCAGCCACTGTGAGCGCGCTCTTGCTGTGCACATATATGTGGAAACTGCTCCATCTAGTGTTCATTAATGGACCGACGTGTTTATTCGGTTTGAAGATCAGAGCAGCCGTTTCCCTCAAAGCTCTGAAGCAGCTGTCACAGTTAGTTTGGATCGGTGGCCGGACCGACTCCTTCCTGCAGACTCAGCCTCACAGAGCAGAGTCTTTCTCTCCGTCACACTTTACAGACTTGCTTCTATTTGATTTCATGACACAAAAATGACACCAACATTATCTGCCGCTCTAAGCACATCTGAGCAGCAGCTGTTACTCGTCACCATTTGTACTCATTGTTTTCAGGGTCCTGGTTAGGACAGAAGTCTTTGTCTGGAGGTGGTTTCCCAGATTATGTTTTTGTGACAGCCAAACAAAAGCCTACGAGATAACTGTTTCTTCTTGCTGTACATATCAGTGCTTTGTATGCAACCCCCCTTCAGGAAATACTTGTAAACCAGTAAAATACTTGTAAACCAGTAAAATACTTGTAAACCAGTCATCTCCTCTGGGAGGGGGGGCGTTTGTGCGGATGTGGGAGGGGAGGTGTGGGTCAAGCCGTCACATATCTTTGAAATAATCCTCAGTCGTTCAAACTAAATTTGCTCTTTATCTCCTGCAGCAGTTATCTCTCAGAGCACAGACGTACGGTGGATGTGTTTATGGACCTCCCACTGATCAGAGTGTGGTTCTTGGCGAGCGGTGATTGGCTGGTCTGTATGTCAGCAGTGGGTGCGAGCGTACACCTCGGTCAGAGCCGAGCGCAGACAGAGATAAAGTCATCGAGCTTGAACCGCAGCAACTAAAAGTCTGGGTTTACGCAGCGACACCGGCAGCAGGATGGGCTCCAGCAGCTCCAGCAGGAGCAAAATCCCCAACGCCCAGGAGCTCATGGACCAAACTGGATGTGAGTGTTTCCTCCTTTGAAGCATCTGAAGCAAGTTTGAGGAGAACTAGAGAGGAGAGAACAGACGAGCCTGGGATAAAGTTTACAGCAGTGAAAAGTCTTTAATATCTCAGGTTTTTACAACATGTATGTACAAGCACACGTCGACAGGCAGCTGGGAGATATTAAGCACAGCTGACCGAGGGAGGTTTCCAGCTGTGATCAGCCTGTAATTACAAGCACAGAATCTTATAGATTCAGATTTTATTCATAACTGAACATAAAAACGAATGTTGAAACTGTGAAAATGAACCATGGTGATAAAAATATGAGCTCCTTGTGAACATGATGGCAGCGACACGTCTGTAAAAGTAGGACAGGTCCATGTTTGCTCTCTAACATCAGTCTGTGATGGTCTGATGGAGGATTCCAGCTGCTCAGCAGTCCTGGCTCTGCTTCGTCCTCTTGCTGCTTTCATGATGCTCCAGATGTTGTCAGCTGGTCAGAGGTCTGGACTGCAGGCGGGCCGTTCAGGGCCGGACTCTGCTCCTCTGAAGCCGTGAGGCTGTTATAGAAGCAGTCTGCAGTTCAGCGTCATCCGGCTCAAACACAAAGGCCTTCCTGAGAAACATCTGCATGGAGCAGATGTTGCTCTAACAACACTTTACACCTTTTAGCGCTTATGGAGCCTTTCCAGATGTGCCAGCTGACGCCCACATACCTGAGTCCTGTCGCTGTCCTCGTCCATCCCTTTGTGTACCATCTTCCGAGCAGGATAATGCACCATGTCATAAATTCAAATCATCTCAAACTTGAACACCACGCTGAAGTACCAGCGAGGTGTACCCCTAACAACGAGCTGAATGTAAACTTCAGGATGTGAACGTTTTTCTTCTTTTAACCGTAAATTTAAGAAGACAGTCGTTTCAGAGGCTCTAAAGGTGCTGATGGTAAAATCTGCAGCTTCATTAAAAGCTCAGCGGGGTTACGACGCTCAGTTTATCACCTGCCCAGTTTAAGCTCTCTCCTGAATTCAGACCAATATTTACTGTAATGTTAAATGTGTGAGCATGTGTACCATACACCTCATACATATATTACACACTTAAATGTCTCCACACAGTCTGTTTGTTTGAACCACAAAATCAGTCATTAAATGTCAGAGTTTGGCTTAATGTCAATGCTGGGTGTGTGCGTGTACTCGTATTTCTCCCATCGTGGGGTCTTGATTTCTTTATTGGGAAAACCCCAAAACAGTTATTGTCAATAGGAATTGTGTGTGTGTGTGTGTGTGTGTGTGTGTGTGTGTGTGTGTGTGTGTGTGTGTGTGTGTGTGTGTGTGTGTGTGTGTGTGTGTGTGAGTTGTTGCTGTTTCCCGTGTGTGAACTCATCGTCGGCTGTTTGTCTGCGTTTCTGTGGCAACACCCTGAACTGTCCTCGCTGATAAGGACACTGTGGGCAGATAAACACGACTGTGCTCGATGGCTGATTAAGCCCAGATGAAACATTAGTTTTTCGTAATAAGAAATATAATTATATATAATTATTATTTCTTTTACTTTGGGGCCATAAGCTATTCGTTTTTAATCCTTTGTTTTTGGTTTCCTTTATTTGAATTTCTTCTCCATTAATTTTGATGTCACAGGATTTCTGCTCAAACCTGTTCGACCCATTTGAGCGATTACGTAATATATTTAATATATGCACACCCTGGATACTGCAAACAAACCTCTGGTGTATTTGAGGTATCGACATACAAGTTACTGTTGAAGACAGTCATACTTCTTCCCTCAGCAAGTATTTACAAAGACTGACTGAGCTGTTAATGTTTATTCTGAGTAAAGAACAAATCTTGTCTGTTTCAGTCTCGTCTGCTCATCTCCTCCGTCTGTACGACAGGTTTGAGAGTCTGGACAGAGACAACAGAGGATACCTCAGGTCTGTGGACGCACTGCTCACAATCATCATCCATCTTAATAACAATAATTATGTTTTTATAGGGTTTGTTTGTTTCCCCAAAAAACATCCCAGAATGAAATAAGCCTGAAGATGAGTTTATCCGTCTGCGTCAGAAATATGTAACACTGCTGCAGCAGCGCTCCCCCCAATCTCACAGTCACGGGAAAACATGAAGAAACAGTCATTCAAGATACTTCAAACACTTAATCAAAGGAGCTTGCAAAGAAAAGCGTCTGGACTTCTTTGAGTTGCTTGAAGATGTTTCACCTCTCATCCGAGAAGCTTCTTCAGTTCTAAGGTCAAATGGTGGAGAGTCCCAGATATAAACCTAGTGGGAGTTTCCCCCCACAGAGGGACAAAGGACCCCCTGATGATCCTCTAATCGCCTGAGCCAAGGTGTGAAACTGGGTGTGGGTCCCAATCAGCCAGGGTTTCGGGTGAGCTCTTTGTGAAACCTGGCCCCACCTTATCATGCGAATTCCTGAGGTCAGATGGCCCAGGATGTGAGTGGGCGTTAAGGCGTCTGGGGAGGATCTCAAAACTGGATTATAGATGGCAGAGAGTTGGTTTACGACACCAACTGCAAGCTTCTCGGATGAGAGGCGAAACGTCTTCAAGCAACTTAAAGAAGTCCAGACGCTTTTCTTTGCAAGCTCCTTTGACTACGGTGACCTGGATGACTGAGAACCTTCACAGACACTTCAAACACTTAACTCGAAACAACACAAAACAAAACAACTTTGCAAAGTTCCCAAAGATGTTTCTAGACAACCTGTCGAAACGCTGTGTGACCTGGTCAAAGACCAGACTTAAACTTCATCAGCTCACTCTGAGAAACAGGAAGTTGGAGGACTAGACTCGAAACCAGTTCAACACCTTCATCTTCAGGATCTCTTTAGCTGATGTGTCCAAACATCAGCGGTCACACAAAGTGTCAACAGGATGAATTCAGAGTCACTGTTGTGACTGTGTCAGGTAACTCTTTACTGTCTGCTGGCTCCAAAGCCCGAACGCCAACCCGTTTGGCATGAAGACAGAGAGTTATACTTTATTTCATTTTGGCTTTTTGTTTAGCTTCAGGTTTTTCCAGAGCAGTTTTTTTCCTTTCAGTTTAGATTTCATTGTTTCAAAATGTTTACTTTTAGTTTTTAGTGTTATTAATGTTAGTTTTAGTCTTTTTAATTAATAATGTAATGAGGGCATACGTGAGACGCATGATTTAGGAAAATCAGTCCAGAAAATATAAAACTATACAACCTTTTGAAAGCAGCGACTCACAGTCCTGAGGACATTCAGCGTCCGTCAAAGTCTCATCGGACAAACAGTGATAACATTTAATCAAAGTCTAAAACTTCTTCTCTATCTGTAGTTTAGTTTCTAAGTTCATGAAATCCTTTCAGGTAGTTTGTTTACGTCTAGTTTAAAATGTTTTTTCACATCTAGTTTTGATCTTTAGTTAATTTTGAGTTAACTATAATAACCCTGCTTTAATATGACCGCTCTTAAACATCATGCAGGCTGAAAGTAAAACGTTTGCAGAAAAACAAACAGGTCATGTTTCTTTATAAAAATCTAAAGATTTAAAACAAAGCCTGTGAGACTCTGAGGGACGTCAGTGTCCCAAAGCCTCTGACTGTCTGTCTCCTTCTGTGTCGCAGCCCTGACGACTTTGAAGCGCTCGGAGGTTTGGCCATGAACCCCATCGGAGGCAGAATCATAGAAGCCTTTTTCTCCTCGGGGTACGACAGCCTGCTGTTACCAGAGGAATCACTTGTTTCTGTACTGACAGAGCAAGGACTGTCACATCAACTCATTTGAGTTGCAGAGGTCTAGACTCTACTGCAGTACTGATTGACAGGCACTGGTCAGGTGACACTGTGAAGGAAGTATTTCTCTTCAGCACGTCTTTCTCTCCAGACAGGATACCGTGGACTTTTCCTCCTTTGTCCGGATTCTGGCTCATTTCCGTCCAACTGACAGAAACCGAAACAAAGAAGGAACACAGCAAGAGCTCCCCAGCAGCAGGACCAGGAAGCTCAAATGTGAGTCCAGGTCACTTTGTTCTGTCTTTTATTTTATCTTTGCGTCCAATAAAGAAAATAATGTAGAAGCTGCTCAGTTGCCTTTCAGCTGTACGATCTGGACCGAGATGGGAAGATTTCCAGGGAGGAGCTTCTTCAGGTCTGTATCCACTTTGAGAGTTTTCATTTCTTCTCCTCATCGCTGACAAGTTCATAGTTCCTTCCCATGCACAGAGACTCTCCTGTGCAGTCTGTCTTTGGTGTGTGGGGGTGTCAGTCAGGTCTTCATTGTTTGCACAAATTACACACCTGCAACCAGGACGCAGGAGCTCATACTCACATTTGGCTAAGATCAGGGGTTTTGCATGGCTGCAGAATGGAGGGAAGTGAGAGAAGAATTTTTACTTAGCTGAAAGAAAACATTACCGAGCCCCTCGTACAGTATAAAGCTAGCCCACTGGGGTGGTTATTATTTTAGAAAAGAAGAAGTAGCAGGTAGTTTGGCTGTTTCCCACAGCAGATGGAGCCACGTGTTTTTTGGGACTGGCACTAGAGGAAAACAGTTGCTTGGCCCTGCTCCTGTACTTGAGCTGGTTTTCTTTTGTATGTGAGGTGAATGTGTTAACCACTACACCATGGTTTAAAGACAAATGGAAAAATTTGAGGTGTTTTTGTGCTCAGTGAACATTTTTGCCCTCAAAGAAATCCTCTGTGGCGTTAAGCTAGTTTTAGTTTTCTAGAATCAGAAAAATAATCGTGTGTCATCTGCATAGAAAAGTCCACCTCGCTCGCATGTTCTTTAGTTCTGCAGAAAAACGGGTCTCGGAGAGGATTTCGATCGGCATCGTTGGTACATTATTAATACTTGTGTCCTGCGTCCTTCAGGTTCTGCGGGCGATGCTGGGGCTGCAGGTGACGGAGGAGCAGCTGCGGAGCATAGCTGAGCGAGCCATTCAGGAGGCTGACCTCGACAAAGATGATGCCATCTCCTTTGACGAGTTCAAAAAGGTGAGACTCTTACCTGCTTCATGCTGCATTTGATCAAAAATCTGGGCTCTAATTCACACAAATACAATAATAAATTTATAAAATATACCATGTGTGGTGGTTCAAACACCTCTCAAAGCTCACACATGATTTAGGACCAGAATTTATTTCTGTCTGAGAAACAGAAGAAGAAGGAGGAGGAGGAGGAGGAGGAGGGACTTTCTTCAAATCAAATTTATTAAAAAAATTATTGTTGTGTTCATTTGTTTTTCAGTCACTGGAGAAAATGGACATTGATACCAAGATGAGCGTCGGCTTCCTGAAATAAAGACACAACCTGCTAAGAATTTACATCAGCACAAAGATCCCAGCAGGAAACATGTGCAGATTGAGATCAGCTCTCAAACCAAACTGGAGATCTGGTGGATAGACTGATGTTACTCCTGTGCACGCTGGCCTGAACACACCTGCGACATGTTAACAGTCTTAAAAAGGGAAATAATAAAGTTTTATTCAAACCTTTTAATGGATCGTTTTATTTAACGTTTAATTAATGTTTGTTCATCAGTGATGTCATGAATCTGTAGGTTTCTAGCTTTGTGTGCATTGATAGACATCTTTATTCTCTCAGTTTCATTTCACCACACGTGTTTCTTTCTCTGCAACGTCACATTTGGAAAATGCACACAGATCTGTCAGCATGATTAGTTAGATGATAACCTTTCCCCTCTTTAATATCCTAAAAAAAGGTAAACTGAAGTAAACTATAGAAAATTAATAATGTGAAATTAATTCAAACATACAGGTAAATGTGATTAATAAAAGTAAAATGTAAATGAACGACAAAGTGTTTTCAATTGAAACAGCAAAACCCACAGCTGGACTGGCCATCGGGTGGGCCGATGGCCAGTCCAGCTGTGGGTTTTGCTGTTTCGATGGTGATTTTTCGTTTTTATGGGCCGATGGGGGGGTTTTTTCCGTTTTTTTCCATAACAGTATAAACACTGAAAGGTGGTGGATTGGCCAGATGCTGGGAGATGTGTAAAAATAACTCAACTGTTTGGTGGTGGTTATTGCGGAGCTTCCACAGATTCAGTAACATTAGCAGGTGGAGGTCAGCGGGTGCAACACGCTGGCAGGTGGATGACGCAAAGGCAGGAGGAGCAGAGACCCGAGGCGGTGAACTGAACTTCAGGTAAGTAGTTATGACCTGCAGTCTATCTGGGTCAGATATAAACCAAGTTTAGCTGGAGTTTATTTTCGTTACCGTCAGTTACAATAACTCGTACTGGTACTAGCAAGCATGACGGAGTTTCTATACAGCTGGGCGGGTGCTATGACGTTACTGATAGTGAACTTGTTTTATCTTATTTTATTTATAAGGTTAGTTAGTAGAGTTGCCAACCATCCCGTAAAAAACGGAATCGTCTGGTATTCAGAGAAAATATTACGCGTTTCGTATTGAGGCGAAAAGGAACAGTTTGTCCCGGACTTCAGCTACAATGAAAAAGACACAAAGCTGGATTTATTCTGTCTTTATGCTGCAGCTGCCTCTTCTCCTCTCATTCTCTCCCCTCCCTCTCCTGTTGCTACTTCAATCATGAAACTGATCAATGATCAGCTGATCGGCTTTTCTCTCTTGTTTGTTTATCACTTTGCACCAGAAAGAGGAAACCGGCGGATGTTGCGCTAAACAACAGCAGCACGTTTAAGCTTGATCAGCTGTTGTTAGAATTTATTTAATATTAATTTCTAGTATCAGCTGATGTTGGCTGGAGCCACAGCTGTAAAGCTGCTGGTCATGATGTCGGTTTGGATATGTGGTGAGAGGGAAACATGAAGATGAAACCAGGAGACGTCCTTACTGAATCATCAGAGCTGAACAGGTGATGGAGAAACAGGTTTACCTTTTAGGTGACATGGATGAGTTGAAGGGAAGTTATGAACTGTTTCTGAGAGACAAATAACACCAGGATCCTTTTTCTAAGTAGCTGACAGCTGGTAACTGTGCAGGGGCGGGTCTAGCAAAGTTCTGCCAGGGGGCCAGGTAGGGCATTAACAGGGAGAGGGGGGCACAAAGAAATACTTTTCTTTCTTATGTCATTTAAAAACTTTTAACAAATAATCATCTGAATCTTACAACAAACGTTTTCATCTGATGTAAAATGTATAGAAATCCATTATTGTACATAGTAATTTTTTCAGGGTCCCATCATAATTTCTTCAGAAGTAGCTCAGTACTGTATATGATGCCAGTATTTTCCCACATTTTCTAGATACTGCACCAGTACTTTGTGTAAAATGCCATCAAAAAGTCAGTTAAGTTTTATTCTTTCTCACCTGTCTTTCTGTCTCCTTTCACTTTTTAAATGTCGCCATGTTAGAAAGAATATTTTGTCCTGCCATGCTGTTTATTGATGTGGCAAATGAATGGTTTATGAAAATATATCTAAATCTGTCATCAGTAATCAGTAATGATCATGTCTCACCTCTAGTCTTCTCTGTCTTAATTTCAGGTTTTCACCGTGTTGTAGATAGTTCAGGAGGTTAACTCGTCTACTTTCGGGTACTGTTTAGAATACCAGAATAGGGAGGATGGTGTAGGTTTAAGTTTATTAGACTGATACATATATACCAACAAGACAGTGTACATCACTGTGACAACAGCGTTTGTTTTCATTCAAAGGCTTTATGGTTTTTCCTATAATACCTGGTGGGCCGGTCTCTAGTCAAAATGCCCGGGACGATTTTTTGTCCCAGTCCAGCCCTGGCAAAACCTAATAAATAAATTGATCTGTTGTAAAGTTCTGAGAGCGATTCCCTGTGGCGCCCTCTCTTGGACACACTTGGTACTGCTTGGCCACACAGCTTCAGGAGACCTTTTATTTGCAGTGTGATTCTGAGGCGATTCCATGTTTCAGAAAACAGCACGAGCCTAACAAAGGACGGTGGAGGTCGGTCGGTTCAGACGTAAGCCTTGGAGCCGCTGGCGTCTGAGGCCGGAGCTGCTCTGTAGATGCTCCGACCTTGGCCGGTGGTGGAGTAGTAAGAAAACTGCCTGCAGGGGAGCAGATGGACGTTAGAGGGCGGAGCAACAGCGATGTACATGAAACAGATTCGCTCACCAACTTTTTTAAACTATATACATACTTTATATAATCAGATTTGTGGTCGTCAGCTGGTCTGTTACCTGAAGTGCTCTCACCTGCACAAAAGCTTCACTAATATGCAAAACCCCGGCATAAAAACGTCAGTTACTCAACACTCTTTGCAGCGTTTCATTTTCTTTCTTTTTTTCATTCTTCTTTATGATAATATAGATTCAGAACCAAGTGGCAACGTCTGTACAATGAATCCTGCAGTTCCTCTAACGTCCACCGGAGGCTTCAGCAGGGAGTCCCATAGACTCCCGTGTTAAAATGACCAACTTTACTTTAGAAATAAGCATCTTTACAGCCTGATACAAACTTAGAAGTCGTTACTGAGCATTAAATAAGGAGACCATGATGGGTGTGTATGTTTACCAAGCAGGTGGGCTGGAGGGAGTACTCTTACTGGAGCAGCAAAGCATAGATCCTCCCAGTATGGCCAGACCAGCGGCTGCCCAGCCCAGATACAGACCAGTACCCAGCTCGAACCTGTAGCACAAACTCTAAAGATTCAGCAGCAGTAACACACACACACACACACACACACACACACACACACTGCTGCTCACCGGACTCCTCCGTAGAGCGGGTCGTAGAAGTCGTTGATGACTCTGGCAGCGTACCAGGACACGGCGATCAGAGTGAAGAGACCTGAAGAAAAACACAGAAGCTGAGGATTCAGTTTCCAGCTGCTCGAGCTCCGGTGTCTCCACAGATCCCAGAACTTTGCAAAAGCCTCGTTTTAATCGGAATATTTTTTAGATGTTTGTTTTCAGTTAAATGAGGAATAAAGATGATTCCATCCTGAATACTGATGTGCACATGCAGCGATATCTGTTCTCTAAATATCACCATTTCTTCTTCCACAAAGAAACACTCCCAGTGAAGCCGCAGTTCTGATCATAACACAAACACAGACTGTATGTCATCATCATTTACATGTTCTGTCTAATTGCAGCTTCCAGTTTGTGCAGTTTGAACTGCAGGAAGGAGAAACTAATGCTGCTTTTTTACAGGTTTGGGGTTTGTTTCTGCTCCAGTCCCGAAGCCTCGTACCCGACAGGATGAAGAGGATCCCTCCGCTCAGGACGATCTTGGCTTTGACCTGCTCGGGCGTTCTGCCGAGTTTGGTGCATTTGAGTCCCAGCACGGAGACGATGATGGAGGTCAGACCGAAGAGCAGGGACAGGATCATCAGAGCCCTGCAGGTCTGCAGGTGAGCTGCAAAGCATCATTACAGGTAAATGAACATCTTCCTCATCGCACAGCTTTACAGTTTTTGCAGATGTCTTTTCCCTTTTTATAAACCCAGTTTATCTTGTGGGAACAAGCCATCATCTAGTTCCCACAACATTAAGCAACATTGTCCTCATGGGACTCATTAAAGGGCCTGTTTGCATAAGTTCATGAACAAGCTGTTACTTTGTTTGGGCAGCAAAAGATAAAAACTCGCTATAAATAAGATATCTGACCTCTCTTATTTCTGTCTCAGCTCTCAGGCAGAAACAGAAATGAGTTTTTTTCCAAAACTAATGCTCTCATAAATGAATGAAAAATAATTGTCCTTGCTGTGGACCTTTTCCTGTGCTCCGATTGAGCCGTCATCATAACTCCATAATAGCTGATGATGATTACGAAGCAGCTGTTCTCACCCGACAGTCCCAGCACCGTCTTGAACTTGCTGCACTGGATGGACCCCATCGAGGTGGCAGCACAGCTCATCCACAGGCCCTCGAACTGCCACTGGCTGGTGGTAACCGACTCCGACTGACTCCTCATCTTCCACACCTGGTTGGAGGTACAGCTGGACTGCAGACACCAGGACACCGCGCCCAGAAACAGACCCACAATCTGCAGGCCCACCGCCATTCTGCTCAGCGTCCCCGCACACACCTGGAACACCTGGAACACCTGGAAACACAGATGATTTTGAAGAAGCAGGAGGCACGAGCTGTGGAGTTTGTGGAGCTCCTCGGGGCTCTGCTCTCGGGCAGCTATGTTTTTGGTTTACTTGGTACTCTCACACACAATCTCTAACATGAACAAAAAGGACGACGCCTTCGTGTGACATCTGACACCTCCATGAAGTATCAGTGACTGAAATGAAGCTGAAATTAAGCTTACCAATCAACGTAGTATTAAATGTTGTGTTTAATATTATTTTTTACTTCTTCAAGAACTCAGATAATATTCTGAGCTGATACTAAAGATATATGTGTATTTTTTCTATTTCCGTTAACAGAACATAGCACAGGAAAACAGCACAGATCAGTGACGTGGACCAAAGTCCAAAGAGCAGCTTTGATTTCTGTGTTTACAAAGTTTACTCTGAGCTGTCTGCAGCACAGAGAGTAAATCACCGCTGATGGACGTGGTGCACGAGCTCACTGTGGGAAGATCCCAAACTCAAATGCAGGCGGTCGACTCAAAGTTAACTACGATTTCCCATCTCGGTGTGACTCCAAACTCGTGTAACAGGATTTCATCAGTGATTATAATAAAAGTATCACTGTTGGGACACTGTGATTTACACTCGCTGGCCACTTTATTATGTACACCCTGCTAGTACGGGTTGGACACATTTTTCCTTCAGAACTGTTCTCGCTCTTCGTGTCTCAGATTCAACGAGGTGCTGGAAACATTCCTCGGGGATTTTACATCCACGATGTGAATCTCCCATTGCCCCACACCCCAAAGGTGCTCTGCTGGATTGGGATGTGGTGATTGTAGAGGCCATTTGAGTTAAAGAAACTAATTTCAGGGAGATGAACAAAGAGGACGTATCCGTCCCAGCAGAGTGTGCATCCACACTATCGTGTTTTCATTTAAAAATAGAAACTATCTGCCGCAGAGGAGACGTGGAGCTCAGTTTCACCCGTACAGACCTGTCGAAACGCACACGTCACCTGAGCCAGTTGTTAAAGGCTAAAGTGCAGCTAAAGGTTTGACGGCTGGAGTCTGATGGATAGGTTCTTACCGTCGGCACAGGTTTGGAGGTTGCGGAAAGGCCTTCTCCAGGGTTTGTGTCTCTGCAGGCGTCGCTCAGGTTGTGTCTGCGATGTGAAGCGCGGCGGTTTGAAGCGGGTCTGATCTTCTGAGGTCTGCTGCTGTTCAGGGTCGATGAACTCTGGGAAAGGCCAAACTGTCTCTAAACACACATCAGTATCGACATTCAGGAATCCCAGAGTTTCACCTCCCACCGTTTGTGATGAGCTGGTTTCAGCCGTCAAAGATAAAGCCCTGCTTCCATGCAGAGGTGGGACAAAATATACCAAAAGAAGGAAATCTGTGGTTTAAAAGTCCTTCAGAGCCTTTTTAATAAACTGAAAACAGCAGGTTTCCTATCCTGCACTCAGAAAAATAAAGGTGCCAACTGGAACCAAAAGTGGTTCTTTAGACTGATGCCATAGAAGAACCTTTTTTGGTGCCACAAAGAACCTTTCAAACAATGGTTCTTTGAAGAACCATTTCTTTCAGTGGTTCATTGAAGAACCTTTTTAAAAATGGTTCTTTAAAGAACCATTTTTAAAAAGATCCTTCAAATGGTTATTTTAAAAAAAACATTTTGAAGAACCTTTTTTGAGTGGTTCTTTAAAAAACCATTTTAAATCTTTCAAAATAAAATGTTTCATAAATTGAATTTGAGCAGGGTAAAATAAATACGAGCACAGCATAGACATATATTAATGGTTTATTGTCATTTTGTAGTTACCAAAAGACAAAAAGGCATTTTAACCCTCAGCACAACATCACTACTAATACATGTCACATATTAGTGTTTTAAACAGTAATAATTAAATATATTTGCTATACTATAAATAAATATATATAAATACTATATCTACAGATAACACAAAAATGAATACATGTATTGTTTAATTAATAAAACATCAGAAAGTGATAAAACACATTAGAAATAGCAATAGCTTCATAACAGACCAATAAATCAACACATTTTCATCAGCAGATGTTTGCATGTTCAATAAAAATATTTCAACAAGTTTATGATTAAAATGATCAATGAACTTCAGCCTTACACTATGTAATGTACGTTTCATGTTGTACTCATGGTCCTTTGTTAGTCCAGTTTAGGATAATGTCTCTGACGTATGTATCATATCAAATATATTTCATATCAAAACAAGCCCACACCTGCAGTTGTTTCAGTTTTTCACTGGTGTTTCCTGTCAGCTGGTCAACCTCACTCAGGCGACATCCATATCAGCCAACCAAACGACAAGCTCCTCCCTTTGTGCTTCAAATCCCTCCCACTCTGAGACAAGGAGCTGAAAGAGAGAGAAAAGAGTCAATTATAAAGAAGAGAGAAAAGTGAAACCCTCCTCAGAAGGTCTGACTCGCATACCTGCAGCTGACCTGTGATGGACTGCAGTTTGGCGTTCACGTCATCCCTCGCCGATGCCAGCAGCCGAGTCTGCAGGGTGCCCTGGAAGAGCTGAGTTAATGTTCGACTCCTCCTGGTCAGGCTCTCCAGCTGGATGAGCCGAGGTCTCCCCTCTCGCCGCTGCCTCTGAACACAGAAACACAAATTGCATCTGAAGCAGGAGGTGCAGATTTTTTCTGCTATTCTTTTCTAAATCCAGGCTTGAAAACGTGGAGGTATTTGGAAAACTTTTTTGGCCAGCGGACGACTGTTGTCTTGCAGAAAGTCAAATCAAACATATGCGATACACAATCAATTCACAAGAACACATTATAAAAATAAGTCCAGTTCTTGCCTGATTTCAAGTGAATTCTGCATCAAAACAGGGTGACAGAAGTAAAACGAGTGCACAAAGCCTCACTTTGTACAAGCCTGCTATTACAGTTCTACAGTTCTGCTGTACGAATCTTATGGATACACACTAAATGAAACAATAGTGTGCATGACTCCAGATTCTGATCCCTCATCCTAATATGGTCCCAACATAGCAACAGCAATAAAGCAAATGTTGAGGCTTCAAAATACAAAGTCCATAAACCAATGGCTGACATGGGTTTTATCATAAGGGTGATAAATATACAGATTTCAGTCTGTCTTAGAGATTTGATGTTCATTTACCTGCAGATGCCCTATACGTGCCTGCTCTGTGGTTTTCCACAACGTTTTGCACATCACTATTTAATACAGGAAGTAGGTGAACTAAAACAAGTCATCTTTCTTTGTGAGAGGACCATATTAATGAAACAAACCTCAATGACATCACAGAGATCCCTGAAGATGCTCCTGCTGCTTCTCTTCCTCCTCATCCAAAGCTTCCTTCTCCTTGTCCTCGCCTTCCATCCAATTGTAATTCAACCTAATTGTGTTTCCCCCCTCCTCTTCCTCATTTTGTTGGAGCTGTGAACACAATTAATGTGAATCTGGATTAATTTGTGCAAACAAGAAAAATCTACAGCTTTTTGGTCAGAGGTGCTCTTGTGATTTAAGCCGGGTAGAGTAGATTTATGTGTTGATGCTGCCTGCTTCAGCTCTGGCTGCTGAGTGATATTTACACCCTGGCTGGATTACAAACTTTAACCATGTGCTGAACTTTGGCCCAGCGTTGATACCTCTTGTTAGTATAACGACCTCTTCTTAGCTTGTATGTATGATGGTGGATAAATGAAATATACAAAGAAAAATTAACTATATTACAAAAGAACATCTATCTTGGAAACATCAAATGATCGGAGCATAACTTGTCAACTAGTCCGAAAATAAGTTATACAGGAACAGTCAAAGACACACCTTCTCATGTCACATTTCTATTCATTTCTATATCATTAGAGTTATCTAATCTAATTATTCATTCAAAACACTTATGCATAGCTGTATTTTATACAGCTCATACAGAATTCAAAGTACAGGTTCATGTGAGTATTTAATGTACGGCTCAGATCTACAGAATTTCAGAGTTTCTAGAGCAGACACAGAGCTCACGTCACAACAGGCTTCAGGCGCCATTTTAGTGACTTTAACAATATGTTAAATTTTAATTTCGGTCTAGCTGACATTAGGTTATGTACGCAGCACGCAATTGAACCACATATTTTAGAAGCCAAAGGTTCAAATTAGCTGGGAGCACCTTCACTTAATTATAACAGTGGTTTTGTTAGGAAAACAGTTTCTGTATACCGGATACTAAATTGCGCTGACGTCAACGGCTAACGTATCTAGCTAATCGCTACTGTTAGCACAACATTGACAACAAGCTACTATCGTCGTGTCCAAATTCATGAGAAGGGTCTGGCTGCAGCCACTGGGGAGCGCCATATTGCGACCTCCACACTAACCGGAAACACGTGACCTCCACAATAACAGGAAACACGTGACATCCACAGTAACCGGAAACACAACTTCAGTTAAATCGACTTTGACAGCGAAAACTAAATTGTATTTTTGTTACTATTGATGCTGCTGATGAATAAATTTGATTCTAATTGTTTTTTTAAACAATCTGGGTTTATTAAAAAAAAAATCACCATCCCTCCAGCTTTTTCGTGGCCAAAACTGTCCGTGTGTTATGTTTTTGTTTCTTTGCTACTTTTTCTGCATAAAGTTTTTTCACAAATATAAAATAGTCATTACTTTTTACATTTTTAATCCTCCAAACACCCTTTTCTAGTACAATGCACTTGTTTGAAGACAACCTCAAAACTCACCATTTCATATATCAGCAGTGCTACTGGAAATTATTGTACAGTGGTCCCTCGCTATAACGCGGTTCACCTTTCACGGACTCGCTGTTTCGCTGATTTATTTTTTTTTTAACAGCAAATTGTTTTGTGCGTTCTGATTGCTGTAGACCATTGTCAATCAATCTAGTGCCTTGTCTTCTGCACGGCAGCGGTCCCCAACACCCGGGCCCGTTTGGTACCGGGCCGCGAGAGTTGAGGCTCGGGTGTGAAGTGTATGGTTTTCAGGGTTTTTAATCGTTAAGTCGGGTTCCCTGGGTCTTTTCCCGTGTTGTAGCCGTGTGTCTTATTTTGAAAGAACTATTTACGCGTTACCATAGCGACCGGAGAGCATCAAGAAGCAGAGAGGAGGATGTTACTCTCAATGTTGTTGGTGCATTTCAGGAGGACCCTGCTAATAAAGTTACACAATCACACAGTGAATTCGCGTTTATTGTTATATTTACAAAATACCAGTTGACAGTTGGTTTAAATAATAATAATGGATTGCATTTATATAGCGCTATTCAAGACCCTCAAAGCACTTTACAATTCCACTATTCATTCACTCTCACATTCACACACTGGTGGAGGCAGCTACAGTTGTAGCCACAGCTGCCCTGGGGCAGACTGACAGAGGCGAGGCTGCCATATCGCGCCATCGGCCCCTCTGGCCATCACCAGTACGTGGTAGGTGAAGTGTCTTGCCCAAAGACACAACGACCGAGACTGTCGGAGCCGGGGCTCGAACCGGCAACCTTTGGATCGATTCGGATCCGTCACTTCCCAGCTCATCCGACCCGGATCCGCATTGGATCCGCTGTTGATTATAAGCTAGAATGATGCCCGCTAATGTTTGGCTCGAGTGTCCTAAAATCACACTTTCCCTCTGAGAAACGGTTTCATTACACTTTAATACCGTATTTAAATGACCGTGGTCTTGCCTCATTCTCATATACGTCACAATTTTCTCACAGCAAAATCAAACAAATTAGTGACAGTGAATATGGAAAAGTTTTCTTCATTCACTGCAACACACCTTTGCACTGGGCTCGTGAGCGCCTGTGTTGTGCTATATGAATGTTGACAATATGATGCGGTGTTTATAAAGGCACTGAGAAGGAAAGGTATTTAATTAAGAGCAAATTTCATTTAAAAAAAAAACAGAACTACACTCACACCTTTGCGCGTGCGCACACGAAGCGCTGCTCTTATGGAACGCGCGTGCGTCATATTCGATTTGTGCGTGTATCCGTTTGTAACGTCCCTGAAAAAGCTGCGGTTTGAAATTTTTCTCCTGCACCTAAGTTTTCTGGTTCAGATGAGTTCAGTGAGAAGTGCTAAACGTCCAAATTTACGGAAAAGCGCACTTACAGTTTCTTCAACTTTCGTTTTAAGTGAAGGTAAGTGCTCTTTAGACTAAAAATCAACAAGTACAAAAACAGAGTATGTTTTAGCTTCACATCTTACATTTAATATGTTTCAAATCTGAACATTTTAAAAATGATATCCAGTTGATTATGTCAGAAAAGCACTTTTTAGTGCATTCTACTGTAAAGGTGATTTTACTGCTTACCTGTTAGACGCAGCTTGTCTGATCAAAATTGTTTCCTTTTGTATATTAACTATAAAAACAAAGAGTTTTTAATTCTTAAAACCTTTTGACAGGATTTTGGGCCAAATTCATTTAGTTGCTTTGAGCTTTTCTTTACCGCTGTGGTGATTTCCTCTTTTTCTGAATTTTAAAAACTACATTGTGAACAAACAAACTGACATGTGAAAGAGATTTTTTTGCAAGAAAATGTTGTGATCTGTTGCTATGATATGAATCATAACAATATGAGGCTATGTTTTTGAAGACACTGGGAAAATAAAGTTCTTTATTAAGAGCGGATTTCATAAATGGGTGTGATTCAAATATTATTCTGTTCATTAAAAAGAACAAGCTGGCACCGTGAAGTTTATATATAAGAGAATTTGCACTGATTTGTACAGAGTTGCTTCTGATGGAAACATGCTCAAATCATAGTTAAGTCTGATAAGCTTTGTGTCAGAGACTCACTTAACCCCATGTTTCCCTTTCATTTTACAGCCATGTTGAGAAGAAGCCAAAGACTTCAGTCTAACGGCTATTACGGCAGCCAAGGAGAGCCCTTAATCTCCTACAAGGAGACTTTACACAGGTTAGTGCTGGTCTACATGTTCTTTGTTGTCATCCACTGACATAGATGCATGTGTTGTAATCATAATCCATTTGTTCTTCCATGTACATTTTTTCTTACATGATTTTGTTTTTTCTGTGCAGAGTTTTCAAAAGGCGACGTCCCCGTCCAGTCCCTGACAATACTGACCGAGACACAGTTGAATACAACACTGTTGACTGTGACACTGTGGACTACAATAACGATGATTTTGTTGACTACAGTAGTGGCAGCAGCAGAGGTCTCTTTAGAGCCATCAAGGCATTGGGACTTTTGGTCCTCATGCTGGCCTTGTGTTTTGGTAAATGATCTCCTTCCACAAACAATTACAGTCTTTCTAGTACTATGTGCTTTTCTTCTGGATTAAGCTTCTCTTCTTATTCTGTTTCTCTTCATCCACCAGGATTGATTTTCAGTATTGGAGGGCTGAAAATGGACTTTTCCACCCCGTTCATGAGTGAGGTATGAAAAACATATGAAGCTCATAATATATTCCCTGAAAATTAATCAGACAATGACAGTTTATTATTAATATTTTATATCTATCTATCTATCTATCTATCTATCTATCATAACATGAATGGTTCTTCTCAATTGCAGTACTCACTGAATGGACAAGAACAGGTGGAAAGGCAGCTACAAGAGCTGCAAAGGGAGTTAATAGACTTACGAAAAAGAATTGACTTCCTTCTTCCAGTTGGGGACAGGATGCCCAACTTTGCTCTGGAGGAACTGGGTAAGACATGAAATCGGATCAGAATTTCTTTGTTGTTGTTTTGCGATTCCTTTCTCACCCTGTGTTTTTATCTACAGGAGCAAAGATTGTTAAAGAACAGTCTTCAGCATCCTACCTTTCAGAACAGGCTGGATTGAAGCTGTGGGGGCTTACATTGATACCCGCAAAACCACCCTGTGTAAGCCCAAGAGTCGTTATTCAGGTATAATCTACTTTCACAAAAAAACAAGATACTATCTCACACATCTGCATGATTTAATAGTCAAACACTAGCGGTCCAAACTGAACTCTGTTTTTGTTTCTTTTTCTCTGTAGGGTGGAGCACCCATGGTCCCAGGAGTGTGTTGGAGTTTTGCGGGCTCCCAGGGACATTTAACAATTAAGCTGCCACACAGCATCGCCATCAGCCATGTGACACTGGGTCACATTTCTAAGACTGTGTCACCATCTGGAAAGGTCTCCAGTGCTCCCAGGATGTTTTCAGTGTTTGTAAGTCACAGATTTCCACTGCACCACTGTTCAGCTGTTGCATTTTACATATGTGTATATAGAGAACAACTTTATCTGTATTTATTTCTGTCTTTTCAGGGAAAGAGAGCATTAGACGACAGTGGTGTCCACCTGGGAACATTCGTCTATGATGAAAATGGAGATCCACTCCAAACATTCAGGATACCCGTGAGTACACTGTGCCATTAGACACATGCACATAGACTTTTCTATCCAGAGTACTTAGAGGTTAGCTCCCCTTGCTATCTGTATATCCTCCCTCATAATAATCACAGTATTCCTAAATTTACCATCCTTTCAAGAGTCAAGAAAACTATTATGCAACTAACCCATCTTGCTTTTGTTTTGTCTCTCAGGACGACAAAGTAGACGTCATCCGCTCCATTACGCTGCATGTGTTGGACAACTGGGGCAATCGTGAGTATTCCTGTCTGTACAAGTTCCGAGTTCATGGAAAGCTGGCATAACTAGCTTCCCATGAACTCCATCTATAAAAGAAAAGAGAGGAAAAATGTGAAAGTGAATCAGACTGCAACACATATTTAAATAATTGTATTTGAAAAAAATTGTCAATTTAACCCATTTTTTTCTCCAGCGAACGTCCATCCTACCAGGTAAGACATGTCTGATTAAGATGTTTGCAGTCTGATTCACCTCACCCCCAACCAGCCGTGGCAGAGGGCTTGCCCCTCCCTGAGCCTGGCTCTGCCAGAGGTTTCTTCCTGTTAAAAGGGAGTTTTTCCTCTCCACTGTTGCCAAGTGCTTGCTCAGAGGGGATCATCTGATTGTTGGGGTTTTTCTTCTCTTATATTGTAGGGTTTTTACTCTACATATACAGTGCTTAACAAATTTATTACATCACCTGTCATAGAAATAAGAACACCCCAAATTTCTTAAATTCTTACATTAGGTGATGTTCCACTAACTTTGTTAAGCACTGTTATTGTGAATTGGAACTCATTTGGACTGAATTAAATTTCTTGTAAAACATAAAAATTCTCTAAATTGTCTCCACTGGAAATTTAGAGATATTTAAAACAACAAGAATAAAATTGTAAGAAAATATTTTTCATGTCTTTTGGTATTCTTAATTGTCAGAGTATATTAAACAAGCGTGATAACACTACGGCCAGAGGATTTAAATTTTGAAAAATGAACATTTAAACTCCCAAAAGTAAAGAAAGTAAAGTCCATGTTGCATGTGCTGTGATATGAGAAGCCTTCACTGTGATGCAGGCTTTGAGGTTTAGTGAGGTAACTTCAGGTTTAACCATGTGATTGTAGTTGGGACACCAGATAGACCAGGGGTCGGCAACCTGCGGCTCCGGAGCCGCATGCGGCTCTTTAGTCCTTTTAGTGCGGCTCCGCGTGGTTTGGGAAAATAAATTTGGTTTTTTTAAGTAATTGGCTGAAGTGTATTTTATTTATGTTAGTTCTTTGTTAACTTGTAGTTCTAAATTGGAAGATTATTGTGATATTGAAATACAAACATAAAATTATATTCTATTATTTTTTGATCGCTCAAAATAAGCGTCACACTCACGGAAGCCGGCGTACCCGCTGAAACGCCGTGCATTTATCGAGACTTTCAACCCCAGGTAGGCCAATTGTGGATCTTCGGATCCACATTATGTCAGCAGCTGTTCTCCACCGTGAACTATGTTAAAACAAACACACAGATGACAGCTTACAGTCCTGCGTAAAGATGAAAGTGACTTCGTACAGCCCCGATTTCCAGATGCTGTGCGCAGAGCTTCAGGAGCAGAAGTCCCATTGTAAACATACCACGGCAGACTCGACGATGTTTCCATGAACACGCTTTTCAGCATCTCTTTATTGACCACTTTTCACACACAGTTGCTGTACAGCCGGCTGTAGCTTTTCAGCTCACAGCCCGACACACACCAACAACACCACAACAGCATAGAGAGCACAGACGTTAAGGCGGCGAGGCGTGATTGCGGGTGCCGCTCAGGTGCGCCCGCCTCCCCTGCAGCGGCGCTGCAGACCACGCCCCGCCGCACACATTAACCAGGTAAAATACATATTTAGGCAGAATTTTGCAAATATCTGTTTTTCAATTTTTAGCAGCATAGAGCTTTTTTTCCAATTATTTTTTAAAAGTCAGGTCAAGGCTCCAAAAGCACAAAGACGATATAAGGGTGGCGGCTCACCACAGGTTTTGTTTGCTGGATCATTTTAGTTCAGCTTTCCTTTTGTTATATTTCTTTAAGAGTTCAAAATGTGTTAATTACATAAATAAAAGAAAAATTTTATTTATGCCATGATAGAGAAATATAGAGAAAATGTAATTTTCTCTATAGCAGTTCATGGATTTCATAAGCAACACACCTCAGTTGTTCACACAAAGCATAAAGGTATAAAAACAATATATAGACTGTTATCTTCATTTTAGATGTCAGAAAGTATTTGCGGCTCCCAGTGTTTTCTTTTGCGTGGAAATCGTGTCCAAATGGCGCTTTGGGTGTTAAAGGTTGCTGACCCCTGAGATAGACCATTAAGCATATTGCATCTTGTTTTTTAACTTCATCAATTTCGCAGATTTCACTGGAAATTTTTATTTAATAACCCCAAATTTGGACTTATTGATAACAGAAACAAGCTTCTACACTCATTTTATTTAGTTCTGTTAATTTCAAAACAAAGCTTCTTTTCCTTTTTCTTGACTAATGGTGTCACCTCCTGTAAGTTGTCATGACTTTTGAGTCATGATATGTATAAATTCTAAATGAGTGAAAGTCAGGGACTGGGCCAGATCGGACGGTCTGAGGCAGCTTTGTTCTGGTCTCCACCTCTGTGTGGAGTTGCTTCCTTGAGCTCATCCACTCACATCTGCAGGTAGTTTGAAATCAAGAGGCTGTGCATTTAGGAGCTGTGGTGCTAGATCTCCAGCAGTTTGTATTTCTGCCATGGTAGTAAATGGGCTCTGTCTCTTGTCTTCATTTCTCTGCGTTTACTCTTTAGTAACTTTTGTATATCATCTTCTCTGTAGAACTACACACCTGCTACTATATAACTCATCTGGAAATCTTACCTCTCCCGTCTCGAGGAATTTCCAGTTATCAGCAGGTTTTTGCCATTCTGCTTGCAGCTACGCCAGGGGTGTCCAACTCCAGGCCTCGAGGGCCGGTGTCCTGCAGGTTTTAGATCTCAACCTGGGTCAACACACCTGAATGAAATGATTAGTTCATTACCAGGCCTCTGGAGAACTTCAAGACATGTTGAGGAGGTCATTTAGCCATTTAAATCAGCTGTGCTGGATCAGGGACACATCTCAAACCTGCAGGACACCGGCCCTCGAGGCCTGGAGTTGGACACTCATGAGCTGCGCCATGCCTCTCCAAAAAGCCCCAAAATCACACACGCTTGGTTTGAAACCCGGCCAGCCCACTGATAACCACCCTCGCCATCATCACCCAGTGCATGCCAAGTAAGGCAAAGCAGAGCAGTTATCCAAGCAGCCATTCTCCATCTTCTCACCTACGAGTACTATCTTATATGATACCTGATATAGCTCATAGCTTCTGCCCACCCAGCTCCCCCTCTTCCCAGCAGCACTTTGAAAACAAATACTGAAAACACGAATCCCACCATCTGGCTCTGTTTTTGGGGCTCAGTAACAGTCGAATCATGGCACTGAAAATTCTTTTTTAATGGTATCCGTCATGTTCTCTAGGAAGTGGTTGGAGAGCTCAACCTCACAGCTGTGTAAACTTTCATGTGCTCTTCTACTAAAAACACTTAAAGTGCTTTACACAACTTGCCTCATTCACCCAGAAGATCCATTAGAGCTGATTGAGGAGCATCAGGGTGCAGAAGTAAGCTTGAGAGAAGGCGAGAAGGAGAAAAGACACAACCAACATGAGCACAAGGACAAACTAGGGTCACACACAACTTTATACAAGTAAAGACACACATACATGTACAGTAGTACAAAGAATATTATGTAAAGCCGCTCGACAATAGTGGAAAGAATACCAATAAAGTGTATCAATATAAGTACGCGTCTGCAGTTCAGCATCAACAAATGAAGTTAACAGGAGTTCATGTGACTAGTTCACATGACATAGAAATCAGCTTTTAAACAGAGTGCAGTTATGGGTTTCTTCAAATATTAACTAGGTGACAATAAATGTCACCCACAGACCCACCAATTAAACTGTAAACAAGACATGATCAGCGTTAATTGTTCACTGTTTCAAAAGAAAATAAAGTCCCTGTAACAACGTGTCAGTGACACAGATGTTTTTGAAGCTGTTGTTAAAGTTGTTTACACCAACGTTTAAATCTAATACAACAGGAAGGAAGAACAAAAATGGTCACAACTATTACTAACAGTGTGACTCACAGTAGTAATTGCTTCATTCAATCTGCCACATCAGAGCACTCTACCTGAAAAAAGGACAGCAGGTGTGTTTTTGTAACATTTTTTTAAAGAAAAAAACTTAAATGAAATTAAACATGAATTGTTTTTGAAGTTTTTCAAAAAAAAATCCACGTTGTGCGTACTTGCGTTCTCGTGATACGTCATCAGTCTGAGACCAAGTACTGTTCCAATTCAAAGTACGCATCAAGCCGAGAACGCGAAAAAGTCCCGGATGTGTTCTCGCTCCGCCCGTTTTATCGAGCATGCATCGGTGGTGACTTGTGTGGACTTGGTACAGCTAAATATCCCAGAATGCATTTCGTCCAAAACTCAAACGCGGCAATGGCGGACGAGCGGGGCTAAAAACTTTTAAATATTACTATTTCTGGGTCACAAAATACACTTTTAAGTTATTTTCAAGCGAGAAAGTAGCTGTGCAAACTTCAAATATCTGCTCGATTTATTAAGATATCATATATTTCCAAACGTGTTCAGATGTTTTCGGAGACGTCTGTGACCCGCCAGCTCCATAGCAGACAGCGAGGTCAAGGATCACTAAAGCCGGCGAGAACAGCGGACTCCTGGCTCATCGTTTTCAACCCCCCCGCGGTCTTTTCGCTACTCAGGTTAAACAAACCCCAGCAGCTGTCTATTGTATTGAGTGTCCACTAAAATTAAAATAAAAGCGTTCTAACATCTCACTTGCTTGTTTTTATTAAGGCATACATGTACACTATTTTTATTAATAGATATTTCGCTACTGAGGTTAAACATGATATATAAGTAAATTAGATAACTTCTGAATGTTAAGTTTGGTTTATTTCAGTGTTTTATTTGTTCCTGAGTAAATCGGTTTGGCTGTGATTAAAGTTAAGCTTCATAACATGTTACTCACAGTTAAATTAAGAGGGGACGGCAGTAAAAACTCCAGACGTGTGACATCATCAAGTACGCTGGTAATCCAATCCGGTCGTTAAGTGATGACGTGACGAATCCTACTTCCGGGCCTAAAGTAGTCTGTGTTTAATATGGCTTTTGTGTTGTTAACATGTTTAATGTTTTGTATTTTCTTCTATTTAATCTCAAAAAGCTCCTAAAACAGTCAGTGATCACTGCTGACCTCCCTCGGCTTTTATTACCGCTAATCATTTATTTAAGCTCAGTTTTTAAAACCTTAGGATGTAACTACAGCCCAGCCCATGCAGCAGTATATGAATGACTAACCTCGTATTGTGGATGGATTATCTCAGTTGTTCTCCTGGCTGAAGTTTGGTCCTTTTACAGCATCCTGCCTTGCGATTACATTTGTTCCTGACCACCGAGAACACTCACGTTAACTTTTATCGAGTGGAAAAAAGGTTAACTTGTTTATATTATGCTAACATAGCTGTGTCGCTAGCGGTCACGTAGCACATCATTATATACCAGCTAGCCAAACTTCAGTAACCCTACAAACGTCACTGCTGTTTAGTTTTCTGTCTTCATTTATGTTGGAAGTGATAACAGAGCTGTACGTTTGAATTTGTTTCCAAAACCCCGCAGTCAGGACATGCTATATTGTATTTAGATAGAAGCTAGCGAGCTAACTTCCTGCTAACTTCTAACTCCGTTAAATGTCATAAATTCCGTTTTCATGGATGCCTGGATGTTAAACTCAATTGTTACACCTGGTAGAGCAGAACGCTGATCATTTTATTAAAGATGAAAGACTTTAGACAGTTTTTCAACTCTCAGTAATGCCATAGTGATCGTTTGATATATGGACCTGCAGCGGAGTTTAGGCCCAGACACGGCTAGTGACGTCAGACTTAACGACCGGATTGTACAATTTGCAAGGCCGCGCTCGCGTTCTCGGCAAGTCCGGTCTCGCCGAGAACGCGAGTATGTACTTGCGTACTTAGAATTGAGAAAGGGCCATGCTGCTAGTGATGGGATTTACGGCTCTTTTTAAAGCTCGGCTCACTAAAAGGAGCCGGATTTTTCGGCTCCCAACTAGTGATGTGTGGATCGATCCTGAAATATCGATTCCTCCGATACCAATCATTTATGTTCTAGAATCAATTCTCACATTAAAATATCGATATTTTAGTAATTTAGAGTAAATTTGTAGTTTATCATTAACAGGAACACAGTGGAAAGAAACTATAACATTCGGATTGTCTACATTCAAAGGAACTACTTCCTCTTCCGCCTTTCATAGTCATGTGCGAAATACGGCTGTATAAATGTCTCGCAGCCCCTTGGCGTGCGCACTCACAACAATGGCTGAGTGTAATTGGAGTCATGTGCGGACGTATTTTAACTCCACAAAGAGCTTAGACGTGGTTTGCGATATATGTGGCAAAAAAGTGCTCCAAGACTGAGGTGTTGTGGCCGTACTAGGGAGACATTCAAAAGGGCTGTTTGGGGGGGGTGATAAATACATTTTACAGGGTTTATTTATCGGATAAAATACGTTAAATGTCACCGTTATTATTGGCCGGCCCGGAAACAGCGGGGGTTGTCCAAATTCAGAGGCTGCTTCCACCTGAGGACCCGGCCTTTGCGGTCTAAAGAAAGCCGGGTAGTACGTCACGAGCTCCCTCGGTGGACTGAAACTCTGCCGTCTGCTCCTTGCTATCTAAAATATAAGCGGGCACTGACCTAAACTCTCGACCGTCTCACACTTCTGTTTAATCGGTTTTCTGTTTGACGTTTATTCAGCTGTGTGAAAACCCCGGAGGAACCCACCCGAGGGATTAATAAAGTTAAATTTAATTCAATCTAATCTAATAACTTTAATCTCAGCCAAACCGATTTACTCACAAACAAATAAAACACTGAAAAAGCCAAACAATAACATTTTTAAGTTATCAAAGTGACTTATATATCATGTTTAACCCGAGCAGCGAAAGACCGCGGGGGTTTGAAAACGATGTGTCGGTCGGCTCAGATATTTGAAGTTTACACAGCTACATTCTCACCTGAAAATATGTTAAAAGTTTTTTTGCGACCCAGAAAGAGAAATAAGAGTAATATTAAAACTAAGCAGCTGCAGTAGTAGTAGCCATTGTTGGAAACTGGAATTGGCTGGGCCGCGCTATAAATTCTGTGATATGGTTTTTCAATTTTGTTGTCCGGGTGGAAAATTGGGAAAAATTCGGGAGAATTCGGTGTTCTCCCGGAAAAATCGGGAGGGTTGGCATGTATGGTTGTGTCAACATCACTAACATGGTCAAACACCTCAGAGTAAATCATATCACAGAATATGACGAGCGTATGTTGAGGCGAACTGAAGAGGAGGACAGGGACAGGTGCTGCTGGGGCGAGACAGACGTCTCTCACGGAGTCCTTTAGTGCTGCAGGCAGGCAAGGTGTTCAAATAGCACAACTTCAGTTTTTTGTATTTCTATATGATGAACTCTGCATTATTAAATAATAATAATAAGTAATCTGATGTCCTGTAATCATTATGATGCTATAATTTGAGATACAATAAATAAAATAAGTTTTTGTACAAAGTATCGGTATCGGATCGGTATCGTCGATACCACCCTGAATATTACTTGGTATCGGATCGGAAAGGAAATCAGTGGTATCGCACATCACTACTCCCAACCAGCTCTTCAGGTTGTTTTGTTGCTTTAATTAATTTATTATTAACAACAATATAAAATTATGTACAAAAGGAATTACTAATGTAAAAACAAAACAAAACATGGTTTTATTTATATATGTTTATATATAAATATATACGTGGCCCCTAGAGACAAAGCACGTACAAACTCCAAAACACATTTCTAGCGTTAACTGAACTTGGAAAACAGAGCTACCTAGATCAGCGGTCCCCAACCCCCGGGCCTCGGACCGGTACCGGTCCGTGAGTCGTTTGGTACCGGGCCGCGAGAGTTGAGGCTCAGGTGTGAAATGTATAGTTTTCAGGGTTTTTATCGGTTTTCAGCGTTATTTTGTTATCGTTTTTATCGTTAACTCTGTTTTCCTGGGTCTTTTCACGTGCGTTATGAATAAATCTTCTTTTTTTCGGTACCGGTACTAGTTTTATTTTGTTGTATTTATCCGCGACACATTAAAGGTTGGTCCGTGAAAAATATTGTCGGGCATAAACCGGTCCGTGGCGCAAAAAAGGTTGGAGACCGCTGACCTAGATCACTTAGGCTACGTCCACACGTACACGGGTATTTTTGAACACTGAGATTTTCCGTTTTCGTTTTAAAAAATAATCCCGTCCACACGTAAACGCAGAAATGAAGGAAAACGCTGCTAGGAACATGCCAAAGCAACAGGTGGCGATATATTCCTAACCGTGTGGAAATGTTGGCCAATCAGAAGTCTAGAAGCCTCGGTGGGAAAAAGTGAACAAGGATGTCATATCAAAACAAGCCCACACCTGCAGTTGTTTCAGTTTTTCACTGGTGTTTCCTGTCAGCTGGTCAACCTCACTCAGGCGACATCCATATCAGCCAACCAAACGACAAGCTCCTCCCTTTGTGCTTCAAATCCCTCCCACTCTGAGACAAGGAGCTGAAAGAGAGAGAAAAGAGTCAATTATAAAGAAGAGAGAAAAGTGAAACCCTCCTCAGAAGGTCTGACTCGCATACCTGCAGCTGACCTGTGATGGACTGCAGTTTGGCGTTCACGTCATCCCTCGCCGATGCCAGCAGCCGAGTCTGCAGGGTGCCCTGGAAGAGCTGAGTTAATGTTCGACTCCTCCTGGTCAGGCTCTCCAGCTGGATGAGCCGAGGTCTCCCCTCTCGCCGCTGCCTCTGAACACAGAAACACAAATTGCATCTGAAGCAGGAGGTGCAGATTTTTTCTGCTATTCTTTTCTAAATCCAGGCTTGAAAACGTGGAGGTATTTGGAAAACTTTTTTGGCCAGCGGACGACTGTTGTCTTGCAGAAAGTCAAATCAAACATATGCGATACACAATCAATTCACAAGAACACATTATAAAAATAAGTCCAGTTCTTGCCTGATTTCAAATGAATTCTGCATCAAAACAGGGTGACAGAAGTAAAACGAGTGCACAAAGCCTCACTTTGTACAAGCCTGCTATTACAGTTCTACAGTTCTGCTGTACGAATCTTATGGATACACACTAAATGAAACAATAGTGTGCATGACTCCAGATTCTGATCCCTCATCCTAATATGGTCCCAACATAGCAACAGCAATAAAGCAAATGTTGAGGCTTCAAAATACAAAGTCCATAAACCAATGGCTGACATGGGTTTTATCATAAGGGTGATAAATATACAGATTTCAGTCTGTCTTAGAGATTTGATGTTCATTTACCTGCAGATGCCCTATACGTGCCTGCTCTGTGGTTTTCCACAACGTTTTGCACATCACTATTTAATACAGGAAGTAAGTGAACTAAAACAAGTCATCTTTCCTTGTGAGAGGACCATATTAATGAAACAAACCTCAATGACATCACAGAGATCCCTAAAGATGCTCCTGCTGCTTCTCTTCCTCCTCATCCAAAGCTTCCTTCTCCTTGTCCTCGCCTTCCATCCAATTGTAATTCAACCTAATTGTGTTTCTCCCCCTCCTCTTCCTCATTTTGTTGGAGCTGTGAACACAATTAATGTGAATCTGGATTAATTTGTGCAAACAAGAAAAATCTACAGCTTTTTGGTCAGAGGTGCTCTTGTGATTTAAGCCGGGTAGAGTAGATTTATGTGTTGATGCTGCCTGCTTCAGCTCTGGCTGCTGAGTGATATTTACACCCTGGCTGGATTACAAACTTTAACCATGTGCTGAACTTTGGCCCAGCGTTGATACCTCTTGTTAGTATAACGACCTCTTCTTAGCTTGTATGTATGATGGTGGATAAATGAAATATACAAAGAAAAATTAACTATATTACAAAAGAACATCTATCTTGGAAACATCAAATGACCGGAGCATAACTTGTCAACTAGTCCGAAAATAAGTTATACAGGAACAGTCAAAGACACACCTTCTCATGTCACATTTCTATTCATTTCTATATCATTAGAGTTAGAGTTATCTAATCTAATTATTCATTCAAAACACTTATGCATAGCTGTATTTTATACAGCTCATACAGAATTCAAAGTACAGGTTCATGTGAGTATTTAATGTACGGCTCAGATCTACAGAATTTCAGAGTTTCTAGAGCAGACACAGAGCTCACGTCACAACAGGCTTCAGGCGCCATTTTACTGACTTTAACAATATGTTAAATTTTAATTTCGGTCTAGCTGGGGAGGCACCAAGATGGCGGCTTGAACAGTCGTGTTTTTTCAGGAGCTCCGAAAGACCGCAAAATTTACTAAGTAACTTTATTCTCTTTCCACTCGAACTATAACTATGGATGCCCAAAAGGTTATTAAGAATGCAAAGCTGCAATTTGTGCCGTCAAACCCCAATGTTAAGACGTCGTCGCATGCTAAAGTCAGTGACCATGGCTATGCTAGCACTGAAGCTGCCAACGTGGGCTTAAACAAGCGAGAACGGGGAGCAGACTCGGCGCCGCCAACTCCATCAAAACAACCTCCAGAGGAGAAAAGAACAAAATCTTCAGAGAAGGAAGATGATATCTCCAATAAAACTATTTTTGAAGCCATTATGGGACTTGACAAGAAATTTGAAGCACAACTGGAGGATATCAAAGAACAAAACAGACAAAGTGCAGCTATGGTTGCCAGCTTGGCTAAGGCTGTAGAGTTTAATGCTGCAGAGATAGTTGATTGCAAACTGAAAGTTGTTAAACTGGCAAATGCGAATGAACAGCTGCTTAAAGAAAACAAAGACTTGAAAAGAAGAGTGAGAGAACAAGAGCGCTACCGAATGAGGTGGTGCCTAAAGCTGAAAGGGGTGAAGGAAGACAAAGACGAAAACATTAGAGTGAAGGTTTTGCAAACGCTTCAGAAGATTGCCCCTGACTTGAACTTAGAAGAGGCCGTTGATATTGTCCACCGCTTAGGGAAACGAGTTGATGGCAGAAACAGAAACATCATTATTCTATTCACACAGAGGCGAATTAAAGAAGAATTGTGGAGGCGCACCAAAGACTCTTCAACCTGCAAGCAAGAAGGCTTCAGCTTCGCTGAGATGTTGCCGCAGGAGGACATACAAGAGGCAACAGCGCCTATGGCCTCTGGTGGAGGAGGCAAGACGTGCGGGTAAACGAGCCTACTTTCGTGGTCCACATGCCTTCATTGATGGACGCAAAGTTGAGGAAAGACAGGAGAACTAAAAATGACAAAAAACTGAAATAGTGGAAACTTGTTCGCGGTCTGAGGAGCTCAGCATTTAGTACTTTTTTTTTCTTTTTTCTCACGTGGTGAGTGATATTCTGTCTATAGTTCATGTTGAATGTTAACATTTGTTTTGGTTCTTTAAATGTTAGGGGTTTAAGAGAATCTGTTAAAAGAAAAGCCTTATTTTTGTACTGCAAAGGTAAAAAATCAAACTGTATTTTTCTACAAGAGACTCATTCATCTGATGGTGATGTATCTTTTTGGTCAAACCAATGGGGCAGCAAAATCCTGTTTAGCCATGGCTCAACGAGGTCGGGGGGTGTAGCGATTTTATTCAATAACTTTCCTGGGGATCTTGTAATACAACGGACTGACTTGAATGGTCATTGGTTGATTGCTGTAATGAGAGTTGAAAGTTTGTTTTTCATTTTAGTCAACGTTTATGGATATAATAATGAAAGTCAGAATAAAATTATGTTAGAAGATATAACTCTAAATATTTTTGAACTTAAAGGTCGATACCCTACAGAATACATTTTAATGGGTGGTGATTGGAATATGACTCCTGATGAATGGACTGATAGATGGCCCTCAAGGACAGGTAGACCACAAAAAAATAACCTAATTATAGATTTTTTGATAAATAACAATTTAGCAGATATTTGGAGAGTAAGAAATCCAGGAATTAAGAGGTTTTCCTGGTTTAAACCAAATGGAGCTTGTAAATCTAGAATAGACTATTGGCTAGGAAGTGACATCATTCTTAACCACACTGTAAAAGTTGTGATGTCAAATGCACCTCTTTCTGATCATTGCTTTATTGAACTGTGCTTAGAATCGGGAATTAGACAATCAAATAAAAGAACTTATTGGAAGTTCAATGCCAAACTTTTACAAAATGAAGACTACTGCAACATAGTCAAAAAAATTATAAAAGATATTATGGCTGATCATCTAATTGTAGGATATATCAGTAAATGGGAATTCATTAAATTCAAAATGAGAGAATTTAGTATTCAATTCAGTAAAAACATAAGTCAAAAGCAAAGAGAATATGAATGTAAATTATTCCAAGAAATTACTTATTGCTGTAGTAAAGATGATCTAAATACCCAAGAAAGGAGTAAACTTATGGAGTTGCAAACTAAATTAGATCAGCTCTACCTAAATAAAGCAGAAGGAGCTTTTGTGCGTTCACGGGCCAAGTGGATTGAGGAGGGGGAAAGAAATTCCTCATATTTTTTTAATTTAGAAAAGAGCAGACAAAAAAGAAATTTTATATCTTCTCTGTTAATTGATGGCATTGAATGTGACGACCCTAAAATTTTGGAGAATGAAACTTCTACATTCTATTCCAATTTATACTCCTCACAGTTCTCCCAAGCAGATTGTGATGTCTTTTTTGATCAAATAGATAATCTGATCCCTAAAATTGATGAATCATTTAAGGAATTTTGTGAATCTGACTTTAGAATTGAAGAGGTAGATGCATCTGTTAAGAAAATGGCGCTTAATAAATCCCCTGGTCCAGATGGGCTTACAGTTAATTTCTTCCAATTTTTTTGGGAAGACTTAAGGGAAATTTTATTCAAAGCTATACTGGCCAGTATTGAAAAGGGAGAATTGATGTCTAGCATGAAACAAGGATTAATTACATTAATTCCTAAACCAAACAAAGATAAACGACAATTGGATAACTTAAGGCCCATAACTTTATTAAATACAGATTATAAAATTTTCTCTAGCTCAGTTGCAACAAGGCTCAAACAAGGGGTTTCAAGTATAATTAGTGAGACACAATCAGGGTTTTTGAAAGACAGGAACATTCATAATAATATCAGATTGGTTTTAGACTTACTGGACTACAATGATCTAATTGGTGATGACAGTTTTATTCTTTTCTTGGACTTTTATAAAGCTTTCGATTCAGTAGAACATCCTTTTATTTTAGAAACACTAACTCGATTTGGATTTGGGGATAAATTTAGGAAGATAATAGATATACTGTATAATGATATAAATAGCTCTGTGTCATTAGGCTATGGTACTGGTAAAAGATTTAGCGTCAAAAGAGGAATTAGGCAAGGGTGTGGAAGCTCTCCGTTGTTGTTCATAATGGTTGTGGAGATGCTCGCAATTCTAATTAAAAACAGCAGCGTTGCCGGAATTGAGATTATGGATAATTTTTTAATAATTAGTCAACTTGCGGATGACACTACTCTTTTCTTAAAAAATGAACATCAGATTCCCCTGGTAAAACAAATACTCACTACATTCTCAAAAGCTTCAGGCTTAAAGTTAAATTTAAATAAATGTGAATTATTGGCATTAAAGGAGTGTAATTCACAATTACTGTACGATATAAAGGTGAAGAAGGAGGTAAAATATTTGGGCATCACAATTTCAAAAGATCACAAAGTCTTAGAAAAAGCGAATATTTTAGATAATGTTGACAAATGTAAGACAATCTTAAATAAGTGGTTACAAAGAGACATCACAATTTTTGGAAGAATATTATTAACCAAAATGGATAGTTTATCTAGATTTATATATCCAGCTTACTCTTTATCAATATCGAATAAAGTTATTAAAACAATTAATAGCTTGAATTTTAATTTTATTTGGAGGAATAAGTGCCATTATATATCTAAAGATGATTTGGTTAAACCATACATTGAAGGCGGTGGAAACGCAATTGATTTTGATATAATGAATGGTGTTTTGAAACTTAAATGGTTAAAATCCTTCCTAAATAATCCACACTCCATTTGGTTTTTTATACCAAGTAAGGTCTTTAACACACTGGGGGGTATCGACTTTCTCCTAAAGTGTGACTTTGAAATTACTAAGCTACCTGTTAAACTCTCTGAATTCCATAAACAGGTCCTTCTTTATTGGAAAATGTTATTTAAACATAATTTCACTCCACATAATAGCCCAATTTGGAACAATAGATATATACTGATGAACAGGAAATCTATTTTTATTCAAGATTGGTTCTCAAAAGGTGTTTGGGCAATTGCCCATTTTGTAGATGAGGAAGGACATGTTCTAGGACATCAAGATTTTTGCCAAAAGTTTAATATCCAATGTTCTAAAAGTAAATTTAATCGGGTTATAAAATCCATTCCATTGTCACTTAAAAACATAGTTGTAAATGATATAATATATTCTGACATCTCCCCCAAGTTAAGGCAATTATATATAGATGGTATTCGATTTTGTGATGTTAAATGCAATAATAAGTTTCTTAGATCTTCATTAAGGAGTCTTTATTCTCCAAATTTACTTAGACGTAATTACATATTAAAAGATTTCCAAAGGGAAGAAATTGAAAAAATAAGAACTGATTATATCACCTTCCCTATCCCTCCTAAAGGGAAAGAAGTCCAATTTAAAATCTTGAATAAAATTTACCCGACAAATAGACTCCTTAGTGATAGATTCAAAATAGAAACGGGTAATTGTGTATTTTGTGAAACAGAAGAGGAGGATTTGGACCATCTATTCTTTTTGTGCAATTTTATACAAATATTTTGGTTGGATTTTCATACCTGGCTTTATTCCAGTGGGATTCAAATGACCCCATTTACCTTAAATATGATAATGTTTGGAGTGTTTTTGAAAGAAAAGAAAGCTAATTATGGTGTTAATGTGTTATTAATCTTGTGCAAGCATTTTATACATAAATGTCGCTTTTTTAAAACTAAACCAACACTAGCTTACTGGAAAAACGACTTAAACCTGTTGGTTAAATCTTTGACTTTAGTTAAAAAGAAAAAGGCTGCTTTTTTTGTTTCCTTTATGGAAGATTTTGATTTAGTGAGTTAATAATCTGTCAAATTATGTGACCCCATCTTTATATTATTTTTTATTTTTTATTTTCACTATGTATGAAAGTTGCTAATATGTAAGAAATGTCTATTCTCTGAATCTGTAATATATGGTGCATTTTGTTTGTATGTTTATATTACTAATAAAAAAAACAAAAAAAACAAAAAAAAAAACAGCGAAAACTAAATTGTATTTTTGTTACTATTGATGCTGCTGATGAATAAATTTGATTCTAATTGTTTTTTTAAACAATCTGGGTTTATTAAAAAAAAAAATCACCATCCCTCCAGCTTTTTCGTGGCCAAAACTGTCCGTGTGTTATGTTTTTGTTTCTTTGCTACTTTTTCTGCATAAAGTTTTTTCACAAATATAAAATAGTCATTACTTTTTACATTTTTAATCCTCCAAACACCCTTTTCTAGTACAATGCACTTGTTTGAAGACAACCTCAAAACTCACCATTTCATATATCAGCAGTGCTACTGGAAATTATTGTACAGTGGTCCCTCGCTATAACGCGGTTCACCTTTCACGGACTCGCTGTTTCGCTGATTTATTTTTTTTTTAACAGCAAATTGTTTTGTGCGTTCTGATTGCTGTAGACCATTGTCAATCAATCTAGTGCCGTGTCTTCTGCACGGCAGCGGTCCCCAACACCCGGGTCCGTTTGGTACCGGGCCGCGAGAGTTGAGGCTCGGGTGTGAAGTGTATGGTTTTCAGGGTTTTTAATCGTTAAGTCGGGTTCCCTGGGTCTTTTCCCGTGTTGTAGCCGTGCGTCTTATTTTGAAAGAACTATTTACGCGTTACCATAGCGACCGGAGAGCATCAAGAAGCAGAGAGGAGGATGTTACTCTCAATGTTGTTGGTGCATTTCAGGAGGACCCTGCTAATAAAGTTACACAATCACACAGTGAATTCGCGTTTATTGTTATATTTACAAAATACCAGTTGACAGTTGGTTTAAATAATAATAATGGATTGCATTTATATAGCGCTATTCAAGACCCTCAAAGCACTTTACAATTCCACTATTCATTCACTCTCACATTCACACACTGGTGGAGGCAGCTACAGTTGTAGCCACAGCTGCCCTGGGGCAGACTGACAGAGGCGAGGCTGCCATATCGCGCCATCGGCCCCTCTGGCCATCACCAGTACGTGGTAGGTGAAGTGTCTTGCCCAAAGACACAACGACCGAGACTGTCGGAGCCGGGGCTCGAACCGGCAACCTTTGGATCGATTCGGATCGGTCGCTTCCCAGCTCATCCGACCCGGATCCGCATTGGATCCGCTGTTGATTATAAGCTAGAATGATGCCCGCTAATGTTTGGCTCGAGTGTCCTAAAATCACACTTTCCCTCTGAGAAACGGTTTCATTACACTTTAATACCGTATTTAAATGACCGTGGTCTTGCCTCATTCTCATATACGTCACAATTTTCTCACAGCAAAATCAAACAAATTAGTGACAGTGAATATGGAAAAGTTTTCTTCATTCACTGCAACACACCTTTGCACATGGGCTCGTGAGCGCCTGTGTTGTGCTATATGAATGTTGACAATATGATGCGGTGTTTATAAAGGCACTGAGAAGGAAAGGTATTTAATTAAGAGCAAATTTCATTTAAAAAAAAAACAGAACTACACTCACACCTTTGCGCGTGCGCACACGAAGCGCTGCTCTTATGGAACGCGCGTGCGTCATATTCGATTTGTGCGTGTATCCGTTTGTAACGTCCCTGAAAAAGCTGCGGTTTGAAATTTTTCTCCTGCACCTAAGTTTTCTGGTTCAGATGAGTTCAGTGAGAAGTGCTAAACGTCCAAATTTACGGAAAAGCGCACTTACTGATTCAGTTTCTTCAACTTTCGTTTTAAGTGAAGGTAAGTGCTCTTTAGACTAAAAATCAACAAGTACAAAAACAGAGTATGTTTTAGCTTCACATCTTACATTTAATATGTTTCAAATCTGAACATTTTAAAAATGATATCCAGTTGATTATGTCAGAAAAGCACTTTTTAGTGCATTCTACTGTAAAGGTGATTTTACTGCTTACCTGTTAGACGCAGCTTGTCTGATCAAAATTGTTTCCTTTTGTATATTAACTATAAAAACAAAGAGTTTTTAATTCTTAAAACCTTTTGACAGGATTTTGGGCCAAATTCATTTAGTTGCTTTGAGCTTTTCTTTACCGCTGTGGTGATTTCCTCTTTTTCTGAATTTTAAAAACTACATTGTGAACAAACAAACTGACATGTGAAAGAGATTTTTTTGCAAGAAAATGTTGTGATCTGTTGCTATGATATGAATCATAACAATATGAGGCTATGTTTTTGAAGACACTGGGAAAATAAAGTTCTTTATTAAGAGCGGATTTCATAAATGGGTGTGATTCAAATATTATTCTGTTCATTAAAAAGAACAAGCTGGCACCGTGAAGTTTATATATAAGAGAATTTGCACTGATTTGTACAGAGTTGCTTCTGATGGAAACATGCTCAAATCATAGTTAAGTCTGATAAGCTTTGTGTCAGAGACTCACTTAACCCCATGTTTCCCTTTCATTTTACAGCCATGTTGAGAAGAAGCCAAAGACTTCAGTCTAACGGCTATTACGGCAGCCAAGGAGAGCCCTTAATCTCCTACAAGGAGACTTTACACAGGTTAGTGCTGGTCTACATGTTCTTTGTTGTCATCCACTGACATAGATGCATGTGTTGTAATCATAATCCATTTGTTCTTCCATGTACATTTTTTCTTCCATGATTTTGTTTTTTCTGTGCAGAGTTTTCAAAAGGCGACGTCCCCGTCCAGTCCCTGACAATACTGACCGAGACACAGTTGAACACAACACTGTTGACTGTGACACTGTGGACTACAATAACGATGATTTTGTTGACTACAGTAGTGGCAGCAGCAGAGGTCTCTTTAGAGCCATCAAGGCATTGGGACTTTTGGTCCTCATGCTGGCCTTGTGTTTTGGTAAATGATCTCCTTCCACAAACAATTACAGTCTTTCTAGTACTATGTGCTTTTCTTCTGGATTAAGCTTCTCTTCTTATTCTGTTTCTCTTCATCCACCAGGATTGATTTTCAGTATTGGAGGGCTGAAAATGGACTTTTCCACCCCGTTCATGAGTGAGGTATGAAAAACATATGAAGCTCATAATATATTCCCTGAAAATTAATCAGACAATGACAGTTTATTATTATTATTATTTTATATCTATCTATCTATCTATCTATCTATCTATCTATCTATCTATCATAACATGAATGGTTCTTCTCAATTGCAGTACTCACTGAATGGACAAGAACAGGTGGAAAGGCAGCTACAAGAGCTGCAAAGGGAGTTAATAGACTTACGAAAAAGAATTGACTTCCTTCTTCCAGTTGGGGACAGGATGCCCAACTTTGCTCTGGAGGAACTGGGTAAGACATGAAATCGGATCAGAATTTCTTTGTTGTTGTTTTGCGATTCCTTTCTCACCCTGTGTTTTTATCTACAGGAGCAAAGATTGTTAAAGAACAGTCTTCAGCATCCTACCTTTCAGAACAGGCTGGATTGAAGCTGTGGGGGCTTACATTGATACCCGCAAAACCACCCTGTGTAAGCCCAAGAGTCGTTATTCAGGTATAATCTACTTTCACAAAAAAACAAGATACTATCTCACACATCTGCATGATTTAATAGTCAAACACTAGCGGTCCAAACTGAACTCTGTTTTTGTTTCTTTTTCTCTGTAGGGTGGAGCACCCATGGTCCCAGGAGTGTGTTGGAGTTTTGCGGGCTCCCAGGGACATTTAACAATTAAGCTGCCACACAGCATCGCCATCAGCCATGTGACACTGGGTCACATTTCTAAGACTGTGTCACCATCTGGAAAGGTCTCCAGTGCTCCCAGGATGTTTTCAGTGTTTGTAAGTCACAGATTTCCACTGCACCACTGTTCAGCTGTTGCATTTTACATATGTGTATATAGAGAACAACTTTATCTGTATTTATTTCTGTCTTTTCAGGGAAAGAGAGCATTAGACGACAGTGGTGTCCACCTGGGAACATTCGTCTATGATGAAAATGGAGATCCACTCCAAACATTCAGGATACCCGTGAGTCCACTGTGCCATTAGACACATGCACATAGACTTTTCTATCCAGAGTACTTAGAGGTTAGCTCCCCTTGCTATCTGTATATCCTCCCTCATAATAATCACAGTATTCCTAAATTTACCATCCTTTCAAGAGTCAAGAAAACTATTATGCAACTAACCCATCTTGCTTTTGTTTTGTCTCTCAGGACGACAAAGTAGACGTCATCCGCTCCATTACGCTGCATGTGTTGGACAACTGGGGCAATCGTGAGTATTCCTGTCTGTACAAGTTCCGAGTTCATGGAAAGCTGGCATAACTAGCTTCCCATGAACTCCATCTATAAAAGAAAAGAGAGGAAAAATGTGAAAGTGAATCAGACTGCAACACATATTTAAATAATTGTATTTGAAAAAAAATTGTCAATTTAACCCATTTTTTTCTCCAGCGAACGTCCATCCTACCAGGTAAGACATGTCTGATTAAGATGTTTGCAGTCTGATTCACCTCACCCCCAACCAGCCGTGGCAGAGGGCTTGCCCCTCCCTGAGCCTGGCTCTGCCAGAGGTTTCTTCCTGTTAAAAGGGAGTTTTTCCTCTCCACTGTTGCCAAGTGCTTGCTCAGAGGGGATCATCTGATTGTTGGGGTTTTTCTTCTCTTATATTGTAGGGTTTTTACTCTACATATACAGTGCTTAACAAATTTATTACATCACCTGTCATAGAAATAAGAACACCCCAAATTTCTTAAATTCTTACATTAGGTGATGTTCCACTAACTTTGTTAAGCACTGTTATTGTGAATTGGAACTCATTTGGACTGAATTAAATTTCTTGTAAAACATAAAAATTCTCTAAATTGTCTCCACTGGAAATTTAGAGATTTTTAAAACAACAAGAATAAAATTGTAAGAAAATATTTTTCATGTCTTTTGGTATTCTTAATTGTCAGAGTATATTAAACAAGCGTGATAACACTACGGCCAGAGGATTTAAATTTTGAAAAATGAACATTTAAACTCCCAAAAGTAAAGAAAGTAAAGTCCATGTTGCATGTGCTGTGATATGAGAAGCCTTCACTGTGATGCAGGCTTTGAGGTTTAGTGAGGTAACTTCAGGTTTAACCATGTGATTGTAGTTGGGACACCAGATAGACCAGGGGTCGGCAACCTGCGGCTGCATGCGGCTCTTTAGTCCTTTTAGTGCGGCTCCGCGTGGTTTGGGAAAATAAATTTGGTTTTTTTAAGTAATTGGCTGAAGTGTATTTTATTTATGTTAGTTCTTTGTTAACTTGTAGTTCTAAATTGGAAGATTATTGTGATATTGAAATACAAACATAAAATTATATTCTATTATTTTTTGATCGCTCAAAATAAGCGTCACACTCACGGAAGCCGGCGTACCCGCTGAAACGCCGTGCATTTATCGAGACTTTCAACCCCAGGTAGGCCAATTGTGGATCTTCGGATCCACATTATGTCAGCAGCTGTTCTCCACCGTGAACTATGTTAAAACAAACACCGCTCGCGCCTGACAGATGACAGCTTACAGTCCTGCGTAAAGATGAAAGTGACTTCGTACAGCCCCGATTTCCAGATGCTGTGCGCAGAGCTTCAGGAGCAGAAGTCCCATTGTAAACATACCACGGCAGACTCGACGATGTTTCCATGAACACGCTTTTCAGCATCTCTTTATTGACCACTTTTCACACACAGTTGCTGTACAGCCGGCTGTAGCTTTTCAGCTCACAGCCCGACACACACCAACAACAACACAACAGCATAGAGAGCACAGACGTTAAGGCGGCGAGGCGTGATTGCGGGTGCCGCTCAGGTGCGCCCGCCTCCCCTGCAGCGGCGCTGCAGACCACGCCCCGCCGCACACATTAACCAGGTAAAATACATATTTAGGCAGAATTTTGCAAATATCTGTTTTTCAATTTTTAGCAGCATAGAGCTTTTTTTCCAATTATTTTTTAAAAGTCAGGTCAAGGCTCCAAAAGCACAAAGACGATATAAGGGTGGCGGCTCACCACAGGTTTTGTTTGCTGGATCATTTTAGTTCAGCTTTCCTTTTGTTATATTTCTTTAAGAGTTCAAAATGTGTTAATTACATAAATAAAAGAAAAATTTTATTTATGCCATGATAGAGAAATATAGAGAAAATGTAATTTTCTCTATAGCAGTTCATGGATTTCATAAGCAACACACCTCAGTTGTTCACACAAAGCATAAAGGTATAAAAACAATATATAGACTGTTATCTTCATTTTAGATGTCAGAAAGTATTTGCGGCTCCCAGTGTTTTCTTTTGCGTGGAAATCGTGTCCAAATGGCGCTTTGGGTGTTAAAGGTTGCTGACCCCTGAGATGGACCATTAAGCATATTGCATCTTGTTTTTTAACTTCATCAATTTCGCAGATTTCACTGGAAATTTTTATTTAATAACCCCAAATTTGGACTTATTGATAACAGAAACAAGCTTCTACACTCATTTTATTTAGTTCTGTTAATTTCAAAACAAAGCTTCTTTTCCTTTTTCTTGACTAATGGTGTCACCTCCTGTAAGTTGTCATGACTTTTGAGTCATGATATGTATAAATTCTAAATGAGTGAAAGTCAGGGACTGGGCCAGATCGGACGGTCTGAGGCAGCTTTGTTCTGGTCTCCACCTCTGTGTGGAGTTGCTTCCTTGAGCTCATCCACTCACATCTGCAGGTAGTTTGAAATCAAGAGGCTGTGCATTTAGGAGCTGTGGTGCTAGATCTCCAGCAGTTTGTATTTCTGCCATGGTAGTAAATGGGCTCTGTCTCTTGTCTTCATTTCTCTGCGTTTACTCTTTAGTAACTTTTGTATATCATCTTCTCTGTAGAACTACACACCTGCTACTATATAACTCATCTGGAAATCTTACCTCTCCCGTCTCGAGGAATTTCCAGTTATCAGCAGGTTTTTGCCATTCTGCTTGCAGCTACGCCAGGGGTGTCCAACTCCAGGCCTCGAGGGCCGGTGTCCTGCAGGTTTTAGATCTCAACCTGGGTCAACACACCTGAATGAAATGATTAGTTCATTACCAGGCCTCTGGAGAACTTCAAGACATGTTGAGGAGGTCATTTAGCCATTTAAATCAGCTGTGCTGGATCAGGGACACATCTCAAACCTGCAGGACACCGGCCCTCGAGGCCTGGAGTTGGACACTCATGAGCTGCGCCATGCCTCTCCAAAAAGCCCCAAAATCACACACGCTTGGTTTGAAACCCGGCCAGCCCACTGATAACCACCCTCGCCATCATCACCCAGTGCATGCCAAGTAAGGCAAAGCAGAGCAGTTATCCAAGCAGCCATTCTCCATCTTCTCACCTACGAGTACTATCTTATATGATACCTGATATAGCTCATAGCTTCGGCTAAAAACTTTTAAATATTACTATTTCTGGGTCACAAAATACACTTTTAAGTTATTTTCAAGCGAGAAAGTAGCTGTGCAAACTTCAAATATCTGCTCGATTTATTAAGATATCATATATTTCCAAACGTGTTCAGATGGTTTCGGAGACGTCTGTGACCCGCCAGCTCCATAGCAGACAGCGAGGTCAAGGATCACTAAAGCCGGCGAGAACAGCGGACTCCTGGCTCATCGTTTTCAACCCCCCCGCGGTCTTTTCGCTACTCAGGTTAAACAAACCCCAGCAGCTGTCTATTGTATTGAGTGTCCACTAAAATTAAAATAAAAGCGTTCTAACATCTCACTTGCTTGTTTTTATTAAGGCATACATGTACACTATTTTTATTAATAGATATTTCGCTACTGAGGTTAAACATGATATATAAGTAAATTAGATAACTTCTGAATGTTAAGTTTGGTTTATTTCAGTGTTTTATTTGTTCCTGAGTAAATCGGTTTGGCTGTGATTAAAGTTAAGCTTCATAACATGTTACTCACAGTTAAATTAAGAGGGGACGGCAGTAAAAACTCCAGACGTGTGACATCATCAAGTACGCTGGTAATCCAATCCGGTCGTTAAGTGATGACGTGACGAATCCTACTTCCGGGCCTAAAGTAGTCTGTGTTTAATATGGCTTTTGTGTTGTTAACATGTTTAATGTTTTGTATTTTTTTCTATTTAATCTCAAAAAGCTCCTAAAACAGTCAGTGATCACTGCTGACCTCCCTCGGCTTTTATTACCGCTAATCATTTATTTAAGCTCAGTTTTTAAAACCTGAGGATGTAACTGCAGCCCAGCCCATGCAGCAGTATATGAATGACTAACCTCGTATTGTGGATGGATTATCTCAGTTGTTCTCCTGGCTGAAGTTTGGTCCTTTTACAGCATCCTGCCTTGCGATTACATTTGTTCCTGACCACCGAGAACACTCACGTTAACTTTTATCGAGTGGAAAAAAGGTTAACTTGTTTATATTATGCTAACATAGCTGTGTCGCTAGCGGTCACGTAGCACATCATTATATACCAGCTAGCCAAACTTCAGTAACCCTACAAACGTCACTGCTGTTTAGTTTTCTGTCTTCATTTATGTTGGAAGTGATAACAGAGCTGTACGTTTGAATTTGTTTCCAAAACCCCGCAGTCAGGACATGCTATATTGTATTTAGATAGAAGCTAGCGAGCTAACTCCCTGCTAACTTCTAACTCCGTTAAATGTCATAAATTCCGTTTTCATGGATGCCTGGATGTTAAACTCAATTGTTACACCTGGTAGAGCAGAACGCTGATCATTTTATTAAAGATGAAAGACTTTAGACAGTTTTTCAACTCCCAGTAATGCCATAGTGATCGTTTGATATATGGACCTGCAGCGGAGTTTAGGCCCAGACACGGCTAGTGACGTCAGACTTAACGACCGGATTGTACAATTTGCAAGGCCGCGCTCGCGTTCTCGGCAAGTCCGGTCTCGCCGAGAACGCGAGTATGTACTTGCGTACTTAGAATTGAGAAAGGGCCATGCTGCTAGTGATGGGATTTACGGCTCTTTTTAAAGCTCGGCTCACTAAAAGGAGCCGGATTTTTCGGCTCCCAACTAGTGATGTGTGGATCGATCCTGAAATATCGATTCCTCCGATACCAATCATTTATGTTCTAGAATCAATTCTCACATTAAAATATCGATATTTTAGTAATTTAGAGTAAATTTGTAGTTTATCATTAACAGGAACACAGTGGAAAGAAACTATAACATTCGGATTGTCTACATTCAAAGGAACTACTTCCTCTTCCGCCTTTCATAGTCATGTGCGAAATACGGGTGTATAAATGTCTCGCAGCCCCTTGGCGTGCGCACTCACAACAATGGCTGAGTGTAATTGGAGTCATGTGCGGACGTATTTTAACTCCACAAAGAGCTTAGACGTGGTTTGCGATATATGTGGCAAAAAAGTGCTCCAAGACTGAGGTGTTGTGGCCGTACTAGGGAGACATTCAAAAGGGCTGTTTGGGGGGGGGGGGGGGGGGGGGGGGGGGGTGATAAATACATTTTACAGGGTTTATTTATCGGATAAAATACGTTAAATGTCACCGTTATTATTGGCCGGCCCGGAAACAGCGGGGGTTGTCCAAATTCAGAGGCTGCTTCCACCTGAGGACCCGGCCTTTGCGGTCTAAAGAAAGCTGGGTAGTACGTCACGAGCTCCCTCGGTGGACTGAAACTCTGCCGTCTGCTCCTTGCTATCTAAAATATAAGCGGGCACTGACCTAAACTCTCGACCGTCTCACACTTCTGTTTAATCGGTTTTCTGTTTGACGTTTATTCAGCTGTGTGAAAACCCCGGAGGAACCCACCCGAGGGATTAATAAAGTTAAATTTAATTCAATCTAATCTAATAACTTTAATCTCAGCCAAACCGATTTACTCACAAACAAATAAAACACTGAAAAAGCCAAACAATAACATTTTTAAGTTATCAAAGTGACTTATATATCATGTTTAACCCGAGCAGCGAAAGACCGCGGGGGTTTGAAAACGATGTGTCGGTCGGCTCAGATATTTGAAGATTACACAGCTACATACTCACCTGAAAATATGTTAAAAGTTTTTTTGCGACCCAGAAAGAGAAATAAGAGTAATATTAAAACTAAGCAGCTGCAGTAGTAGTAGCCATTGTTGGAAACTGGAATTGGCTGGGCCGCGCTATAAATTCTGTGATATGGTTTTTCAATTTTGTTGTCCGGGTGGAAAATTGGGAAAAATTTGGGAGAATTCGGTGTTCTCCCGGAAAAATCGGGAGGGTTGGCATGTATGGTTGTGTCAACATCACTAACATGGTCAAACACCTCAGAGTAAATCATATCACAGAATATGACGAGCGTATGTTGAGGCGAACTGAAGAGGAGGACAGGGACAGGTGCTGCTGGGGCGAGACAGACGTCTCTCACGGAGTCCTTTAGTGCTGCAGGCAGGCAAGGTGTTCAAATAGCACAACTTCAGTTTTTTGTATTTCTATATGATGAACTCTGCATTATTAAATAATAATAATAAGTAATCTGATGTCCTGTAATCATTATGATGCTATAATTTGAGATACAATAAATAAAATAAGTTTTTGTACAAAGTATCGGTATCGGATCGGTATCGTCGATACCACCCTGAATATTACTTGGTATCGGATCGGAAAGGAAATCAGTGGTATCGCACATCACTACTCCCAACCAGCTCTTCAGGTTGTTTTGTTGCTTTAATTAATTTATTATTAACAACAATATTAAATTATGTACAAAAGGAATTACTAATGTAAAAACAAAACAAAACATGGTTTTATTTATATATGTTTATATATAAATATATACGTGGCCCCTAGAGACAAAGCACGTACAAACTCCAAAACACATTTCTAGCGTTAACTGAACTTGGAAAACAGAGCTACCTAGATCAGCGGTCCCCAACCCCCGGGCCTCGGACCGGTACCGGTCCGTGAGTCGTTTGGTACCGGGCCGCGAGAGTTGAGGCTCAGGTGTGAAATGTATAGTTTTCAGGGTTTTTATCGGTTTTCAGCGTTATTTTGTTATCGTTTTTATCGTTAACTCTGTTTTCCTGGGTCTTTTCACGTGCGTTATGAATAAATCTTCTTTTTTTCGGTACCGGTACTAGTTTTATTTTGTTGTATTTATCCGCGACACATTAAAGGTTGGTCTGTGAAAAATATTGTCGGGCATAAACCGGTCCGTGGCGCAAAAAAGGTTGGAGACCGCTGACCTAGATCACTTAGGCTACGTCCACACGTACACGGGTATTTTTGAAAACTGAGATTTTCCGTTTTCGTTTTAAAAAATAATCCCGTCCACACGTAAACGCAGAAATGAAGGAAAACGCTGCTAGGAACATGCCAAAGCAACAGGTGGCGACATATTCCTAACCGTGTGGAAATGTTGGCCAATCAGAAGTCTAGAAGCCTCGGTGGGAAAAAGTGAACAAGGATGTCATATCAAAACAAGCCCACACCTGCAGTTGTTTCAGTTTTTCACTGGTGTTTCCTGTCAGCTGGTCAACCTCACTCAGGCGACATCCATATCAGCCAACCAAACGACAAGCTCCTCCCTTTGTGCTTCAAATCCCTCCCACTCTGAGACAAGGAGCTGAAAGAGAGAGAAAAGAGTCAATTATAAAGAAGAGAGAAAAGTGAAACCCTCCTCAGAAGGTCTGACTCGCATACCTGCAGCTGACCTGTGATGGACTGCAGTTTGGCGTTCACGTCATCCCTCGCCGATGCCAGCAGCCGAGTCTGCAGGGTGCCCTGGAAGAGCTGAGTTAATGTTCGACTCCTCCTGGTCAGGCTCTCCAGCTGGATGAGCCGAGGTCTCCCCTCTCGCCGCTGCCTCTGAACACAGAAACACAAATTGCATCTGAAGCAGGAGGTGCAGATTTTTTCTGCTATTCTTTTCTAAATCCAGGCTTGAAAACGTGGAGGTATTTGGAAAACTTTTTTGGCCAGCGGACGACTGTTGTCTTGCAGAAAGTCAAATCAAACATATGCGATACACAATCAATTCACAAGAACACATTATAAAAATAAGTCCAGTTCTTGCCTGATTTCAAGTGAATTCTGCATCAAAACAGGGTGACAGAAGTAAAACGAGTGCACAAAGCCTCACTTTGTACAAGCCTGCTATTACAGTTCTACAGTTCTGCTGTACGAATCTTATGGATACACACTAAATGAAACAATAGTGTGCATGACTCCAGATTCTGATCCCTCATCCTAATATGGTCCCAACATAGCAACAGCAATAAAGCAAATGTTGAGGCTTCAAAATACAAAGTCCATAAACCAATGGCTGACATGGGTTTTATCATAAGGGTGATAAATATACAGATTTCAGTCTGTCTTAGAGATTTGATGTTCAGTTACCTGCAGATGCCCTATACGTGCCTGCTCTGTGGTTTTCCACAACGTTTTGCACATCACTATTTAATACAGGAAGTAGGTGAACTAAAACAAGTCATCTTTCTTTGTGAGAGGACCATATTAATGAAACAAACCTCAATGACATCACAGAGATCCCTGAAGATGCTCCTGCTGCTTCTCTTCCTCCTCATCCAAAGCTTCCTTCTCCTTGTCCTCGCCTTCCATCCAATTGTAATATAACCTAATTGTGTTTCCCCCCTCCTCTTCCTCATTTTGTTGGAGCTGTGAACACAATTAATGTGAATCTGGATTAATTTGTGCAAACAAGAAAAATCTACAGCTCTTTGGTCAGAGGTGCTCTTGTGATTTAAGCCGGGTAGAGTAGATTTATGTGTTGATGCTGCCTGCTTCAGCTCTGGCTGCTGAGTGATATTTACACCCTGGCTGGATTACAAACTTTAACCATGTGCTGAACTTTGGCCCAGCGTTGATACCTCTTGTTAGTATAACGACCTCTTCTTAGCTTGTATGTATGATGGTGGATAAATGAAATATACAAAGAAAAATTAACTATATTACAAAAGAACATCTATCTTGGAAACATCAAATGACCGGAGCATAACTTGTCAACTAGTCCGAAAATAAGTTATACAGGAACAGTCAAAGACACACCTTCTCATGTCACATTTCTATTCATTTCTATATCATTAGAGTTATCTAATCTAATTATTCATTCAAAACACTTATGCATAGCTGTATTTTATACAGCTCATACAGAATTCAAAGTACAGGTTCATGTGAGTATTTAATGTACGGCTCAGATCTACAGAATTTCTAGAGCAGACACAGAGCTCACGTCACAACAGGCTTCAGGCGCCATTTTACTGACTTTAACAATATGTTAAATTTTAATTTCGGTCTAGCTGACATTAGGTTATGTACGCAGCACGCAATTGAACCACATATTTTAGAAGCCAAAGGTTCAAATTAGCTGGGAGCACCTTCACTTAATTATAACAGTGGTTTTGTTAGGAAAACAGTTTCTGTATACCGGATACTAAATTGCGCTGACGTCAACGGCTAACGTATCTAGCTAATCGCTACTGTTAGCACAACATTGACAACAAGCTACTATCGTCGTGTCCAAATTCATGAGAAGGGTCTGGCTGCAGCCACTGGGGAGCGCCATATTGCGACCTCCACACTAACCGGAAACACGTGACATCCACAGTAACCGGAAACACAACTTCAGTTAAATCGACTTTGACAGCGAAAACTAAATTGTATTTTTGTTACTATTGATGCTGCTGATGAATAAATTTGATTCTAATTGTTTTTTTAAACAATCTGGGTTTATTAAAAAAAAAATCACCATCCCTCCAGCTTTTTCGTGGCCAAAACTGTCCGTGTGTTATGTTTTTGTTTCTTTGCTACTTTTTCTGCATAAAGTTTTTTCACAAATATAAAATAGTCATTACTTTTTACATTTTTAATCCTCCAAACACCCTTTTCTAGTACAATGCACTTGTTTGAAGACAACCTCAAAACTCACCATTTCATATATCAGCAGTGCTACTGGAAATTATTGTACAGTGGTCCCTCGCTATAACGCGGTTCACCTTTCACGGACTCGCTGTTTCGCTGATTTTTTTTTTTTAACAGCAAATTGTTTTGTGCGTTCTGATTGCTGTAGACCATTGTCAATCAATCTAGTGCCGTGTCTTCTGCACGGCAGCGGTCCCCAACACCCGGGCCCGTTTGGTACCGGGCCGCGAGAGTTGAGGCTCGGGTGTGAAGTGTATGGTTTTCAGGGTTTTTAATCGTTAAGTCGGGTTCCCTGGGTCTTTTCCCGTGTTGTAGCCGTGTGTCTTATTTTGAAAGAACTATTTACGCGTTACCATAGCGACCGGAGAGCATCAAGAAGCAGAGAGGAGGATGTTACTCTCAATGTTGTTGGTGCATTTCAGGAGGACCCTGCTAATAAAGTTAC